>NC_135363.1:25975000-27175000 GCF_051622035.1 Arctopsyche grandis | reverse complement strand
TGTATTTCTTGAAGTATTGATTTTTAAATAAGAAATTAAAAAGTTCGTTCTCACCTTGGAAAAATGATTGATTACTCTTCGAAGAGAAGTTTTTCGAATAATAGTTAATTATTGCATTATTAACAAAGGTTCCCATTAAAAACGTATCGCCTTACCAGTACAGCTAATGACCTTCATATACAGGCACTTAACAATAATAAAATATAATATACAATTTTATTTATATGAAAAAATAGTCAGACATGGAACAAATATGAAAATATTCATATGATTGAATTTTATTTTTAAATTTTGTCTTCTCAATTATTTCAAAAACAACATATTTTAAATTTAGAGCACCCTTATCAATCTAAATTTTTGATCCGGTAATTAAACTGCCACACCAAGTTCAGCTTTCTCATTCAATGTCACTAACCGACATCGGTGGTTAGTTAAGGTAAGATCAATTCGACAATAGACTCATTGCTCTGGCATTTGACTCCAAGTGTAGTCGATTTCTTCGAGATGTACAACAACAGAGTATCGATCATCGGAGACCGGGTGGCTCCGGAAAAGCCAAAAGTGGTTTTCTTGGATGTAAAACCGATAAGTTCACCTGAAGATAGAAGATTAACCGTTCCCAGTAAAGATACAGCATTCCAGGACCATGGCGGAAATTTTATGTCCCAGCCCCAAAGAGATATAGTATATGAGAACATTAAACCTGTTGTAATGATTTTGAGAGCTCTCGGAGTGCTACCGATCACACGGCCCAAGCCAGGACTTACCATCTTCGCCTTAGTAAGTCCAGCTATGGCTTACTCCTGTTTCATCTTCATTGCACTGATAGCTTACATAATATACATTTCCATGCACCGTGGCAAAGTGATGAAGTCGGCAGAGGGCAGGTTTGAGGAGGCCGTTATTGCTTATTTGTTCACCGTGCAATTGTTTCCACTCGTGATGATTCCTATAATGTGGTACGAAACGAAAAAAATCGCTGAGGTTTTAAATAGTTGGAGCGATTTCGAAATTTGCTACAGAAGAGTGTCGGGGAAATCGTTGCCATTGGGATTGAATAAACAGGCTTTTATAATAGCCATTGCAATTCCTTTGCTGTCCACGACTTCGGTATTTGTTACTCATGCTACTATGATACACTTTAAACTGCTACAGGTGAGCTTTGCTTGTTTAAATGTGATGATTATGAATGTTTTCATTTGTAACCATTGTTTTTTTTTTGTTGCAGATGATACCATATGTGTTTTTAGAAATGCTCACTTATATTCTTGGTGGGTATTGGTATTTGCTGTGTGAATCTCTAAGCTCGTCTGCTACAATTCTGGCAGAAGATTTTCAACAGGTATAAATAGATTCAATAGATACAATGGATTTTTGATACTTTTTGGGGACAATTTAAATGCACATTTTATGAAACAAATGTGCATTTATCGTAGGGATTTAATAAAATTTGTATGAATTAATAAAATAAATGTACAATTTCAAAATAATTTTAAATGTAGTAAACAGCAAAAAAATTATAGTTAAATTATATGCCAGCGGCATAGCTCGGTCGTTAAGCTTCTGCTTAGCATCGTGAGGTGTCGGGTTCGATCCCAGGCCCGGGCCTCGAGTGAAAATTAATTTTTCAGAGTATGCTGTTGGTCAGACCTGGATTTGTGACTCCAGGTTGATCGTTTCCTATCAGAGTTTGCCAATTTTCTCTGATTTCATTGTTGAAACGGTTCCCGGTAAAAATTGGATAAAATCCTTCCTATATACAATATGTCACCAATAATTTGTGTTTGAAAAACTTGCAAATCAATGAGACATCTATCAAATTGTACACAAACTTATTTATTGCACATTAATCAGTGTCTCGTAATTCAGAGACTTATGTATGTAATTAATAAAAAAAATGCTGCAATATTTGTAATTGGCCAGGAAGGCGCATTGGGGTTGCCTGTAATGCCTTCCTGGTATGTTTAAAAAAAAAGACACATTTAAAAGTCTTACGTTTCTTTAATATAGTATTTGTAAATAAAATACGAAATAAGACTAAAAACCATTAAAATAAATAAAAAATATTTAATCATTAGAAAAATTACAAATTTATTGTTTTAATTAGGTCAGAATTTAAATATTAAATTCAGGCATTTGGCTGAGCATTTAAGATCTCGCATATATCATAGGATTGGCAACCGTACAAGTTGGCCCACTCTATAATAGGCGTTTAATCTTAATAACTAAAGAATTTGTGAATTAAACTGCAAATTTATTGTACTTGAAATCATGCAAGTTTGTCAATTGTATCAGCTAAAGCTGAGCACTTTTTAATTGCTAAATGATCGAAACATTTTTTTTATTTCATACTATTGCTCAATGTAACATTTTTTATTTAATAGAAATATATTTATTTAATGCGCAATTTATTTTATTGTAATGCGCAAAAGATTCGTTTTACGGAGCAGTTATTTTTTTAAATGCACCGCTGAATCATACCCATACTTTTACCTTTCATTTGTGACTTAAATGGAATAGCATTAAAAGACAAATCACTACATCTACCGTCAATGAAAATTGCAGAGGTAAATTTGTGTATTAAATATTTTTATAACATTGTAGGCATTGAAACACATCGGTCCAGCATCTTCAGTATCGGAGTATCGTGCCTTATGGTTGCGTCTGAGCAAACTCGCCAGAGACACCGGCGTCGCCAATTGTTACACGTTCACATTCATCAACCTGTACCTTTTCCTCATCATCACTCTGTCGATTTACGGATTGATGTCGCAGATATCTGAAGGATTCGGAGTAAAAGACATCGGTCTAGCCGTGACGGCCTGCTACAGCATCTGCTTGCTGTTTTACATTTGCGATGAAGCCCATTACGCATCCCAAAATGTAATTAGACAACGGACACATGTTATATTTTCACTGTAATTTGATACATGTTATTTAATGGTGACCATTTCAGGTGCGTACTAACTTTCAAAAGAAATTACTTATGGTTGAATTGTCGTGGATGAATTCCGATGCACAAACAGAGATCAATATGTTTTTGAGAGCAACTGAGATGAACCCTTCCGCAATCAGCTTGGGTGGATTTTTCGACGTGAACCGTAATCTATTTAAATCCGTAAGTAATTTATAACATAACCTAACTAAGCATGATAGGGGAACACTATAGTTGCTGGCCACTTACATTAAAATAATACATTAACCTCAAATTGATATACTATTGCTGGACAACTACTTAGAGAGATTTGAAAGCTGAAAAGTACTACAAATGAAAGATAAAATACCCGGCTATAGATTCCAATATTCATTTTGAACAGGAAATTGACAAATTTTGAGACATCGACCGAACAACACCAAGATATAGAAAAATCGCGTGATTTAAAAAACACATATATCTCCGAATCTCCGGCCAATCAACATTTTTTATTACCAGATTCGTGTTCACTGGGCATAGATCTATAAGAAAAGTCATATCTCATCTCTGAACCAAAAAAAAGTCATCATTTGTCGAACAGTAATCTTAGCATGGCCAACAACTATAGTGTTTCCCATATTTGCGATTAAGACACAAAATTTTGTTGATACTCGGTCCAAATTGTTGAAATGGAGGCACAGTTCAATCTATCAATCTATCGTTTTCTTGAATGTCAGTTCTAAGGTTAGGCCTAGTTTAGCATTATATTGCAATGAACTCAGTTAGGTTAAAATCTTTGAGAATCCACATACTATTTAATATTAATTTGCTCATTTATCTTTTTGATAGTTGCTGGCAACCATGGTGACATACTTAGTTGTCTTGCTTCAATTCCAAATAAGTATACCAGAAGATACAAGCGTATCAACAAATATAACTATGGTGGACGAGGAAGCTTGAGCTACTGTATCGGCAAAAATTTGAATTTTTATACAAAATTAATTTTTCTACCCAGTTTTGCTCGTCATTTGTAATATAAGCTGCTTAAACATTGGCTAATCTATGTAATATGTAGTTGACATTCATTTATTTTTTTAATTAAATTTATTTGAATATTTGACGACAGCCAATCAGAAACGAATTTGACGACAGCCAATCAGAAACGAATTTGACGATAGCCAATCAGAATCGAATCAAACACATACAAGGAATGAATATAAGATTATAAATGTAATATTGAATTGAAACGACAGTCTTTAATGAAATATATTTTAATTGATCGTTATACAAATATCGATTTGATTTGCGTATCACATACGGAATATCTCGAACGTTAACATTATTTTAAACATAAAATTTATATTAATAATATCGCTCAATATGAGCTACACTTCAGATATAATTTCTAAGAAAAAAAAACAAATAAAATGGCACTGTTAGTGTTATAATAATAAAAAAATATGCACACACATACAGAGGTAGGCCGATGGTCGCAATGAATGAATCGGTCACATTAAGCAATGTCAAACAAACAAACAATTATGAAAACATGTAAAACAATGACTTCAGATTTGTATTAGAATGATGTCCATATGTACATATAAACGTCAATGTAAAATTATATATTTTAATTTAATTTTTACAATAAAACTATCTCAAATATATTAACATTTTTCTTTTAAATTTAATAAAAATCAATGATAATATCTAATCAATAATATTATATGTGTGTACAATTTTTCTGACATATTCTTTTCGGGTTTGGTGCATCCGATCGACAATCGCCAGACAGACTGAACGACAGATTAACTGGATGGCAGCTTTAAACGCAATTCTCGTCTTCTCGAATGATAGATTGCACATCAGATGACGAGTAACCTTTCGATGTGCACAGATGCAATTATTAAAATTGAGTTGGATCTTTCTGGCGAGTTTAATAAGGCAAAATTCGGAACTAAAGTATCAGAAGCACAGAACGTATATAGGGTAGGTGTATGTCGGGACTTCGGGTAGATTTCGCTTAGTGTAAGTGCGAGCAGTGCGCACGCAAGGTATACGTGTCGTTAATCTGTGGTTCAGTCTGTCTGGCGCTTGTCGATCGTTTGCACCGCATCGATTCTTTTCATATATTGGGAAGAGACTATAAAAACTGGCCATTTGTCTATTTAAGTAAAAAAAAAAATACACTAGTGAGAAGCTTGTGCGCCCATAATGGTGCTCTTGTCCTACGCTAATTGATAGCAGAATATAATTGAGTTCAAATTCAAGCCAGTTATTATGGTCTCTCTCATACATATTACATGATATATTTTACATTTTGTGTTAATAGATTATAATACTGTAAAGCCTCTTTTAACCGATTACATTATATTTACATTAAATTATTGTAATATTTATACATTATAAAAATAAGTGATCGTATTATGATTTACTCGTTATAATATGAAACTGTGTGAAACTTTCTATAAATACATTTACATAACGAAAAAGAATTATATGATCAGTCTTCAATTATAAAATATATAATCAATTTGTCAAAATCAATAGTACGGATTTGGACCAATTTATAGAAACTAGTTACTTTTTGCAAGCAAAATATTTTATTGTGGTTTATAATCGTTCTGTATTATGACAGCCCATAATAATAATTCTGATAAAACTTCATTTCCAATCGATGAGCGGCTATTGTGAGATTCAGTAAATGTTCATATAAGGCTTTCACCATAGACTGATCGCTCTAACAATAGACTAACCGAGACAACTCTACTTTTATAGCCGTGAGTTAAAAAAATCATCAAATCATCCGATTGCAGATTAAATGATGTTTGATCGAGTGCAGCGCCATAGTGACAAAAAAGAAAACAATCACGGTATAAATCAACATGTCAGTCAGATGGCGGCTTTACTTTAATTTAACAGATATTTTGGGTTAAAATAAGGTATGTTATTGGAAAAGAACTGTCACTTTTTATTATTCACAATGGCTTCAGTTCGTAACAAATAAATTTGTCGACAAGTTGAAATCATTTAAGTTTATGATTTTCAAAATGGCGTTTTACCCCACTTGAATGACTTTTTACTGGTCATTTCAAAGTCAAAAGCTTTTTCAAACTTCCGACCTCATACGAGATAATAATCTCATGGTTTTGGATGCGAAGACTAGACACTATCCGTACCCTTCAACGGCATAACCGATCGTCCCCGAGCAGATTGTCAATAAAACTTCTCCTGTTCGAGGTCCAAATTGTTCCGACAGTTGCCGTTCCCGTGAGCAGTGTTCGAATTCCTTTTCATCGTAGCTTCATAATCGGCGACTAACGATTTTGGATACAACTTGGGTGTCCCCATCATAATGTGATTCTTATCACTGTTGATATTGTTTGCTTTAGTCAACGTTCCAGTGCTGGGTGCTCCGGAAAACGAGGGTTTCCGTTTCTTAGGCACCTCCTTCAGTGGAATGCTGACGTAACTGTTTGGCTGTGACATGTAATGAGGGCTTGACGGGATTCGATTCCCGTGCATATTTCTGTGGCGCAGTTTGTATACATAGACGATCAAGAATACGGCGATGATGGTGGAGACGGTCGACAGAACGATGAGGATATTTGTAACATATGCTCGTTGAATGTTCCCGTTGGCCATTGCTAGGACGGGTTCAGGTCCGTACGCACCTGATGCGTTCAGATCTGAAAAGAAATGTAAGAATTTGTAATAACTGTGACATTATGCTGTACTGCGGTGGTTGCCATGTGCATAGTTTATATTTTAGGCGTGAACCTTTTTTTCGACTAATAAAGGACGAATACCAGTCAAGAAATTGATATTGTTCTCGCATCGTTTGAAAAGAAATAACTGCAATGAATACTTATGGTGTATTAGTACCTGCTATACCCATTCATTGAGACTATTTTTGTATGAAATTACTGTTAAAAGGGCTGGATACCCGAAACGTTAATTTTGTTGCTGTTCCTTCCTTCGATATATATATTGAGTGAATGTATGTATATATTGAGTGAATGCGACAATATATATCAATATATATATTGAGTGAATGCGACAGTTGCGCCTCGACCAGATAATATCTATTTTAAATCGACAAAATCGAGGTTTCGTACTCTCCAGTTTTCTCCTCCGAAACTGGACCAATTTAAAAAAAAAAAATCATCATCGGTATGAGAAAGATATTTTCTATGTTTGAGTGGTCGTATTTTTTTAAAAATCAACCGTTAAATAAACACGCTGGACTCTTTTCGTGGGTGTTAAAAAAGAGGCGATTTTATAGATGTTTGGCGGCTCCTAACTCATATAAAAAAATAACTAATCAAAAAAATAAAACCACAGAAACATGCCTATGGTAGATATCCATAGCATATTAAAAAATAATTTCTCTAGTGCCATTATTGAGGAAGAGAAAAGTGTAATACGTTTGTATGGACAAGGCGCTGGTGTACAGCCCTCTTAACTATGTAAATACTTTTTTCTGTAAGCAAGACATTATTTAGCTGCCAGAAGGGATGTTCATTTTATTTGAAAATAATACTCTCAAAAGAGCCAAGTAGTAAAGGAAATAATGTTTATTATTGAACAGACGGACCGATATTGTAACATGCAAGTGCAAGTCTAAATATAAAAGTTGATATAAACTACCCTGACAAAGAGAAAAAGGAAATAATGGTTCTTATTTACAATATTTAGCATGAAAATATTTACATTGTTATTGATTTATTTTATTGCAATACATGGTGCTTGTTTATTTATTTTATTAAAATACATATCATATTTTGTATTGAAAACCCCTATCCGCTGCATCTATATATATATATAAGAAATAGACCAATAGAATAATACTGGAAAAATGAACTACGCCCAAAAACAGCCCTCGTGGCGACCACTGCTGTACTATGAATGTGGTTTGGTTTAATTTAGTGAGATATTCATTTTTAAGATACTACTATTGTTTCCGTCCCATTTTTTTTTATATTCACATAATAATGGAGACTGAAATTGATCTATGTTTATTATTATGATATTCATAGAAATACTTACCATTGCCAATATCATCTTTGCAATCTCGATTTTGCTCAGAAAGTCCCTGACACGAATCGCTATCGGACAGATCGTTAATTAAACATTTTCTCGTTCTTCTCTGGTTATAGTCATCGCATTCTGACCATTCAGACCATTCACCCCAACCGGTCGAATCTGAAAAGATTTTTTCCATTATTATACATGAAGATAATTAACATATAATCAAAAATGTAAATCTATATCTAACCTATGCACGGCGGTTTGTCACACGGTTTGTAGTCTTCGTGATTACCCTCGCAGCCGTTGGGTAAGAAGCATATTCTAGATCGTCTTGATTGACTTTCGCCGCACGTGCCGGAACATTCAGACCAGTCAGACCAGCAACCCCAACCATCTAATAGATTAAAAAAATAATCGTAAGGAAAGTTTGTATTTATTTCAAAGATATTAGGAAAGCACGTACCGTTGCAAGAGTGAGTATTGCAAGCAGATTGTTTTAATGCGATTCCTTTGCAGCTTGAAGTTAAGCATTTGCGAGTAGATGTTCGGTAGCCTCCTCCACAACTAGCACTACAATCATTCCAAGAGCTCCAATCTGACCAACCGCTCGATGAGGAATTTGCTCCGCACGCACCGTCACTTGTACAAAATCGTTCTTCTTCCTTCGACGACAACATCTATACAAATAATGAGTTTAATAATAGGTTTAGCTTGAATGATATGTATATTGGAATATTTTTGAAATGTTACCTTAACTGGCTGAGTCGTAACTAGACCTTGCGCTTTACAAGTGAACTTGAATCGTTTTTCTACATAACCATCGTCAGTGTTATCTGAAAAAAGAAATAAAACTAATGTATTCAATCTGCATACAATAACATGCTTAACTAGTGTCCGAAAACTGTTATGATGATATTACTGAATTTAAAACAATGCTCACTTGATAATATGGCAACCCAAGGAGTCCACGCTGACAGTCTTTGAGTGTCACACGCTTCATTGTTGCAAGTTTCAGCTTCAATGGAACAACCGGGACAAGGTGGAGCACCTTCGCCAGGTGGAGGATTGTCACAACGGCGGTGTCTCCAACGTACTCCGCCACCACAAGGAGCTGTGCAGCGCGTCCAAGGACTCCAGTCAGACCATTTGCCTTCGACTATAGGAGCGACTGGTTCTATTGAAAGCGATACAAATTGATTATTTCATATTAAACACAACCTTTATATATTTTTCATTGAATGTGATGATGATGGTACCTGGACACGGTGGATTCTGAGTGCAGTATATCTCACTGCGATCAGGTCCGACGCAAAGTCGACCGCCGTGGAGAGGAGCCGGTGCTGCACAAGTTCGCCGACGCCATTTAACGGCGACTCCACAAGTAGCACTGCAAGCTGACCATCCTGACCACGCTGTCCAGCCTCCGTGGACTGTGCAATTGGTGACGCTGATTGACGCACCTGAATATTTTGAATTCAATTTTAATACATTTCTTCAGATATTAATACGTATATGGTAGAATGGTGCTTGATGTGTATATGATAGTTACCATCACACGATTTTCCGCCATTTTTAGGTGCAGGGTTGTTGCACTGCCTGGTTTGACATAAGCATTTGTCGTGACTATCTTGAGGAGTTTCATCCATTAAGAAGTTATTGTTTTGAATGCACACTTCCCATGTCGACCATGTTGACCATCCGCCATCCACTAAAATTATTTTTTAAGCATACAATCAGTATTTTTAATAAAGTTAAGTGACTTACAAAATAAGATAATAGTTTTGATTGACGACAAAGTATGCATCTACATATAAGAAATTTTAGCAGACTGATGCTGACTACAGAAATCGATTTTGAACCTTGACGAAGAATGTCAAATCCTGGATCAAGGCAGGGAAAATAAGATTTAGGGAATGATGAGATCAAATAAAAAGTGTAAATAGAAGGAAAACATTAACCCAATGCCGCGGCAATAAATATAGCGAATAAGCCCTGTACGCGGCACCTTTTTCGCGAATTTGGCAATCGAGTTTTCGACCTTAAATACAGATTTTAATATTGACTCAAGTAACCAGATATGTTAATTAACACATAAAGTATTATTTTAAACAATAAAATACGTAATATATCTCGTAATTTTAGCTTAATTGTCAAATAATCATTCTTCATACAATTGAGACGTATCGTCGCCATTGTTCAACAGACGTGACGTCACATAAACGAGGTTTCAGTATGGTTCCATAAAAAACTAATTTCGACTTGTATATATTCATTTTAAGCAAATTGAATAGATGGCATTCAACTCTTAGTAATATATTCAACCAATTTTGAACCTTTAAACAGTTGAAATAGGCGCATATAAGGGTCAAAATCCCGTGCAAAGTTCAGAAATTCTATGGAAGACAGCCGCGCTACAGACTTATCGCGCAAAGCTTCCATAGAAGACGGCCGCGGGCAAACGGTTAAGAGATCTTATATAAACATGCTTAGAATGCTTGAGGAAAGGTTGTAGCAAAAGACAAATGGAGCGACCCAGGAGTTGAGATAAGCAGATGAGCTCAATTTGTAAAAGGCTGGGATTTTAATGGAATCAGGTTTCAGTTATATTTAGAAGAACTTTCTGAATTTATTATGGAGCAAATAATATTAATGGTTTGTACTCAAACTATAATTGATTTTATTCTGAGCTCGTTTGTATGCAAAAATCATGAGGCAAATGAGCTTCAAATTTTCTATTTTACAGTATCATCACACTAAATATAAATATAATATACTCACAAGGAGTTTTTGGATCAGGACAAGCAGGCTGCTTTTGATTCCAATATGTAGAAGAGCCACTCGGTGAACTGGCGCATACCTCATGCATTTCGTTCCAACCACAGAGAGGATCTTGAGCGCCTAAGCAACTGGAACGAGATTTATACCTTCCACAGCTAGCAGCTGGTATTCGGATCACGGCCATCTCAGTACCAATGTACACCGAATTCTAAAAATAAAACAAACTAATAACACCTATGCAATACCATATTAAATTAAAAGACATAATAAAAATAAACATACAGAGTCTTTCAAGTATTGTATAGTCTTGATTGGTGCCAGGGCATTGTTAGATTCCGGCTTCCAAATTTCAATGACACACGTTTTATCACCATCGGGTAAAATTGATATCTTCTTAACGAGACCACTATCGGTGGCTACGAACAGCATATGCATATCAGAATGTTTGGTAGTAACTATGGCTGCTGTCAAATGAGTGTAACGTTCCAAGTTTACAGTGTGCAAAGGACTTGCAGATGCTGGTTGAATGGCGTTGTCCATTAGCTGGTACCGAGATGAATCAGCCAACTGTTGTGATCTGTGAAAGCAATGGTACTAATTAGCAATGTTTTATAAACTATATGATAATAATGCTTTTTTTATAAATTAGTAAGAACTTTGATTGGCCGCTTTGACAGTGTGTGTGGAGTTGGTGGTGCAGGTGTCGGCTCTCCCAAGCGCTTCCAGGATTTTCCTGGTGTTTGAACGGACCTTGGAACGCTTTTTCAATTGATGACATGTTGAAAACGCATATGGCTGAGCCTGCGATGCCGTTGCTGTAAAATAAAAATAATTTATAATGAATATTTTGATAAAACTGCATTAATATGTACACAGTTTGAATGGAAATGGTCTTACATTGGCGTTGTAAATGTTGCATATAGAAGACGTTGATCCGGCAAGTATTCCATTCCTTGAATTTCGTCATAGTAGAAAGGATACTCTCCAGGTACTGAGCAGTTGAGACGAGCTTTGACGAAAGTTGTCCAGTTGTCACGCAGCATCAACTGTCCTCCGGCATCATTTTTGCAGACTCGGGCTATACGAGAATATATTCTCTGAAAATAAAATTCATAGATATTTAGTACTGCATAAATATACATATTAGCCAGCAGTATGGCTTGGTGGTTGCGTTTATGTTTAGCACCGAGAGGTTACCGGGTTCGATCTCGTGCTAATCTTTAATATAATACTACTGGTCAGACTCAGATATTTGTGACTCCAAGTCGATTATTTTCTATCAATCACAGTTTGCCAATTTATCTGATTTCACTGTTGAAACGGTTCCTTTATCAAATTGGTAAAATCTCATTCTACCCGCTATGTCATAAATATCTGAATTTGATTTATGTATACGTAAAAAATTATGTACAAGCAGAGAAATGTTATAATAATATAAGTGGCTTTAGGCGCCATATTGTTGTCAAGTGACAATTGTCCACAGACATTCCTAAATAATTTTAGCATCAGTCGTATTTGATGCTTGGTGCTCGACTTATGTCCGATAAAAGCTTCTCTGTTTGTTTATATTACTCGCAAGATGGGCAAGCATCGTTAAAAATTGCACAATGCATTCAAAAACACACAATAAACAACATGGGATACATTTTTATAAGTAAATTGATCCAATTGTATTCCGTGCGTTGTATCGTATTTATAGGGAGGTACCGCGTAATATTGACAACAATTATTTATTAGTAAGGGCCCTTCTATTATTATAACATTAATTAATTAATTAATTAATTGTTAATTTCTTGCTCTTCAGCTTCTCGAAATACAGCGATTTATGTAATAAAATAATGCAATGTTTGTAAGTAATTTTCTAGGAAGGCGCATTGGGTTCTACTTGTTAGGCCTTCCTGGTATATATCTATGTAAAAATAAAATAAAATATGCATTCATATACATAGTATGTCGTGAATTCCACTTAATAAAGATGTCTAAATCTAGTCTAATCTAGGCCTTCCTGGTATATATCTATGTAAATTAAAACAAAAAATATTGAGATATCATCATCATACATTTTTTTTATTCTCTTCGAAACCTTGTCTAATAAATCACATTACATTTTTTCCGGTAACAACTTTACAATCTCAATTTGAAAGACAAAATTGGTTTAAATCCAATGTCGAGTAAGAAGTTGATTCAGATTTTGTACATCAACCTCAAATACCTCACATATGTATTATTCTCGAAAGCATGTAAACAATAGCTAACCATTTAAGGTAAAATTTACAAGTACACAAGTCAACTTTTCATTAGACAGAACTTTGACAAGAAGTGTAGTAAATTGAACGCTAGGAACAAACGCAGCACAGGCATTATCGTTGAACTCAATACTAAAAAGACATCAGAATAGGTAGTGCGGTGCGAGAGTACAAAATTATTATAACCTCAGCAATAATTTCTCATTAGAGTAGACGGCCTACGCATCTAATATCCGCAGGTCGGTGAGACCACAAAGACAGACCACCGATATAAGGTGGTTCAGAGAGCATAATAAACACAAGAGATCCGACGGAACCTTCACTCATCCTACACGCGGTTCAACATTCCTTATATGTATATGTGGGTTCTGGGTACTATTGTACACTAAACACGGCGAAATTATTGATGAATATGTACACACCCTCGCTAGTGGGACAGGAACATCATGAGTACCACGATGTTGGAACCATTTGGTATGTATCAAATCTATTATACAAAGTTTGGTGTTAGAGGTTTCGTTTCCTATCACATTGAACTGGTATTTTGTAAAGTACTTACACATTTATCGATTTTGACGTGGAGGGAACAAGAGGGGGAAAAACGGTGTCCTGTCTAAGTTCGTTCCTCAACTAGGGAAATTGGGTACGACAGGCAGTTAGTCATTGGGCCACGCAAATCTTTATAACTCGAGCTATGAAGTTACAATAATCTAGTAGAATAAACTAGCTTGGAAAAAACTAACAAAACCTAGCTTACGTGCTGTCAGTTGGTTAGTTGAATAGAATATTTTATATTTTATAACTCGAAGTTTGGAATTTAGTAGACTTGTAGATAGCATATAATGTATAAACTAGTTCGAAGCATTATTTAAGTTTATTGAATTATATAAGTATTTTTTATTGAACATTAATTTTGCCTTTATTAACCAACAGCATAAACTAGTGGTAAGCATATAATGCTTTCGAACAAAGCGGTCACGAGTTCGATCTCACTGGTTGCTGCTGGCTAGACCTTGGATATGTGATTCCAGGTCGATCGTTTCCCATCAGAATTTGTCAATTTATCTGATTTTCATTGAAACGGTCCCTAAAAATTGACATATCTGTCATATCTCTCTCGCGAAATTCGAGTTATTCAGCATCTCGATTTTTTGCTGATTTCTATAAATGCTGCAAATTTGTCCATAGATGTCTGTGTGGATATTGATCTTTGTTTGAATTTGTCATGTATAATGCTTACAATTCTTATTATTAGCATAAATTGGTTTACATGCAAACAGTCGTTTAATTAATTCGTAATTAATTTTACAACTCGACCCCTATATCTACATACATATATTATATAAAAAAAGTAGTTAGGATTTCATACTACTCGACTAAATGACTAAATCGATCCATGAGAATTTTAAATTCAATTCGAATAAATAACGTATCAGAAGTAAGAACAAATTCGTAAAAAGAAATAATAGTATAATCTAAATTACAAAAATAAAATCGGAACCGGACACTGAAGAATACGATTAAAAAGTTCGAAGCTGCATAATCTCAAGTGCCTCGGGCCAAAGTGTGTATTTAAAGACTGGCGTGTGCTTATTCGTTGCCCATCTAAAAGTTTAATTCAAAAAGAAAAACAATTGTACAATAAAAACATTCAATGGGCATTTTAAAACCAAATTACATACAGAAAGCAACGGAAAAGCGGAAGAAGAGAAACTAGCGGTTTCTATTATTGATACGTTAGTTTTTTTACGAGCGTTTAATTGATATGCCTCATTCGATATAACGTATATATGTATATAAACAAGATTTATAAGATGGCGATCAATATTTTTGGTGTAGGAGGACGAGAGGTTTGGTCGTTGCCTCACAATGCGCGTGTGTGGCACTTCAACATCCATCTGTTCTGTGTACGAAATATTGTTTTTCAATTATGAAACTGCTATGGAGGAGAATTGGGCAATCGTAGATCTGAATAGCATATGAGCTGGGTCATGGGATCTATTATTGTATGTACCTTTCCGCAGTTGATGTACTCTACGGCTGCTTCTCTGAAGACGAAGAATACGAATTTGTCATCTTCGAAAGATCCGACGAATTGCGGTTCGTTCAACCACTTGGAGTCGTACTGGTGAGTTCTTAAAGTGTGGCTCGCCCCTGAGTGGCTACCCATTGCCCTAAAGTTAAAAATAAATCAGTTGAAAGTTATAGATGAGATGTGCAGATAAAAATGAGTATATTATTTTACCTGTATATGGCAGGATCTGACCCTGAAAAATCTGTCGGCGATCCAACGTAGTATTGACCTGTCATTGTCATAAGTGCTGTGATGTTTGCTTTGGGATTGTATGGGCATTTTGCCACTCCGTTGACCCACTCGATCACAGTAGACACATTCTCCAACTGAAATATGAAGAAAAAAAGTTTCTATTAGTAAGGTATTTGTATATGTATTAAATGCCCGAGTCCTGATTCTGTATAGAATCTCTACGGATTCTGTGATCAAACAATGAAGTTTCCGAATTGGCGTCGAGTGGCCGTTGTTGTTCATTAACATAACGACAATTCAGATCGGAGACAATGAATTCGTTCGCGTTTCACAACTTTGTGCGAGAAGATGGGGCACACGTGTGCCGCCTCAGCACAATGGTGGTACGTCTTCTGAAGAATGAGAAGTGAAATAATAAATGCGCGCCTCGAGAGAAACTCTTGTCTTCGGCCGTGGCACGACGACAGACAGATGCCAAACGGAGGAGGAGGACCACCACGCCGGGGAGGATCGACCGCTGAGAGGGGTGTGCATAACAAATGAAGGAACCACACAGCAACAGGTCAAGTTTCCAAGTCGGTTGGAGCATTGTGTGATCGATGATGATCAGGATTGAAATAAAGTAGCGGCAGATTTGATGTATGAGGAATAAAGATACTACAGATTTCTTGATAACAACACGCTGTGTTAACCAATGAGGAGGTGGTATAACACAATTTTCACACAAAAAATGTATCAATTTCGAAGTAGACAGCTTTATCGCGTATTTTCTTTTGTAATATCCAATTTTGAATATGCAAGAAATAAGACAGACAGACTTTGAGGTTTATATTAAAATTGTTTGTATATTAAACCAATATATGTATGTACGTTCTGTACGTATGGAGACTTGAAGCATGACCCAAAGGAAAAGGGGACAATTTAAATGCCCATTTTATAAAACAAATTCGCATTTATCGTAAGCATTTCATAAAATTTGTGTGAATTAAATAATATATTATATCATTTATAAATAACTTCTAATATATTAAAAAAAAAGCAATAGAAAAATATATAATTGGATTACAAAGCAAAAGAACACATAAAACGTCTTATGTTTCTTTAATATATGTAATATTTGTACACTAAAAAACTTAAATAAGTAATAAGACCAAAAACCTCTAATAAATAAATAATAAAAAAAATACTTGATCATTTGAAAAATATCAAATGTGGGAATTTGATAAGATAATTTCACAACATAAAAATACAAAGCAACCTAAAATGAATGAAATGCGCATTAGCGCTGAGCATTATGGTCGGCAACGTCTCAACCGGCAACCATCCATATAATAGGTGTTTAATTTTAATAATTCGCGAGTTAAGAATTTTTTAATTAAACTGAAAATTTGTTTCAAACTGACATCATGGGAGTTTTTCAATTCTACGTTTTAACTGTGCACTTTTTAATTGTTAAATGATCAAAATATTTTTTTTTCATACTACAAATAAAATATTGCTCAATGAAACATTTTTTATTTAACAGAAACAATTTTATTTAATTAGCAATTTCTTTTATTCTAATGCACAAATGATTCGTTCTAATGAGCAAAGTTATTTAGCAACATTAAGTGAGCACCAAAGTTAAAGAAAGTTGAGAACAAAATTCGGACCCGTCAAAATGACGATGGATTCTACAGCTGAAGAGATGAACCACGAAGTGGAAATGCTGGTTAAAAAATAACACTTCAAAGAAAAAGATTTGTAAGTCACGTCGAAAGGATACAGACACGTAGAGCGCTTAAAATACTAAAAAAAAACGAGCAAAGGAAGAAGTGGGATGATTGATTGAAGGATTAAAGTAACTAAGGAGAAAATCAAGAAATAGAATAAAGCAGCACAATATAAATAGATTGACAAGTCCTTCAAATACTACTACGGAATATATCAAGATCTGTATTGTAGATTTTAAAAAAGTAGAAAGAAGACTTTTCTTTAAGAACCAAAATATATTTCTATATCATTCTGTTCAAATTACGATACATATATCAAACTATGCCTATAAGACACGACGAAAAATTCAAATTGCACCATATACTCGTTTACTTGCCGTATAAATCATCATCGTATCTTCCATATTTTGGACAGGAGAGTGTTCTATACTGTGATCATTGATCAAGGTGTTCCCTCCACTCCGAGTACCGAGAGGAAGTTCAAGTGGGAAATTAAGTATTAAATAAATGGGTCACACATAGTCACAGTACGTAAGCAGGAAGATGCGAGAGAATAAAAGGGACAAATTGCGAAATAAAGTTCGCCTTTGGCAAAGTTGAAGCTGTCGACGTGTGGTTTGAAATGGTTCAATCAAAAAAGTTTGTCTCGATTGGTCTATTCGTGCGCCAGAACTTTTGTGTCCGACGAACAAAGTCCTGCGACTTTATGTATGTCTGTGGTGAATTTCAAACTTTTTGGGAACATCGATTTTGTACATTTAAACTTATGTGTAAATTTTTCTACTTAAATGATGTATAATATTACAGTTTGAGCTCGTAGCTTTTAGCCCTATTGATGTGTGTGAAAAACTAGTGGCATTTCTCTACGGACAATGGAGTCAAACTTGCGCTAAATAAAACGAATGCAAATGTGGAGATTTCAATCCTTTCCCCTTGAATAAAATTCAGGACCACTTCAGTGTGTATTCTCCTCTTGAATTAATGGGTTGTTGAGGAAAATGCAAAGAGAGTTCCTTTGAAAGGATTTCAGTGGAAACATCAGTCACAGTTTTAGCAATGATAAAAAGTATATGCGTTTTTTCAAGAGTGAATAAAATTAAAACAAGCAATAGGTATACAAGCGATTGAAAAGTTTAGTTTTATATAAAAATTAATGCAGTGCCGGCCTTACACCCAATGGCGCTCTCGGGCAATTTTTTCTAAACACCCTCAGCAAAAGCATAGAAACCCAAATGTTAGGATATAATTCCTGTAAATTGGACTGTTTTATTAATTTTACCTTGAACTTTATTTGAAAGAAAGGCTTTTAAATTGATAAGTTCATTGCTAATAATATGAATTCGCTGTGAGCTTAACTTGAAGATTGGCTTTTTCCAGTAAATTGTTTGAATATAATTTGCCGAGTACAAATGTAGGACCTTTGGCGCTCTAATTTTTAATTTTAAAGCGCTTTTGGCGCATCGAACATCGCCCTAACTTATTTGGCACCCCGGGCACCACCCGACTCAGCCCCACCTCTAAAACCGGCACTGGACGAATGGTAAATCGGACTCAAATCATCAGTAACTACCCATTTGCTGATCTTTGTAGGTGTGTGTGTGTGTGTGTGATTGACTTGTCGAATTTGTCACTTTGTGTCATGTCGCATCGCTTCACTGTGCACAAACTTTCAATGCCGATTGAATTAAATATTCATTTTTAGCTACTAAGACCGCTTTCATAATTACCGGCACCGTGTACAAGAATCTAAATTACAGTTTCCCTTCCCTAATTTGAATTTGATCTAAGAAAACATACATACGACGAGCATAATTAAACTCGCATTATACTGAATCGAATTATGATACATTGAATCGAGCATAGGATTGTGAAAGTGGTGATGACTTTGTCAAACGTCCGACGACACGGCACACATAAATTTCGAATCACAGCATCCCAAGAGATGACGGGACGTAATAATATATGTTTATGTAAATCAAAAAGGCGGGCAGGTAGGTAACCTGTTCAATTTTATTTTGCGGAATAAATTTCGGCTCTGTGTCACAAACGTGACTGACTCACTTAAGTCGTAAGATCCAATAGAAGAATGAAAAAAAAGTGAACCAAGTGCTAGATGTAAAAAATGATGGAACATTAGCGCAATGCAATGGTCGTTAGTAATAGAAACGTTGGGTTAATTAAGGGCTATACGAATCGTGATGCACTTAATGATGCACTGACCTCCCGCCACGAGCACTGCGGGGAGAAAGCATTGGTCCCGCACGTGAAGAGTCTGCGTCCTTCCGTCAGCAGGACCTTCACGTAGTTGTGGCAATTGTCCTCAGATTGGCCCTTGTCCTGGCACAAGGAAGTCTTCTCGACGGGGGCTAGCCAATTGGCTTTTTCCAATTGGTTCAGACCACGAAGCGACAGTCGGTATAGGTTGTCCCTGGAACAAAGAAGAAAATCAATCAAAAAATGGCGCAAGTACTTAATAGCTGATTTATTATTTATCATACATACATATGGGGTCTACGTGACGATCTAGAATGTTAAATTACAGAAAACACAAATATCGGAAGGCAAAGAATCGAAAGATCTTAAGTCGAAAGATCAAAAAAAAAGGGTACATACTCACGTACATACTCACTTAATTTGCGCGAGCAGGGTACAACAGGAACAAGAGGAACAGGCTTTTTTCCTCCCGTATTCTGCGCGCGCACATTAATACGGGAGGAAAAGCCTGTTCCTTTTGTTCCTGTTGTATCCTGCTCGCGCAAATTAAGTGAGTATGTACCGTTTACCATGCACCCTTTTTTTTGATCTTTCGACTTAAGGTCTTTCGATTTTCGATCTTTGCCTTCCGATATTTGTGTTTTTTGTAATTTAACATTCTGGATCGTCACGGAGACCGATACATATGTTACAGAGAAAGCATATTTCAAGTGAAAATACATTTTCACCGATTCAAGCAGTGAAAATGTATACATATAACTAGACTGCGGATAGACAACGTGCTTTTTCCAGGAATCGGGGCGGTTTGGCTTTATTTACAAAGCTAGAGTGCAAAAAAACAAGTTCGGCAAACCTTTAAAAAAGCATTTGCAACAATTGAACAATGAACAGCGCGCTTTGGGTCCGGACTCTACATATAACCCTAACAACCCAATTTTAAATGAATAGGGCCAACCCTTAGTTAACCTAACCTATTCTGACCCTTAAATAATACCAACCCTAACAATCTAATATTAAATGAATAAAACCAACCCTGAAAATGTAACTGGTTATGATTTCAGTTATTATTTGTAGTTGTTTCTTACATATTTATTGAAACTGGCTGTAGGTGCAAGGCATTACTTATGTTATATTTTATTTGATATTTTTACTTTATCTGTTATTATTAAATGCTATTTTTTATGTTTATGTATGGATGTATTTATGTTTATGTTTAATTGTTTTTTTTTTTTTTTTTTTTTGTGTTGTATTTTTTGACCATTGTGGCGCTTTAGGAATTCCTGTTATGCCACAATGGTCTGTTTAGAATAAATAAATAAATAAATATGTTAAATATGTTCACTGAAACGTCAGTGAGAATATATTTTCACTTGAAATATAATTTCAATGTGACATATGTATATATAATTACGCTATTCCGTCTGTGTTTCTGAGATAACGCTCACCGTACTTATAAAAGTCGTTTCGATTCGACATATGTACATGTGTACGTGGCTAAGCTTCCAACAAAATGACGTACAGTGTAATATGAAAGATAACAAAATAAAAAAAAGTTCTATATATACTGTTCGATGCGAATGATTCCGCTAGGAAAACAGACCGAAGTAATATACCGCCATCTATTGAAAATTCAATTAATTTAAGTGTTTTATATTTTTTATATGTAGGTAGGTAGGTAGTTTTTACCATTTTTTTCATATTAAACAATTAAATATAAATATATTTAACAGGTATTTGAAAAAACTTGGACCGCGTGGGGGATCGAACTCATGACCGATGACAAATTTCTTTTAATTTAATTTTATTTAATAACTTAATATGCCAACATCCATGCGATGATATGTCATCGGATACAACACTAGTGTATTATAAATCTGCAACCAAATTAGAAGACACAAGACACATGTAGTATCCTCATTTGGATACGAATTCAGTTCCATTTGCATATTCGTACTCGTTGAATTAGGATTCGTTAAAAGCATCTTCAAGCTGAATGGCAGCAATTGGTCCTATGATTGGGAACTTGCATTGATGTATAATACACATAGATGGGCCCTGACGTGTGATTTTGGTCGGAGATCTTGTCTTCACTAACTGAGGGGTGCGGGGGGTTTAACTAGCGGGGAAGTTGGGAAAAAAATGGTTTTTTCCCTAGTGTATGATAGTGTACAAAGGTATATAGATTGCATCCATAGGAGTTGTCGAGTGTCTCGGATTGATTCTGGGCTATGTCGCACGGTTCTCAAACTGGATTGGCGATTAGTTAGTGAGTATGAATAATTGCGATATGTCAGGGCGTTTCAAAGGGACCGCGTTCGTGATCCGTCAGGTGTTTTGCAGGAAGGGCCCGCGGTCGGGCGACTCTGGTCTCAGATAAACAACGTTTGACAGCCCCGAGCCTTTGGCGTAATGTGCACTTTGCCTGCACTTTGCTCACTTCACTTTATGTGCAACGAACGCGTCTTAACAAGTTGAAATTTAAATCAAACGCCCATGCCCCTCGCATTCCTGTCGCACACCGCACTCCGACGTAAATCAAACGGGTAACATTGCCTTCGGACAGCGCCATTTTGTTTTATATAAAGAAATCGGATGACGACACTATCGGTTGACAGTAATCATAAGGAAGGGTTTTGATTGATATGAATGCTTCGCCTGCATGCAGTTGCTGCCACCAGATCGTTACTTTACGAAACAAAATACTCTCTTTGTTAAAAATAATAGGAATTTATATCGACCAGAGCAGAGCGGTGAAGAATCAATCTCGATCTTTAAGTTTGACTCATTGAATTCGAATATGACAATGATTTTTGTTGGATAATTCGCGTTTAAAAATGGGCAATTTCTACAGATTTTTGGCTTTTGCAGTCTTAAATTCAAAATTTAGTTTTGCTTTAAAGTGCAATTTTGAATGTGAGGAAACGTAAGAATGTAAGAAGTATGTTAGATGAATTGAAATGGTTCGATATTAGAAATAGTCTTAAAGTAAGCACTTTAAAGTTTATATATAAGCTAGATAAGAATCTATTACCCAAATATTTTAATAATCATATAGTTAGGAATAGAGATATACATAATTATAAAATGAGAAATACGAATAAATTAGTTATAGGTAGAGGTAGGATAGTCACAGTGCTATCTATTGTTCGGCAAACCTTTAACAATGCATTTACAACCTTTGAACAATACACGGCCCCCTCAGGCTCCGGTGACTAGTTATAGGTAGAGGGAGGATAGTCATAGTGCTATCCATTGTTCGGCAAACCTTTAACAATGCATTTACAACCTTTGAACAATACACGGCCCCCTCAGGCTCCGGTGACTAGTTATAGGTAGAGTTAAGAAAGCTAAAACTGCAGGAGGTGTTTTTCACAGAGGTGTTCAAATGTATAATGCCCTTCCTGAAAGCGTTAGAAGTTCTAATAACATTGATGCTTTCTTGAAGGGTGTTAATGGATACCTGTGAGGAAGATGATTTATAATTTTTTGTTGTTATTTTGTGTTATATGTATTAGCAGTTTGCTATATAAATAAATAAAAATATATATATATATATATATATATATATATATATATATATATATATATATATATTGGGGTGACCTGTAAAGACACTGTGGTATACTTGTATATTAAAATAAATAAAATTAAATAAATACCAAAATAATTTTTCTATTGATTGTGATTTTTTATAGCTTTAAAATACCTAAATTAATAATCTAGCAGATTTTTAAAGTCAAAAATATACTTTTCTTTTTACACATTTTTTCCGTAATACTATAAGATAATTTAAAATTTAAAATAGTTGTATGGGATGATGCAAGAGCGAGATGAATAATGGAGAATGCATCACTCGATCCATCTCTCCGCCTAGAACATTTCATATTGTAATTTAAAATCATTTACCACTTCAATATTAAATATACGTATTTTAAAGCAATAAAAAATTACAATCAATAGAAAAAAACATCTAATTATTGATCCCATAACTCGCTTTTGGCACAGCAATACTGGATTTTGAATTAAAGACAAAACCATTGCACATTTTTTAAACGCTCATATCTCTTAAACGAAAGCAAGCCGACAAAAATCATTGTCATATTCGAATTTAGTGGATCAAACTTAGTAAATATTGATTAGTCTCAACTCCGGTAAATAAAAAACGCGATATTTTTATTGGTCAGTGCTATTTTCAAAAAGTGTACAAAATAGTTATGTATATGGAATAGTAAAAATTGAAATTTCCATTTTTATGACTAAATAAAAAGACAATGCATACTAAAAACATGACGTGTTCTTAAAAGTTTGCATGCTCAAAAACAGCACGTGAGCGAACGGGATTCAGTGTCACTCATATGTATGTATAGGTACATTCATATATAGTTATGCTAGTTACTATTCAAAAGCATACAAGCTACTGTTATAATATTGTATGTTCAAAACAAGTATGTGAGTGAATCATAAAAAATATTATAATAATAAAAAATAAGTAATGTTCGTTCATGCGCACATTGTATGTTCGAATTCGTCTCTGCGCGCCTTGCGTGTTCATGTTTGGCTGGTTTTGTGTGTCTTGTGTCATATTCATATATTATGTCAGGAAGCAAAGCGTGCCTTGTGTCTTAATTTCGAACTCAATAGATTTTAAGTACGAAATAAAATAGTAATTCACTATGAATCAGCAAAGTTTACGAAGCTAATACGTTTATTAGACCCGATCGTAGATGACAATCAAGTGATAAATCAGACGCCAATCTGACAGCTCTGTGATTAGACGGCCTCGATATCTCACACATAAAAATGATAACTTCAGACATTTACGACTTCAACACTCATTACATATAAATTGAAATTGGTCACAAGATTGAGTGCATTAATCGATAAAATAAATGGAATACAATGCAATCATGCATATTGAGACAGGTCATGAATGCAGTTTTTGGCGCGAATAACGAGTTGTCATCGATCAAGGTGAAATTTAATATGGCGGGTTATATCAGAACAGTTGTCCGAAGCCAGGACAATAAATACAATATGATGGGCGGACGTGTCGAGCTGGTCTCCAACTCTTGTACCACCCTCACACTACGTGGAGACACCTCCACATCCAGATAACAATCCTGAATGACGTTGGAACGTCTATAAACCGGAGAAAAACGGATCAACACACAAACAACACCGTGAAAATTCAATAGTAAACGCGAAATTCTTTCACTATTCACATTATTACTAGCAGTGACCCAAAAAGAAACACACTTGTATACGAAAGTGTACACAATTGTTGAAAAGGCATGCGAGTAGTTGAATGAAAGGGATTTTTCCATTGAATAGAGGAAGATTAATGAATCACACGAGATGAGTATAAAAGAATGATATTAGTGGCAGAAAAAAATTGTATCGAATAAAATGTTGTTTGTGTGAAACTGTACTGGTGGTTGGGCACATTTGAATTGGTCTTGTTATAATATAATATTATTGTTAATGAATTGTTAAATTTTGGTCACGAATGCTCGTAAAGTGTAAATTAGTTTCTGTATTATTCATTTTAATGTGACCTCTAAATGGAACTTTTACATAATATTCGCATTTGCAATATTAACTAGTTCAGATAAAATTATACATTATCATACATTAGCGTTAATATTAATCAAAATTATTTAATAATTATATGATAAAGGCGGCTCTGCGCCTTTGTTCTTGCGCGTGTGAAATATTTTAATGAAGAAAATTTTGTATAAAGTCATAAAATTCTTGTCATTAAGATAAATAAATATGTATATAAAAGTCACGTTTAATTTAATAACTTTTTTTGCTAAAAATGAGTCTATTGAGGATGTGAGAAAAAGTTCATATAATTAGAATTGTTTTTAAAAGGTTGTATGTATGGAATATCGACGTATCTACATGCGAAGTATCCGTAAACCGGTCACGTGGCTATAGAACGTGAATTCTTTCACGTAGAAGACATTTGAAAGTTATCTACTATACTTAGCATGAATTTAAACTGAAAAAGATATAAAAATTCCAAATCAAAATATATGCATAATTTGGGCAAGTGTCGTTTTAGAAAGTCTTATGGGTGCCATTCAGTAGGACTTGGCGCCGTTTAATCGTGTTCGTCTAGACGTGTTGCGATGATGGGTTTATTTGTTTGCTCAACGTAATAGGAAAAGCACCCGAGAGGATGTCAAGACACCAGAGAGCACAATGGGAGATGGGTAAACAAGATTATGAAGCGATTTGCGCACGTGGAATAGGTGCAGCTTACCTGTCAGGAAGACGCGTCAGAATCGCGCGAGAGAACCAACATCAACGTCAACGCTTCAAGTCAATAAAAACTATCGTAAACAATGAAATGCAGTATAATACAATGGAAGAGAAGTGTTGTAGATAAAGTGTAGTCTAGTCAGGGCATTTCTGGGAATGCGACATAGTTTGATAGCGTCAATTATGGTCATTGGTCTGAGGTCAAGACTCTAAATATGGATATGAATATACATTTATCGAATTTCATGAATGCATTTACGAAGGCAAAGAGCATATATTTAATCTAGTATAGTGTAAAGTTCTTCAAAAGTAGAAAAGAGTGCGCTGGTCGTTTGGTCAGTTGTACTCGATCAGATTTCGAGCTACCATATATGTATGTATGTATGCAAGTTGACTTTTAGTTCCAAGTCGACTTAATATATTGAAATGGATAGAGCAACAATAGATAGATCATATTATGATAAGTGGCTTAACTGAACGCAAATTATGGTAAGGAAAGAAGCAACTGGATGCGAGCAGGCTGGATCATAGTGAAAAGCAAGCTTTAAATATTGCAGGTCAATAACTTGATCATAAATAGAGGTCGGAATCTGAAGGGGCCGGAAACGTGCCGCCTATTGTTTTATTGTTGTAAATGCTTTGTAAAAAAGGTTCGGCAAAACTTTAACAATGCATTTACAATCTTTGAACAATAAACAGCCCCCTCAATAGACCCAATACCCAAAACGCCCTGTTTCCTGGAAAAAGCACGCTTCCGGTCCTACCTCTAATCATAAGTAGAGGTCGGAATCTGAAGGGGCCGGAAACGTGCCGCCTATTGTTCCATTGTTGTAAATCCTTTGTAAAAAAGGTTCGGCCAACCTTTAACAATGCATTTACAATCTTTGAACAACAAACAGCCCCTTCAAATTCCGGTCTCTAATCATAAGTATTTAGAAAGTTCTTCGAAAATATAAATATTGACTTTCATCCCACCCCCCCTCGTAATTTTTTAAAATTATAAATTTTATAAAAGGTACATGTTGAAGGAAAATATATTAAAAATAAAAACATAAAATTGAATTAATGTTCAATATACAATATAAATAAAAATGAATTGAAGAATTTTATCGAATGACATTTCTTCATTCGAATATGATGTGACAAGATATTTAATTTTATAAAGCAAATCCATCCCTGATATATAAATATGTATGTACATATATTTCGATTTTATTAAAATATAATTCAAAGTAACCATTTGTACCGACGATAGTTTTTTGTTTGACAAATTTTATTTGTGAGTCGTTGATATTTGATAGTCAAGTTCCTGCGTTCCTCGTATATTATAATATTTTATAGTCAGTATTGATACTTAGAGTAGAAAAACTAAGTTGAATATACATAAAATGTATAAATATACATAAAATGTATTATAAGTAAAGAGCGGACCCAGAGCGCGCTGTCCATTGTTCACATGTTGTAAATACATTGTTAAAGGTTTGCCGAACCTTTTTTACAAAGCATTTACAATAATGGAACAATAGACAGCGCGCTTCCAGTCCTACCTCTAATTATAAGTTCAAAGAGAGTCATTTTTTAACAATTTTATGACAAAAAAAGAAAATAGGAAGGCGCCTCCTAAAAATTGGTAGAATCGGGTGGTCATTCCAAATAATGGGAACATAATAATAGTCTTTATTTATTTTTTATTATTATTCAATACTATTGTATGTATTTATTATCTGGGTGACCGTAAAAAAGTCGACAGTGAAAAAGTCGAAAATGTTCGTTTACCATGAATACATATGAAAAACGGTTAGTATATATGTACATATATTAGTGGCGTGCGGTAAAAGTTTCTCTCCCCCCCCCGTCGTACATCCTTAATTTGCACGAGCAGGCTACAACAAGAACAAGAGGAACAGGCTTTTCCTCCCGTATCCTGCGCGCGCACATTAAATAAGGCTGTATGACAAAAAGAGAGATAATTTCACCGCATGCCACTCATATATATTATTTATTTATTTATTTATTTAATAGTTTTGGACCATTGTGGCATTACAGGAAGAACCTAATGCGCCACAATGGCCTACATTTGAAAAAGATATAAAAACATGATATAAAAACAAGTATACTGTAAATAAAGGAAAAAAGCAAAAGCAGAAAACATGGTAAAATAAAATAATAAAAAAAAGTAACAAAAGGAAAATAATACCTCATTCAGAGAGAAAAAAAATAACAAAAGTGTAAAAATTAAAAATAAAATCCATAAATCCCATTCTTTGTTTACACTGAGCAAAATTAAAATAGTATATAAAAATGTACAAAAGAGAAAGAAAAAATAAAATAAAATAAAACAAAATATGAATAAAAAATAAAATCACAGCGAGGTCCAAATGGAAGAGAGTAGATTAAGATTCCACTCATTCATCACATTCAAATTAAGAAAGTAATGATGAGCGCAGGTTACCAGATAAATATGTTAAGATAATATCCGACAATCTACGCTCCCCAAGGTGGAAAATATCACATTCAGGGACAGCAGCAACGATTTCATTGAGAAGTCGAATAGCTCTTGGAATAGGAGTCATTCGAAAAAGAACTGTGCGAGCAGCAGGTACAACCATTAAATGATGATGTCTACCACGCACATAATTATTAGGGACATAAAGTCCCAACTGTTCCAGCAACAACGGGCATGACGTATTACCACGCAATAGCTGGAGAACGAAACGAATTAACGAGAAGTTTCTCCGAAGTTCAAGGGAATTATACCCAAGCATGCCCAAAAGGAAAGGAGTAGGATAGAGATATGGGTAGTACCCATACTCTTTCTTATAAAGAAAACGAAGAAATGCTTTTTGCACTTTTTCTATAATAAGAGAGTAGTTTGCTTCATGCGGATTCCACACAATTGCATTATACTCTAGCTTACTTCTAACAAGTGAGTTGAAAAGCAAGCGAGAAGACAAGGGGTTGGAGAATAATCTAGCATATCTCAAGACAAATCCAAGTCGACGAAAGGAAACGTCAGCGATTGTCTTGATGTGGTTGTGAAATTATATATATATACATTGTACCGTTTACCATGCACCCTTTTTTTTTGATCTTTCGACTTAAGATCTTTCGATTTTCGATCTTTGCCTTCCGATATTTGCTTTATCGACCTTTTCACTTTCGGTGCCGTGAGATAGACCCAGAAGTAAGCTTTACCTTGATAGTTCTAGGAAAAATCAAAGAAACATGGGTGGAAAAGAAAGTTGAATTCGATCAGATTTCTGTCTATAGTTGTAAAATCGAAAGCTACAAAGCTGTGATTTCTTTAGTTGTAATTAAATACGCGGCACATAAGGCACCTATTGTCCAAGGTCAAACTTTCAAAACGAATCTGCGTGGGCGAATCAGCAAAGTCGTTAATTGGTCGGCAAATCGCAGTCAAACAAGTGTCATCGTGATAAAACAAGAAACCCCCCTCTTGTCCATAAAGCTCGCGCGAACAAGTGGGTACAACAGCTAGCTGTTAAACGAAACACGGTTCCGCCGACGTAACGAGCAGATGCTGGAAGATCTGCGATCGACAAAAGGGGGACAACTTCAATAATAACAATAATAATAAAAGGACTGAGATGCTAATCGACGATCAATACCACGGCGTGGGCGAGTGGTGCTGTTTTGATCGCAGCTCCAGGACAGCATAGGCAAGTGGAAGCAGCAGGTTCTGCTGCCCACCACCCCCTCGGTTTGATAGCCGAGGAAGGCCGGTCGATTACGAACCACCTCCAACTTTTGTGCAACTTGTCCGACAACCAGACGACAGGAAATGCCTAAAATGTCAAAGAGGGGAAAAGTCTTGGGTAGTGCGAAATTAGCTCGTGTGTCGCGAGTGGGTGAATCATTGCCATATCGCTAACACGTGTGCTAATTCGATCTACTTCCGGTAATTAAAAGGTTGCTCGATGAAACTCTATACTGTAGAAAGTCATAAAAATTCTCATATGCAAAACACGCTGGTGCCTAAGTATGTAGTCAAAATAATTTTTATGTATATGTTTAAAAAATAGTTTTTTTAAAACTAAGCTCTTCTATATTTTGTTTATAAAATTAAGACAATATATAAAAAAAAACCTAATTAAGAAATCACCAATTCTCTCCAAAAACTTTGATCATGAGTAGAGGTAGGATAGTCACAGTGCTATCCATAGTTCGGCAAACCTTTAACAATGCATTTACAACCTTTGAACAATACACGGCCCCCTCAGGCTCCGGTTACTAATCATGAGTATGGCAAAGTGCTCGATCTGCCATAGCGATAGAGGGGGGGGGGGCGAAAAGGGAAAAAACGATCAGAACAGTGTGGATAAATGGGACAACGATTGACGTCACCGTGAAGGAAGATGCAGTATTTTCAAACGTGTCTTTTACGATTATTTTTCACCATGGTAATGGCGGACGTCATTTCCACTTATATTGATGACCAAACCGAGCAAAATGGCAAAGTTTGAAAACGATCGGATAAGAACCCAAACTTCGTCAGACGACAAAATCGATTCTGAAATAAGAAGAGGTTTGTAAAAAACGGGTGATATTTCTTGAAGTTGATTCTTGAGTTCATGTCGATATTTAACTTTGTTATAGAAGCTTTAAGGCTAGAAGTTGTGATTGAAAATGTTCTATCAAAAGATTTTGAAGAAGTTTTTTTTTATTTATTGAAAAGTCGACAGACGACAGATGTAGAAATGCATACAAATAAAGAAATAAATGTAACAAAATAGCATCCGAGTCCAATTAGAGATTAGTTTTGAAGAGAACAGAACAGAAATCTCCCTGTTTTTGTCGCACAGCCTTACTTACGTGTGCGTGAGCAGGATACAAGGCAACTAGATGACGTCATACCGATATGTACGTATTTGAAAATGACACAAGTCTACTTTTCTTCATTTCGATAAATATTTCACTCTTCTTCGCGTTTAACAATATTTAAAAACATTGTTACGTATTGGTGGCCTGTAATACGTGTATTCTGCTTAACATGTCGAATTAAAATAAGTGATATCAATTTGTGAATTAAGTCAAACAGAAAGTGTTTTTGGAACTGAAATTTGGACTTTCAAATATATCAGCTCATATATTTGAGTCAATTTCTACAATACAATGCTACTCTAATTGCATAATAGTCATTGGATACTAAAGTTATAAAGAAGTGTGCAATTGATCGGTATAGCTTTGGGTATTGGAGGAGGGGTACGAGGATGGTTTTACTGGAAATGAAGACTCATCTCGTCATTGCTTTCGAAAGAATGGTCTAAAATTATAATTAAAACAATGTTCTCTGAGATTTTTTAAGCAAAAAACTCCCCAACGCACGATAGAGTGAATTGGATTTACGCAGCTGAACATGTTACGAAGCGTCGCACCCCAAATCCTTCAATACCGGGAAGACACCGACAACTCCCCACTGAGAATTACTTCACAGACCTAACCCGTTAGTTACCTGGTTATGAATGTATGTAGATTTTACCTATTTTGGTGAGGGCTTTACCAATTTCCCAAGTTATATTAAATTCACATAATAAAATACACTATAAACACCGACAGATGATCACTTCTTGTATTTATATTACACCCATGTTCATTTGAAAACGAATCAATCAGAATTTCAAAACCTCGCACTGCCACCTAATAACAGCCATTATTAGTAATAATCTGGCTGGCTATAAAACCTTCCAAAGACATAAACACTCGTTATAAACTATGTATGTAGACTTTCATCATAGCGACGACGACATGCAGCATGCAGACGAATTTCAATATTTACACATCCACAAGTCGACGACAACGACTTTCCAAGTGCATATTTGAGAGACACGGCTCGGATGAAATACGATCCCCGAACACGAGAACCATCGTCACAAAATATCGGCTCCTATCTTTCGGTATCTTCGCTCGGCGCCGCGATATTGAACATTTTCCCCGGCAGAGCCGCGCTCTTCGAGACAGTTCCGTCGGTATTATCGAGCGTGTTAATTGATCGCGTGTCGCCGTTGTCTCGCAACTTGCTAAAATCGTATCTGCATAGCAGTGGGTGTTTGTTGCTCGTTGGTTGTTCTACACCCACGTTCGATATCCTCACGTCGAAGCTGGAGCACCTTGGCGCCACACCGTGAGAGATCAACGTCTCCGATCGATCGGTGCAATCCAACGATAATAGGACAGGTGTGCGAGACTAGTTTCCATCCTTGGGGTAAAATTTTTGCACCTCTGTGTCCTTTTCCTGCTATAAAGTCCTGGTATCATTGATAAAAATGACAGGAAGTGGTGACATTCTAAAGTGTTGTTTGTGTGCTTGGATACCACATGGTATCTATTATTGTAATGTTAGTCACATAGATGAAAACCGCAACTTTGATAAGTTTTAGCACGTGATAAATATAATACTATTGTAGTATCTGTAATACTATTGTGTCTAGAATTGTATTATGATATTATCAATATAAAAAGAAAAACATTAGGATTGGTATGAAACAATAGTTAAATTAATCAGAGCTAAAATACTCGAATAGTTCATACGTCTTTACTTTTCATTATGCTTTTAAAAGTGCTAAAATTAAAAAAAAAAATACTAAGCAATTTCAAATATGAGATAGACTAGGGTGACCATACGTCCCGTTTTTTTTACATAATTTGCGTTCGTATTCGTAAAATTGTTTGATTTATCTCGTTTTGTCCGTTCACAGATGTACAAAATAATATATTTGTAAAAATTAAAAGACCAAAATTTGTAACGAAAAATTACTTTGCGGGGAAATATTCTTGGCATACTAATAATATTAATAGTTAAATATACACAATTGACCTCTTCATTTACTTACCGAAGAATTATTTTAAGCCAATAAAGATGAATATATTTTTTTAAATTTTGATATTGTTTTATTTCCATATTTTTCCTTGTTTTCCCAAATCAATTTTTTTCCAAAAACAAATATTATTATAAATTAATTTTAAAGTAAATATTAGGTGATTCGTTTTACACGTTTCTGAACAAAATCGCTTTGTACTATTATTTCCATCATAATTATTTTTAAATAACTGTAAACTACAATATTATACTACATAAAATTTTTTATCTTGTTTAATTTTCTTCTTTTCAAGAAATGTACGTTCTGGTAAAAATTATATTACTTAACAAAAGAAGAAATGAAAATTAAAGAAACGAAAATTTTCAATTGCATACAATTTTTACAATTGAAAGAAACTGAATATATATTTTTGGTAAATTTGCAGCTATTGTAGCTGTTAATTTTACACGCTTCAGAAAAAAATATTTGCCTGCGGCGTATTAATATCGAATATTATTTTCTTAGAACACAAGAATTGTACATTCAGAACAAAAAAAATATAATTCCATGACAATGTTAATGGTTATTTGAGGGAAAAATTGTAAAATTTACATATATATAGGGGACAATTTTTTTCTCAGCGTCCAGTTTTGAGGCCTGGCAAATATAGTCACCCTAGATACGACAACAATGCTGGGTCATCAAAAAGTTGAAGACGTCATTATGCAAATATTACAACTGACAATTAAGATTTCTTTGATAAAAATTGAGTTCAAGGATCTGTAAAGTAAATAGAAACTGACAAGAATATCTGCTTCTAAACGAAACCAATAAGCAGTTCGGATTCAAATCATACATGCTTTCTAAACTCAGTAAAGAAAACATTAGTCTGAAGTTACATACGTAGAGTTGAATACGGGTACTAATAAATGGAGGAGTAAAGCAAGATATACATATCATACATCATATACTAATTGTAAGAACAAGGATACCATAAATGGATAGAGTTTCACCCTACATGAGTGCCGATTATAGACAAGACTAATGTGGCCACATTTTTCAACGCTTCCCCTTCACATATCCTTAAATAAATAAAGGAGAAAAAAATCGAGACGAGTGAGCAGCAATCGTTTTTGTAGCCGGGAGTATATCGGCGTTTGATTACTCCATTAGAGCCCTTCGAGGACTAAATACATACATCAAACATTTTTTGTGTGCATTGTTTGGCGATCCCTTTCTTGTAAGTCGTCCATTTTTTGTCGCGTCGAAATGACGCTTTTAACAGCGATTAGATAGTAATGTGACGACCCGTCAATGTGCTCGACCTTCTTCGTCTTCTTTTTCATCATGTAATCTGGGTTTTTATTCGAACAGACAAAAAAGTTTAACGATCGCAGTGTGTACACACACACACGTATGTATATATTCAAACAAGCTAAGGATTCTTATAATCTTAATAAACTTGTTCCAAAAGTTCAGTCGGTAGAAAGTTCTGCACAAGGTTTATATGTATGTAGAGTTTGTTCTTAGAAATCAAGACTAGTCTAGTGACGAGTTTGATTTTAAGCAAATATGTACATATACTAGACGAGACATTTGACTCGTTGATATATGATGTTTGAAGTAAAATAAATGTTGCTTTAAGGGATTGAGTATTGAGTATCAACTAAGCCTCAAATTATTTGGCAACGAAAAAGGGAGAGTCTGGAGTAGAGGAAACTTACGTAACTTATGGAAGATATGTACATGCTGTCCCTTACACCATATCTCGACCAATAGCATTTTGCACGTAAAATGTTCTATTCATGGGCGTCATTTAGGGGGGGAGGGTAGCCACCCCCCCTAGATTTGAACGGAACTATCCACGTTGTTTAATATATTATTATGAATTTGAATTAAAATACTAAACCAACAAAAATAGAATATTGAAACACTGTCAGGTATAAACACGTCGATTTTTCCCAAAAAAAAATGTTTACTCTCAAATATATTTTTGTTGTTTGTCTTGTTTTTAAAGACTTTCAGGAGATTATTTTGTACTTTATACATATGTACACTCATTTTTTTTTAAATATAAAACACCCCCCCCCCTAGAAAGACATTCCTTACTGGTCAAAAATTTTGCCCCCCCTGGGAAAAGCTAAAATGACGCCACTGGTTCTATTGTTTGTACGAAATGCAATTGGTCGAGAGGCGGTGTAAGGGACAGCATGTACGTTTTTCCTAAGTATATTCATACAGCGGACCAAATATAGATATCTGTATATCTCTACAATAGCAATTCTCAACATATGTACATAAGTATTAGCTCCAACACTAAGAAATGTAGGTAGGCAGTTTTTTAATTAAAAAATTACAAACAGCATTAAAAAAAAGCAACGTCAGCAAGATCTTACTCATATGTAAATAAGCATACATCGTTTTTGAATGCGCGCTTATTTAGACGTCCGCGGAACACCAGTTACGAATCCCTGACATGGAGAAATATCTCCGAGCGTGTTTTAATTGGACATTTGTCTTTGCGAATATGCACGTATATAATAAAACATGAAAATGAGACACATTATAATGATACATATGTTTCCAACGGAATTTTAGCGTCGGGCGATGGGAATATGCATTTCGCTTTACTATGCAAGCACGTTGGGAATATTGCGTTTTGATGAATTTATAATAGGATTATGATAAGCGATAAAGTGCCACTGAGCTGCCGTGGAATTTACACGGTTGAATATTGTGAGTATCGATTTAAATTTTAAGCGCATAACGAAGGACTTACTGCAGAATAATGTCGATACTTTGAATATACCAATTCCATATACATATGTGCATATTCCAGCATTCAGATTAATATAGTCTATAGTTTATTATTTAATTCGATTATAAAACCGTCACCTCACACTCATACGAGAGTTTGAAAAAGTGATCTCCAATAGAAAATACCATTTCGACCATAACTATGTTTTAAAATAGAGTTTAACTAAATGTTCTAATATGATCCGAATCTAAACACCCAGTGCTAAGTCCAGAGACTCGTTCTACCGTGTTATAATCAGTTGTTTATACGATACGAGCGATTGATTGATGGCGCGATAACAATGCCAGTCCAAGCTGACCCACGGGGCACACATTTTTGGACGCTCGTATCGTGGAAACGATTTTACGGATAATCACACGAACGATGATGATATGTTGCTCGATCCGCCATTAGATAATTATATTATATTATCGATTACGGCGTGTATAGACCTACCGACGGTTAAAGAGAGATGCTACTGAGCGGTTAACGAGAGAACGAGCCGAGTTCATATCCGGGACGAAAATTCATAATAGATAATAGAGGTATACGGAATTGGATATCGGCTCGTTCCGATCTCATAACTAAAGATAGATGTCCAGTCAGAAGATTGGATATGTCGAGTGGGTGCATTATGCAAAAGAGGGGCTATAGATAACAGATGTACATAACTTACTCAGATTGGTATCGTCCACTTATTGGTTTGGTCGTGTGCGACCAGAGACGTTGTTGGGTATTTTTACAGGGTTTTTATTAGTTTCACTTCGTTCGAAAATAAGTGGTCCCTTCCCAAACTCTTTCGATCGCTTTGAAACTTGCGAGGTTTGGCCCCCGATAGAAATTTCAATTGTTTTCGAGAGATATCTAACGTCATAGATGTGAGCAAAGACCGAGAGTTTTTTTAGTCTAAATTACCTCAATTAAAATTGTGAAAACTAAGAAACTATATATTGTATTAAGAATTTGATCCAATTTTAATTTTAGTTTTAAATTTATGCGACCAACATTTTACGGTCCTGTCAAGTCTTTTTTTTCCAACACAAAAAACATTTTCTAACATCAGCAAAGAAAAAAGAGAAAACTTAATCTGCTGTAAGATCGTTTGCGATTGCATCGCAACATTACATTATACCACAAGTGCCTTTTTTACTACAGAAATTACAGTACCAAGTGACGATCATGGAATATTAAAACGGGAACAACTTCCATTCCATCAATGGATAGAGCAATAAAGATACTGGCATACAATGAAGACATTACACAGAGCTTAGACGACTGTAAAATAATTTATAAACAGCCATTCCAGTCGTGTTCTGCAATACTGCAAACCCTCGCTGAAAAAGCAAAAATCGAATCCAACCTTGCCAGATACATACAAGGCAAACAAATAGTGTTGTAGCCTTAATATTTTAATACGAAATCGACACTTCGATGTCGAAATGGATTACGAACCATATTTGCCTACTTACACGAGTGGAAATTTATCTAAATCAACGACACTTTACATTTTGAAGGGTCCATAGACCTGTAACTGTACTTTATGTAGTACATATGCATACGACTTTCGCAATTGCCGCAGACGATAAATTCATTAAAGTGGCGTAAATTGTACGTTAAATAGTATGCATATGCGTACACAAAGATTTACATGAAGTACGCGCGTGAAAGTACTTTGAAGTACTTGAAGCATTTCATTGCGAGAGGAAATACTTTCAGACTCGGATAATGAAGACTAAGTGGCTTCAGTTTCAATTGGCTCTTTGGTACTACGATATTATGTATAATTAATGCAATCCTTTGAGTCTTATATGTCTTAAGTACCTTAGGTCTAAACTAATGTCTTATAATCTTAATTATATTAACCATATAATTGTTATATTGTATTGTTTTATAGATTTTACGTTGATGTGATCTACAAGGATGCTGGAATTAGCTGTCTGTTTTTGATAGTCATCAATTTTCATGTGTATTCAACCAAGTTGACGTCGTGGTCGTGGTCATCGAAAACGGACCTTAAAAGTGAAAATGTTTGAATATCAAACAGACACGAGATAAACTACACTAAAAATATTATCCCTCGTATGATACAAAAGGTCACTTAAAAAATATGAAATTATGAGACCCAAGTGTGTTTCGAATACCGAAAAATCGGAAAAACAAGTCTCGAGAAATTCGACGGAACGAGGTATTTCGAAAAGGCAAATTTTTATTTTATTTTACACGACATCAATGGTCAAACATTGCACATAATTATTGTAAGTATTATTCAAGGCCAATTAGAAACATCAATTAACAATCATAGAGACAAATGTTTACAGCATTTTAAATATCAACAAATTTAGAGAAGCTGTAAACTCAAATTCTGTGAGATATATGTAAAAGACAAGATTGCCAATTTGTTGGAACCATTTCAGAGTCACATATCCAAGTTCTGGCCAGCAGCATAGCCAGGGGTAGGACCCATGACCATGCACTTGGAAGCATTACACGCTATCCATTGATCTATGCTGCTGGTTTAACTATAGCTTATAAATTATAAGAGGCTGATTGAAGCTGTGATAAATTTTGCGTTAATTCAAATAAATATAGATCAAAGATCTGGTTCGATTTCTTAAAATTTTGATCTCGAAAAAAGTTATAGCTAAAATTTCTGATAGTTTTCTTACATTTCCTTAGTACTAAATGGTTGTTTATTAAGAATTGTAAATAGGTTTTTGAGCTCTTTTTCCTATTATGCTGTACATTTAACACTAGAATAATATAATACTATGATTACTAACCAAATTATATTAAAATTGGAAAAATAGAAAATGATCAGTAGATCAGTAGCTATTAAAATAGATATAAGATGTATTGTGCACATAATTTCGTAATAATAAAAAGCATTTAAAAATCAAAAAATGGTTGTTTATTCCCTTGAAGAATTTTGTATATCACTAATTGATACATATTATCCGAATTCTAATAAACGAGTACATAATAGTTATGACTTGAAAGGTCTTGGTTTCAAACTTAGATTATTTTAATACATACCGTGATTAGCAAGCTATCGCAAAAATTAGTAACCCCGATCTCTCAGAACTAGATATTTTGACATTTGAAAACTAATACAGAGATGTAATCTCTATTGTTACGATTGCAATCAACCAGTCTTCTTACGGTGTGGTGGTACATAAAGCAATAGCAAGAATTACTGTTCGCACTCGAGCGATAGGAGAAAGGGTTAATCGCATTCCGAGCGAATAGCCGCGAGAGTACAAAATTATAATCAATTCTCGCGAAAAACCCATAATCGCCGACATCCTGAAGAAGCGGACTAAGACGCGAAATTCACGAGAAAACCCATATATGGGGAAGAGTGGAAAAGCTCGAACGATTCACACGACGATGGGCTTCTTCTGCTTCTTCCTCCAGCACTGCTCCAATAATAAAGTGCAACTTTCCAACGACACGACGACGAACAGACGAGGTGAACTGAATATCAAATATGACGGGGCCGACGGTTTTATCTGATCGAATATTCAGACAGGAACCGATAGACGGTGTAACAGTAATTGGAGACAATGGAATAAGTTGTATACACCCATCTCGAGATGTTCACTGAAGAACTTGGCATAGACTGATGTTTCGTTTCGAGGATTCGAACCACTTCATGGGATCATATTATCAAACACTTACATAGTCAAGGAACATTATTTGTATAATATTGAATATCTTTTTGAACCATGTTATAGTGAAAGCCTGTAGATACTTTTAGGTAGTCCTTGCCGAGCTGAAGCTACTAAGATAAGTCGCACTTTTTACGTAATATTACAAGGATTAATCGAAAGTATGAGTCAACCGAACGATTGCAATCAATCTCGCATACACAAGGCCCACATGAATTCTTTCTCAATATTCATTCATACAATAATATAAGAGAATTTCCGCATAAAATAGATACATTCTATGAGTGCATTGACATTTAACAATTATTCGATTCCTGATTGTTGAAATAATCGCTAGGGAACGCGTACAGGTGAAATGTGTGTCACATGTGATACGCCCACAGTACTGTGCGTGCACTAAGAAAGCGCGATCAATCTTTTAATCGATTTTACGGTATGAATGTGATGATTCGGGTCACGTGGATATTACGGAATGTCTAGAGATGATCTTGATGTCGCCGATAGTATGTATGTACGTAAGTAGTGGGTAGTGTGAAAGATTTTGCAAACACCTGTCTGACATTTCTATTAAAATATGCGAGAAACTCGTTAAATACATATCTTCAGTGTTGGTATCGGTTAGTTATGTTTTTTTTTTTTATTTCTTAGCAAATATCGATCGGATGTTGCTAAACTGGGACGAGTCTCGCGAAATATTTTTGGCCATATGGCCAACAAGGCCGTTCGTGTCCATATTAGCAACTCATCTCGTACGAGAGAGCTGGGAAGACAAGTTGATTGCGATTTTGAGAGACAAATTGCCTCGGGAGTACCTGTGGCACAACGAATCAAAGCGATGAAAGTGTATGTAAATTTAATTACAATTATAACTTTTGGGTACTTTGACTAAAAATTATTTGAAGAGACCTACTCCGCATACTGAATAACATATGTATGCCGACTTCATTGAATATAATTATAATGTAGAGGAAATCAGGATGGAGTAAGTGCTTTTGAACGATTGATTGATTCGGAATATTTAAATCTCATGTCCCGTTGAACTTGAAGAAGAAAGTTATTACTAATGAGATATGGTTGTGAATCTTGTATGCTGAATGTTGGAAATTCAGTGTGTGGAAATGCATTCAGAAAAGTGCGGAGTGAAGTAAGAAGATGAAGAATATGCTACTCAAGTTATATCCAAAAGAATATGTATAGAGAATGTTGTATTGAGCTGAAAAGCATTAGTTTGATCCCAGAATAGAGTTTTTTTTACGTATACTACAAATATTATATCATTAATGCCTAACAGGTTAACCACAATGTGCCTTCCTGGCCAATTATAAACATCGATAAACAATTTACAGAGTATTTTTTATAGAGCATCATAGAGACATCTATGGATAAATTTGACAAATTTTTGATAAACTTGTAATTTTACTGCATTGGAGATGCTGAAAAACTTGAAATTTGCGAGAAATTGGTAAAGGTTGCCAATTTGTTGGAACCGTTTCAATGAAAATCAGATAAATTGGCAAACTCTGATAAGAAACGATCGACGATCACATATCCAAAGTCTGGTCAGTAGCAAGCAGAGGGATTGAACCCGTGACCACTTGGTTCGTAAGTATTACATGCCACCACTCCTGTATAACTTTTTACGGTTTAGAACAGCATTTTTAAGATCTACATACATACATACATACATAGGTACTATTTGGAGTACACGAGAACATCACGATAGAGTGAAAGAAACAGCTACGACAGGCCCACTCCAAGAGCTGTCAACTTGGCGATTTAATATACGTTTTCAATTTGGATCACTAGGTACCTACATACGTAGAATTCTTTTAGGGAAACACTAATTAGTAAAGTCTAAACAATTATCGCTTGTAGACTGCATCGACAACATTTTAAAAGGCAAGTCTTTCAAGGATATTATTAGACAACTAATAGCCCGCTGCTCACAATCGGGCACTTGATAAAATGTGAAGTGGAGATGAAAATATAGAACATTTCATAAGAAAATTCTTCCTAATTATGACGTATGTTCATACTTATTTACTGAAAAATCAAAAGATAATAGATGTAGAAATGCATAAAAATAAAGAATAAATGTGACAAAATAAAATAATATCTGAGCCCAATTATAGATTTTTACAAATTACATAAAATGGTACATAGAGACAAACAAATGCAAAAGAAAAGAATAAAAACTAAATCATGAATAAATAGAACAGTACAGAACTAAACATAAGGTGATATAATATTGGATAAAGATTTATATAATAGAAATAGAAAATGAATCAATCAATCAAGACTCTCCTAATGGCAGTCCTGAATTGATGCAAGGAAATACCGAATAGATAAACGTCATTCAGCTCCCCTTTAAACAACCGATAAACACGCTGTAGATAGGCATATTTTAGGGAATTGGTTTTGAAAGGATTAAGGGAAAGAGTGCAACGTGTCTATATAGAATACCTAACTGGGATCCTGAAACCAACCTTACTCAGTTAATCGGAACATTCAAGGAAACCATTAAGGAGCTTAAAGAAAAAAAAGGAATATAGCATCAGTGAGTAGTCGCCTGACTCACTGATTCGTATGTTCTGTTTAACTGTGCCTTGTTTGAAGAAGTTAAAGGACCATCACACACAAATACTCCGAGTCGAATCTTCTGGGCTACGGCTTCAAAGCAAATTCTCATAGTAGCACGAGCACAGGAGTATCGCAGCATGCACCAGATCGATATGCGCCAGGACTAGTTGACTCCGATCGAACAATCGGTCCGAGGGCGAAGTCATTATACCGTTTTATCATCACCGTTGGCGAAATTTAAATAACTGAATCGTTTAAGAGAGCAAGCAGCCTCCAACGCGGTCGCATACCGCAAAACCGACCGACCAACCTGCCTCATGTAAATCAGAAAGCAAAGATCGCGACTATCGATTGTAACCCCTATGCACTACACGTATTGTACAACGAGGTGACAATAATTTCGATATAAGTCGTACAAATAAATATCGGTGGAGAGTCGAAAAACTAATTATTTCTTTTGGGATTGCGACGTGTTTACGAGCCGATTTTACCGGTATGCTAATTTCATCCTTATTATCCGCTCGAGCGCGTAATCGAATTTTATTGTCGTAAATATTTCATTTGGTCGTTTTTAATATGTCTAAAGTGGAACACGGACATGTTCAGGTTACTCGGATCTTGATTGTATGCGAGTGTCTTCTGTTCCGTGCAAGTATGTATGTTTTCTTCTCCAGAATTTTAAGATGGTTATAACTAGTCACCGGAGCCTGAGGGGGCCGTGTATTGTTCAAAGGTTGTAAATGCATTGTTAAAGGTTTGCCGAACAATGGATAGCACTGTGACTATCCTACCTCTAGTTATAACTGAGTAGAGGTAGGATAGTCACAGTGCTATCCATTGTTCCATTGTTGTAAATCCTTTGTAAAAAAGGTTCGGCAAACCTTTAACAATGCATTTACAACCTTTGAACAATACGCGGCACCTTCTGGGTCCGGTGACTAGTTATAAGATATGCGCATCAAAGGAATTCAAAGCCAAGAAAGTCTAAATTTGAAAAGCTTATTAGAAGCGCAGAAGTACAGAAATACACGGTCCCAGTAAGAAAGAAAGAAATAGTACAAATATAGTTAAAAATATATATTTTTAAGATGAATGATTTAAATGGTATATTTAAACATTCTTTATTATAACAAATATGTTAAGTGATTTGATGAGAATACTCTTCAGTGGTTTTATCAAAACCTATAGTAGATAGTAGATAAAAGGCATAAAATTAAGTTTTCCACACATAGCCAGCAGAATGACTTGGTGGCTGCGTTTAAGTTTAACACCGAGAGGTTACCGGGTTTGATCCCGTGCTAATCTTTAATACTGCTGGTCAGATTTGGATATTTGTGACTCCAAGTCGATAGTTTCTTATCAGAGTTTGACAATTTATCTGATTTCATTGCTGAAACGGTTCCTCCATCAAATTCTCAAAAATCATCCTACCGACTATGTCACAAATATCTGAATTTGATTTATGTACAATATGTAAAAAAATATATACAAGTCTATATCCATAGATGTCTTTATGGATTAATTAATTAATTAATTGTTGATTACGTGCTCTTCAGTTTCTCGAAATACTCGCATTAGGTTTTACCAATTAGGTCTTCCTGGTATATATCTATGTAAAAATAAAATAAAATATGCATTCATATACATAGTATAACGTGAATTCCGCTTAATGAAGATGCCGGTTAATTAGGTCAGCCGGTTGTTTGGGACAAATCCCAATAAAGGAAAAACTGTTAGTAAAGCTACAACCAGCTAGCTACGTATTTGGGACCGTGCTAGCTATTCTTAATATATTTTTCTTCAAATATATTAAGAATAAAAGGTACATCTTTTATAAAATTTATTGTTTAAAAAAAGGGGGGGGGGGGCTGAAAGCCAAACCAACAAGTACACCATATACCATCGGACTTGGCCATAGCTATAGGAATAATCATAGTAAAAAAACGAAAAATATATTCGACTTTCACTAGGATATTCTGAACCCAGTGAATTCCGTTATTTTTGAATACGTCAAAATACTCCAATACAATACTTATTTTTGAATACGTCATGTCCAAATAAACGACAGTATTAATCGACCGATAAATAATTAAAAATACATACGTATTACTATTATACTTCACTAGTGTTGTGCCCGATGAAATATCATCGCATGGGTTATGGCATATTAAGCTATTAATTAAAAAGAAATTAAAAGAAACGTGTCGTTCCTGTGTTGAAAAACACTTGTCACATGTAAAGACATTCTGCAAATACATACATATGTACAACATAAGCAAAAGCCACGTATTATTCAATCGCGTTTCCCAGTTTAGAAATCAACATTAGTACATCATCGGGCGTTGTCACAGTCGGTTTCACGCTCGATCGAAAACTGTCGTTCGAAATTACATACATATGTATGTATGTATACCCAGTAGTATGCGTAATTTGCGTATGCATAGTTGTACATATATAATATAATATGTCGTTAAATGAGATGTCGAATTATCGAATGCGTGCAAAAGTAAATGTTTGCCTTGGAATCCGATACCGTCGTTAATATCGCTTTCGAACGAATAAATTTCACACACTCTCCTCATTTACATATGTAAATATTAAATCGATTATATTTATTTCGCCGCAAACGAACGCACCTCTTCCGAAAATTGTGACTGCACCTCGGCTCGCGAATCGAATTTCAAGTGTTTATGGGATTATTATTAATTCATTGTCGTTGTCGAAACTGAGCGTGGATGAAATTTATTGAATATTGGATGCACCCACACTCTGCAGGTAGTCCGTTTCACACAATAAAGGCAATTTTCACGTGGACGCAGACGCGAACGCTGATCGGGAAAGAAACTAAGGCTTATTCAATTTACACTAAGGTCGAATATGACGTTATAGTAGCAATTAAACAGACTTACCCGTAGAAGTATCAAATTAGAAATCAGGTTCATTCCAATGGTTGGTTGTCAATCATTTGATTAAAATAGACGCAATCAACTAAATCATTTACAATCACACATAAGCTGTATATCTTAATATATAATTTCGAAAGAGACTTTGAATGTAAATATGTAAGGTTTAATTTAAGGTTTTTGGTGGTAGAATCCGTGTCGTTAAATTTAATAAAAAAAAAACATATGAATGTTCAAATAAATTTAAATAAAATAAAACTATATAAATAAATGTAATAAAATGTTTACTATTAGATTGTAAGCGGTTTATATTACAAATACCGAGCGAAGCCGGGTAAAAGCAGCAAATCTAAGCTTCTGACTAGCGTACTTTTGTGATCTGTCACATAAGAAATCAGATTCATTATTACCAATTATACGAATTATTCAACTGTTTTAAAATCATATGGTAACAGAAGACAACCCAAAGACACTTACGATGAATTTATAATATATGTATGTGATCGATTATTTTACCTACAATTGGGTTTGCAGAGTCGGTTCAAAGGTGCAGCAAACTAGGTACGTGTCTAGGAGCGCCATAGTTAAGGGGCGCCATGAGGCGCTATCATTTTTTCTTTTTTTTGATTACAAAATTGAAAAAAATTGGCTTTATTTAAAATAAACTAACATAACATATTTTATGTACATACATTCAACTTAATTTTTCTACTTAAAGTAACAATATTTACGATAAATATTATAATTTACGAGGAACGCAGGAAGTCGACTGTAAAATATCAACGACTCGAAAAATTTTCAAATAATTAACATTTTACTAAAATGCAATTCCAAGTACAATGGTTACTATGTACTTACTTGAAATTGCATTTTAGTAAAATACTGCTGAAACGTGATGTTTGATAGAAATGTGTATCTATGTATAGCAGGGATGGATTTGCTTCACAAAATTTAATATCTTAACCAATCACATTTGAATGAAGAAATAAATGTAATACACTTTTGAATTATCCGTATTTTTCTAACGTTACCCGTTAGCTTTATAGGAGATTTTCTAAGCTGAAATTAATAAAAGCCAGTTTAATAAGATTTACTATGAATCAGATGTGATTAGACTATAATATTCATACGATGATATCCATTGAACGAAACCTTTTAAAACAACTCGATATGGAAGAATTGATTACAAATTTTGCACCAGCAAAAGCCAGAAAAAATTTTCTTTTAAATCTCCGTTGTTATATATATTATTATCACGTAAATATTTTTAACATTGTAAAAGTTTAAAATTCAAAATGGAAATGAAATGTATCATTTTATGAAATTTATTGTTAGAAAAAATTAAGTGTGGTAGGGGGGCGCTGGAAACCAATCTGCCTAGGGGCGCCATATATGTATGTATGATATCTTCGGGTCGGGCATGGGTCTGATATGAGAAAATTCCAAACAATATTCAATCTGGGACTTCAAACCAAACGATTCTATCATACACCTATACATATATTTACGTATATAATTTACATGCTATTTTCCTAATGGCACAATTCCTTGAGTATACAAACAATACTGATCACCACTACAATTATCATGATAAGCTACATTTACTCAGCTAACTGGACACTTCAATTATGCCATGAACGCCACGGGGCCTCGCATTATATACATATATACATAGGTAGCCCTCAAAGTGATGACGAAACGAGCTGAATTTTCAGATGAATAGTCGCCATCGTCACCCGAAGGCACTTTTGAGTTTTCCCGGTCGTCGTCGCCGTTTAGGCGCGAATCTCGGTTACCCAATGCGTTCACAATCTCGTGGCAATTACGAATGATGATTGTCTGGCGCCTTGACGGTTGCACAAGACAGGTTGCCGTCCCCGGCGACAGGTTACCCAGACCTGCTCCTATCTATTTGTGTGTGGGCAGAAGCACTCTGTCGACTTGTCGTTGTCTGCTGTTTGCATTGCACAAATCGGCCGTTTTTCTTTTGACTTTGTTTTTCCGGCTGTCAATGCGGCTTTTCGCAGAGAACGGAGGCTGTGAGCGCTCACTGTGTAAGTACAACGCCCGAGGGAAAATATCAGATGTTCGATTTTTCCTTTTAGTTGCGTTGTGAAACTCTTCAGGTGATGTCATACCTGAGTGTTTTTGCGTTGCGAATTGTCGTTGATTTTTTACTAACCTCTTATACGTTTCACATGGTTTTCGTGTAAGCGGTCATTTTTTATATCCCTTATCTCTTATCCGATCGTTTTCATACTTTGCCATATTGCTCATTTTGGTCATCAATATAAGTTAAGGTATTGTTGCGTAAGGGTGGGTGGAGGATCCAAGTAAAAGCCAACAGTCGTTTCACAGCATTTATTGATGATTCAGGAGATACACGCAGTGTCACGGCTAAGTCCAGAATGCCCTGATATCGGCTACGTACCGCCTTATAAAGGGTAGATCTCTCAGGACGCCTAATCTGTTTACCTTTTGTATAGTCACGTATTCGGATATGTATTTCCCCGATATTGGGTCTCCCCGTACCGATTCTGAGAAATAACTTATATCGGTCATTGTTTAGCCTAAATGCACTTAGAGTCCAGATATAATCTTTGGAAGTAAGTGCATGCATTTAGTTAATCCGATAACAGATATCCGTTGGTCTAAGTACAATTCGCTCAATCCACGGCGTACGTAACAGTATCATCCGCAATTACGATGGTGAAAAAATATCGTATTAGACACGTTTGAAAGTACTGCATCGTATTACACGGTGACGTTTATCTGTCACATTCTCATTCACATCGGTAGTTTCATTACTTTTCGCCCTGCCATCTCGCTGTCAAATTTTAATTATTTAAACGTCTATAACTTTTTCTTTTTTCACTCTATATTTTATAAAATTTGCTTTATAGGTTCTCGTTATCTCTAATATATAAATATTTATAGTTTTGTGGAGGCTTGCTGAGCCAACGGTCTTGGGTGTTGCCACACCGGCCTTTATGCAGGGTGGCAACACTGTTCGGTGAGTCTGACAGAATGACGTTTAACCCATAACCTCAAATCAAAACAAACTTTCTAACCAATACAGGCTTAATATATGTACATAGATCAAATAGTGATAGTTTTATTTTTAGTTATTAGTTATTTAACAATTCGATAGTTGTTTGTGTTTACTTCTTACCATTGTATATTATACAATGGGTTCGGTGATTATTGCGCACAAAACGCTCGCGCAAAAGTCACTAAAATCTTTATCTCGGAACATCTGGCAGCCGAAAAGTCCATCATACTAACGAGAACTCGAGTGCCAACTCGAGTGAATAAAATGTTCTACTTCTACTAGAATTCTAAATCTGAACTTTATCAGAAATCAAGCCTGTATTAAGTCGATGATTATTTGCAACACTCTTAGGAGCATGTGCTTATGAAAAAACTCATCTTGGATACGTTACACTTGAAGTGTATTTTCAGTTGTAATATACATATGTATGTATGTACATATTTAGGTCATTCATATTCGAATACAATTCAACTGATAAATTATATCTCTACAAGCGCAAATACCCTCTCAACAATGTACGCCAGTTTTTATATAACATATGAGTTTTGACAGCTCTGACGTTTTTACGAATGCTTTAGAATTCAATAATGCGTTAATATTTGCTAGGTATAACGAATAAAGGTAATGAGTACCGATATTACGATAGTCCTAAGAATGTGTTCAAAACAAATATGTGACTTTCAAACTCAATTTAATAGTCGAGTGACGTATTCACGAAAACCTAACCTCTACATCTTACCCGGTACCAAATTATAGTTGAACTTTATTTTCAGTTGTTATATATTTTGACCAGTTGGAATGTAATTCGCCATGTGAATCAACTATATATAACCCAACTAGACAAAATATATTACAACTGAAAATATTCTTCAATTATAACGACAGATATAACTAGTCAGAATATATTACAACTGGAAGATACACTTCAACTGTAACATATATACATAAGTTCGTTGATGAGCGTTGATATAGTCTGTTTGAATTGATTTTCACCAACATCGTTGTCTTATTTATTTCTTATTTTTAACTAAGATACGACTATGCACATTTATAATGCGAAACTTTCGATCTCTAATACTGAACCTGCCCAGGTATTAGTCAGCCTAACAATAGATGTATCTTATTTGTTATATGGCTGTGTTGTACGTACTCATTGTTGTGACAGTTTATTCGATGTGTCAATCACGCTCAGAACTACATATATTGAATGAGAACTGGTCGTACTATACAATTGAAGCGTGTGTAGTGATTTAGATTTAGATTTTTTTTTGGTGTTACTATTTCATTTTCATTGTACTATTCAATTTATGTGTGTCAATATTGTGGTCCGACAATGCGGCGTGTTTTGATTTGTGAGTATTCAAGTTTAAATCGTAATTAGTTCATTTGAAAAGTAGATTCAGTTCACTTTTTTCGCCTTCGAGTGTGTCGTTGTCGAGTTTTGAAGAAAATTGAATACATGTTGATTTATTCAATGGTTGTGTTACTTGTGTGTAGTGTTTTGAGTCTGACGTTCGAGAATTATCGTTAGAAATGATCTTATTTGGATTGATTTACACGATCGGTGGCGTTTAGATTAGTGACAAATGTTTTTTTTACAAGGTTTAATTACATACATATGTAGTTTCACTTTGCGATTGTTTTAGTTTATGCATTATAATAAATGCAAATTTATGATATTATAGGCATGAATAACAGACATGAAAGATCAGATGTAGAAGTCCAGAAGTCCATGATATGCCTTTTCCACTCTGGGTTTTTTCCCATTGTATTGTAAATAAGTTCCAAGCTTTTTTCTCAGTATGCTGTATACACACAGATAATAAACGTATACATGTATATATATTTTTTGAATTTTTGAATTATAATAATCTGTCTTGAAGTGATGAGTATAGTTTATAATTTTTGTACTAACAGAAATATCCTAAGTAGCTCTTCGTGAGCTACGTGAGTCCCTTGTCTAATGAGACGATTAAATTAAAAAATGTTTTATCTTTGACAAAATGCCTATTTAATAACAATTTGCTAGTATCACGTTGGGAACATATGTAATTGAAACGGCGAGGCCGTGCAAGCGAATGAGGCGGTGGACCATACCATAACAATTCACTACCACTACCCTCAGGTAGGGCCTATTCCAGTCTCTGAACTTCGCTAATCCGAGTGAAAAATATCAATATGGGCAACGTTTTGAATTTATTGCAATTAAATTGTTGATATTTTTAAATTTTTGGTAAAATATTTTAGGTAATATAAGTACCTTTAGTCCAATGATGGCACGCCACTGGTATGTATATGTAAAAAAATTGCTCCATTTATGCACTACATGGATGTATAATACATATATGTATTTCTAAGTTAGGTCAGGTTAGGTTAGGTTATGATTTGAGCGTAGAATTCCGGTTCACGTGGCGTCTTTCCATATACGGGGGGTGGATAGGAGATATGCGCTCAAAATGCGAAATTAATAGACAGGGTTTTAGATATCGACAAAGATGGCGCGTAAATCAAACTTGACACCTGCCGGCCACTTTGCGACGATAAATTCAAATGCGAATAACTGTGCATAATAGTAATATCCAGTTAAATCGCATTTTATTGGACCAAGTCGTTAAATATCGCAGTCGATTGTCGACCATCAAATCGTATACGTATTGACTGACTCCGATCGCAGTTTAATTGTACGCGGAGGAAATTTATTACGTGCTATTTTATGAAAAATACTACATATAAACAGCTCGAATAGTAATTTCGCTATCGTATTTTGATCTGTGACTGGGTTGATTTATTTGATTGGATCGGTTTATTTTATGCACTTTTCGTGTGGATGTCTTTATAGGTATGTACGAGATTTATGTACGAAGAGTGTGTGTGTTTTATCGAAGCAAAACTTCTTTACGGACGGCAAAGTGCAACAACTTCCAACCTTTTTTGACTCGTACATTCAATACTAAATATATTACTGTATTATTTTAGAGATACAATTTTGAGGGACATACATACATACATTGAAAGGCATTGAAATATTACGAGTAGATATGTTTATCGCTGCTTGCAAGATCTGGATAATTATAGAATTCAGAACGATCGTCTTACATACATATATCAGATTTTGTTCATTTTTATGTGATTTAGTCGTTGAGATGGTTCCTTACAAAACTGTCCTCCTTCCTCGGTTTTGTAACAATGCGATTTGCATTCGATGATTATATAAAATACTTGGCACAAAGTGTTGATGTTGACAAACATTGAATGTTTAGAATATGTGATTATATGTAAATACGTACATATACGGTTAGCCATAGTGAGGCCCTGGAGCAAATTCGCAAAACTATGGCAAAATTGTAATACATATAAGTTTAATTAGTTTTATCAGCGGTAAGTAGATGGCGCGTGAATTTATCTCCTTAATTTGGCAGATGTGGCAAAAATTTATTAAACGAATTTTTTAAACATATTTACATACGTGTATCTTGCAGTGTCTCTATTTGGTGGTTTAAGTTAAGTGTCAGCCAAGTCAAGATGCCAAGAAAATTCATATAATTTACTCAGTGGCGTGACTAGAAAAATTGGGCCAATGTTAACAAAAGACTCCCATAAGTATTTTTTTTTAAATTAAAATTAAAGTCATAATAAACTCACATTATTTATTAAAATGTTCTTTTTTATCGGCTTCACAGTCGCAAATTCTACGACTTCCAAAATTTTTATTTGAAAAATGTCTAATATTTTTATTTAAAAACCTTGCCTGTGCGGCAATAGTTGTTACGCGCCTATTTATTTACTCAGCCTTTATCGACAATTTTTAGATATATAATAGTCTAAAACAATTATTCGGCTTTCATTCGACAGATTACTTTAGTAATTTTATGTGTATTACAAGTTATTATATTTCGAATTAACGAGATGTTGCTGAGTTTGCAGCACCGCATTAGAACGAGAGCTAAATAATCGCCACATTACGTTACGACGTTTATTGAATTTACGTAATTCCATATGTTTTATTACAAGATAAAATATTATTACGTGAGTAATATATTACTTGGAGTCCGAACCCAATTAAACATGATCTATGTATATGTATTTGTAAAAATTAGTAAAATAGAATCAATGACAAAGTTTGACTTAATTTGTACGATCGTAAATCATAGGCAATTTGGTTGACGGCAAATCGAACGGCACTAAATTAACCAAATATTTATTACATCACTTTTGACGAGAATATTGCTATTTGTATTCTCTACTAGACTAGTAATAAATAATAATAATATAAATGAGTCATTGCGTGGTCGTCTGAAGAGAGAGAGACGCGTACGTACGTTGTTACATAAATATTCATGAATTTAGCAAAACTTTACACGACAATTTGTTAGCGTTCGTTTGCATACGTTTACAAAACAACATGCCAAAAAATCATCAATGAAGTAAGAGATAAAATACGAAAAGAATAAATAAAAAAAAATCAAGTAGTTATACGACCGGTGATAAATTAGCCGATACGCTATTTGGGAAACGTAGGAAGACACCCGTGCGAATTAATTAGATAGTGAAGAGGCGGATGCGATCGAGTTTCTTCAATGTAAATACGTGTATAATAAACAAATAAAATATATAAAATTAAGAAGGTTCAGAATCTGTGCATCCTTTTTTGGAATTCAATCTCCCCCTCCCCCAAACACAATTTAAGTAGCTGTTTAAGACGGGAGATTTGTTTTGTAAAGTTTTGTAATGATTAAGCATCTACATATGTACATATTGATATGATATTTTAGCTAGCAGTATAGTTCGGTGTTGGCGTTTGAGCTCTGGGTTGACCTTGATTGAAGAGAATTCATCCGGAGTATTTCTGCAGTGCTGCTGGTCAGGTTTGAATATTTGTGACTCCAAATCGATCGTTTACTATCAGAGTTTGCTAATTTATCTGATTTAATTTTTGAAACAGTTCCTCATCACATTGGCAAACACCACATTATCTAATATTTGTTACCACTATTTGAATACGATTTAAAATTTATATAAGTATATAAGTTTAATATCAAACGTGTCACTCAAGGGTAAAACCCATAATGGCATCGTGGTAAAATATTAAAAATATGTACATATGTAGTATATATGGGAAAAACTCGACCAATTGTAATAAATCCAAGATTAGATTGTGTTCTGAAGCGCCAGCGTTCAAAAAAATCACACATGAATAATATTACGATCACTAAACATCGGATGGTCATTAGGGCAATTTGCTTTTGAGGCGTCAAGGCTATTGATGACTTCGTAAAAATCTTTTTTATTGCTCTCTTGCATTCTTTGCATTGCATTTTTTATTGCTTTCTTGCACGGTTGAAACGTGTATTGTTTTTGTTCCATTGCCCTACTGATCATCCGCACGATGTATGTGCCTTATATCCGCCCTATATAATGACTAGAGGTAGGATAGTTACAGTGCTATCCATTGTTCGGCAAACCTTTAACAATGCATTTACAACCTTTGAACAATACACGGCCCCCTCAGGCTCCGGTGACTAATAATGACTAAATGGCGGCGAGTCGCTAATGTTTTTGCAAATGACAATAGAACGCCTCATTAGTAGTATTCGGCGGTGGAGCGTGCTTTTGGAACAAAAAATGGGAGTTTTAGGGCTATTTTCCAGGAAAGAGAGCAAATTACAAAGCTGGAGCAAAATTTCTAGGAAAAAAGTAATTAATAATAGTGAACCATTTTTTGTGGGTGAAAGCATCCTGGCCGCCTAAGTCTAGTGATGACATCTCTATCTGTCCGGCGACTAGGGTGGGCTCTTTTCTTCAAGAGCTTCAAGAGCTTCAAGAGCTATTACGTTAACACACTGCGGTCGGATCGCAGCAGCGCGCGCGACCTTCGGTTTCAAGCCCATCGACGCGAATTTCCGCATTTAAAGGGATCGCTCAAGTGGAAAGTTCACGACCCGCACGAGCTTTCTTCTAATCTGACACACACGAAGTCGACGATCACGGTACACGCGTGCGTAATTACCGAGACGAGAATTCTCGAGATCACTCGGGCACGAGAACTTTCGCGGCCGACAAAGCTCTCGTCGGCATAATAGAGGTCTGTCCGTACGTACGAATACGTACGCACGGATCGACGAGAACAAATAATGCCATTTATTGTTTATAAATACGTATTTAATAAATAATCATCAGTTTGTCTTATGCTAATTCGACGAGGTTAAACAACGTACGGATTAAATGTCGGCTTTTGAATAATGAAACAATCGGACGTCTGTTGTTCGATTAATCAATGTGTTCACATATTATAAGATGGGGTTATAATTCTTATCGGTTGCTTGATTTTATGTAGATTTGAACTATTCAAGGTTGTGTTGTAAAAAAATCTTACTTGGCTCCTACGAAAAGTTGATCTCTGGCTACGTCGAATAGTATCTTGCCGAATGATGTGACTCCGTTGTCTGTGAATCTGTCACTGCCGTAAGACATAAGATCTGTAAAGAAGAAATATGAATTTTAAGTATGAATGTTATTGATACAAAATGGTGTTATCTTAAAGGCATTATATAAAACAATAAAAATGTATACGCATCAATATCAAGCTTTATACATAATCGGAATCTCAATACTCCATCAAGAACTTCTACCATTATATCTTAAAAAGCGGATAATAAGAATTTGGAGATGTAGTCGAAATTAAAGTCGAATCAAATCGTTTTGAGAAAAGAAATTATATTCCGAGTATGAGTCGCAGTATAAGTGTTATGGTCAAAGATCGGTGTTGGGAACATGTTTTTTGCAAAAAAATGGTTCACTATTGTGAACCATGATTTTTGCTCTCTTATTTTGGTAACTAATGGAGAGGTCTATTGTTATTTAAATAGCACTAAGTCAATGTCGAAGTCTAGTTATGGTATCCATATTAATTATCCACATAAATTAACGACCGGCAAGCAGTTGAATATGAAATATTATTATTATTATTATTAATTTATGCCTGGAAGGCCTAATAGGTAACCCCAATGCGCCTTCCTAGCCAGAAACATTGTACATTTGATACAAGTATTATTATATGAAGTAAATACATATCAATTAACATTCACAGAGACATCTATGGTCAAATTTGTAAACTCGCGACATTTTATACAATTCAGCGAAATTTGAGATTGCTGAAAACTCGAGATTTGCGAGAAAATGGGTAAGGTTGCACAATTTGTTGGAACCGTTTCAATGATAATCAGATAAATTGACAAACTCTGATAGGAAACGATCGACCTGGAGTCACAAATCCAAGGTCTGGTCAGCAGAAACCAGTGGGATTTGATCCCGTGACCACTTTGTTCAAAGCATTGTATGCGAACCAATAGTCTATTCTGTTGGTTATATTAAATATGAATGAGATGTCTCAAATTATAAATAAAACCCCAGTTCAGATTGCAGTATGCAATTACAAGTGTTTAGAAATTTAGCGTATTTAAGTTTAACGGTAAATTTTTAAAAGTTCGTCCCGGTAAAATACATTTAGAACAGACCAGACATACAAAAACACAGCTTTATATACATTTTGAATACGTAACTATTACAAATGGGTCACCGAAGTAATTCTAAAAACGTTTTCGTGTAAGATTAATCATTGATTACTTTTATTAATTTCTGACTCCCCATAGTGCTGTTCCACGGGAATTCGGCCCTTAAATCAAACACAGTTTCCGCAGCATGAATAAATCGAATCCGGTTGAGACTTTTACGAGTGAAAAGTCGTGACTTGCCGACTTATATTCTTATCAGACACACACAGCCACCGTATCTTAAAGTTGTGACATTTATTATATCGACGGGAGGCAACAATAAGCACCCGACCATTTCGGAATTAATAAAACCACATTAACAACAGCATTGACAGGATTGTAAACGGTTAAGAACGCACGGGATGCGATTCGCGCAATTTTGCGTCGTAAACTCCGAAAATTGCATAGCACGTGGTGCGACAGAGGTATACCAATTACAAAACACGATTGATCCTATTGCGAGATAAAGGTTTAACACATCTGACAACTGACAAGTCACTGCCATATTTTTTTTGCTCCGAAGCAGGTCGGAACAGTTCGTTTGATCAACAATCGACTAATTGATCAGATCGCGACATTTTTTGTTACGATCTCTCTAGTCATTACACCGTTATGATAGTCTAAGTGTAGTTGATTATTGATCAATCAAGTTTTTTATGTGTGTAAGAGGAATGCGAGCTGTCATCTCTAAATTAGAAGTGGATGCGAAGAATTGGGATCTTCAGACTCAAAGGTGGGCTTGGGTACAAATGGTGATACGCTCAATTAAAATAAATATATGTAAGGTGGGTGGTATTAGTGTTAACGAACATTAAAGGAAATGGCTTTATTAATAAAGGAAATATTACCTACTTCTAAATTATGCCACTTGTTTTTGATTTAGAATATAGAAGCAACAGTGAACTGAATTCTATAGCAAGAACGTGTGTTAATTCCGTTGTAATCAATTTGAATTCTGGTGTATATTTATAACTAATTTCCGGTCAATGTCGCACTGCTTTGGAAATTAATTTCAAATTAAATTTGCTCCTAATAATGCCTTTCGGTGTGAGTCGTGTTCTAAAAAATTTGAATTACTTCCAAATCAAATTAAACTTACGAACATTATCAATTAGAATTAATTAAAAGCTGCCTGCAAGCAATCAGTTGATATTAATCAACTGGAGTTTCAATTTTATATATATGTATATGTTACAGTATGAGTGTAAAGTTGACTGATGTATACATTTTCTAGTATGTATATGCATCGTCAAAATCATCTAGTAATAGTGTACACTAGAGGTGTCATCTCACATAACCTTTAACCACATAACTTTATCATAAACTAAAATTGTAGGTAATACGGATGTAGTAGATTGAATCTTATTAATTATTGTTATCAATCCAACAATAAATTGGGTATTTGAATCGGTTCAATTTTTGAGCATGAAATTCATTGAAAGAGTAACTTTGAAACCAGCTTATCTGTCAAACTTTGATCAGCTGTCTTTGATCAGAATATTTACTAATGCACAGCGGCATGTGCATGAATTTACTAGCCAGTGCATACCATGTCTAGTAAGCATATCTGTGAAATTTAGCGTTGTAAGCTTTACCTAAAAACCAAAGTTGGTGTGTATTCACATACTAGACAATATATACATCTGTGAGACTTGACACTTTTACTGTAACATATACATAAAAATAAACCTAGATTTAATATTGCCTTCTCATTTATTGTGTTAAAAGTGTGACGAAATGAAAACATTCCCACATGGCAGCGGAGGCGGGCTTAATGCCTATTCAACGCTATTATTTGGAGACCATGGACCCATATTTCATTATGCATCCTTATTAATAAATCAAATTCAATGTATGTATGTACATTGTATATAGAAGTTTAAATCCATTTTGATACTTAAAAAATATGATAATGCTTTCAAAAATGAATTCAAGTTTTACTAATCTATACGCTGAATATGTTTTGAATAAATGGGCAGCTTAAGTTTTAACTGAAGTGAAAAATAAATAAATAAATAAAACTCATCGAACAATTCTAACCATTAAAAAATTGAACACATACCGAGATAAACTGACGGATTACAATACGTTGAATAAAATAAGCATACAACGATTGAATAACATCTCTAGCTCGTTTAAAATAATTGAGGGGATGTCTTGTGTTTCCGATACGTGAGTACACTTCCATTGTCATGGGTCGAATTTGTCCTTTGTCCGCGACGAAAAGTGGTCAACGACACCTCAATGAATTCAACTTTTTAGTCGACAACAATAACAATGGGAGACAGGATCTCCAAATTGGCTACGGAGGAGAGCGCAGGATCAATCAAACGAATAAAAAAAGAAAGCAATGAACTTGCTCATGGATCTATCTGTAATGTGAACTATAATAATGGCTTCATCGTCAGAAACGTGTGGTGCCCTGAGAAGGATGAAATCGTGTCAATAGTTCGATAAAATCATTATGTATTTCATTGTCAACATAAAACCTAAATCTTTCTTTAGCCTTGTTTATTTTCTATCAATTGTATCGCATAGTCCATCTGTTATTACAATTGACTCAATACTTTTTATTTTATTTTACTTCATTTTGGGTTTCTTTAATAAATTCAATGATTTTTCTACTCTTTTGGTTAATCGTTAATGTTATTAGTTTTTTTTAAACTTTCATTAACTTTATTCCTAAATGTCCTTCTTTATTTTCTTCTATTATACATATGTATTATTGGCAGTGGCGGCTTGTTATATAAAAAAAAACTAATAACATTAACAATTAACCAAAAAAGTATAGAAATCGTTAAATCTATCAAAGAAAGCCAAACTGATCCTGATTATTGGAATACATTCAAGCACTGCCACTACATACTAATATCATTAATTTGTACAACTATTTGTACCTCTTCCTAGATGTCAATAGACACTTAATAATAATTAAGCAAATGTTAGTAAATATTTATATGTTTAGCATACTTGATGCACATTGAATCTACATATAATACAATCGTGTATTGAAATCTACATTTAGCACTTTCTTTTATTCTTTTACTCTATATTTTAAGAGATTCCCAATCAATATACATACATATGTATGTATGTATATTATATAATTGAAATATTGTTGCGACTGTAGGTTTTTTTCAGATCTGAGCCCCAGGGCTTTGAATCTGCCAGCAAATGCTCGGCACTGCAGTGGTTTCGAAACTTAGCTTTCTTTAATTACAAACGATCAATCTCCAGAGATCACAGCAACCAGTTTTCGTGACTATCGAACGGTGCACACGTCTCTTATCTACCAATGATAAATTGGGCCGGTCTAATTCGCGACAATGGCGTGCAGAAGTTCAAGATTGGCATTGCTGGAAATGTTTCAAGAGTGAACGACATTCTTGAGTTACATAAGGGAAGGTAGAGAGACGTCCGTTCGTACGAGTGGATTGACCCCACAGTCGGTGGAAAAAAAGCTGAGGAATGACCAGATCGCATTGTCGAGAACTGGTCCAGCAGGGCGAAAGCCATAGATGGTGTGCTACCGTACGTGTGGGGTTTAATTCACTTAACCGATAAATGAACCAGGGGACCCGCCATGAATGGCCGCTGAAGAATCCCGAGGGGACAAAAAAGGAGACGCGCTTGAAAACGAGAGGATTGATGCGTAGAAAGAGGACTCAAGGAGAACGAGTTGTCCTTATGCGCGGTAGCACGTGGATGGACTTTGAGATGAATTCACCCGCAGATCGAACCTGAGAATTTCGCTATAATCCAGAATGAATAATGCTAATAGTGGGGTGAAGTTACGAGATGTGAATTTAAAATAAGTTGGTGGTGATCTGCAATGTGGATGGACGGAGAAGAAGGGCTAGATCGAGAAAAATACATAGGTATTGTTCGACAAATATACAAAATTGCATTTTTAAATCCACAATTTTCAATTTAGGACCACCGAATTTAATATTTTGATTTTCTTGATCATTTTCTATTTTAAAATTTAATTTAATTTGGTTAGTAATCTATAGTAGGTATTATATTATTATAATGTCAATGTACAGCATAATTTGAAAAAGAGCTCAAAAACCTATTTACAATATTCTTATAAATGCTCATAATAAATCTAATACATAAAATTAATTAAAGACTCTCTAAATTCGATGACCTAAAGCAGATTGTGTTTAGGTAATCTGTGTTTATACCTGAAGGGTATAGATATTTTGTTGTAATCACTGAGACTCTTCACGAGTGTGTTAGTATGGTTATTAGTGATTCTGTCATAGAATCGACTGGTTAGTTTGTTAGTAATGTCTGTAGAATTTAATATACGTATCTATGTACTATCTAGCCATAAGACGTAAACGGTTTTTATAATACTCTGAGTTCGGAGTTAAAGGGCTCTCATACAATAATAAAAAGCAACTGTGTTTCAACTTTCACCCGCCAGAGCAATGCCGGGCATTTCGCCTGTGCGATAAAATTGTTTGATAAGGATATGCATGTGAATGTGAAATAATCAGTTTGGTGACAAAATGAAAAGTTTAAAAGCAACCCCGTCTGCCGTATATATGTAGGTACATATATAATAATCAGCGTCAACCGAGTGTGATTTACAGCCTTAAAAGTTAAACACGCGATTGTGGATGGAACCGGTTGATTTTTCCACGGGGCCGATGATGCGGGGGTGTAGAGCGGCTCAAAAAGTGAGACGATATGCAAATTAAACGATTTATTGTGCACGAGAGCGACTTATCATCAAAAGAAAAAGACCGAACGGTATGCGACGCCTACTGCATCAATCTGTACGTTTTATTTTCACGACAATAACCCTTACTACTCACCGCGTAATGACACAAAGCGAACGATTTTTGCTTCATTATGTATGTTCCTACATATGTACATATGTACAACTTTGTTTATGTTTTTGATGTTAACTAATTATTTATTGAAAAATCAACAGACAAAAGATGTAGAAATGCATAAAAATTAACCATACTAACACACTTGTGAAGAGTCTCGGTGATAACAACAAAATGTCTATACCCTTCAGGTATAAACACAGATTACCTAAACACAATCTGCTTTAGCTCATCGACTTTAGAGAGTCTTTAATTAATATTATGTATTAGATGTATTATGAACATTTATAAGGATTGTTAATAGGTTTTTGAGCTCTTTTTCCTATTATGCTTTAGATTAACATTAGAATAATATAATACTGTGATTACTAACCAAATTAAATTAAATTGTAAAATAGAAAATGATCAGTAGATCAGTAGCTATTAAATAGATATGAGATGTATTGTGAACATAATTTCGTAATAATAAAAAGCATTTAAAAATAAAAAAATCAAAATGCATAAAAATAAAGAATAAATGTAACGAAATAAAATAGCATCTGAGCCCAATTATAGATTTTTACAAATTACATAAAATAGTACATAGAAACAAACAAATGAAAAGAAAATAATAAAAACTAAAACATGACTAAATAGAACAGAACTACATATTATATAATATAATAGATACATATGTATGTTTGTGTCAGCATTATACAAAACATGTTAATATTACACACATAGATCATTTTATATAACATCTACGAGAGTTGTTTGCATTTAAATTAATCACAACAGTTAAAAATAATTTTAAAGCCAGACTGTTTGCAATAGTGATGTTGACAGTCCTATTCTTCAGTGTATAAAACTTGCGATAAACCGAACTCAAATCACAAACTGATACAGGTTTTTAATTCCGAATTGACCCGTTTTCATTTCAAATTAAACCTTTTTCATTTAAAATTGACATTTAAATGGATAACTAATGCGCGCGACAATTCAGGGCACGGACTATTCAGCGCACGGACAGTTGAGTGCAAAATCGTTTTTTTCAAAAAGTTTTATATGCGTTTTCGAAAAGAATTACTCTATTGAAATTGTCGGCCATATCTACATAATAATTTCATGAAATGCGAATAAACTTATTTGATAGTCTTTGTGCCTTTATGATTTTCTAATTGGGGTCCACGAAATATTACGCAAACAGGGTTTCTAAACTAAGGCCGCAAAAACTTATTCTGTTTTTTACCTTTTAGCTATCCAAAATCTTACGTATGTAGGTTTTCCTAATCCAGGTTCGCAAATCGTCATTATGGACTTTGCTTGTAATAAAAAAATGGAAGAATTTTTGGTTTTCGAGATTCTCCCCGAAAATTATCGTTTCAAATCTTACGTATTCAGGGTATTGCAATGGTGTATTCAAGTATATGTATGTACATACATATATTTATGAGAGATCTAAAATATTTATATCGTGTTAAAATAATCGTCTTTGTTTAACATAATCCACTTTTATATAACAATTATCGAATCAAATAATAGCAATTCAGGTTTTTCAACAATACTTCCCAACCTGCCAAAGTCAAATGTATGATATCATATCACCGATGCTTTAACTAAGAGCATTCCTCTTCATTAAGTGTAGTGTAAACTGGTCTACAGAGATACTTTTCATACAATGTAAGTAATATATGTATATTTTAAAGATTCCTATCAAGGGTCGTTATAGACACGTTGTCAACTTATAAACAACACTTGGGTAGACTCTATCAGTACATAAAGTATATATTTACGTTCGTACGTCAAAAGTCAGGGATAACAGGCGATCCCTTAGTAGGCGGTCCTGTCCTCGGTATCGAATCTACGCCGAGATAAAGCATAACATACAATATAATAAAGGCGGACTCACATAAACCACACACATACATAGAAATAATATGATATTACATACACACGTGTATGCCTGTGTTTTTTCGAGCTAGTGATTTTATTGTGCGTCTCCGTCTTCTTGGAGCCATCGTTTAAATGGAAATTTTATACGACGACCTTGCGTTTATGCCGAGGTTCTATCTATGTAGACTTATGCGTGATAGAATATGACTAGACTTTATGGGGGCTTTTAAAAGACTGTTTTAGGATTTTCCGTTATAATTCAAAACATAGACTTTGTATCTACATACATATATAGTAGGTAGAATTGATTTAGAATGTGGGTAGAAATGTATGTACGAGTGCTTTATAGGTTGTTAAATGTATTACAGGTTCAGCTAGGTATACTAAGCGAACTGCCCGGCGTTGCTTAGGTTACTTTTTCAGAAAAAAATTGAAATTTAGATAAGTAGAAAAATGGTCAGTAATCATAATAGATGGTCAGTACATACATATGTAGGTGTATAGTATGTATAAGTTCGAAGATTGCCTTGTTCTGATTGTGCAGAAAAGCTCGCTGACCTTTTCGCCACGGCTAAATTTGACGAAAGTCGACTTAACCGTACAAGGATATAACTTGTCGCCGTTCATCATCGAACACCCCCATATTGAGTTGATTGTGTCCTTCGAATCGTGTGTATCACGAAACGCGCTGATTGATCGGACTTAATGTGTTTGATTGAAGAAGGACGTAACTGCAATGTAAACTTTGGCATAGTCAATTTTTAGCCAACCATACATATCTAGGTACAAGTTCAGTAAGTACAATTCAAATTCAAAAAATATGTACATATTTAAAGTGAAAACATATATACGCACGGAATAGCGAATTGGATCGAAGGTGTTACAAAACGTTGCACTCCCCACACTTTTACAGTGTTGAACTACATAAAGTAAGAAGCTGAAAAGCCACCTATGGACTTTGTAGTGTGTAGTGTTTAGTAGTTTTTTTTTAAATATTAGTATATAATGGCGAAGTTTCGTCTGCGTGTCAATATGTAGTGAAAATTGCATTTGACGAAATATCTATGCTCAGAAAAGAAGTCGAGAGATTTGTCTTTTGGTATGTCTGTAGATGGAAAGTCGCCTCTGGGCTTTAGTGTGTAGAGTTTAGTAGTACTTTTTTTTTTTAAATATTAGTATATACTAGTATACACAGTGATGTAGTCGGGCCGGGTCACCGCCCTGGTACTTTGATACAAAAATTGTTTTTCGAGTACAATAAAAAAATAGTTTTGCTTATATTTCATTTAAAAAAATGTATACCAAATATTGTGAGCAGACTCTCGTTTTAATATTTGGTGACTACAACCGTATCCTCACTCAAATGCTCATTTGAGTGCCGAAAATATTTTAAAAACAGCCCAACAACGACCCTTTGAAAAAATTATAGACATTTTGAATGATGCCGAAATCGAATCATCTAACAAAATTTTCAGAACTGCATATTATATTATGTTGCAAAAAATAATAAGCCTTATTCAGACCACTTTGATTGACTTTTCAAGTTAATGAGCGTTTGATTTTTTATAAATATTCGATCTACCAATATTAGGATACATATTTTTTAAGTAACGAAAAAAGCGAGGGGGGATTCGTAAAAATTCAACACCGACCTGGTACTTTTTTATTTAGTACTACACCACTGAGTATACATAGAATGGCGAAGTTTAGTCTGCGTGTCAACATGAAGTCAAAATTGCATTTGACGAAATATCTACATACATATGTATGTTCAGAAACGAAGTCGAGAGATATGTATGTATAATATTTCTGTAGTGGGTCTAACTCGTTCCACCAACTTGCAATATCTCAAGATTCGTTTTCCCAACTATTTCGCTATATTTCGTCGTCGAGATTGTATACATACATACATATATGTAGGCCATTGTGGCGCATTAGATTCTTCCTGTAATGCCACAATGGTCCAAAACTATCTATACAAATAAATAAATAAATATATGTACAAAACACATGTACGATAATGTTTTACATAGTGAAATACTTATTTTACGAGATAAACTATTAAAAAAATATAGTAAGAATTATTTTTTTGATATTTTAAAGATGTGTTAATAGCTTAAAAATCTATGAATCATCACAATATGTCTCGTATAATAAAAATATTACATACAAAAACATTTATGTATACAACATAAAAGCTCTTTTTGAAGCAACTTGGTAAAACGAAGAGTTGAGAAAACGAGTCTCAAGATATTGCAAGTTGGTAAAACGGAGCGCACCGGTCAGTAGTAACGTAGATATGTATCTACTACAAACTTAATTCTACTAGCTATAAACTCAACACGAGATTTGTCTCAACGTGAATGCCCAACTTTATACTAAAGCGACTATTTTAAAAGCCATTATATCATATTTGACCACAGTATTAGCACTGTATGAATGTTTGGACGTACATACTATGTGATATTGCATGCCTGAAACAGTTCAGATAAGCACTCCAGTACTACACAATAGGGTTATGCAACAAAGAACGTCTAATACTGCAGTTATATGATATCGCATATACATACAAAGTATGTAGGTATGTTCGAACGAGTACCTACACGTTAATAAATATGAAGTGCACGCGGAAAGACAACCGCAACTAAATGCATTATCATTTCCCCGAGCATGAAACGTGTCTGTTGGAACCATGAGAGATTGAAATTAAAATTCAATTTGGTCGAAGGGACTCTCGGCTGACCCTTGGAGTCACTCAGAGGGCATATCTCGTCGAAACGGCGAAACCTCGTGGCAAACGAACGGCAAATAGAGCCTTCGCGCGTCACGAGTTGCACTCGGTGTCAATCCGTACGAAATGTGGATCACGAGCTTCGCTGCAGGATTCACTCTGACAATGGACAAATATGTTTAAAACAATATGCCTATGTACAATGCACGGTATTAAATTTAATCTAAGTAATGTCAACTCAGTAGTTGTGGATTGAAAGGTTCACAGTTCAGATCTTGGTATATATGTGTTTTATTTGTTAAGGAGGCCATTCGCGAAGTATTGCGCTATAAGTTGCTTACTGCGAAATTTTTCGTAACGAGCGATATTATGAGTGAAAAAATTATTTTGCCAAATACTTTTTTGGAATCAAATTGATATAACTCTTGAATGAGTTAAGTTAAAACGTTCGTTCAATTATTTAATAAAATCGTCCATAAATGACAGTATGTAATTCTCTTCATGGAAAAAATCTGCTGGCAGATAAATTATTCATCGTCACAAGATTTCTACGAGCAAATTGTCACGCAAGAAATCGAAAAACAAATTGCAACGTCAATGGGCTACATCAGATTTGTGAAAATCGAAACTTGTGGAGTATTTTATGAGCATGTGCTCGCGCAAGTGTTTTAAATAAATCGCCGGATTTAAAAATGACAGAAAGAAATAAAATAAAATGATCGTTGATAGTTGTGTAGCAAATTTGAATTAAAAAATGTATTTTAAATACTAGGCAATGCTTTTCGTTGTGCAACTTTGAGACGATTAATTCCACGTGTTGCAAGTGTTCAAATTATAAACTAGTAGGTAATAATCTGTCAAGGATTCGAAGTATTATTACAAAAAACGAATGTACCAAACGGTTTATTATTATTAAAGACCTTTTAGCAAACAATGTATGTACATATCTAAATTTATGAACTGTATATTTTATCAACTACAAAGATTTATAAGTATCCACAGCAACAAGCAATAAGTAAAACGATTAAAAATTTAATGAAAAAAAAATTATCAGCAAAATAATGATTATGAAAAAAAATAATGATATTCTCGATCCATAAACGGGCGCTGTCCATCAAATTATTTTTTTTATGTGCGACGTATGCAATAAGAGGATCTACACACTGGACCAGGGATGTGCAAATAAATAGCAACTTAAATTTTGCCATCTTCTACGGAAGGAATCATATTTGTCTTTGAATTCTTATAAAATTGATCAATAAATTATCAACCTTCTGAAAATATTTCTTCTCTACATTTCGTACCACCATTCAAATGGGATCATGTGGGAAGACACCACCAATAAATAAGATTGGGATAAATTGATTTTTTAACTGAATAAGGAATGTAGGCAGAACTTTAAAGTATTGGATGATTGAATTATTTCAAAAGATGACTTATAATATATGAAAGTGGCTGAAAGAAACAGATCAGTGTATGAACTTTTCTCCTGGAGAACCCTTAGATAATGAGATCCCGATCCGATCTTGGAAAAGAAGAGGTAAGTAAAAATAACATTTTACATGGGAGTAGGTACTCAATTTTAATTAATACTAGTGGTTTTATCCGGCTTTGCTCGGTATTTGTAATTTAAACTGCTTAAACATGGCTAATCTAATAGTAAACATTTTATTAAATTTATTTGAATAGTTTTATTTTATTTAAATTTATTTGAATATCCATTTAGTTTTTTATTAAATTTAACGTCACGAATTCTACCACCCAAACCTTATATACATTAAACCTTACATAGTTACATACATACATACCAAGTCTCTTTCTAAATTACATATATATTAGATTGCTATTTCTGTCGATCTTAACACATCGAACTCAATGGTTAAATCATATACTGACTTTGAATTACATATAACTTATATGTAATTCAAAGTCAGGCCAAATACCATATTTAATTCCAATTGCATTATTATGAAATTGTCAACAGTTATAATAAAACTTTTTCATGCTTGACTAGCGATAGCTTAGTAACAGAGTGAAGCGAATAAAGAGCTTGTAAAAATGAGTGAAATATATTTAAGCACCCCTGCATAATACTATTGAATAATCCAATTTTTTTCAGGTCCAGTATCTGATTTGCGGCTAGACCAGATCCCGCTCTCAGATTACTGCCGGGTTTTTACCTGACCCGCGCGTTGAACTCTCCAAAATACACATGCATACATACAAACATCCATCCATACAAAAACCAGGCACTTAAGCTCGTAGTGTTTCTTTTATCATTTCCTCGAAGATCCTTGCAGCGTCCTTCGGAGCAACAGGCTGTAATTAACACAGCGTGCGTGAGGGCCTCAATCCCTCCGAGGGACTTCAAGAAGATTGATAGTGTATTTATTAGCCCTTAATTCATAACGCGCGACGTCGACATATGGGGACGCCTTTCATTCGAACAAACGTTTAATTTTGTCTCGACTCTATTTTATTTTATTTTTTACTTCGAATAACGAGACCGGTCAACTTGAGGTAGGTACTTGCGCGGCTTAAAACGAGTACTGCGAGATAGATACGTTTAATGAAGAACGTGTGAGGTCCTCGTCTAAGCCGAAGAAAAAGAAGAAGTGATGCTGCATTTCTCGAAGACATCAAGTAGTACAGTAAGTAAGTACATTTGTAAGATTGATTTTGCAAAAATGCCTTTCACATGTCTCATTTATCAAAGTGCCGCTGTCGAGTGTCACTTTTGCATAAAAATAAATATTTGTACCTACTTATCAGAGGTTGAAAAATTAGCGAACACGTCTTCTGGAAGGGTGAAATTTGACTTATTACTGACCTGGCAAAGTTGACAATAGGTCAAAAAAATTTCTACCACACTTGTTATTTGAATCCAATGGCATACCTTCATCGTAATGTAATTTTTTTATATAACTAAAAAATCTGTATTAAAAATTGTATGGGATTTGGTTTAATGAGAAGTTGCTAATTTTCTATAAATTTTATATACATTTATATTGGAATACATATATTCTTTGTTTCAAAACCATGAAACAGATGAGAGTAAAGCTTGGCACTGAAGATATTTGATGGTAGATAAATCTTGTGGGTTTTCTGGCAATAAAATTTGTCGTAGCTAACAAAGCTACAGACAATACGAGGGTCAAAATTCTCAATTTAATTTCTAAGAATTTTGAGAAAAAATTCTTAACACATTCAACCCATTGTTAAAAAACATTTTGATTTCTTCAAAAACAGTTACCATTCCACACAGGATCACCCGGCTGATTGTAATGTGTTGTCAACAAAAGTCTCATGTATTTTTTAGGAGATAAGTTTGTCATCGCTGAGATATAGCTACGGCAAAGTAATTAAAGATATATATATATGTACATATATATGTCTGTACACAAATCACGTCATTGTGGAATAGTTAACAGTATGAAAAGCAATATGGAAGTCCAGCTATTTTCTACTTATATGATTTATAAAAATAAAATAAGTACTATTTAGAAAATGTGGGTTCTTTGCCCTCTTAGTATTAAGCAATATATAATTCTCTTGAATTTAACACAGCGGAACCGACGCCTAAAAGAACCAAAGTCCTTCCGGATAGAGTACGTGTGGTCACCTTATCGTAAATCTCTTTAATTGATCACCATAATTATAAAAAAATCAACGAAACGTTACAAAAACGAAACGCGTCACGTAGCAAACTTGAAACTAAGCATACGAAAGTCGTTAAAAACAGCCTAAAAAAATAATGATATTCGACATGTATGACAAAAAGAATCAATCTTGCGCGCAGAATATAAATGAATCAGTAACAAACAAAAATTTAAAAAATAATATTAAAAATATAAGCACATACGATTGATTACGTGCTACAGTGAAAGGAAATAAATGAACGAAAAGAATTGTATGACATGTAAATAAAATAAAAACTCCGTTGTCTATGTGATTTCACATCCGAAATTATACTGCAATTTATTCCACTGCACACACGTAGGTACATATTTAGATCACTGGTTTAAAAATAAAAAAGGTCAAATTTAATTTCATATTTACGAAGACGCCGCAGCACATGTGCATAATGCGTATTATTACGCCATTTCGGATGGCGTATCGTACGCGACCGGTGCGATGATGATGATGTTGATGACGGTCGTGGAAGAAGTCACTGTTGTAACTGGTCATTATGCATAATTCTGTTTATTCTCGCGCGTTTTGTCCAACTCGAAGATCGCACTGTGTGTGTGCAATTATAACCGGTTAGCCAATTACATATGTGATCTTTGTGTTAGGCGAAGAATATTATAAAGCTGTGTTTATACTGAATGGGTGTGCATTTTCGATCATAAAAATATTTCGATTGACAATCGCTTACAGTACAGTAATGCTTTTTTTTTGTATAAAGCTTCATTGAAATCGAGTGAATCAAAAAATAGTTACGAAAATGGGGTAACGAAAGTTATCCTTGAAAATATACATATATAGGAATAATTTTCGAAAGTGCTGAATGTGTGGTTTGCTAACCTGCATGGTATGAAGCGTGTGTAGGGTGCATGAATAGGAACGGGTGTGTATAGGACTTAAGTTGCCGTTAGGCTAGCCCGACGTTAAGACGAATAAATAAAGACTATCTAAGCAGAAAGTCAGTTTGATAATGTAGCAAGAATTTCAGACTATTATTTGGGTTGAATCAGTAAGACTGCCAATTGACATTTATAAAGACAATTAAAGTGTAATAATATATAATAATCATAATACTCATATAGATACATACATATTTATAATTGTGACATAAAGTACACAAAAAAAAATTAAGCCAAAACTTATGATGATGTTTTACGAAGGCCTTTCGATATAATTTGAGTTCTTATCTTGACTCTTTACTGCCTTTTATGGGTTGACGTTGTACGTTTTATTTCGGTCATGAAATTGCTAGCCTCTAGCGAACACATGTTGTTCAAAATGGGGTTGTTGAAAAAAAAGCGCTGTGCAATACATTTTTTTTCTTTTTGCATTTAATATGTATAACCTGATCGTGCGGCAGCATTGAAAATTACTTTAATTGTTTCCGAAGAAACGGTTTTTAAACGAATGGTCGAGAGGATGCTGTGGGTTTTGCAAATCATCCGTCGAGGGTATGAATGAAAAATTTGCATAACACTAAGTCTCGATTTTGAAAAGGTTTATACGCAATTTAGAACGACTCGTCCGGATTAGTTAAACGTCTCAATTCAAATCAACCTTGATCATAATTTATGTGGCATATCGAATACGAAAAGTCTGTGCGTACAAATAAAAATATTGCATAACTGATTGAGAGACGTGTGAAATGATCAATATGCAACATTTTGTTTTGATTATTTTAATTTTGTCCAATGAATATAATCGAATATTTACTGCTTGAATTTCAAAAACGTTAAAGAGCGTAAGTCCATCGATTCATTAGGCACGTAGATATAATCGCTAATTCGACATTTCCATACATAAGGTATCCATATTTATTATACAAATGACGCGTAGCTAAAATAATCATCAACAGTGATCATTAGATAAATTTCTACAAAATTGGTGCTATGTAGGCAATCAAATTGTATGGTAGCCACAATTTTTTTTCTTATCTACATATGTATATGTGAGAATTTTTATAAATAGTTTATAATTATAAAAATTGAATAATTATATTTTATTATTATTTATATTTTATTAAAACTGTAAATTTTCCGAAATAAATAAATAAACATTTGAAATCACATGTACACACTCCGGAAAATGTGAATATGTATGTATAGCTCGCGCAGCGAAAGCTGGCACGTACCAATACAAACACGTATATTGTATCCGTGAAGATATGAATAAGATTTTTTGTATCTGTTTTCTAGGACAATCAGTTGGTCCCTTTCATACGCACCCACTTTCCGAGCATGACAGAAACAACAATTATTTTTTGTATTGCTCGGTGATTTTTGCTCAGTGATCAAGTGTGCACTACAGGGTGATTTTTTCCAGTTTCACTGGTCAGTCACCGATCAACCCCCACAAACTGACGTAACGCGTTCTTATATTGTTTGCTAATTGGTTAATTGGAGTTACATAGTTCATTAGAATTAGTGGATATATGATAATAAAATGCTTTGTAATAAAATTGGATCTGGGAAAACACTAACGGGACAATCTCGCGAAATTGTGTATAATGTTTTCAACTATTTCATGCATCGTATAGTGAATAGTGAAAGTGACGAAAGAAATAGTTTTATGAAAAATTTATATGCTTCAACTGCGGAAGCGACTGGTGTTTCTAAAAGAAGTGTTCAGCGAATTGTTTGTGAAGTACGAAATCAATTTGTGGTGGCTAATAAACCGCCAACATCGCAACCTTCAATATCGGAGCCATCAACGACACAACCTATATCTTCAGAGTCATCAGATCCAGCAGCATCCACATCTTCATCGACTGTGCGAGTTGTTTTAAGGACACCGGGCAAAAATCGTGTAAGGTTATCAAAAATAACTACAGTGGATAGTTTTGATCAAGAGGTCATCAGGCGAACTATCTACGATTTTCATCTAGTTCATAAGACATTTCCGACGCTACAAAAGTTATTAGAAGTTTTGAAAGACAGTTTAAAATTTAAAGGTGCAATTTCTTCGTTAAGAGTTATCGTTCGTAGGCTAGGTTTCAAATGGAGAAAGATGAAAAATAATAAACAAACACTTATTGAAAAAAATGTAATTCGACTGAAGAGATCCATATATCTTTCCAAATTAGAAGAGTATAGATTGCAAGGCCGCCATATAGTTTACACGGATGAATCCTATATAAATAGCTCACATACGATGCCAAAATCATGGTCCGATGAAACTAGCAAAGGTTGCAGAGTACCGATTTATAAGGGTAATATGCTAATAATAGTTCACGCCTGTTCTGAAAAAGGATTTATTCCAAATGCGTTACTTATATATCCATATAAAATTAAAACCGGAGATTATCATAATAATATGAACGCGATTAATTACCAAAAATGGATTAAAGAAAAGCTTGTTCCAAATTTACAACCCCAATCTGTAATTGTTATTGATAATGCGTCGTACCATAATGTCATGTCAGAACCTATGCCCACATCTAATTCCAGAAAAGCTGACATGCTAGCTTGGTTAAGAAAATTTAATATACCTTATCCAGAAAAATGCACAAAGCCTGTTTTATATGGAATAATAAAAAACAATAAACAAAATCATCAAGAGTTTGTACTTGATAAAATCTTGGAAGCTCACGGACATAACGTACTACGCCTACCACCCTACCACCCAGAACTAAACCCTATAGAATTACTGTGGGGCATTATTAAGGGTAAAGTAGCTTCAAAAAATGTCATGTTTGACTTAAAGGTCGTTGAAGAGCTGTTTAGGAAAGAAGCAGAGTCAATCACTATTGATACATTCAGAGACGTTTGGAGACATGTGAAAAAACATGAAGAAAAATTTATTGAACTGGAACCAAAACTCGATATTTTAACGGACAATTTCACTGACATTATAAAAGTAGAATATTCTGATAGTGAATATATGGATTCTTCAAGTGATGGAGAATTAAGTGGCGTAGAAGAATTATGATACGACATTGTATAAAAACAGAAGACTATCCAAAACGAGCAAAGAAGTAACGAATTAAAGAAAATCAGAAAAGGTTAGTAAAACTAGAAGTACGTTTAGTAGTAGAGTAGTAAAAGTAAAGTCTTATAATAGAAAAGTTTGAAATTGAAATTCAAAAATAAGATTATAAAATGAACAATGTATTTATTTAGATTAGAAACACTTCCGGTTCGGGTAGACTTTCTGGGTGTAAATGTACTGCGGCATTATCCAAAGATCGCCGCAATATTTTTTTTGTAAGTTTATTTTATTATTATTTATGACAAGTTCTGACTTGGCTACAAAATTCTGAAGCCGACAAACAATTCTATGCAAAATAATGAAAAAATATTTTGATGGTCTAGGCACCCAACAGTAAACAAATTTGAAGTGAGCAAATAAACAACAAAGTGTAGCGCTTTCTTTGCGAATTTATTTTATTATCTTTGTAACGGTCGGGACTTAATACTAGCCGACAAAGAAGAATGTCTATATATAATAATGAAAAGGACTGCATTATTATCAAAATTCGAACACTTTTAAAATCACTTATTTCCTGTTTAATATAATTTATATCCTATATTTTTTTCTCATTTTTTAATTCGTATTAATTTTTGCATACGTACGTTTGTTTTACTTATAATTTAAAAAAATGCTATTTATCATTTTATTCGTGGTACGTATTCAAATATTAAATAAATATGCCACCCAAATTATATCATAGATCTTAAAAACATTACACGATCGGTTGAAATAAAATATATAAATAACAGCCTGTATATGAAAAATGCATTTGTATGAGTACTGTGCACGCGCCTTCTGTAGCTAATAGACCTGTATGTACATACATATGTACACAAACCATCAGAAATATATTGTATAATGCATTTTTTAATGAAAATTTGACACGTGCTCGTCGTGTACTTGTTTAAAAAACTACTCATGTCTCGCGAATATAAATGCGCATACTTATTTTTCACCGGTCGCATTTCTTGAATAATAATGCTTTAATTTTGAGTTAACGTCGTAACCACCGTAGAATGAATGTTCAAACATATAATATATGCACTCCGTATAATCGGTTTCGTTGTGAACGGGTCGTTTTTTCCGAACCCGATATAAATTCAAAGATTATCCTGCAATACGCGGGATCTTAGAGAGTAAAAAATAAATTTCCTCGAAAGACTGTCCTGTAGCCATTCTATTCAAAGAAGAGTGGTTGCAAAAAACGAATCTACAGGCACAAAGGTTATAACTTATGGCTTTTGTTTTGCGTTATTTTTTAGTGCTATATATGTATGTATGTGTGTATGTAAGTAGTCCCTTGTGCTGTTGAGTAAAACGAAAGCGCGAAACATATTCGCGAAGAGTATAAATAATAAAAAAAATCGAAACCTGTTCGGAGGCTGCGGCATCGAAAGGGTTCAAAATTGTTACCAGATGTTGGAAATAATATGAGATAATGATCTAATGCCGGTGAGCTCACGAGTCTGAATGATACGTCAATTTTTCGGTATACGATTTCGAAATTGTATGCAATTACGTGCAACAAGATTGCAAAAAAAAAAATGCTAATTGAAAAACCCTCTCAGTGCGGGCGAATAAAAATTCAATCAAATTGATTTTCAATTACAGTAAGTTCATTATTTTTAAAAAAGGTACAGCGAACATACACTCGGCGAGAAAAAAAAAGGTTTTAAACTGCCTTCAGATGAGGTATATTGTATGAAGTATACATGGAAATTTAAATTTAATTTGTAAGGAATTTTCATGTGATGGAAAGTAGGACACAAGGAGAAAGTTTTATTTATTTAATGCATTAAAATGAACATTTATCATTCTTTACAAATTTGTAATATTGGACGCAACTGCAAGGGGATTCAAATTTTTAATAACAATAATGACTATTGCACATTTAATCATGAATAAAATAGGACACATGGAGACACAAAGCACGCATGCAGGAACAAGGAGGTGTAACCAGAGCCATACCAATGATTTTGGCGCCCTTAGCAAATATCAAATAAGCTTTATGTCCCTTTTTTAATAGCTAAATAGCAAGAACATAATTGAAGAAATAAATTTATATGAAAATTATTTATTGTATTAAAATTTCGTTATTATACAAAAATAAGCTTTTTAAAAAAAAAAAAAAAAACTACTACTATTAAAACAATAAAAATGCAAAATACAAATTTATAATAAAACATTATATTTATTCGTGATACTAATTTAGCTATTCATACTAAAAATTTAAATAAAAAAACGCATGTATAGTTTCATTTTTCTCATTAATGATATAGAAAATTAGAAAACTCATTAATGATATAGTCAAATTTTAAATCACTCACTAATCTATTGACAACAGGCTTAAATTAGAAATGCGATCTTGACTATTTACAGATCTCAAATAATTTTTGATGATTTTTAATTTGTTAAAACTTCTTTCGGCCATGGCTATTGTTGCTGGCATTGTCATAAATATGCGTATAATATATATATATATATATATATATATATATATATATATATATATATATATATATATATATATATATATATATATATATATATATATATATATATATATATATATATATAAAAATTGACGATATGTGGGTATGTGCCGGAACGTGGAAACAGCCAATCAGAGTCAAGTGGTCGTGCAGACGCGGGGAAGCGTGGTATCGGGGAAGTGGGGGTTGTGGAGCATCATGTAACGTTAGGCCGAGCGACGACAGGCATGTGCGACGTCAGGCCGAGCGACGGGTGACATATACACACACCCACGAAGACACACACACACATTCATTCATCATTTCGAACAGGTTTGTATCGGTACAACAAATCGGGCACAACACTAGTAGCTTGTTTAATATTTGAACAAGATTCTTGTAAATCCTACTTGCTCAGTACATTCAAAATATCCATATGATAAATAAATACTGTGAAAAAAAATTAACTGCGTGAATGGGTACCCACTAACCAACGGTCTTTTTAAGTCTAAGCTTTTAAATGAAACCTTTAATGAATATATTGTTCATATTGTATTTTTCGTCGAAAGCTTTGCTTCACGCTCCGAGCGCCCTTCAGATTTTTGCGCCCTTGGCAAATGTCCCGTTTCCAATGCCTCGGTACGGTTCAAGGTGCAGCTGTTACGTAATACGATCAAATTTCATCATGTATTGAGTTGAAATATTGCTTACTAATAAAATATTGCAGAACCACGTATATCTTTATATTAAACATAGTACTTCAATAACTAATATTATTGATAATACAAAACTTTAGTCAACCAACAAGCATACAAACTTTGACTCATACAAGAGGAAAGGAAATATAAATACGTATCATTAACGCCTCCCTAGAATATTGCATACGTTGCAGAACCAGCCCGTAGCTTTACAGGTAAGCCAAGTTGCATTGAATGGACTATAGATGAGTTTGTAAAACGAAAAAGACGATTTATGTGTGTACCTGGCAGCCGTGGTCCAGCAGAAGCAGCGGGCTTGTCGACCTGTTGATTTAGGATGCGAGACACGCAAACGGCAGCTCGAACCAGTATACCGGCTACCGGAAAATACTGTCCGCAGTATTGTTTAAAATATATAATACAACAAATAAAAAATACATAAAGAAGAAACCAGGTGAGCCACAATAAAAAAAAAACAAGCAGAATCTTCACAATACAATGCGAATGTCTACTATAGAATCTTTATCTATACGTTTACGGAAAGAGGCGCTCAAACAGTTTCCAGAAAAGGTATTATTTTTTAAAAACATGTTCTATTTGAGTTAATACATTTTTAATACTAAAACAACAACGATATATGAATCATTTTGTGGCTCTTCATAGCTGGAATTTCCCCACGGATCGATGCCTGCGTGTTTGTCTGTCATTTTACTAGCCTCTTCTTATTTACAAAGCACTTTTTATTATATTTCACTTCGCAAACGATTCAGCGGAAATTTCTACATTCTTCTGATCGTTTTGAAACTTCGCCATTTTGCAACGATAGATATTCAAATCGAGTGAAAAATTATTTTAAATATAGCTGGTGCACTACAAAGCGCTTCACTTTTAAGATTTATATTCTAGAATGCTCTTTGCTAGTATGTCTAAAGTATGAGCTATCATCTGCACTGTTATTCAATACTTCAACATGATGTTCTTCTTCGCGACCGTCATCTTTGATATTCTCTCGACCCTTGTTGGAGCGATTAATCTTGTGGATTTAATAATACCCAATTTAGCTAAGAATTTAATATAAGCGCAACAAATCCTCGCAAATGTTCGCAGATACAAGGGTAATTTCAAATTCACGCGTAAGCATTGTACAGAACGTTGAGAATACCCGTTAATTATAAATATATACATACATACCTAGTTTTATTAATGACAAATCACCATTTTTTATTACTAGCCTCTAATACGTTTCACATGGTTTTCGTGTAAGCGGTCATTTTTTATATCCCTTATTCGAGAACTTTTAATCGCCATAGTACAAGTCTACGATTCTTAAGATGGGAGGGTATTGTTTCGGATTAAATTAAATATAACAGTAAATCGGTTTCTCGTCACAGTCGAATGGCAGTGGCGTTGCGTCGTGTTGAATCGATTTCACACGTTTTGTCATATGAAGAGTGTTACAAGTACCGGCCTATTCAAGTTCACTCGTTCTTTGAGCCGTTTTCAATTTTTCTCGATTTACGTCGGTTTATGGCGCATTGCCCGCGTACCATGACGGTAAATAGGTTTTAAGTCTGGTTAAAATACGTGGTACACGTGTGGAAAATCTGCACAATGACTCCGACGAGGACCGGTTCCAGGTGTAAATTTGTATGGAAGGTATGTAATGTAGGTGTATGTATGCAAGTGTGTGGATTTGCTTCAGTCGAAACATAAATTTTTGTGTGTAATTTGTAGAATAATTTGTATGTCGTAATAAATTTTCCGTTTTTCCGTAACCTTAGGGGATGTATTCGAGTGTCCATCGCTAATATTTGGAAAGGTTTAAAAAGGTTTGAAGGATGGTGTATTTATTTTGCTTTTTCATGGCATTTAAAACAAACAAAAAATATATAAAACGTAAAAAAGTGGATCGTTAACTTAAAAAGATGAAGAATTGCCTGTCTAATTCTTTAAAATTTCAACATTTAATTTTGGGTATATTTTTAATGCAAAAAAAATAAAGATTCATTTAGAGATTAATTTATTTATTTAGAGATGGAATCTATTTATAGTAAAAATCAGGGCTGTCGAGTCGGAGCATTTCAAGCGAAGAATTTTTTTATTATTTTTATTATCACGGTATTTGTTAACTAAAGTTTCCAATTTTATAAAATAAATTGAAATTTAATCATTTCTTTATAAAAAATCATGTATTTAAATTATATTATAAATAAAATTGTACGTATTTTGATGCGTTTTTCGTTTATAATAACCGATTATTTCCTCCGTCTCATACTTTTATTTCATTTTCAAGATTTGTTTGTGTATGAAATTCATAAACACACACTATATTATTTATACCTATTTCTATTTTTAGTATTTTTCAATTCCTTTAATTGTTTATATTTTAAATATCAATCAAGTCGATTTTACTAAAATCGTTCAAGTTGGAGTCGGTAAATTTTGAACCGGTTGTATAGCCTTGGTAAAAATTCAAAAATTTTAAAATATGTCTCGTATTTAAAAAACATATTTATATTCGTCGGCAAAATTCAAATAATTTCGTTAAAAAATCTAAATTCATTTTTAATAAAAAAGTATTTAAAGCGAACGAACGGCAGCTAAAGACAGGTAAGCGCGTCGAAGACCAAGATTTTCTGCAACCAATGGTAAAACGTTAACGTTAAGAAACACTAAGTTTTCGTTTTGAAACGTTCTATCAAAGTCGTCTAGTTAGCACGTCCATCCGTTTCTTTCGATTTTACGTAATTATTAATTAAAAGTATACAAATTGCACTTCCGATTCTAGCATATTAAAGTTAGTATCGCAACACAACTTAACACTTTGTATGCGGGCGATATTTCAATTGCTCATCGCCTGACAGCGGGCGATTTTGATCGAAAAAATGTCGAAATGTCGAAATTTGTATGAATTTTTTTCATACCGACATTCACTCGAACGCAAAGGAAGTTTACAAATGTCTTACGATTCAATTTTTTCCATATTTCAAAATTTGATGGACGTGCCGGACGAGACGATGTGGGTTACCCATCGGCCAAAAGGTATACTTAACACGTCGACCGAGAAGGGATGTGCTCGAGACAGGTCGGGTCTGTTCGTTAACATTGACAATAAATAAAATGAAACGTCAAAAAGTCAAAAGACGGAAACTTTAGAAAGAAGACTCGCCTTCTGGCTATGATGATCACCTTCAACCCGTGATGTCATCGTCGAAAGTCGTGATCACAAAAGGCAATACGAATCTTCGATTCCCAGGATTCTTCAGTGATCAATCGGCTGGGTTATAAATCAGTAGTGATTCAAAGAATGTTTTAGGAACTAAGCCAAAGTCTGAATGTAAGTATTTAGAATTTAAATATTTTAATTTTCTCAGGACACAGTTTTAGATGCTTCCTTATTTTATATATTTATGGATATATATATGAATCCTTCATAATATTCATTTCACGGTGAATATTTTATTATACTACATGTATATATTTATTTATTATTAAATTACTAAAACTAACAGCTATAATTTATTTATTTATTTAACGTTTTGGACCATTGTGGCATTACAGGAAGAAACTAATGCGCCACAATGGCCTACATAATAAAATAAGAGTTAACAAAATTAGCTAGTAAGTGATTAGTAACCCTAAAATAATATAATATAATTCCAAACATAGCATTTTATAAAACTAACATATATAAATATAATTAAGTCATCTTCCACAGAGATATCCATTAACACCCATCAGGAAAGCACCATTGTTACTAGCACATCTATGTAATGCTCTCAGGAAGGGCATTGAATATTTGAACACCTCTGTGGAAAACACCTCCTGTAGTTTTTGCTTTCATAACTCTACCTATAATTAAATTATTCCTATTTCTAGTTTAATAATTGTGTATATCTCTATTCCTAACTATACGATTATTAAAATATTTGGGTAATAAATTCTTATCTAGCTTATATACAAATTTTAAAGTGCTTAATTTAAGACTATTCTTAATATCGAACCATTTCAATTCATCTAAAATACTTCTAATATTCTTAGGTTTCCTGAAATTCAAAATTGCACGCATTGCTCTATTCTATATACATACATATGTATATGAAGAAGAGACAATTTAAATTTCAACAACATACAACCGAACTGTCTAAATCTACATAATGGTTCCATGATCGTTGCGTAAACATAAATATCTACACCTGGTTCGGTGTGAGTTGAAAAATCTTGAAAATCACTTTCATGAATGTATTGAGTCAGAAGTAAAATATCCAATCGAGCAAAATAACTACGGCACGTAGCGCAGGAATTTAGGCGATTGATACGTTAACATTTTGCATACTCCGGCCGCGTCAAAGGGTTAACGACACGCCACTTTCGCACACGTCAAATCTTCTGGCATATGCAAGTAAGTACGTAAGCACGGTCCATCGGCCATACATCAACGCTGTGAGTCGAGAATTAGCATAAATCAAAAAGTCAATCAGAAAATCAATCATGTGTTGCGCGAAACCCTCGTCAGTTAACTGGTTTCGCTCGAAAACCACTCGCTATGCGCGTAATGGAGCGCGCGATATCGTTAAATTGCGCTTATAACGAGCAACAGAACGGACATAGGAAAAAATCCCACTCTCCTATGTAATGCACGGACACTGCCACCACCACCGACATTGGGTATGTATGTACATACTCTGGTTAAGAGGACCAGTTCATTACTGGATTTACCGTGGCAGTTCTGCAGTGGTTTCTATTAAAGGCTCTCTGTGGAAGTAATTAAAATGTTTTAACTATCAGTATAATCAATATTTGGACATAATTAATTTTATATACTGAATATTGCATAAATCACGGTAGTGTGAATCGGATTTATGTGGCTAAACGCGTTACGAATCGTTGCACCGTTGAGCTAGAGTTATACCTCACAAATCTAACCTGAATTTTCCTCGATTTGAATATACGGTAAACGGATTATTTCGCACATACGACAATCGTCGCCACGAAAATCCGGGATTTAGGGCGGTCAAGTTCTCGTTAGTATGATAGTTAGCGTGCGTAACTATCGATGGATGGAATTATCGAGTGCCAGATGTTCCGTGATTGAGATTTGAGTGATGTATGCAAGATCACTTTGTGCGAAATAATCACCGAACCAATATTGTTTAATTTCTAAATTTATGTTAACTTTTAGCTGATTTGTCTGCGGCGTATGTATGCGCTTTTACACATGTCTGGACAAAAATGTTTGATTGTCTGTTATATAAATCCACACTTCTTAACTTAGCAGTAAGACAGTAAATTTGATACACTATTCAATAGCTCTATAAACTGTAGATAGATTCTGGAACAGTTTGAGTCATTTAAAGGGCTCTTTTCAAAGTGTTATCCGAGCGAGCAACGCCAGCTATTTTTATCGAAAATATTAGTATATTTTTTGTATTTTATAATAATGCAATTTAATATTTTAGAAAATATATTAAACGTCTATATATCACCGAATCTTAATTTCGTTATAGTTTAAGCACATCAATTCTAGCACCTAGTATAACTAACGTGACCATACGTCCCGTTTTAAACGGGACCGTCCCATCTTAAGGTAGCCTACCCCAGTGGCGTAGCCAGGATTTTGTCAAGGGGGGAGTTTTGACAGGAAAAAAGGCAAGATAATTTATATTTAATTAATATAAAATCACAACATATAAAAATAAAGTAAATACGTAATAAAAATATGGTATGAAGAAAATTCAAATAAAATAAAAATAATGAATACTTTAAATTGAATTCGCGTATTTATCTAATATTTTTTCTGCACTAAAATTTATATCCCTATGAATATCTAATAAAGCAAGTCCATTTAGTCGATTTTCCGACATCGTATTTCTTAAATATGTTTTTAGTCATCGTAGTGTGGCTGTTGTCACCGGAAGTGTAGCTAGAATTTTTAGAAGTATGTATGTAAATATTGAAGGATTGCAAATTGCAATTGAAGCTAGTGCGTTTTTTGGTCGATTTTTACTAGTACCACCACATTTCCAACTCTCCAGTTAGAATGCAAGGCCCACAAAATATATCTTGGTTGTAAATTTCCCCCGAAGTCTTTATCTTATTTCTTATTAAGAAATGCCAATTACCAAAGTAAATTTTAAGAAATCCTACCGAGAATTTCATTATTATTTACATAAAATCAACACCTCATACTTAACATACTTAAGCAAATTTGTTCCTCCGAAAAATATAATACCACATAAATTATTTATTTTCACGTGATCATTCCTGTTCTTTTCATTGATAAATAAAAACTATGAAAAAATATGCGTTTTCTTGAACACATGTACATACATAATTAAAAATTGGTAGATGTCCCGTTTTTAAGAAAAAAATAAATGCTCACGTTAATGTTTAACCCAGCAAATCCAAAAACTTGTGGGTACTTATGTAAGTTTCCATATACGTCTTTCAAAACTCTCGATTCACCTCCAGTGAGTTATATGTATTATAAAAAATAAAGCACTTCATTTAAGTCGAGGGTGAAACGCATCGACTACACGAAAACAAACTTACGACTTAAACGAACACATAAAGCCCAAGAGAAAGCATGCTCTCACAATAGCATATTTGCTCAGTTGAACACCGAAGAGGCGAAATATAAAACAAACCGTAGTTTTGCATACGAATGGTTTATAATCCGCTTCGAGTTTATTTACATTGCCTGTACCGAGACTCGCAGTACATATGTATGTGTGTATGTACCATCGAGCAGAGCAGATTTCAGCAGAGCGAATCCGAATAAAGTGGGTAGAAATAACACGATGGGAAGGCAACTTTAGCACGTTCTCTCAGTATCGAGATGGGGGGGGGGGGGAGGTGGTTCTGAACCTATTAACGTTTCATTAGACACGGGTTATTTGTGACCCCCTTGTTCAGAACGAATTTAACTTCTGCAGCTTCTGATGGGTACCTCTGGGTCTTGGGGATATTGCTGCGGTGCTCGCAACTTCATCTCGCCGGTGGACGATGATGGATTTTGCAGTTTCGTTAACCTTTTGCGGTCGAACTCGCACCGGGATTTTACCCTTTGCTTGTATGAGGTGTGGTCAAAAATTACGGTAAACGACGAAACTAATGAGCTGAACTTATACCTCCTGCTCATTTGTGTCAGTGTAATTTGTTCATAAAGTTTGTTGTAAAGATTTTTGTGAAATGTTTTCGGTCTTTGAAGCTCGTCTTCCTCGTCAAGTAGCAATCAATATTGTCTCTCGACTCGAAGTAAAAAGTTATACGTAAACGAATCTGATCAGTTATGTAAATGTCCCTCTTCTTCTTGTTCCAAGATTATGTACATATATCATCATTGTTAGCTATAATGCACGCCACTGATACACATACATGTGCATCAGTGAGGTGTCGTGAAAATCTCTCTGTTTTGATCGCACAGCTTTAATTACTTGTGCGCGAACAGGATACAAGGGGACTCGGTATGACGTCACCTATTCGCCTTGTATCCTTCTCTCGCACACGTAAATAAATCTGTGCGAGAAAAACAGGGATATTTCTACGGCATTCCACTGATATGTACACTGATATTACATACGAGAAACTATTGAGTGAGATATTTCCAATATTCTTCTCAATTTTCGACTGCATTCAGTCAACTACACAGTTTCTAACTTTAAATCATTATTCTTATGTTCTAAACTTGCTTCCTTATTACGTATTTCTTAAAGTTCTTATTCATCTTTCGCCAAATCTAAGAAGATATCTAATCAGTAATCACACCATTGTGTTGATTTCTCATTCAAAAGCTGTTTTCTGAGTTTCATTGATTTCCATGATTCTTTAAAGGGCTGTGGAGTCGGAGTCGAAGTTGTGAAGTTGGAACATTTCAAGAGGAAAAATCAACCAACTTCGACTCCTTTTCATTATTATTTTTTAATTAATAGTATTATGGAATGAACTAGAGTCTCTAATTTCATTGAAGTATGTTGTTCCACCCCCCACTCCTCAGAAAAGGTGCACAAATGCAAAAATCAGTACGGAATCTTATAGTGTGCACTTTTCCGTGGAGTGGGAGTGAGCCTTCATAAGTGGAACGACCTCTATATGTACACAATAAGGTTTGAACATATAATAAAAATGACTTATATTATATGTTTATTTTCCCGACAACAAGCATTGTTTTATAGTCAAAATCTTTTAACATAATTAACTCAAAGCAATGATTCATACAGTGAATGGAACTAATTTGTATGCCGACGATATATCAAACAATTTTTAGCAATGCCAATACTCTTCATAGACACATTTGAACAGATATTTAATACATTGCACACACACCATAAAAGTCAAAATGGAGAAAATAGGAGAACCGATCGCGGAAAACAACGAGTTTCGCTCAAGCAGACTAATGATACATTGTAAATCTCGGCGAAATGTCTTCACCGGTTAATAATGCTCGGCCGTGAATAATTTCTAATGACGCGAGAGGTCAGGCCGAGCGTGAAATACGTTCGAGAAACTGTGGGCGCCATGGGGGAAGAGCATGCTAGATAAATCGCACTTTATCTTTGATGTTTATATCCACGTTGTGCAGAAATATACTCGTAGATTAGATGACTGACAATATATGTACAGGGTGTCTCCGCTAGCGAACCGTATCTGGCTTCGAGGATCAACAGGTCATCTTGGATAGAAAGTACTGTGTGGTAATCATAATCAAAATATTACATTAGTAATGGTTTTTTATATTGTGGTAAATTGTTGCAAAAATCTTCTGGTGAGATTTGTACGATGTTTCTGCCGGTATAAAGGTAATTGATTTTATTAAGTTCGTTTATTAATAGATGAAACTTCGTGAACTAAAATATCTTTTAGTACTATGAGTTGTCTTATGTTTGTTGGATCAGTCATTGGCTGGTTTCAAACATTAATAAACAGTAAGGGATTAACCCGTTGAGTGCTGACGTCTTTTCTGTTGAAAGCCCGCCACGCTGAAAATTTCGCCAACATTTCCAACTAGAATTATTTAGAAATCCAATAGAAAGCAGGTACAAAAATTGTAGCTAATCCAAACAAACCCTAGATAACTACTGCCGAGGATTTCGAGTTTTGTAAAGGTGTGTTTAGACTCTCTAATGTATCTTGCAACAATATAAAATAAACAAAAGAAGTCTATTAATGAATGTATTTTTCCAAAACTAGTTCCATCTTCTTCATTGATGTTAAAATGTAATGGTCACAATCTATATGCCAAGCCACAATTTAAAATACTCAGCAGTTAGAGATTTACCAGTCCAGTTTATAAACATTAACACGGATTACACGACCCATGTTCAATGCATTTTTTTTCAATGCTACCTGTAAAGGCTTAGCGGGAAGTATTCTTGTTTATTTTTTACATACTCAAAATACAACGCCTATCGGCGTATTTCAGGCTCATGGACTTGTTGGCAAAATGCCGATCGGAGTTGGTCAGCATTCAAAGGGTTAATAGGCCTACTGACCAACTAAAATACAACATATATGTATGTATGTATGTACTACAAGTCATATCAAAGAGTTGAACGCAGTCAATCATACATATTATCAAAGAGAAAATCATCGCAGACAGATCTCACTGAAAGACAGGCAATCGTTTAAACTGGAAGTATTGCTAAATTGACATTAATTACGTCAAATCTATCCATCAAGTCGATCGCCCGACAGCATCTGAGATTTCCATGGGTAATCTAAGCCGAGTCACGCAAAATAATGTTTAATTTTCCATAACAAAATATTGAAACTGACCAATATACGTATGTACATACATATGTGTATACGGATATGTACGGGGACGTAGCGGTCATCAGCTCGGCGTCGACCATGGTTGTTGAACTTGCACATCATGCAAATCGAGACGAAAGAGCTGATGATGTTCCACTTCATCGGATGAAATTATATCAGAGCGATCCGTTCTGGAAAACGACCGTCCGGTTTCAACACACTGATTATACGCGCACCCAATAATTTTTGCACGAGATTATTCGTGTCATTTGATGCTTTATCGCGTTTAGATACGGTTCGAATTTGCATATTTTAAAATGCCTAAACGTACACTTAACGATATTTATGTGCTTGCCTATGTAATTTGATCGATCCTGCAGGATGGAGACGGGATTAACATGACATGATAACGAGTTTGTTTTAAAAATATCTCATACACAGTCAGATCAGCAATATTTAAATATGTACAGTACATACATATGTACGTATACTATGCATTTTTTCCAATATTAATCTTTACAAATCATTTGAGAACAATGCATTCGAATAAATAAAACATGACATGTACATACATTATTATCATTGCATTCGATCAAAATTTACATTTATTACAATCGCATGCATAACAGTTTCGTTCGCTTTCATAATTATAGTTTTGGCTTTTAGATTGTTCTCAAACGTTCTATAATATAATATCAAAAAACAATTTTGCCTAATAGTAACACTTTCAAGAAACGTAGGTAGCTCAAACACAAAGAAATTTGTTGGCAAACCTGTTGGCAGATCTGTCTACACAAATTCATCTGTCCCACAGGTTACTTAGAGACTTAACATCATAGCTGTCAACCCTCCTATATATACATAGGTATGTACATACATGTTTCTCTACAAATATCTGCATTGTTTGTACCACATAGTACTAGAACTAATAATCCAAACAAGTTGGTACTTCGAGTCAAAATAATAAGGTATGTAAATAATAAATATTAGTAGATAATAAATATTAATTCATAATAAAATTTAATCGCATTATCCAATTAATATTTGAATAAAAAAAACATGAATATAGACGTTAAAAATACATATTACCTTTTTAATAATAAGTAGGATTAAATATTTATATCATTATTTCCGATAGAAAAAAAGCACAGACGGAAAATTGCCCGCAATTACGACAGATCGTTTAGAAATAAACATATTCATAAAACAAGTTTATTTATCACTTCGAATTAGATCAAAAGCGATATCTAAATTAATCAAATAATAATATGATAAAACTTTTAAATAACTTTTTGAAGTGTAACTAACCTATACAACAATATACAAAAAATTCGACAGTTGATAACGTCAACGCTTTACAGCACGATTGTCAAAAGCTGGCCTATTGTTGGTCTATCAAAGATCAAAATCAGTTATTGATTGCATTATGCTTGCTAATCGATGACTTTCAACATTACTTCGAGCGCAAAAAGCGAAGGAAATCATCAACGCTTCACGGAAAGCTTAGACGGGAAGCATTACACACAATTAAGCGTGAGATCATATAGAAATCAGACATGATAAGAAGGAAGAAGTGGAAGCTGCATGTATACATATAAAGCATAATTTGAAGGAATCTCTAAAGCGGTAAAACGTTTTGCGATTATCTCGAGGCGTAAGATACGCTTCGTTCGATTGAATAGATCGCATCTTGGTCGCAGGCGGTCTACGGGTGAGTTTCCACAGGTAAGTACGGTTTAAAAAGCCAATGCAAATTATAACATATTAGAAAGTCGTTATAGTATGTGTGCTGTGCGTTCAGGTCGACTCGTATCGGACATAAATCACCGGTGTATAGAGTCTTCAAACTTCATCTGTGTCGAGTTTCAGATAAAGTAGGTATGTATCTATGCGAGTTGCTTCTATAGCCGAAGAAAGTTCGATCGTGATGCTGTACGGTGAAACGAATCTATGATGTTGCTTGTAATAAATAAATAAATATGACATTGAATAGTGTATCAGTGCTTTTGTATGTATACTGAGTAAATATTAAAGTAGTGTTATATATTCTCTACGGTTCTATAAAGTGTTCTTATATCAAATTTAATGTAAAACTTATATATGTAATTAATGACATTGACAGCAAAGACAGACCTGTTCCTAGCGGTGACGGATTCAAGCCACCATGAGTGATGATTATATAAGTGACTAAATTTTATGTTAAGCACACGCTTACTGTTACGTGTGTGCTTATGTGATGAAATTATGAATGCATTCACAATCACAAGTGGTTTGAATCTGTCAGGTGTATTCGTCTAGGATTTGTCCGATATTGGAGATGAATTTGACTTATCGCCCTCTTTAAACTTTTATAAATAGTAAATAAAAACTAGATATGAAATCTCAATTCAATACGCCGAAAGGTTTCCTAGAAAAACGTAAAAAAGCTCGATCTTCTACAGTAAAAGTACCACTTCCGGATGAGGTAAAAATATTTTTAAAATATTAGGGTATAAAATTTATAATTCCTATTATGCATTACATATTTTGCATATTATATGTGATAATTTTTAAAATGGTTTTTCTTCTAATAATTATTTTTTGTTATCAATTTTGTAATTAATAAAACTGTAAATTTTCGTAACAAAATAAAATAATATACGTGTGCAGCTGATTTGTGCAGAAAATGAGCATACAAAAAAACTCAAAGCGAGATACATATGTATATGAAATCAATTCACTGAAAATAATGTCAAAAGGTCTCGACACCGAAAATACATACATAGACAAAAATCGTCATGCGTGATAACAATCGACGATAGCGGTCGTTAAAAGCCAAAGGTAACATGTACCTAGGTAGACACAACCTACCTAGAGGTATTAGAGCGTGATTAGCGCTGTATAACCTACTTGGACCACGGTCTTATCTCGCCTCCAATAGATGAATGCAGGCAGATAATGCCACGAGACGTGACGTTCACTATGTAATTTCAACACCTATATACCCTACACTCGTGGGTTATTATACACAAAAGCGTGTTGACCAATGTCTGTAAGCAGTACATTATCAATGGTCAATCTGGCTGCCAACACCTAGCCCAGACCTTAAAACTTTGAACCAGATGCGAAGTAGTAACCAGTAGTAATTGCATAAATTTTCAGTTCTTCTTTGAACTTCAACCATACAATGATTAGATTGGGTTAAGTTTTCTTATTATAACTCATAGAAGAAGTGTATAAATGTAACCATTGGACATTTGTCCGCAGACAGGTCCTTAAATCAGATAGATCCTATGAAAGATATATTGAGAGACAAATCATATTGCAAAAATCTAAAGTTATGTACCTTATATATGTATGTATGTTATAGTTGAAGAGTATCTTCCAGTTGTAATATATTTTGACTACTTGTAATATATTCCATCTAACCTGATACCAACTACCGTTATATTTAAAGTGTATTTTCAGTTGTAATATATTTTGACTACTTGGAATATATTCCGTCAAACCCACGTAAGTTGATTTATATAGCTAATTACATTCCAACTGGTCGAAATATATTACAACTGAAAATACAGTTCAACTATAAGTTGGTATCAGGTTAGACTATAAGTTGATACCAGGTTGGTACCGACTATTAAATTGAGTTGGAAAGTCACATTTTTGTTTTGAACACATCGTAATACGATACTCATTAGTTATTACCTTTATTCGTGTAATACCTAGAAAATATTAACGCATTATTGAATTCTAAAGCATTCGTAAAAACATCAGAGCTGTTAAAACTAAACTGTTATATTAACTGGCACATATTGCTGAAAATATATTTGCGCTTGTAGAGATATAATTTACCAGTTGAATTGTATACGAATAAGAATGACCAAAAGCTCCAGTTGGAATATACATATATTTATATTGCAATTGAAAGTGCACTTCAACTGTGACATACAATATACTACATAGTATATATGTATAAAATCAAGATCACTCGAAGTTGGGAGATAAGTTGCTGGTCTCTGAGAAACCGCTACGACAGAAAAATGGGAAGAGATCTGTTTCCAGACCTGTCAACACCAATAGCCAACTTAATAGGGATAGCAAATCCGTGGCGACGGAAGTGCATCACGTTCAAGTGCAAGAGCGAAATTAAATTCACTCAAAATTGCAAGCGAATTATCCCACCGTCAGTACGTGAGGTGGGATAGTTATGGGTGCTGAGACCCTGTTCTCCTATCTCTCAAGACCTAGGAAACTATTACTGAGCCATGCTCGTTGAATACAAATCGAATTATCCACTCGACGGCCTCAATTTGCAAATCGTTCGTACGCATGCATGCACACGAGACATTATCGAGATGTGTCCACTGATGATTCTGGAAACTAACGGGGCGTTCACACCAATATTCACCGATGTAGCATTATAATATTTCGAAACGGATACAATTACGCGATATTGTGTGATGATAACAGGTGACCTGAAACGGTGTCGTTCAGGTGGAAATGCCGCAGGAGCTAATTTAGAACGTACCTTCGTGTGAAATGTATCTGGCGTCCTTTTCGACATCTTCGCAGGATGTTTGGGATAGGATGATGCACAGGGTGACGAATATCGGGAATCTTCTTGGCTTCATCTCCGAATATTTCCTGAAAAAATAAAAAAATGCAATACACATAAGTAGACGTAGAAATCAATAATTGCACATTTGGTCAATGCAGTTTAGGAAAAGGTAGACTGACACAACACAATGTGCATAGAATCAACACGTGTCGCAATTGTGCGTTAATTACATTTTATTTATTTATTTATTATTATTCCACATGATGTCATTGCGGGTTTCTACTAATCGACATCTATGGTATTAAAATAAATTTAAAGATTATAAATGTGTGAAATCATATTCAAATAGTGATGACATAGTGGATAGGATGGTTTTTGCCAATTTGATGAAGGAACCGTTTCAATAATGAAACCAGATAAATTGGTAAACTCTGATTGGAAACGATCGACTTCGATCGTCACAAATATCCAAGTCTAACTAACAGCACTACAGATTTTAAACCCGGAATAAATTCTTTTTAATCGGGGTCGAACCACGGGATCGAACCCGGCAACCTCTCGGTGATAAAAATTAACACAACTACCGAAGATTAACACAACCTGCACGAAGAGACAGAAGGCGTACACAGAAGCACAACGTACAAATAAACTTTCCAACAATGTGCGCTAGTTGTAATATAAAAGTTGAGTTTTGACAGCTGTGATGTTTTTACTAATGCTTTAAAATTCAATAATGCGTTAATATTAGCTCGATATTAAGAATAAATGTAATGAGTACCGTATTATGATAGCTCTCAGAATGTGATAAAAAAAAATTGTGACTTTCCAACTTAATTCACTATTAGAATGACGTTTTTACGAAAACCTAACCTCTCCATATAACCTGGTACCAATTTATAATTGAACTGTATTTTCAGTTGTAATAGATTTCGAACAGTTGGAATGTAATTCGCCATATGAATATATTACAACTGAAAATATACAAATATAACGGTAGTTGAGACCAGGTTAGATGGAACGTATTCCAACTTGTCAAAATATATTACAACTGTAACATATTATATGTATGTACATATCTATACACACTTGGTGCAACAGAAACCATATATGTAGGTTATTCATCCAAGCACATATCCTAGAAATCGTTGAAAGTTGGAAGAATTCACTGGGCCGAAAGTTATATACATACATATATACTGACTATTACCAACCTTGAGGTCACGACTTCGTGATTGGCTTTTAATAGCTTTTAACTGTTAAATAATAACAATAAAAACAACGAACCGTAATTTCGGAATAAAATAACATTTATATCACCATACCAATTTTATCGATGCGTGAAGTGCTTCGTATTTAGTGCACTTCAGCAACGGGTAACTAGCACGCGAAGTGTCCATCACGAACCACGAAATAAAGCAAAAAAAAAAACACATACAAGAAGGGTAATAATTACCCCACGCCGCTAATTACAAGGTTGAAAATCGTTTTACATTTGTAATAAACATGAAGCGAAATTTTAAGACCAATTCGTCGAGTCGCACTGGTAGCAGCAGCAGCAGCAGCAAAATTGCAAATTAACTTACAAAGTGATTAATGCTCGATAAGTCGACCTGCATTTGGTGGATGTTACACATGTACATTTTTCATTTGGGATTTATTTGACATTTGTAAATGAAAGGAAATACTTCAACTCAAAAACAGGTCAAAATCGAAAGAGATTTGTATAAATATGAAAAACTGCTGAACGAAAACGACGTACATATAATATATTTCAAAAATTCATACATACATAATATATTATATACACCAAAGTTTATATTAGTATGTTATTTTATAATGAGTCTGATCAATATTGTAGCGATGAGAGATAAGCAGAACCAATTGTTAACATTGCATACATTATGGTATTCGATGATTGTCGAAGAGATCGAGAGTCTTCGAAAAGAACCTCAATTCAATTGATATATCAGCGGACTTAATCTACCATACCATTGCCAATTTGACAGCTATATAATCATACTTCATCATCAACAGCAGCGCTATGGATTTGAACCACTTGAACTTGTATCAATCCTTTCTTATATACAGTAAAACCTCAATATAACGAAATATTTTCCAGATTGACTTCTTTTCGAGTAAAAAATATACGAATGATTGGACAGTTGGAGCAGTTTTGACGCGTGCTGGCCGATTATACATATATCGCATTTTAATGGACACCCCTTTAGTCTTTTATATCATGTTTTACCATACAATCAAACCAAAAATTCTATATGGATCATCAAACGACCAGTACATTGAACCTAAAACTGTTATAAAAACAAAAAGCGACAACCAAAAAGGAAAAGGACTCAATACCTACCTCATACATAACTACCCAATTTGTATTTATTGATCGATAAATATTTGATGTTTGGTTTGAAACACTCAATCTCGAGACTGGCAGCATGTAATCGATAGTGGATAGCACTAGAGTCGACGATAACGACCCCGGTGTTTAATTTCCATTTATTTACTTTTTCACTTCTGATTGGGAAAATTACCGGTTTACAAAGATGCCGTTACCCACACCACCAAACGAAGAAATTAATTTTCAAACCACACATATTTACAGACCACTCTTGGCCACCGCGCACTTATCTCTCGACTACTATCTATCTATCTCCAGCTTCCGAGCACACGAAAATTTTATAATATGCAACCATCGTAGATACACACTCCAGAGAGATGTGTCTCGTGTGATTGATCGAAGATAGGCGTGGAGATAGATGATGATAATTATAACTGTCTGCGATGTCACGCGCGACAAACGTTTCCAGAAGCATCGATCACGAGAGGTGAACAGATGGGAACTGGAGTAGAATAAAATTTTAGACGGTTTTGTATTCAAGTTGAGAAAATATCGTGTGTGCTTTGTAATCCGGTATCCAGTGTGTGTGGTGGACGATATGCATATTTGGGATTAGTTTGGCCTTCATCCTTCAATCTCTGATGTTTTGGAAATGAGTTTTTCTATCGTAAATATTCAATGAAAGAGTTAAAATGATTGATTTTCGACAGGCTCGCTTGGCTGGCCTTTCGGCTATTAGTGTGATATCGATCTTTTGAAAATAATATGTGGAGACCTTCAGGTATCAATATAATAATCATGATAATGCAGTGTGTGAAAAAAATGACTTCAGTCGTTACACTGAGTGCGATAATTGAGTGAATATGTTATTGGTTTGCTAAGGTTGTGGTGTCGGAAATACGGTCATGTACATCTACATATGTTGTTTAGTCAGATGAAAGTATCAATACTTTTATGAAGTAATGATTGATGAGTAATAATAATAAATTACATATGTACTCAATCTGGTCAAAAATATTTGGGAATTTATATTGAATTCTATAGCAGTATATCTTTTTCTTATAATTAAAAAAAGTGTAATTAAACTGTACGATAACAAACTGAAATAGAATATTTTAATGGAAATGGCGTAATAAATTCACAACCATAATCATTTGAAATTATTGAATTAACTGTTTTTAAAGTATTTTTTATTGAACAGTATAAACTAGTGGTAAGCATATAATTTTTTATTTGATATTTTTACTTTATCTGTTATTATTAAATGCTATTTTTTATGTTTATGTATGGATGTATTTATGTTTATGTTCAAATGTATTTTTTTATGTATAATTGATGAGTATATTATTTTCGTTATGTATTAATTTATGTTTAATTGTTATTTTGTTTTTTTTTTTGTGTTATATTTTTTGACCATTGTGGCGCTTTAGGAATGCCACAATGGTCTGTTTAGAATAAAAATAAATAAATAAATAATGCTTTCAAATCAGAATCAGCATATAATCGTTTCCTATCAGAGTTTACCAATTTAACTGATTTTTATTGAAAAGGTTTCGACAAATTGGCATCTCTGTAATATCTCTCTCGCAAAATTTGAGTTATTCAGTATCTCGATTTTTCGCTGATTTGTATATATGCTGCAAATTTGTCCACATAATGTCTCTGTGGATGTTGATTGTATTTGTCTTGTACATATAATGCTTACAATGCTTCTGTACAGCGGTTGACCATATGCAATTAATAATTATGTATTTATAATTGATAATTTTTCATCTGTATAGTACACTGGTCGCATTGGAGCGATCTGTAAGACAAGTGTATACGATTGATTGAATAACAAAAAATCATTACGACATTTAATTGCATTTTATAACAATAAATCTCCTGAAGGACAAGAACGAAGCTGAAGAAAAAAAATGTATTATGTCTAAAACTTACTTTTATATGAATTTAAGTTATAAAGTCGAAAATAGAGTATTACAGCTCTTGATTATTTCTCCACAAAAGGGAAGCGAAGGAAACATAGAAGAGAATCCTACCCAATGTACAATTATGCACTATATCGATTTTAACCAAAATTCTGCATACTTGTACGGTTCAAAGGTTCAACTTTTGGCATCTCGGATTCCAAAGTTTAAAATAAAACGTGAAAAAATTCAAAAAGAACACAGTTTGACAAGCAGTACCTATACGTATGTGTGTATGTACATATGGACCATACACGCAACGAAAGATGACATTGCGTTAAAGCTGGAAGCGGTTTAAAAGCGACGAAAATATGAATCTTAACGCTTTAATTAGTATGTAAACAGGTCGCTAGTTAACACCGTAACGGCCGGGTGACAATTGGGTAACACGGTATCAGATTTTTTTCCACCATCACGACTATCTATGCATTGCGCAACCTATCAATAAATAAATCGATTCTCGCATATCCTGCGGTCACACCGGAGATAAACAAGCGATACATATTGTATATGTATAATGAAAAAATGAGAAGTAAACTAGTGACACGATTACGAAATTATCGCCATATGGCCGAAAGTTGCAAGAAGGCACCCACGAACCTCAACACACCCACCCACCACCCTGTCCTATGCCATATATGGCACACGGTGTTGAGATGCTGCAGCTGATGATGAACACGGATAATCGAATCGGGGACGAATAATCGAGATGATGGACGAGGGTTCGGTCACATTCGAGTTTGATTGTATCTGAACATGCGTGTATATGTTGACTTGGTGTGAGGTATGAATGTAATTGACGTTGTATTTGATGAAAAAATTAGTGCATATGCTAAAAAATGCATTATTATTCGGTTTTTTTTATAGAAAGGAATTAAAATGTTAGTAAAACGTTATTGCGATAACGAATGTTTTGTTGAATTTCATTAGACTAATCGAATTAAAATTTGTCCTTCGCAAGGCGATTAGAATAGCTATTATTAAATATTGAATGTTGACTTTGGTAGTTGTGAAATAAATGTTAATGTCAAATTATTTGTCTTAGTATAATAAAATTTAAGGACAAAATGATCGATCATTACTTTGAGTATTTGTAAAAAATGTTATTGTATCGATTATTTCAATGTGAAAGTTAATTATGTGGCAAACAATTTTTCTTTTTTATATTTATTGTGTTATCTGTACTTGATTTCAAGACCAGTCAACTCTCTTAAAACGTGTTGGATCAGTTAGATCACTTACATCAATATTTAAGAAATGTAAGAAAACAAAAAATAAATAACAATTTCATTATTTTTCTTTCCCCTTATTCCTTTTTGTGTTTTCTCGTGAAACAGATCAAACCGTTATATGAGGGTTGACTGTATGTGTTTTTGTTGGAATTGCATAACTATATGTCGATATTAAATTTTCCTTTATAAAAAAGTCTGTACTGAAAGCAGTTATTAATTACATTCCAGCCGTTTAATCAACAATCCACGCCTCAGTCGCAATTATCCAAATTGTACCTTAAAAAGGGTTACATACAAAAAAGTACGTCGATTTATAAAAAATTATACCAAATGACCTCAAAAAGTTCGAATATAAAATTACATATATTATTTATTGAACACAAAAGGCACATTTTCGACTGTTTTGAAGCACAAACCTCTTAAAATGAGGAGTGAATCGAAAAATGATTAAGAAAATATTGTAACGAAAGAAAAATAGTAGGGGGTCCGGTTGATTTAATTTATGGCCTGTTTTTACATACAGTTGTAAACGTCAAATTTCATTCTTTCCTTTGGAAAATTTGACAATTTAGTCTGAATGGTTAATTTAGAAACCACTGTCAAGTATCATTTACATAAATGATTAGTATCAGATTGCGATGAAATAATTATACAGAATATAAAATAGATAAAAAGCCAAATCGTAAAATAGCACATATACATAGTTACATAAATAAACACGTACATTGAATAATCAAACTGTACAAAATTACAACAAAAGGTGCGAAATAATGACACGCAACTTTACAACAAACTAATGATTACACCAGAGAGACTAAAAGGTCACACATCAATAGAACGGGACGCGTCATTAAATTTTCAATAAAACGATCAAACGGCGAAAACCCATCAACTGATCGCCGAGAAGAACAAAAGTACTTAAACTAAACTATTATTATATGTATGTATGTACGTTCGCTTATTAAAATTAGACAGATGCATCTGAATAAATTAGCCATTAAAATTTATCATTTAATATAAAGAAGAGAGGTGCTAGCACAAATACAGCTTCTCTCCAAGCTATATTACAATACATATAAAAATAAACTGGTCACTGTACAACTTTGGCTCGAGCTAGGAAGTCGCATTGGAAAATACCTCTAGGCAAAAGTCATAAACGATGATTATTGCACCGATAGATACGTAGTAGATAGATGGCTAGATAGATAGTCGGTCCCACGAGCATTAAGGTATGGATATTGTACAATAATAATGTATCGAAATAGGAAACGAAAGTCCAGCCCACGCCTCATTGCTTGCGAATACGATCTTATGGATATTTATGACACTTGTAATTAGATGTTGGGATCCAGGGGGGGCGTTACTTTCGCACGTATGTATGTGTGATTTAATTAAGGTATGTCGCTTAATGGTGATAATGTTCGATTTCAATTGAACGTTTGTGTGATGGAGTGTGTAGGCGTATGTAGTTTTGGCAAGTATTCGAGGTATGTAATGTTCGATATTTTTTTCGTGGTTCATTCAGATGACATTGCGATAAAAATACGTTGACAATGGATCGAGTGAGCTTTGATTGTTGGGTTTTTTTTCGTGTGAGTAAAAAAAGTTACGAACTACTAGCTAATGAATAGTTAGTGAATGCTTTTGATATGTATGCAGTATGTATGGAGAATTTCAATTTGTAATAATTCATCTATTAATATGATATAATCTTTGTGGGTTGTAAAATGAGTGGGAGTGAAAAAAATTGCATTTAAAGAATACAATATAAAAATAGTTTTCTCTAATTTATATTTACATAAGACATAAATTACGCAATTATAAAAATACTAAAATATTATGTCATTAAATTACACATTATGATCTAAAATTTACTATAAATCTATCAAGCTAATTTTTATATGTAGATATGTTGACTTGTGTACATATAATCATTGTCGAATTTTTCTATTATATATAAATTTTAGATGCAGGTATTCTTCTAGCTATATGATCCACCCATTGCCATTTTATTCTCTATTCTCTCCAATATTGAACAGATATTAGGCTAACGGAAATTTGGCCGAATTGTTTAAATTTATCAAAAATATTAAATTTTAATGAGTTTGAGATGATTTTTGAAGGGGACAATTTAAATGCGCATTTTATAAAATAAATGCGCAATTTTTGTAAGCATTTCATTAAATTTGTGATAGTTATAACATGTCATGTATGTATATATGTATGTCATTTAAAAATAAAAAGGAATAGAATAAAAAATGATTAGATTATATGTAATACAAAACACATTATGTTTTTTTTTTATAATAATTGTACATTTAAAAAATAAATAAGACTAAAACCCTTTAATAAATAAATAAAAGACTTGATCATTTAAAAAACTACAAATCCATTGTTTTAATTGGGTCAGAATTTTAATATTAAAACCGGGTATTTGATAAGGTAATTCAACAGAAAATATAAAACAACCTAAAATGAATGAAATGTCTATTAACATATCAAATATGAACATTTCGCATATGTATATTCACTTTCGCGACGTTGTCGCGTCTCTCGAACTTATAATGCCCAGTTAATGTTTTTTAACTGCGCACTTTTAAATTGTTAAATTTTTTTTATGAAATATTACTGTGTAAAATTTTTTATTCAATGGACTTATATATTTATTGAATACTCGATTACTTTTATTGTAATGCGCAAATGATTCGTTCTAAGGAGCAAAGCTATTTTTTCCTAATGCAACGTTAAATCGTACCCATTTTTGAATTATGCGTCTGTTTTCAACGATTTTTAAGTAATTTCGAAACAGAATCGGCCAAAAATCCATCGGCCTAATGTCCGTTCGGCCAAAAGTTCGCACACGGCCATTCTTTTCAACCCACGTATTATGTTTTCTATCTCTCCTCGTTAAGCCAAACATACAGCGCCCTATACTTGTTATTGCGTTGGACTATATTAGTAAACAATTAATTTTCATTGCAATTCAAATTAATATGTTAAATCCGTCAAAGTGAATTTATTAAATACAAACTGTAATCCAAGCAAACTTGACCACTTTGGCTATTCCTACATGCATATGTAGTAATAATATATTTAATACTGTCAATCAAACATGTTGCAAATAAATACATATGTACACTAATAAAACATTCAACATTCACAAATTAGACCATTCCATACACACAACCACTTATGAAGTTTGCGAATGCGAAAATTCAAAACAACCCAACATCGAGACAGCTCGAATTCAAATAGGAACTTTTACCCAACTGATTGACGACCACTCGCAATAAAACGAATGCCTTACTATAAATCACGAACGAATTGAGAATCTGCTGAAGATGTGTGTGGGAACGAACAAACCACCATTTCGACAACCGCAAAATTAGAATTTGCAGAACACACACACACACACACACACAGATAAGAATGACCAATTCGATCAAGTTCCGTGAATTGACCATCGATACCGCGACATTCCTAGAGCTAGTACGCCCACGTTCTCAGGCGCCACAACTTTTTACCATCTGGACCCCCTTGGGTGGCCTCAAAAAATTCTACTTGGGTATTGGAATATTTGCAAAAATTTAGCATAAACAGTACGCGCTCGCTTGACGGATGGCGTGTTTGGACAGTGGTAATGGACGCTGGCGCCAAGTTCTAATCGATCTTATATAAATAATGCAAAGTGCGCCTAACAATGTGCGAAACTGGTGCTAAAAAACTAATTTGAAATGTGTGCTCGAATGATGTATCGTTCGCATTTACTAGCAATGAAAAAATTTTATTATGCAAATTTGTAAAAATTGTTTGCATAATTTAAGCGCAAACTAATAATGGTATGTGGTCTAAATTTGCATTGATATGTAATGTACCGGTGATTGTAATCGATCGAAGTGTGCATGCGTCGTAAAGTAAGTCAAATTATAATGTATCCATAAAAATATATGTTTTTATTTTTTCCATTAAAAAATGCACTTATTATGTATTTACTCGCAGTTATTAAAATTTAACGATCCGTACTTGAATATTTAATCATTTGCACACGCGAAGCTGGGACATAATTTTGAGGTAAATATACGTATATTTTAAATACGATATTTTTTGTGACATTAATATTTTTTAGATTCATAAGGTCATTGTCTTTGTAATCGTAATTCACATTTTAATCAATTTTGGTTGAGGAAGTTCGACCCACTTCCACTTTTTTCTGGTTTGAGCTGCATTGATTTGTCTACCTCCGCATTTTTACCAATTATACTACGTTGGACCGAAGCCATACTCACTTTTGCGTTATTTATTTCGTGCCTTATGGAAAGGATATGAAGTTTTGAACGAAAGGAAAATTTCCCCGACTCATTTAAAATTTTGTACTAGTGAGACCGGAAGGACAAAAAGCTTGCATGAAACCTAATGAATAACCTACCTATGAAGCTAGTTGTTTCAAAAACTATTCGTTCACGAATAGAATTTTCGTCTTAGATACGCACACATACATATGTACATATAACCCAAGGGTTAGTTATTTTGTCTTAAAGGACATATAAGAACTATGAGATAGAAAGATAAGGATGAAAAGGATAAAGGTAAAAAAAACTAATGATAAACAGATTAAGGGCAGAAAACAGAAGACAAAGGAAAGAAAATTATTTGAACTGATAATAATTTTACCAAAAATAATAAATATAAATATACTAAAAAATATATTTAGAAAAAATTAATAAAGCTTTCGAACTTATACAAGATATTAAACCAGCGACTTCTCATTTGAGACAGAACTTGATAAGTTTTATGAACACGTGTGTACATAATGGACGAACATACAATAAAACCCCAACCTTTTTCATATCAATGAAAATTGATATGATTGAAAATTGATATACCCGAAAGATGTCATTTGAAAGGGCTCCAATTCAACCACAGAACCACTTCCAATTATTTACAACGCAAATCAGCACAAAAATGCAATTTTCCACATCATAAAAAATCCAATTCGTATCAACACAAACCACTTTTAGTTTCATCGCCGTCATAAAACTAGACGTAAAAAAAATGTAATACACAAGTAATGCACCTTTGCATGCGTGGTTAAAATAAAGTCCAACACTTTATTTCAAACTATAAAAGAGCACACTTCAAATTTTAAGTGCGACATAAAAATAAATCCATTGTCCCAACACAAGTATAGTACATTCGTATTCGTACCCACATAAAAAAATCAAGAATAAGACCAGATGGTACGTCTCGTTCGAAGTTCTTCATACCGTTGCTGTCGAGCACGTGTGCGAAATGGCCAATTTTGAGAATTGCACACAACCCTGTTATTCACATCTCGCATAATAATTGCCGTGCAAGTCCATTTAGGGATGAGACAGGCGAGATTCGAAGCGATCTGGTGTACGTATGTATAATAGTATGTACCTACCCACAAGTTTTGGGGTACGAGACCTGTTGTACACCGCAGGACGCTAATTGGTAATGCGGCCCACACTGGTCGAATGCTTATTGTGCATTGTGAAAAAAACCCTCGCAGAGATCAGAAGGTTGGTTGTCTTTGTTGTGGTCTTTCAATACGACCTACGAAAACAAAAAAGTGGTTGTAAATCACTATCGCTTTTCGCATACGTCAGGAAAAAGTTCGCGAGCGAAAGCTTTGATTGACATTGTATGGGAACTTTTATATTGGATTTTTATCTATAGATTCTAGGAATGTAATAGGATTGTTTTTATTTACATACGACGAAGTGCTTTATTGCAAAATTAGTGTTGTAATCAGGGCTGTGGAGTCGGAGCATTTCAAACGGAATCGGAGTCGTAATAAAAAACAACCGACTCTGACTCCATTTTATAATTTTCTTTATTACGGTATGCGTCAACCAGAGTCTCTAAGTAAATCCATAAAAAATTAAAATTTAATAATTTCTTATAAAAATCATGAACTTAAATCTAATATATAATTTCGAAAGCGACTTTTTAACTATTGTTGATTCGTAGAAAAACAAATGAATATTAAAAAAATAGAACTATTCAAATAAATTTAATAAAATGTTAACTATTAGATTGGCCATGTTTACGCGGTTTATATTACAAATACCGAGCGAAGCCGGGTTAAAACACTAGTTACATTATAAATAAAATCGTTGAACTGCACGTATTTTGATGTTTTGTGGCCGAAACCGATTATTCCTCCGTCATATACTTTTTTCTTATTTTCATTTTTACTCTCATTTTTTTAATTAAATAGATTTATTTTTGTATGAAATTCATAAAAATACACCATGATTGTACTTACATTTTATTTATACCTATTTCATAATCAATAATCCAATAAATTGGATTACATGTCAATTTTTAGTGATTTGTTTCATTCCTTTAATTTTTATATTTTGAATATCGCTATTATTTTCATTACTAATTAACAATAAATGTATACATTGGCAAGAAAAATCGATTTAAACAAATATCGTTCAAGTTGAAATCGCAGTCGGAGTGGAATCATAACAAAAAGTACGATTTGGTAAATTGTGAACCGACTCCACACTCAAATATCTGCAGTGTTCTAAGGGTTAATATATTTATATAATCTAGTCTTTTCATATTTTTAAAACTTTTCTCTAGTTTACCGGATTCAGACTACGACTTAAAAGTAAAACGTCTTTACTTTTGATTTCATTTTGATGAAGCGTTGTATGGCTGAAACTGAAGAAAGTGCAGAATAGAGCAATGCGTGCAATTTTGAATGTGAGGAAACGTAAGAATGTAAGAAGTATATTGGATGAATTGAAATGGTTGGATATTAGAAATAGTCTTAAATTAAACACTAATTTATATATAAGCTAGATAAGAATCTATTACCCAAATATTGTAATAATCATATAGTTAGGAATAGAGATATACATAATTATAAAAATAGAAATAGGAATAAATTTATTATAGGTAGAGTTAAGAAAGCTAAAACTGCAGGAGTTGTTTTCTACAGAGGTGTTCAAATATATGTATAATGCCCTTCCTGAGAACATTAGAGGTGCTAGTAACATTGGTGAGGGGTGTTAAATGGATACCTCTGTGGAAGATGACGTAATTATATATGAAAGTTTGATAAAATGCTATGTTTATTAATTTTGTTAACTATGTTATATTATAGTTGTTAGTTTAAGTTTGAAATTGTTACTTATAAATAATTCATTAGCAATTTTCTATTTAATAAATAAAAATTAAAACATATGTACATAAAACATGATATATTTTTAATGAATTCTCAGTTTTGATTGCTGCAATTATGTATGTTCGTAGAAGAAAATAAAAATTGAGTACATTAGGTACATATGTACATACCTACATGTACATACCTACGTATATTCCGGAATATTATCATCGCGGGAATGTCAAAAATCAAACAAGCAATCGAAGGTCACCGTGTTGAGCTTCTGTCATTTTTGTCACCGACCAGTATACATGTCACCATTACGAAACACAAATGCGTACTATGAATTTCGTCCATTGACAGGCTGGACTTGCACAATTTGAAATTCTCATTCGATCGACTTGTAATACAATAGCGCTATATTAAATTCGGAATTTGCCACACTTTTATCGCAGAAAAAGTCAACGGTCCGAATCAATCGCGACGCGCAATAAATATGGAGGACAAAGATGGAAAATGGCGATAAATTACCATAAAGCCGCCGCCGGCTATAAACGTCCATCCGACCTAGCAAAAGATCACACTTTCGCAACTGACAAAAGAGGAGTAAAAAAATACATTAGTAAGTAGGCAGTTGCCTCACTCTTTCCGTGTGAAATAACGTAACGTCCGAAATAAAAAATAAAACGCATTTGTCTCACTATCCTTCAAAGTGAGAATGGAATATACGAGACGTTACGAAATCGCGAGTTCCGTTCGTGGTTTTGAATTTGGAGTTTAATTTAAAGCCACGGACTGTCGCTCCAGACTGTAAAAGCAATATGGGGGCGCCAGTTATGCTAGTAAATTTGAAAAACCCGAAGATTAGACGTGTCGTTTATTCATGCATGAAAGTACATAAGAAAAGATAAAATATTTAGTGCGCGATCGTAAAAGTGAACCAAAACATATTTAGGCAATAATAATAACAGAAGCGTAACTCCATAGAGTCAATTTCTAAAAATAAGTATACGACTTATTGTCATATATAAAGTTGAACTTATGGGTGAATATTTTAGGAAGTGTATTCATACATATATGTATTCATTACTGTCGGACAGTTGTTAAGCTTGTGAGTAAAACTGATAAGTGGTGGGGGATACGACTTGTGTAAGTAGACCGCGTGTGGCCACATCTACTTGACTTATTATATGTATATATGTGTATGAATGATGCAAGTAACTATAAAGGTTCAATAAAGCAGTCTGACTTTATTCTCTATTTGCATCGTATATAAAGTTCTTTCCAAATTAGGGCACACGGAGACATAAAGCGCGCACGAAGACACAATAAGGTGTGTCATTGTGTTCCGACTAGGTAGGTATGAACAAAAAATATATTAGTAGATAAATATTTTTTTAATTTTTGAATTATAATAATCTTTCTTGAAGTGATAAATAAAATTTTTCATTTTTGTACTAACATAAATATCCTAAGTAGCCTACCTTTCTTAATGACGTCTTGTTTGTCTTCAAAAGATAATCGTCTTAACGATTTGCCGAACAATCGATCGAGAGTGCAACATTCCAAGGCTTCGTTATTTGCCGAGTCCCTTTCCATATTTGTACTCAATAAGTTCTGTCAAAAAAATCAGAATAATATTCAACACAAATTAGAATGCTCTTAGGGAAAATTCCATAAATGCTTGAAAAGACGACCAAATTAAAATATGTTTTGTATTTAACGGCACACCCATACTAACAATTCGCCGGTACCGCGAAAGGAACAGAATTGAGTCCGTGCAAGCCGACGACGCGGCGGACCATACCATAAAATTCCACTACCATTACTTCAGGTAGGGCCGATTCCGATTTTTGAACTTCAGTAATCCGAGTGGAAAATATCAATTTTGGACAGCGATTTGAATTTTATGTTATTGAATTATTGATATTTTAAAATTTTAGGTGAAAGATTTTAGAGAACTAGCCTAGTCGGCACGCCACTGTAATACATATGTATACAACTTATAATATGTACAAGTATGTATGTAGATCATTGTGCGATATTGTGTACGGCGGACGCACGAATTCCATTGAAGATTCCGATGGAACATTTTATTTTCATGTTGTGTCACTCCTTGTCCTTTTATTATTTAACCACTTAATCGCCACACGTTTTTAGACACCGATTCGATTAGTTTTTTTTTATGTTTGTGTTTAGTGTCAACCCTTGACACTACCTCTTGAATATATAACAAAAATATAAGGAAAAATATTGACTTTTTTCAATTTCATTAGTATCACAGAATATTTTTAGATGTCATTGTGAAGAAAAAAAAATAATTTCGAATCATAGTCTTAAACACGAAAGCGCTTGTCGATTAAGTGGTTAAATATAACTCGTACAACAGACTATATTCGACTACAAATGTTACATACATATGTATGTATGTGTATCATTTACAACGTTTTTATAAAAAAAATCATTTAGCTCTTTGGATTTAAAACTCGGCACAAAAAACTTTTTTACGAGTTAAATTAAAAATTTCAAAATTCCATCAGTTCAAAACGAAACCGCCTGATGATGATGATGATTCGAGAAGCTCCAAATTTGATTACACCTAATGATCCACAAAAAAATTGGACAACTTTTGAAGGACGCACTAGGTGAACTAGTCGAACATTAATTTCGACTGACCCACATAGTAATTACGAACATACCCAACATACATAATATGTACATACATACATACATACATACATACGAGTTATATCACTGACAGACGAACACTCATTATGAGCGATTCGGTAATAAGCAACAACGTACAATGTACATACTTTAACATGTGCATATGTATACACCATAGTTTTTTTCGATAATTCGAATTTGCCATGTCTACTCATTGTGTAGGTGATGTTTCGTTAGCGATTTGCACTGGCTGTTTTCTTCGTAAACGTAGGACAATCCATCACCCCCAGTCTCGGTCGCTTTCGCAATGTCCTGGCGCTGAATTGCTAAATGTCGTGTGTGTGTGTGTGTGCGTTGCCACATGTAATTCCCTTCCTGTTAGGCAAAAGGCGCCCACTTGCCAAGATTAAATAATAGTCTCGGCTCAGATCATGTTCATCATCAGGTCCATGCTTTCGACGAGAGTACCTTTGGAGACCGTCTTGTTTGACTGCGACCCAATTGCATTAAGCTTGTTTGCTAGTTTGCCGTCTTAATATAAAGTGCATAATCTAATCTTGGATTACTCAAATATATGTACACACATTCAAGTCTGTTTGTCAGTCCTTTGTATGTATGTAATTATGCGTCTTTACAAGTTTTTGCTTGATTTCTATCATAAAAATAAATTACGACACTCAACTTTGTCATATAGTTCATATGTAGCAGGTTTTTAAGGTATCCTTTAGCTGCATTGCGATTAAGACTAACTTTGATTAAATTTCATTGAAACAAATTACCTAACCAAAGTTGGATAAAATCGCCACATATATCATCGATAGTGGTCTTCATTGTGGATAAAACGTTTTTAAGGGCGAAAACACACCGCGTGGTATGGGACGACATGTGTCTTTGACTTCCTGCTGTGCACGTGCGGAATGAATATATTTGGGAGGTCGCACGTGTATGCATATTCATGTGCAACCGACAAGTTTCTCCTACATTTATCCAAATTTGGGATTCACCGATATCGATCACTGCCAAGCAAGCATAAATACAAGGATAAAATATCACTGAAAACACTCCAGGGGTTGATTTTTGGGAACCATGAATATGGACTAGGGGTGCTGCGTTTTTTTCGCATGTCCCACTCAGTATGCTTTCGCCCTAATTTGCGAATCTGCACAACTATTGTAGAATTCGGACATTGATAAATAAAAAAGTAATGATTTCATATAAAAGTTATAATACTAAAAAATAGGTTCTCAACTAAAGACCTCATTTGTAAAATTAAATATAGCGGGCATAAAGAGCCAGCACTGAAATGTACATATAAATAAATAAATGATTCCTTTCTACACAGTTATTAAAATTTTTACAAAATAACTATTTAATACTGGTATAAAACCTAATTATTTAAATTAATAAATACACACATATTAGTTAACAGTACGTACCTCCAAACTAAACAATCGAGCTCATATTTCCACATTAGAAACTTTTAAAACGGAACAATATAAATACACAGATAAAATCAAAATAGAAATAGAAGATAAGAAAGCACTTACAAAAAGCACACACTGAAGAAAATTCTTATCAAAATTGTACAATCACAAAGAACACGCACAACTAAGGAGTTTGTACATACATACATATATATGTATATGTATGTATGTATGTTCATACAAGTGGCTAAAATTTAAAGCCAACTCGTCTACTTCTGAAGAGCGTTTGAATGCCGAGGCTCATCCTCGAGGATCGATTATCTCGTTTAGGGCCATCTAGCATGGAAGGGTTCTCAAGCCTGTATAAAGTCTTTTGATCTTTCCTATGTACCCAGAGAGAGAGAGAGATAACCGCAATCGCCGATGTGAACGATTCCCCATTGTTCCCGTAATCGAGCGTATCGACAAACGTCCATATATTATAATTATTGTGTGTGAGCTCTGAATTACAACCTCCAACTATGTATCTATCTGCTCCAGCATCGCAGCGTTTCGATCCTTGAAATAGGTGAGGATAATTTATTTGAAACAGAAAAAGGGCGTAGAACTGGATACATACTTTAGAGCTATTATTCATCACGGATGAAAACACTTAAACGCTCATACACCCGAAAGTATAATGAAAGTCGTAAAAAAAGAGGAGATTGGATTGGACCACGCGTCCCAGGATGCGTGTAATGTATTTTAGGCCTCCTACTGCTAGTTACATTCCTTCCAAAGCTTATTTTCTTATTTTATATGCGAGTACTTGTGAGGTGAATGGGTATTGTTTAACGTTTTAATTACACGTGCTTTGAGAATTGGTCTGGACAAAGAGCGTTTTTAATTGGGATAATGCTTATATGCTCATATGAAATTATGAATGCATTGTACATTAATTTCTTAACGAGCCACATTTTTGTACATACATAAAGAACCCTGGAATTATCCATACAATTTGAAACAATGTAACATATACATAAATTGTAGACTATGCACAGTGCCTACATATACAGATGTATGCCGAATTATGTACATTGTAGGTACATCTCTGTTGCTTTCTTTGCTTTCAAATACTATTCACATTATTGAAAATCGGGGCATAACCATCAAGACGCCTAACAAACAATGATCGGTGCCATTTAAATATTAAAATATAAAAGCTGCGTCAAAATGCTAGAAGTTAGCATAAAATCTAAGAAATATGGAGGGCAGTATGTTAAGTATGTAGAGTGTGAGCAAGTAGAAGTGAAAGAGATGTATTGAAATATTATTCAAGAGAATTTACTAAAAAAGGTTCCACGACGAAACATCCCCTAACAAAACGGCGAACGACACAACGATAACGCGACATAATGTCTACGGACAAAATGATAACCCGACAAAATGATAACGTGACATAATGTCTACGGACAAAATGATAACGCGATATAATGTCTACGGACAAAATGATAACGCGACATAATGTCTACGGACAAAACGATAACGCGACAAAATGTTTACGGACAAAATGATAATGTGACATAATATGACATTTACATGTTAAAAGGTAATTTACTCGTTTGTTATTTACAATTAAATTTCGATTAGACTGGCTTATCTTATCTTATTATTAGAGGTAGGATAGTCACAGTGCTATCCATTGTTCGGCAAACCTTTAACAATGCATTTACAACCTTTGAACAATACACGGCCCTCTCAGGCTCCGGTGACTACTTATTATTTATTAATATGTCAAAGGACGTGTATAGACCTTCGTCATCACACGTTTTATTGAATTCTTGTACTTTTTTTTCGATACTAAAATTCGTTTTGGAACATATACATGTCATATTATGTCGCGTTATAATTTTGTCCGGGGACGTTTGTCGTGACACCCTAAAAAATATAGCCCACAAGTACATATGTATGTGTTACGTTTTAATGATTTTGACAAAATGTATGGATTGATAAACGTAGCCCAGAATTGGTTAATAGCAGTGGATAATAATGGAAAAATTCTGCTATAAATGATTTGTAGTTGCCTACTACGAAGCTTATTTCGTTCCTTTAATTTAACTAATTGGAAAATGGTTCCATACAAAAATCGAACCAACTAAAGACTACAGTAATGCAATTCCATCCCTTTGAATACACAGCAGGACAAACTACCCTTCCAGAACACTTCACACGTATGTATATAATACAAGAAATTGCAAATTAAAAATAAATCTACCTACTTTAACTGATCTACACTTAACCTCTGGATTAGTAATGACTAATTAAAACACCATTGTGTAAAAAAGTTGCGGTTAAAATTTGAGAAAAGTGCGGAAATTTTGCAAGGAGTTTGATAACATGCTTAATACTTGCACGTACATATGTATGTCTTTAAAACCTCCATCTCGCGAAACGACGGGATGGTTCGTTCAAAAAAGGAAAACCTATGTAGCATCTTGGGTATTCAAAATAAGAGAGAGAGATATACAAAAAAGCAATGCAGGGCGTACTCGACCCGATATTACGAGCACATCTTGATTTATCGCCATCCCCGATTTACATAGTGTGTTTATTTTTCATAGCTTTTTCTGTATTTTTTAGGTGCTTATCGATTATTTGAATAAGGTATACGCGATTTCACACGAGCTGTAAGAGCGGCCAAGGCGTGGGTGCAACCAGCACACTCAAGGATAACTCTCCATCGTACGATATTACATATATTTGAACAAAAATTAACATAACAATGCCCAGTATAAATAGTCGTCACTATTGAAAATCTAAATTGAATGATAATAACTCGTCGACTTCCTCGTGTGGCATTAATTTATGCGTTTTTTTTTCGAAATGAGTATGCACTTAAGTCTTACCCACACGAAATTACCTAAGATTTTTAAGATTTTGTTAAATAAACTTGTAATTCGAATCGAAGGTGTATTTGTAATTTTAATTCATCGATTCAGCACTCGAATATATTGCCGTTTTTCCCGGATGAGTGCATAGTGTAGTGACGCGGCGCGACGAGGCACGTTCAACTTTTATCAAACTTACATAACTATATTAATACAAAGCTTGTAAAAAATAGCATTAGTAATACAAAAGAGAAACCATTTTAACACTCGATAAAAGTTGTTGCTTTATCCACCAAAGTAAAATATATATTTTTTAAATCATAAACGATTTATAGTAAATTGAAAATAAAACAGTCCTTCTCAGAAGGCTTGCATAATAATCCGTTATAAATTTATATTTATGACCAAAAGAGCCATTATTTGTCAGACGTTTTCCATTATTCATCGCATTCCAAACATTTTCTCTAAGAAGTCCATAAACGAAGAGACCATCGCCAATATGTCTGTCGTAGAATTGCTACCTACTATATCTATATGTAATGTCATATGTTTCTCTAATCAAAATTAATTTTTATGTTTACTTCTTCTAGTATGCCAAAAATGTGTCATTTTACAATTTTCAAATATATTAATGTTTATTCAAGCGAAACTTTTAGTATTTGAATAGCAAGCCACATAATTATTAACTTCTTCGCGAAAGAAAAAATGTTAACGGTTATAAATATTTGTATACAGTAAAAATTACACGGTTTAATTTTTTTATGTCGAAAGCAAATTTATTTTTCAATGGCGCCAATATTTTTAGTGAGAAAATGGCGACGGCTAGGTGTCAAATGAGAATTAAAAGCATGTCATCATCATCATCACTGGACAGCAATGTGACTAATTATTTCAAATAGAAAGCGTGTGATAATTATATTAAATTGCAGACATCAATAGCGATATTTCAAATGCATACCATATATTAATATACTTTAAATTACATATCAAGTCATATACAATAAAAAAAAAATTAGAGCAGAACTTTTTACTAATAACTGTTCATCAACACTGAATCAATTGTCGTTTAGATGGAAAGTTTTCATCGAAATATTATTCATCAAAATTAGAAATATAGCTAATCTGGCAAACAGTGGTACCAGACTCCACTATATTAATAATGATATCAATAGAAGTTTCAATACCGTCTGTGAAGTTTCGCGTTCGACGAAAAAGTTGAGACGGCCAGATGTTTACGACATGTTCTACAATTTACCATCGATTATAATCCCTAATGAGAAAAAAATTCTCACCATATCCTTATTCTACAAGAATAGATCAATCGTTACATGTAGCAAAGCAAAATACGCTTGTATAAAACTTCTCCTTCCAAACAGCAATGGCAAAAGTTAAACGTTTTGTAAATTTACTACTTAACGTATAACTTATAATAACCCACGCAGAGCTGTGAGCTTTCGCCAGTTCTATTATACAAGTTAGTACAAACATTTTGATAACTTACAATAATAAAACTAACAGTCCGCAATTTAACCCTCCGTTGATTTTAACCCGTCGAGAAGATCGTTTCCGAGACAATTTAACCCATTCACCTCGGCCTTTGTCAATGCGACACGAAATCGATTTCGAGGCAAAAACCTAGTAAGCATTGTGTCGCAGTCGATTTGAATTCGTCGAAACAATGCGACGATTATCTATTTCGCGAAAGATATTTCAATAATAAAACGCGTCGGATAACAAAAGGTTTTGCGTTACCTTTTTAATGGCGACTTAGTTTCACCTTTGGGCTATAAAACTGGCACGTTCGCACGTAAAAAACGATGTTTACACTTGGGAGCAAAATGGAGGGAATTTAAGATATCGTCAATTTCAGTCAGGCAGCATACATTTGCGAGGCTTTTCGCTTAATTTAAGCCCGAGACTTGGCGAACGTGTAAATTTTTCACACGTACGCGTTTCCATTTGCATGCTTTTCCACTATCAGTTAGTACATACTACTATACATATATTCTATGCAGTCGTAAGTATCTTGGGTAGCTAGTCGATGTTAATAGCGTGGAAGGAATAAGGAGAAGAGACTGATGCTTCATACGATTAGTTCCGTGATATACGATAGTGCTGTAAAATTCAGAAAGAACTAATATTTCATTATGATAGAAGACTTCAAATATATGTATCAGATAGTATAAAGGACTTTTTTTACAAGCCTTTTATATGTTTTAAAAAACATATTGTATATGTAGTGAGAAGAATTGCTAACACTACATATTCTTCCTACAAATTGTGCATTTAACAAGTTCCAGTCCTCTCCTCATCGAGAAGCAAAAAGAGAAGTCATCGGATGAGTGATGAGATCTCTATATGTATAATCATCATCATTTTTGCTATTCACCATCCACTGCTGAATAAAAGCCTCTCCAACATCCCACTCCTCACACTTTTCTAATTTCATCCACGCATCTTCCTTGCAGCTTTCCTTTCACCCTTTTACATTCTCTCGCGTATCATTCTAGCACTTCATTATTGTAGCTACGTGACCGATCCATTGGAATTTCAATGTCATTACTCTACTATGTCAACTAACCTTGTCATACTTCTCACCCACATATTCCATTTCTTAACTCTCTTCGTTATGCCAAACATATAGCGTTCCATACTAATATAAAATACCTTCTATATTCTAATAAAAACGATTAACCATGAAAATGTGAATATGTAGATACATACTAAATACCAATCAGCCAAAATCTTAAGTTAAATTTTCTCACAATCACAATACTTCATTTATTGAAAGGTACTTCATATAGTTAAAGTAAAAATTAACCTGAACATTTTAATTTGATGATTTATCTATATATATATATACATATGAGTTCGGTCTTTCGTGTCATGCGGGGAAGACGTGCTTCTGCGTTCTTCCCGCTATTACTCGCTTAAACCCGGCTATTGCACGAAATTTAATCTAAAAATTTAACCATCTAATCACTTATTTTACTAATTGCATCCTAGTATAATTTAAGTGTAAAAATAAACAGACGATCGGCCGTTAACAGCGTTTTTAATATCAGTGATTGCGAAAAATTTTGTGTTAATTTTGTGTCAGTTACAAAAGCGTATACGAACGAGATACATCTCCCTACCTGAATACAAAAAAAATAAGGGTCCCTGCTCGCCAGTCAATTCGGCCCCACAGAAGCAATAAATCTTCCACATAATTGCTTTCAGACAAAAATTTTTAACGAACTTTACTTAATAGAATAATAGCAAACAGAAACGGTGTTTCCCAACTGTCTAATAGTTCTTTTTCATATTTAATTTATATTAAAGTAATTCGTGTAATTTTATATTCTTTACTAAATTTATTATTAAAATATTAAATTGCAAACCGCACTCACATATATAAATCCGTTGTCTCCAAAGAGGCGTCTCACGATAAAGATCTGTAAAAAAGTAGTATAACAATTGCTAATCTATTATTATCATAACTAACTACTTTCACTTACAAAGTAACCCTGTTAAATGGCATGTAATAACTCATAAGTGATCCAAGTGATACCTGGGATGACTATCTGTCAAAGCTGACCACAGAGAAGAGTCTATGGCGGTAAGAACTCACTCCTTGAATGGAAATCTCTCTCAAGTACCGCCTTTTTCTCAACACATCTTGGATAAATGCGAGAAAAATAATATCCAAACCTCCAACAAGGTAAGAGTGACGATGGATGATAGCTTAGCTAATAGAAACCTGTATTTAGCCACGTACAATGTAAGAACGTTATCGAGTGAAGGAAGTGTGCTTGCATTAGAGAATGAATTAGAAAATATCAAATGGGATATAATAGGACTTAGTGAAGTAAGACGAAAACAGCAAAACCAAATAATCCTAAAAAGTGGTAACTGTCTCTACTGGAGAGGGCTACCAAATGGTAGAGTAGGAGGAGTAGGGTTTCTTATCAATAAGAGAATAGAAAGAAATATTATAGAAATAAGCGACATATCGGAACGTATATGCTATATAGTATTAAGAATCTCGAGCAGGTACACTTGTCAAATCTTCCAAGTGTACGCCCCCACATCTAGCCACCCAGACGAGGAAATAGAAGACTTCTACGAAAAAATACAGGACGCATACGATAATAGCCGTCACCACTTTAAAATAATCATGGGCGACTTTAACGCAAAAATAGGACAAAAGGCAAATACTGAAAGAGCAGTAGGCAATTTTGGTACCGGCCAAAGAAACGACAGAGGCGATCGCCTCATAGAATTCGCAGAACACAACAGGCTCTTTATCACTAATTCATTTTTCAGGAAAAACACCAACAATAAGTGGACTTGGGAGAGTCCTAAAGGAGACAGAAACGAGATCGATTTCATCCTAACAAATGCCCTGCACTCCGTTAAAGACGTTAGTGTTTTAAGTAAAGTAGATATAGGTAGCGATCACAGATTAGTCCGTGCCAAGATGGCCATTAATATAAATTGCGAACGTAGGAAATTAATAAAAGGATGCAGTAACTCTCCAGATTTCGCTCAACTAAGGTCTAGGAAAAAGGAATTCGAACTCGAACTTGGAAATCGATACGGGAAATTAAACCCAGAAGCAGACATCGAGGAATTGAACACTGTAATTAGTTCGGTTCTAACCTCAACAGGTAAGAAATTAGGTGGATTCAGGAAACAGATTAAATTAAGCAAAATTTCAGCGGAAACAAAAAACCTAATTAAGCATAAAAGGAATTTAGATAGGGATAATAATAAGCAAGAATACAATCTAGTAAATAAGGAAATTAAAAAGAGAATAGTCAGGGATGTCAGGGATTTTAACAGCAAGCTAATAGAAAATACCATTAAGAATAACCGTAGCCTGAAAAAGTGCAAACAGGATCTTTTCTTAGGCAAAAACCAAATGATCGCAATCAGATCAGAGAGCGGAGTAATAATTAGGAATAGAGAAGAAATCATAGACAGAGTTTACACGTTCTATGCAAAACTATACGAGAACGACAACGGCCAATTCCCCGCTCTGGAATCGACACACGGCCAAAGGGTTCCTGCAGTATTGCCTAGCGAAGTAGAGGCCGCGCTAAAAACTGCAAAGAACGGTAAAACCCCAGGGGAAGATAATATTCCCATTGACTTACTAAAATGTGGCGGCCCCCCCCTAATTAATATCTTAGCTAGGCTTTTCAGCAAATGCATCCAGAACCAAGTTATACCAGAAGGATGGAATAACGCAACTATCATTTTAATACACAAAAAAGGCGACAAAAGCGATATCAAGAACTACCGACCCATTAGTCTACTTTCAGCGGTCTACAAGCTCTTCACGAAGGTTATTACAGAAAGGCTGAAGAATATCCTCGACGAGAACCAACCTATAGAGCAGGCAGGGTTTAGGGCAAATTTCAGCACAATGGACCACCTCCAAGTAGTTGGCGAACTAATCGAGCGCGCCAACGAATATCAACGGCCATTGTGCCTAGGTTTCGTCGATTATGAGAAAGCCTTCGATACAGTTAGTCATAATGCAGTACTTAACGCTCTAAAAACACAGGGAGTGCCGGAACCCTATGTGGGACTGTTAGCTGCAATATATAAGAATGCCACAGCTTCGGTTAAAATTTTTTCAGGTACAGATAGATTTAGCATAGGAAAAGGAGTAAGACAAGGAGATACAATCTCGCCCAAGTTATTCAATGCGGTGCTTGAGGGAGTTTTCAGGAAATTGGATTGGGATACAGCCGGAGTAAGCATCAATGGTCGCTTTTTGAGTCACCTTCGGTTCGCAGACGATATAGTTTTAGTAGCTCGTGATTCAGCTGACCTACTTATCAGACTAACACAGCTGGACAGGGAAAGTAGAAAAGTAGGATTAAAAATTAACGTAGATAAGACTAAACTAATGTTCAATAGTTATTGCATGCCTGATAGCATCCCCTTAGATGATAAACCAGTAGAAGTAGTAAATAATTATTTATATTTAGGTCAAATAATTGACATGTCTGGTAGTAAAAATGAAGAGATAAAGAGACGTATGAAATTAGGGTGGAGTGCATTTGGACGGATGAATGCTGTTTTTAAATCAAAAATGCCACTCTGCCTGAAGAAAAGGATCTTTGATCAATGCGTTTTGCCAGTGATGACGTATGGATGTGAAACTTGGACACTGAACGCCAAGATGCAAAATAAAATCCAATGCACTCAAAGAAGTATGGAACGCTGTATGCTTGGCATAACGAGGAAAGACAGGAAGCGGAACACGTGGGTGAGAAATATGACAAGGGTAGTGGACATAGTGGATAGAGTGAAGAGATTGAAATGGCAATGGGCGGGTCACGTAGCTAGGAGGATGGACGAAAGGTGGACAAAAGAAGTGCTTGAATGGTACCCGAGAGAAGGCAAAAGAGTAAAAGGAAGACCGCAAGGAAGATGGGTGAACGAAATTAGGAAAATGTGCGGAATGAGATGGATGAGTGTTGCGCAAAACAGAGACGAGTGGAAGCGTGTTGGAGAGGCCTTCATCCAGCAGTGGATGGCGAATGGCTGTAAATGATGATGATGATATATACATATAGAAATTTAATATTCTTCTCAGCTACAAATTCATAGCCTCATCATATTGAACCAACTAAAAGACAACCGACACTTGACTATGATGCAAATGGTTGTAATAAAACGAAAATGCAACTCTCAAAATCATATAGATACCTACATTCGCAATTTCAAAAGTCTCGATTGCAGACAAACACTGCAACGTAGTACAGACGACTCCCAGAGCAAGGAACTTTCGTTATCTCCGCCTCGAAGCGTAAAGAGGGTTAAAGGTTATCCGTGACCGTGACCGATGTCATCGACAAACAACAAAAAAGGTGAAGACGACGAAGAAGATCATTATGGCGAAGCGCATAAAAGAGTTGTCGATTCACGCTTCTTCATTCGAACATGTCTCCCGATTTGGAAAACGAAACCGCACTGGAGATTTTCCTACTAGATATATTTATTTTTATTTATTTATTTATTTTATTAATTGAAAAATCAACAGACAGGATGTACAGAGATAGGTATAAAAAACACAAAAAGTAAATAAATAATATATGTAACACCCGAGTCCAATAATAGATTTTTACAAAAATGAAAAAGATAAATATAAGGAAAACAAATTAAAAAGTAAAGAATAAAGGCATGACAAAATATGTAGTACATTGCATAATTAAACTATAGTATTAAAATAATTGGAAAAGGTTATAAGATAGAATATAAGAAGAAATTGAAATTTACAAATATAAAAAACAAATGAAAAAGGTAAATACAAAATAAACAAATGAAATGGAAAGGAATGAAAGCTATAATATGATTAAATAGCACATTACATAACTAAACTAAAGTATAAAAATAATGGAAATATTGGAAAAATAGAATAGAAGAAAAAATGAATGTATGTACGTATGTATATAATATAACAATATCATAACAATGTGAAATGTGAGCCGATACTTCCGACGCGTCTGCTCTCTCTCTCTCTGTATACTCAGATCGTTAAGTTTTATGCGATCTATTGTACAAAGTATTTCCTCGTGGTTTTCTGCCGGGACGTAGAGGGTGGTACTCGAATGAAGTATGTATTGTACATATGTATGTATGTTACTCGTGTTACTTATTGTATGTATAACCCTCGTTCGACGACGATTCGCTTATTTTATGGCAGTTGTGAGAGGGTTGAACAAGACAATTTCTACCCACGTATTTCATATGGGATAGTGCGAATGAAGAATGGCGAATGTTGTTGAAGAATTTCTTGATTAAAAGTAGGGACTATGGTTACATTCTACATGGGACTACAAATGGTGCACATGTAGATTTATTGCACCCCACATATTTATTAATTTATTTATATTTTGCCATAGTGACATTACAGAGTAGTTCCAAGTCGTCACTATGGGTATACAAAAAGAAAAAAAGGATACAATAATAAAAATAAAAAATTACCATAAATATAAAACAAAAATAAACAAATCCAAGTTAAAAGAAATCTGGTTGAGCAGCTTGATGCCCCTGGCAACAGGCGACGAAACCATCAAATTGATATGTGCCCCAAGTGAAGAGAATAAATTGCGGTATCCAATGTATCTGAGTTGGCTAGGAATATTGTACAATTAGCTAGAAGAATTTGAGGATTGCTCACCAAACCAACCAGTAATTTATAAAAATTTTCCCCAAATATACTCTACGTTGTGACCAGGTGCGTCATTTGGGGGGGGGGGGGGCAATAAAGGCAATCCTACGAAACATATTGTTGAATAGGATTGCCTTTCTATTACTGTTCTCACTTATCTCAAAAACAGATGTGCATAATACACAAATAATAATACACCCCCCCTTACTGTCATTCCTCACTGGTCAAAAATTTTGCCCCCCCCCCCTGTGAAAAGCTGAAATGGCGCCATTGGTCGTGACTCGAGGGAATTATAACCTAGTGCTCCCAGCAGGTAATCACCAGGATAGAGCCAAGGATAGCGACCCTAAACTACCAGGTAGGTACATCTGTGAAACCTCATCTGTACTCTCTCGATTCTCAAACAATGGACCTTATCACTAGGGCTCCATATAATAGAAGAAAACTCAAGAATGCTTCGTACTAGCGAAACATATAGGATACGGAGTATAATACTAATGCACTCTGTAAAGGTTTACTTGCATGCAGTATGAAACCCAACATTTGTGTAACTTTTGCAATATCATCAATACATTACACATATATGTAAGTGACAAAACTCAAAAACTGCAATAAAGTTTAAATTATTCAACTTGACTAAAAATCGAATAATATTGGCGAAATGAAGATACTAGATGCCCCTTTCAACCTAAAACATGAAGGCAGTATTTGTAAACCTTTTTAATATTTATTATCTAAATGAAAATTAAAAAAAAATTAAAAAAATTGTTCATTTTTCCTAGAACATAAGATTATAAAATTCCCATCTGTGGTGTATTTGTGGTTTTGTGTAAGTTTAAGTTAGATGACTATAATATTGATATATAGAAGTAATAAAGGATTCTTTCAAAATTTACCCTCTGACAAAAATAGTTAGGCAAACAATGAATCAAAGGGTTAAAATCCCAATTGAACTAAAGGGTTATAACGAGTTGAATAATCAAATATTCAGACATCTACTGTAAAATTTTACTCGTGGAACAGGTATAGTTAATATTTTATTCAGGTTTATTGGAATTTCAAAATGAAAATAGAATATGTGTATATAGTATATACATATAGATATGTATGAAGGTATAAAAAAGTTTTAATTTGATTAAATATTTACATACAAATTAAATATGTATGATAAAACTTTCAGTATATTAAATCGTTTTTTAAAGATTCGCCAAGGGCGTAGAAACACCTAGAGACGACCCCTAATAAATCAAGGGCGTCCCGACAGAATTTTCCTGAATTGTTTATACTTCAATCTGAGCTTAGACGACCGTCTGATTAAGTTAGAATATTAAACGGACAATGAAATTCGAGACTATTTTAATGCGAAAATTAAGAAAAGACGATAATATTAAACAAGCAAGGTACATATATACGGAGAATGATAATAATTACAAAGCTCTCCGCAAATCATCAAACTGTGAAAATTCGCAATATGATAATGCGTCAACACAGAGATACGACCTTCGCCTCTACAAAAATGGGTTGTTTTCGAACTATCGACTCGAAACGCGTTTAGAGACTTGTATGGCAAACAATAATATTAGCGCGCAAATATTGAACCGAAAAAATATAATACAATACATACATATGTATATGAATAATATTGAATCATAAATTGAATAACATGAATTGAATGTGATAAAGATGTGGTTGCCCGCATGAATAGCGAATTGCGTAAATTGTGATATTATCTACGACACATTTCCAACAGGGTCTATGTCAAAATATGTATTTGTAATAGTTCCGAGTAATCGAGGTTACGAAATTTGACTACAATGTATATTAATACGAGGATGAATCGAAAGGATGATACTTAAAAATTGGCAATCAACCTGAAATTCTATACGTTTGAATGTCTATAATGAAAATACGTGTAGACTAGAAACTTTCAAATTGAAAATTAGTTGACCATGTCAAATCGCAGGCGATGAAAACACACCAAAATCGACCAAATATTGAATTGAAATCAAATCAACATACACAGAACAAACACTGAACCGCGACACGATTCGGAGGCGACATATTCAGAAACTACCATAGACATACATATGTACATAAATACTGACCCAATAAATAAGAGTCAAGCGAGACTCTGTATGTATTGTACAAAATATATTTATATACGCAGCGGGGTGGGTATACAGTGTAAAATATAACGAACCTCGTAGCATATAAATATGCAATTTAAAAATGCAATTGTTCATTGTGCAGCCGAATGGGTATATATATACGTATATGTATATTACAATGTAAGATAGGTAGGTATTGGGTATACGTAAGTTGCGGAGAACGCCCCTGAATCGATTACAAACGTCAGTGATAAATTAAATACGTATTGCTAAACGCCCGTTTTACGGTTGCCCTCTTGCAATTATTATAGCGGATCGTGTTACCGAATGCAATATAATACTTTAATTGCACACAAGTGCAACGCGGAGGCTTTCCGAAAACGGACAAGCGGGTGGATGGATGTGTCGCGGGATCGACTGCAAGCTTTGAGGTGTTTCGCAAATGTGTGACGTGATAATTGTATATGAAGGGATCGGCGTGAGAATACGTTATATTAAAATACAAAGTTTATTGTCACTATTATAAAACATTAGTTATTGTTATTATTGGTGTCGAGTCTTCACGTTGTCAGTCGTTTAGTATAAAATTTAGTACACGCATACGTACGTCTTCCTCTCAATATGGTTTCCTTAAAGATAGATCAATTACGAATAACCTTTTGCTTCTATACAATAAATATTCTCATTCCCTTGATAATAATATTCCTGTAGATGTGATATATCTACTTAGAAGCAGCGTGTCGTGACTTTTTAAAACAGGAGACTAGATATGGACAAAAAAAATGTTCTGAGGAAATCATTTCGCGAGTCTTTTGCCATATTTGTACTCAAAAAGTTCTGTATAAATATGTGTTATTAACAACAATAAAAATAGTTACCTATCCTAAGCGGAGTACCCCAAGGTACAATTTTAAGCTCTATATTGTTTGTTATTTTAATTACATTAAGACAACCAATTTAACTGAGATGAGACATAAACGCGTATTTTATGAAACCGAAGCTTTTTGGAACTGAAACAATTTTACAAACGACATTTTGGCGACTTATCAATCACAAAATCTTAGCTACCAAATATCAATTTGAAAAACTAATCATAGAATGTGGAATATGGAAAAGATTCTTTTGAGTTATGTATAACCTCATATACACAACAAGGACATTTGAGACACTCATTATGTATAATATGTATAGAAATTTTTATTGTTCTTTTGAAAGCACACAACTTGAATGAGGATTTAAAAACAGGAAATCATCTACTTATATTAACATAATGAAATTAGATAAAGGATGGTAGACCTCGAATAACACAGTTAAAATAATGAACCTTGTAACATAAAAGGAATCTTTTGATTAGTAGTGACTTATGAATGTGAAACACAGACCTTGGATATTATATACTAGTTGCAAAAGATCAATTATGATATTATGAAGAAAAGCACGACCGAGATAACGAGTAGAAGCAACATTTTCCAATAGTATAAAGATAAAGCATGCAATGAGATGCTGACACAATTAAGAATGCTATGTAAGAATATTTTCCAGATAAAAATGAATGATAGTTATATATATGCAAACTGTTCTACTTCCAACCAGGATCATCCAGGATGATTAGTTTCCCGGCTTCTAGCCATGAATAGACTTTAAAAGTCGTTTCGAGCGAACAATGGGCGTCTGTCGCGTGTGTTTTGAAAGATAAGGACCAAAGAAGAGGGTTTTATTTGCGTCGTAAACAGTCGTCGCGCAGGTGAGTGAGGGTTGTCCATTCTTTTTGTGACCTTTTCGCGGTCAAAACAGGTAAGTTTGACGAATATCGTGTAAAGCGTCGTAAATCAATTGACGCGGGTGGTCCTTTTGTCAGCTACATAGATGCTGTGTGTATGTTGTTCGAGAAAAGGCAGATAAATCAATCGAAAATGCGTTTCGTGTTCAGGTAAATGGAAAGAAATCAGATACACACAATTCTTGTGTAAGCCTTTTTTTAATGGCATTTTCGACTTTTACTATATAAGAAGATTGAATTATTGGCAAAAGTTTTATTAATACTCATACGTAAAGGGTTGGACTTTTAAAAAGTGTCATTCCTTTTTATATAAATTTACGACAGCCACGTGCGTTATAAAATGGTAATAACGTATGAGGATAATCATAAATGTAAATCATCGAAAGAATCACTCAAACAGTTATTTTCAGCTTGAATAATGCATACAAGTAATACAACTGGGAAAATTACAACACTTTAACGGCTCTGATAATTAATATTAATTACATTTATTCAGAAGATTACATCGGTGATAATAATATCTGCAGCTACGGATTGGAATTAGTTTGCTGTTCGTCTTATTATAATAACATATTTGACGTTCTGTAATTGAATGTGTGCCAGAAGTGAACTTAAAAAAAACAGTTGCCTTAATTATTTGCTGGTTTAAAGATTTAACATCGAAAAGACCGAGTTTTTATATAATTAGGGAAGATAATTTATTTGCAACAATGTTTGGACCAAAGTAATATGGCTAAGTTTCATGAACTTAAATAAGACCGTGACATGAAACATGGCAACACAATCATATGGAAAGGCAACAAATATAATTTTAATAATTAGATACATTAAAAATATACATACTCGTTATCAGGTTCGCCGATGATACATGAGGTAAATCTTGAAAATCACCTGTAAAAGAAGAAAAAAAAATTGATAATCACACACATATGTACATATATATACCTATCGTGCGTACACGTGTAGCTACGATCAAAAATAATTACTACCATACACAAGCTAACGACACACTAGTTCTAAGAAAAGTTGAAACTTTACACAAGACAAGTTCGTAAATCTAATTTTATAGGCTAAGCAAATTGGTCAATTTACACGTCCTGTTCAGAAACACACTGAAGAATCTTCTGGAGTATTCAAACTTTAATGCAGAAAGTAAAGGTGTTCGGCAATTTGGAAACGGTCAAAACTGTACGACCAGTACGTGACTCAGACAAAATTAAACTTGTGGGTTGAGGTGTGGTATTTGTGGCAAGGCAAGAACAGCATCACCTGCTCCAGAGTCACGTACTACGATACATCTGAATAGTACATGTTCAGGTATTTGAACGAGGTACCAAAGCTGTCGCGAAAACTTTGCATAGCATCACGCGCGACCAACAACTGTGTTTGACTAAACGGTTTGTTTGAACGTTTGACGAGAAGTCGTCCTTGTGCAGGTCGTATGCAAAAGCCGTTATGTGGGATAGCTTCATAGTTGAAAGTGCAGATCTTCTCTCAGACGACCGTTTCAAGAGTTAGTTTGTCATTTTGTAAGTACTAGCAAAAATAATATACGCAGTTATTCAATGTAATGTAGTATGGTATGTATTAATTGCTCAAAAATAACTGCTGGGTCAAAGAAAATGCTTTGGTCAAACAGCTAACTTAATTATCCTAAAATAAATACGAGTCCCATAATGTCCTTTGCTACTTGTAGTTGCGTAAATTCTAAACCTTTCATTGTCGCTCTCTTATCTCGATTCCCGTGAGATTATCTTTGGGTGGCATAACTTTGCTACTAGCAACTGAGTGATTCTTAGAATATTTGGTTTTAATTTTTAAATTCATTGCATAATATACCCATTTAGCATGCAGGTCCTCTCTTTCTGCAGTGTATGCACATGTAAATTCCCAACTGCATACTGGTCAGTGTGCAAATGATTTAAACCAGAGCAAATATTTTAAAGTGGATTTGCCGTTCTTTGTACTAATTGTATCAAAGTATGTAGTAGAATCTATTCTAAAAAGTTGAATATCATTACAGAATATATGTAAGTCGAGGCTGATTTAGAAGTGGATTTCACACGGAAGCGTATTCATACGTGTTACAGATACATAGTTTGGGGTGCAAAGTTTCGTAACACGTTTAGCTGTATAAATCCAATTGACTTCAGACGATACTACTCAATGCAAGGAAAAAATATATTAAAAAGGAAACACAGTTCCAGGTTAATAAATATGTACATACCTATGTATATATGTACATATATGAATGAAAATAAAAAACATTGATAAAATTGACTGCATTGCTTTTTCACGTTGCAACGTTGGAGCTGACATCAAAAGCCTCGAAAAAAAATCGGCAGTGACAGTCCGAAAACAAAAAAGCAATTGAAAAACTAAAAGCCCTCGTTAGTTCGGCGAAGGCCGGTGGAAAAAAAAGCGGGGCAAACAAAAACCGAAAAAGATTGAAAAATGTGTACGGATGCATAATTTGAATGTCACGGATTACGTTCGCTTGTAGAAATACATCAAGGTTTACGTCACCGAAAAAATCATTTCATACATACATACATATCATTACACGTACGATTTAAAGGGAAAGTATGTATGTAGGTAAGGGAGCGTAGGTAAAAAACATAATATGTAAATATATACATACGTCTCATCTAAGCGTATCAAATGTTAGATTTAAGATGTGTCCGGCTTAATAAATATAAGGATTTGATGCTACGCGGTGTAATAAACCCGGCCCCGGCTCGAGAAATATGATCTCGATTTTGTTTATGATGTTTATTTATTATGTGAGCATCAAAGTGTGATTTGAAAGTACATATGTACATATGGAGGACACGGGAATTTGAGACGAAGAAATTGGACCGTGTTATTGTTGTAAGGGTGCGTTAAGATGCTGCGACTTGTGTGAACTCAACTTGACAGTTGTGATTCGAATTGAAGAAAAAGTCGACTATATGTAACACCAGAGAAGTAAAACTTCTTTATGCAAATTCTACCACATACACACCAGGTAAAACACAGGTTAGGTTCATGAGGTAGTTCTAAACAAGAGAGAAGGAAGGGAAGGAAAAACTAGGTCTGTTAAATTTGGAAACTTTGTTTTTCAATCGATGCATTGATATTTTAACAAATTCTTTATTATTTTCTTCCTGTAGTTGTGGCTAACATCATTGATAAAACATATTATTTTAATTTGGAATTTTTAACATTCGTATATGTAGGGTTAATCTCGAGGACATTATTTAACTATTACTTTTATTGATAAAAAAATATAAATAAAAAATGAAAAAAATAAATAGTTAAAATTCATATACTCATTAGATATACATAATACACCCCCCACAAATTTTGCCCCCCCTTCCCCCATGGGAAAAGCTGAAATAACGCTCCTGCCTATATAATAACATGATAGATGATAGATACCTATATATATATTTTTTATGAATCGTACAAATGTATTCATTTATGTATAGTTTGTTTCTTTTGTGTTATATTTTTTTTGATGATATTTGGATGAAATTTAAATCTGAATCTACTTTTTCTGTTGTTGAGATAGTGTCATAACTAGTCACCGGAGCCTGAGGGGGCCGTGTATTGTTCAAAGGTTGTAAATGCATTGTTAAAGGTTTGCCGAACAATGGATAGCACTGTGACTATCCTACCTCTAGTCATAACTTTTCTAGAAGAGCTAAAAAATAAAGGGAGCGATTTATCTATAAATTATGCTACGACTAATCCTATGAGAGATTTATTGATTTACAAATTTTTCGATTTCACTTGTGAAATGGTCCTTTAAAAACAAAAAAATATTTTGTCAAATACAATTTTGGAATCACAAAGCCATTAACAAAATTTAATAATATTTAAATGTTGAATGACAGCACATGTTTTATTTATGATTTAACAAATTAAATCTAAAAATTGACTTATTTGTTGGAAAATCCCTACACCAATGGGCTTCATAATTAATAGAAAAATACAAATCAAGTGGTTTTTTCTATTCCTTCTATCTCATAAAGAAACTTATTGAACACTTGTCTAAAACCTTTGAACCAGCGGCGTGCTGCGAAAATCACCCCGTTTTTATCGCACAGCCTCGTTTACGTGTGCCCGAGCAGGATACAAAGGGACTAGGTGACGTCATACCGAGTCCCCTTCTATCCTGCTCGCGCACAAGTAAGTAAAACACGACACGCCACTGCTTTGAACTATTAACCAAAAGCTCATAGCCATTAATGGCAAAACATTATCCATCTTATTGACAGTATCAATAAGAGAGATGATAGAATTGACTGACTACACGACGTTTTACAAATTGGAATTTTCGACTGGTTACCTACCTACGTGCGTAAATCAAGGAGAAGAGTTTGAAACAGGATGCTGCGACTCGTCGAGTGAGTAATGGACGCTTCCTGCAATTGAAGTGCAACAACAAAGATGCAACGCACGCACGGCCAGCGAGCCACTATTTATGCACTCGTTAACCCGGCCCAACGAGATTATACCAAACGAGCTTTTATAAATAAATAAATAAACAATTAAAAAAAATGCATCAACGACATACGAATGCACAATTATTTACATCGGCATAGGAATGCACACAAAGTCAATATTAATAATTATACATTCATTATTATCATTAAAGGTCGGTATACACGTTCGATGAAACGCAATGTGCAATCAATTAGAGATGCCGTTGAGAGTTTCGTTGCAATTATGCACATCATAATTATTATGCTTGCATCCTGTCGCAACGTTTCATATGGAATTTTTGCATTAGTGTTCAATTTTCATAATTTGTATATTGGATTGGTTTTTTTTCAACATATGTCGTGTGAGATTTTATTCGATTTGAAACTATCTACATAGGTATAGGAAAAAACCAATCTCGATACAATAATACGTTTCCGCTTTGTTACTTCCGGTTTTTGTGATTACGATCTGCTAGAAAGGCGCGTAGTTACGACACACTTTCGATATTGGCTCATTATTTTCCGTTTCTCCAATTTGCTATGTGTTAAAAAATGTAAAAACGCAATAACAGTAAGTGAGTTTAAATTGTCGAAGGTAAAATTTTCGTACGAATGTACTTTCAATTTTTTTTACATACGTATATAACGATGTAAATCGATTATTATTAATGCGAAAAATCTGTACATAAATGAAACTGATGAAGATTGTTTTTGAAGATTTGAAGTTGATGAGCTGACAAAGCTTTTTTAACACGTTCAATTCCAATATCTAAATACTAAAACCGTATTTACGGCCATGATGCGGTTTTAATAAGAGACCATACAACTGTCGAATCCAAATTTACACCTAAAATTGTATGTATATCAAAGTCATGTCATCATTATATAGATGGAATCATCACGAATAAATTGTCTCGACTCAAATACGTACATACATACAAATTTTGGAAGTGACTATATGTATTAGTATTGCATCATATCTGTCTCATACCTACAGTATTTTTGCATAAAATAATCAAGCTACAAGCTAACAGCAACTCTGCGAATCTAATAATATACATGACATCAGTAGACAGTACTTTAGTTTGTTTTTACATTGTTCAAAAAAAATCAAAGAAATCTGATGAGAAACTCGCTAGGCTTATGAGATGATTCTCAAGAAGAAAGGATGGATTTTGCTTCCCATATCCTATTCCATGTAATTTCATGCAATGTTTCAGCTTTGTAAAATTTCGTGACGCATTCAGCCGCATAAAAACAATTAACTCTACTGCTCTTATTTCAAGTTCTACTTTCAGAAAGATTCACGAATTTGCAAAAGATCCGAGTTTCGATACTATTTAAAAAGCTACTTATGTATGTAGTTTAATAATAATAAGAAGTGAGGTTTAAGACATTTCTGATCTCTAATTCCATTATCTTATAATAAACCAATCTCCACGCAAGAAAATGCAAGCAATAATTCTCAGCCTCAACTGTTCACTATAAATAAGTTCAGCAGTTGGGTTTGCATCTAGAATACAAAATTGAAAGCAATCAAAAACTACATAATATATAATACATACACGAAGAAAACAAAAGCGTATATTACAACTCAATTACCAATCCGCTTATAAAATTCACAGCGCGTATTTTCTACTCGGTCGATTTACCACTTTTTAACGATATATTAATGCAAAATATGTAAAGAAAAACGTTACACGGTGTATTTTAACACTCGGGCGATTACGCATTGTATTCTGAGAAATAAATAATAAAAATAATAGAAATAATAGTACGGGGATAAAATTCAGAGTCGTTTCTATGCATAAATCGTCATACGATCTGCATACATACAAAGTGTGCAAAATATATTGAGATAAAACGAAATAAAATTCATTTAACGCAGTCTCAGCACTCGGCAATCTTGCAACGACGATAATTTATTTGCATTTAGCAAGTGAAAATAAATTATTGCAACGCAAATGCATGTGCGTTTATAATAACATACGCAGAGAAACGTATACAGAATTTGTTTATGGTTGCAACTGACTATGTTTTCTATTATTTTTTTTTAATCTCACGAGATTTAATAGAAATGAAGATTTGAAAGCAATTTTTATTCAAATATTCGGTCGTCAACAATCAACAGAATGTGAAATTGAAATGAAATATTTATAACACGCAAATAATATATTCATCGAAGTGATTTTTTTCTTTGTATGGATTTACAAAAAAAAGATGGCTGTCATTCTACTGACCCATAAATTTACACTTTAATGATTTAAGCAAAAATGTAAACGTCATAAGCGATAAATAACAGTCCGAACATCAGAAAATCTTTTGGCGGTCCGTCACTAACGAGTCAAGAAGGCTTCCCAGAAATTTACGTCTCGGCAATTCTAACAAATTATGAAGATGCTAATATGATTCTCCAAAAATATCTTGACTGAAAAAAAAACCAGACAGACAAAAAAATCTTTTGGTATAATTTATGACAATCAAAGCGAATGAAACAATGGATCAAGACACGCTTTTTATAGAACAGAGTTCATAATGATGCAAAAAATGCAATTCACCACCTAACGATGATTTGATTGATACTCAGAATGAAGATTCAAATAAATAATAATTCAAATAATAATTCTTTGATCATCGGACGTAAAGTGACAGCTTAGTGTCCTTGCATCTAATACAAATAATATAATGAATGCAATTTTTTTTAATAAAAAAAATGGAAGAAAACGGAGCTTAATGCGTTAAAAAGAAACGAAACGATAATCCCTTTAAGATTTTAATTTTTTTTTTCGATATCCTTTCAAACTATTCGACCGAGCGTAAACACGGTACGTATTATCATTTACATACAATCTAAACGGTTTGACGTCTATATCAATGATTAATTATGAATTAAAAATTCAAGAGCGAACCATATAATAATTATTTTAATGGAATAATAAAAAGTCATTAGTGAATACAAATACCTATTAATTCCGTATTATAATCAATTTGTAAAACATTATGTAGATTCATAGATATGATGTTTGTAGTTCGATACGCAATAAAAAACGTTGATGTCATTGAAATCTCGAAATGATAATTTAATATGAATTTGCACAAAAATATTCATAAATAATTGACACAATTCAATATTCTTCTTTACCATCGAATCATTTCCGAAGTGAAAACTTCCTTAGGTACAGTAGAGTAAAACGTTGCACTACCATTCCTCTGAGCCATTGAGCTGCATAGAAGTGGACTACCTCACAAACCGAAACTTTTTTTAACAGGCTTTTATATCTTTCACTTCGCTTTTTAATGGTTAAGGCAATACTTCTACATACATTCTTCCGACCGTTTTGAAACTTCGCCATTTTTTTTGACCTGGTAGGTAAGTAAAATTTGAGTAATAAAGTTTCATTTCTGTAGTGTGTAGTGAAAAATACAAGGTATTTTAATGGCTTGAATACTAGTATCGGTAGAGGAGATTTTTACCTAGACGGCAAACAAATAAATTGTAAAACTATTCAGAAACGAGTAGCAGTTTGCAATTATATTGATGACCAAACCGAGCAACATGGCAAAGTTTTAAAGCGATCGGATAAGAACTCAAACTTTGTCAGACGACCAAATCGTTTCTGAAGTAAGAAGAGGTTTGTAAAAAGAGGTAAAATTTATAAAAAATCTTCTTAATTTTTAATACCGTAATATGTATACTTTAACTTAGATATAAATTATAAAATATCATGTCAATATAAAGATTAGAATAATATAAAGTAAATAGAAAGAGAAAGTTGTGACTAAAAAAACATGCCAATGATAAAAACAGACGATGACATCCTTACTCAATACGACAGTTGACACACAGGAAAGAAAAAATAAGTCTAAATTTGACGATCTTATACATGCGAATATTTTACAAGCTTTTTATTCATCATTATCATCGTCTACTGCAAGTCACCATCCACTGCTGGATTAGGACCTCTCCAATACCCCACACATTTTCCTAATTTAATTCACCCGTCTACCCTGCGCTCTTCCTTTTACCCTATTGAATTATATCGGGTACCACTAAATGTAGCACTTCTTTTTGGACACCTTTCGTCCATTCTTCTAGCTATATGGCCCGTCCATTGCCATTTCAATCTCTGAACTCTATCCACTATATCCAACACCCTCGCCATACTCTCACCCACGTATTCCGCTTCCTGTATTTCTTCGTTATGCCAAGCATACAACGTTCTATACTTCTTTGAGTGCATTGGACTTTGTGTAGCATCTTGGCGTTCAATATATTATGCAAATGAGAACAACAAAAATATTCATCCTATGGAACAAATGTTTGTATTATTTCTCCTTAACAAAAAAACTCTAGACAGGCAGCGAGTCAACCACTGCAGAAGTACCCTTCACAAGACCACTAGTCGTCAACTAGCAAATACATACATAAGTACATACACTAACGAAGCTGCATTTGAACTATAACATAATACAAGTTTGTAGAAAATAACTGCATAGAAAAAAAAACATAATACAAGTTTACATTAGGATCAGTCGACAGTTTCAGGGCGATCGTGAACAACATTCGACGTAATCGGTCGTTGCATCTTTGCGCAAGTGTAATAGAATAATGCACACGCCACAGGTACATACATAGGTGCATTATATACCTGCATTATATATGATTCATCTGTGCATATTGCCCCCGGGGCCAGAAGACCGGCTGGTGTTAATGGCCAGCAACACCGGCGGTCCACGCCAACGTATGCACCAGTGCAGCTTCCACACAGGACACGGATTCGCAACAGCTTCTCAAATTCCGTTAAATAATTGCACGGGACTTCGATTGACCCGAGCGTTCGATCGAATTAAGAATCAAACCGAGTTCGATTAATCAAATGAACTGTCAAACTTGACGATCGGACCTACTTACATATGTACATATGTACGCATCTGTCATTGCGAACGGCTCCGACTGTACCTTCGGTTCAACGCTCCACTGATTGAATTGAACTTTATCTACAACTTCTATTCTAGGTAAAACGAACAATAGATTGTAAAACCTTATGTTATGCTATCCAAGACTTGCATGTAATATTTTACGCTAGAAATTGCAATATTATTAAATATGGTACTTGATTTTGAACAAGTATAGTATAACAATACTCTAGCTATTTCTAAATATCAATAGTTTGTGAGGCGACTTTCCAGCATCCCACTCTGGTTCAATGGCGAAAATGAGCGAATGTGTAACACGCTCAGTATAATAAATCCAATTCTCTCTACCGGTCGTAAAGAATTTTTCACTCCATTATCTAAAAATGTATATGTTACAGTCAAGTGTATTTTCAGTTGTAATATATTTCAACTGGCGTTTTAGGTCATTCAAATTCGAATACAATTCAACTGGTAAATTATATATCTACAAGCTCAAATATACGTACAACAATGTGCAATACACGTCAGTTGTAATATAACAATTGGGTTTTAACAGCCCTGATGTTTTTTACGAATGGTTTAGAATTCAATAATACGTTAATTTTAGCGTGATATTACGAATAAAGGTAATTAGTACCGTATTATGATAGCTCTCAGAATGTGTTCAAAACAAAAATGTGACTTTCCAACTCAATTTACTATTAGAATAACATTTTCACGAAAACCTAATCCCTCCATCTAACCTGGTACCAACATAGTTGAACCGTATTTTCAGTTGTAACATATTATATTTTGACCAGTTGAAATATAATTCGCCATATGAATCAACTTACATGGGTTAGACGGAATATATTCCAACTATTCAATATATATTACAACTGAAAATACACTTCAACTATAGCAGTAGTTGGTACTAATCAAAATATATAAAAAACTGGAAGATACACGTCAACTAAAACAGACATACTGAATGTTTGCTTTTGAAAGGATAATTAAATAAAAGTGAATTTAGCAGAATTTGCATAGGCAAAATTCTAGATTAGTACATAACAATTTCATGAATCCGCAGATGCATCAATGGGCAGATGTGTTGTCACGATTTACCTGCCGTAGAGTATAACATACACGTGTACATGGTTACGAGTAAACGGACAATTTCGCACATGGCAATCTCGCATACGAGTCGTTGCCACGAAAATCGCGAATGCGAAATATCATCATTATTTTGATAGCTCGCGTGTATAACTCTCAATGGGTGGAATTTTCGAGTATCCGAGATTTTAGTGACGTGTGCGAGATCGCCATGTGCGAAATAGTCACCGACATAAAACATTACTGAACAATAAACGAGACGTTTCATATACTAGAAATCCGACGACTGTTAAAATCGACCGACATATCACCGCGTCTACGAACTTATGTACAACCATTCACCATCAAAATCTTAGTTAGATCCTGTAGTACTTGTATTTAGTTTTATATACCAATAAAACCATACAATACAAGTTTGCTTGTAATGTTGGTCATCATATTATTTTATAGCAGATAATTCGCATAATTAAATTTACGATTAATTAAAATGGACAACAACGAGTTAATTGGAGTACAAATAAAATCTAACAAGCTACTAAGATACATATGTATTTACGAATGATAAGATGAGAAAAAACCGTTAAGCCATTTCACTGGATCTTCATTAAGATTGGACAAACTGAACTACAACAGCATCTGTCTAATCATGCGGCAAATTAAACAGGATAAAAAGTACGCAGTATATTTTAGGTGTACAAGTTAAACCTACGCACGACAAGTCGATAAGGATTGTAACGAAACGTGATTGGTTCGAATTTTTTTATTATTTTTTAACGACTTTAGGATACGCCAACTGACTACGCATATCTATGAAATTTGATCCTCACTTAAATTGTATTAGTTTGATGCGAGATGGACCGGTTTAGAAGTTCGTTGTTAATAATTTAGATATCCAAGGCTCGTTCGTAATTAAATAGTTTCGGTTCACCGTCGTGTGTCGATAGTTTTATAACATGTGGTATTCGTTGTTGAGTTAAAAATTTAAGATAACACCACTTATTAAAAAGGCCTCTATTACAGCATCAAAAGAGTGGAACGTTAAAATAATCTCAAACTACTTACTAAATCGTTCTCACATAGTCCATATAAATGTAATAGTAATATGAAAGTTTTAGAATCGCTGCAAAATCATAAGTGTCGCGTGTGGGCTTAGAACAAGTACCGGGTATCAGATTTACGTAGGATAATATTTTTATCACATCTTCGAATTGCAGTGAGTGTAATTTGCTAGGTGATAAATTTAAGCGAAATGTTCGTAGGTTTTATGTATATGCATATTTTTATAATGATTGATATAACGGCATAATTCGAAATGTCATCATCATTATAACGACCATAGCAGATATCGGACACGTCGCAATAAAAGACCATTTTTATTGCTACGTCACGATAAAAATTTCAGTGTCAGTTATGCCTCGCGTTCAGACATAGTAAAGTCACAATTTTATATCATAAATAAATGTAGTGTCACCGATAATATGTGTGTATATTCAATAGTAAGTTCCAAAAAACAACTTCCAAGTAAGATTTCAAGAAGAACAGGTCAAAAGGAAGTACAATTTGTGAATAGTTTGCTGCCACCAAATCGTCAATTATTGAAATGATCACTCTCAAACTTTTAATTAATATGCATAACATAAGGATAATTGGAAAAGAAAGTTTGGACCATTTGAGATTTTGATCATAATTTGAAACAACCGTCTGATCGCATTTATTACGATTTGGTTGGTCTGTTTTGCCAATTTTTCAATTAAAATTACCACATTTAATACTGAGAATAAACAAATTCCAGACAATCTAATCCAAAATACGCCATTTGCATCGACTTTTAATGTAATAATATGCAATTAAATGTGTGTTTATGTACTTAATTACCGGTAAACTTTAAAATTTGCCGGTATTTACCGATGGGAGAATTTTGGCGATTCACTAGTAAACCGGAATACCGGTATTCCTATCCCTAACCTAGATGGTTACTAAATCCAGATCGCCCGTCTGTTGGAGTTTGCCAATTGATCTAATTTAAATCTTAGTCAGCAGCATAGCTCGGTCGTTAAGCTTCTGCCTAGCACCGAGAGGCGCCGGGTTCGATCCCATGAGCTGACCTCGATTGAAAATAATTTTTCTTTATATATATATATATATATATATCTGTAGTGCTGCTGGTCAGGCTTGGATATTTGTGACTTCAGGTCGATCGTTTCCTATCAGAGTTTGCCAATTTTTCTGATTTCATTGTTGAAACGGTTTCCGATTAAATTGGCTAAAAACCTTCCGACCTACTATGTCACCACTATTCGAGTTTGATTAATGTACAATAAAATTTATGTACAATTCATAGATGTATCCTAAATTTCGAGTTTTCAGTGTCTCGTAATTCGGCGACTTGTGTAATAAAAATGCTGCATTGTTTGTAATTGGCCAGGAAGGCTCATTGGGGTTTACCAGTTAGGCCTTCCTGGAGCCGTTATATTTGAAAGTGGTGGCAGTCCAATTTTCAATTCCAAAAACACTATTTCTTTTTGACTTAATTCACAAATTGTTATCACTTGTTTTAATTCGAATTTCAGAAAATCAGAATAAACGTATTACAGGCCACCAAAAATCTTAAATATTGTTAAACACAAAACATTGTATTTAATGTTTTGCGAGATATTTCTCGAAATGACGAAAAGTGGACTTATACTACTTTCAGATACATATAACGGCACATATAAACTGTAACGTTATATGTATGTATATATTGTGCAACTTTCAGCGTGCATTAATGTTGACACTTGTGGCATCTATAGATATATATACATATGTATGTAAGTCGTACATATTATACAAATATTGGTCAATATTATATGTATACATATCCATTTCCGAACAATCTCGTTTATATTAGATAGCATGTCGAGTGAATTCAATTTTTATCACGAAAGTCGAGATAAAAATGAAAAATAAATTGTACAACGGCAATAAAACCCAAACATTGCCCAACGTCCAACGACAGAAATCCAAAATTATCATCGATTTAGATCAAAACCGGCGAATTTATGCATAATCTCCAGCATCCGAGTCAAAAATACGGAAACTTTCCATAAACAAGAAGAGCGAACGCAGTGAAATTTATTGCACCGTAGAACGTTATTTAGTGTGCGGCTCCTTTAGTGTCTCAAAATTGGTCCGCGTTTATTTATACGGTGCGTCATAAAAGCCTGACAAACTTTAGCAGTTTATAGTTTCTAGCCATTCGTCGATTTTTACGACTCAATCAAATCGAACCGAAAAGAAAACGTTTCTCGGCGTGTCAAAGATTCGGTTTGTTATGGGTTTAAAAAAAATCTTACACTCTAATGGCCGCGTTATTAATTTTATTCAGCATCGTTTTATTTTTATGGACTCTCTAAATCGAATATTAGTAATGTGAGTCAAAACGTAAATTGATCGAGGTGAACGTGCGGTGAGCTATAAAATAAATTGAATATCGAACACGGACGACCTTTTGGGTCAAATTGAACGAGAAGGATTTATAAAAGCGTAAATTGTAAAAGGCTTGTCTGCATATTATGTACATACACACATACATATACGTAGAAAAAAATAGCAACGCGCTGACGAGCTGTTCGAATTAGACCGAATTGATAAATACGATGTGAGCTTGAGCCTGTTTGGCAATATTATTGTGTAGTTTTGCGTAAAGGATCCGAGCCACGTGATAAATATTTGAAACTAAGAACTTCATTATATGATTTATTATTTATCGATTTTATACCAGGAAATCCTAACAGGTAAACCCCAATGTGCCTTCCTAACCAATTAAAAACATTGCACCATTTTTATTATATAAGTCGCTGAATTTAGAAATAGTGAACGTCACGAAATTAACTATTAATTAATTAATGAATTGATCCATAGAGACATATATGGATTTAGACTTGTACATAATTTTTTACATATTGTACATAAATCAAATTCAGATATACATAGGTGAGATAGTGGGTAGGATGGTTTTTACCAATTTTATGGAGGAACCGTTTCAACAACGAAATCAGATAAATTGACAAACTCTGATAGGAAACGATCGATTTGGAGTCACAAATATCCAAGTCTGACTAGCAGCATTAAAGATTAGCACGGGATCGAATCCGATAGCCTCTCGGTACTTAACATAAACGCAACCACCGAGCCATACTGCTGGAATATTTCGTTTAATAGATTAATCAAATATACATTTTGACAGTTGCCATTTGGATGTTAATAATATAATATATGTATGTACGATGCTTATTAATTAGCATGTCAATGCGTAAAGATAGCATATTAATTGATATATTAATACAACTCAATTCATCCAAAAAAACATACAAATATATCATCAGAAAATTTTGTAATATGGCAAGATCAGATTCGACAAGCACTCTCACTGTTTTCGTTCGTACTGCCGATTCGAAATACTCTCACTGATGATTGTATTATACTTCGAAAGAAAAGCCCCCGTAGCAATATTGGATCGGTATAACTTGTATTTGGACACGGATTAAGTGGAGAGTGTGGAAGCCATGTTTTGATTAGTAGAGGCCAAGAGATACGCCCACGTATGGTAATAATTGACCCATTTTAGAAGACAGATCCTAATAATGATCACCCAAGGTGACGACGGAAGAGGAAAGAGGAGTGGGCGAGCTGGTGAAAGACACTTTGAAGCACGACCTTTTAATTGGAAACTCGGCTTCTGAATGATGTGGTGTGACATAGCACGCCATCGTCTCAAAACGCTTTTGCAGATTAAAAATAAACCGCTATGTGTTGTACTTCCTGGCGAACCATATTTGTTACAATGAAACTCCGGAAGATTTCAGTTTCTGTAGGTAAATAAGCAATGTAGAGAAGAAGAAGATTAAGTGCCGTATTTGAAAAGTTTTACTGCTTGTACATTTCATTTGATAGAATTTAAAATGAAAGTTACAGATAAGAAGAACTTTTAGAAGACAAAAATGCAGATGCAAGATAAAAAGGATACCTGCAAAAATAAAGTGCTACTTCCTGTAGTTAGAAAAGTTCAACCATAGATTTTTAACTGAAATATATATAGTACCTACATATATAGTAATAAGATATGTATTTACGTATATCCAACAGTTTTGACGTAAGACTACATACATATATTAACATTATATGAATATACATACATATATATGTATACATCCGAGATTATCTCTGAAATAACAATAGAATATATACATTGTTGAAGGATAATTGGTTGGCCTGATGATCAGTGGTGTAGCTAGAAATTTTGGGCCCTCATGCAAAATTTATCCAAGTCCCCCTCCCCCCTCAACTTATTTTTTTTTTAATATTATACGAAATAATTCAAATTGTTTGTTGTTCCATATTTTCATAGAGCTATTAGTATAAGAATTCTACAAAAAAAAAAATTAAACTTAGCTCATCAATTTTATAAAATCATCTTTCTCGATTTAAGGTTTACAAAATTGTCATTATGGATATATTTCCAATTAAGTATTTTTTTTTTAATAATGGCGTTACGTGATTATCCAACCCAAATGGCTTTTTATGGTCTGCAACGATAAAACCACAAATAGTTTTTTGGATCTTTTTACATTTCTGGGTCGTAAAATAAAGGTGAAGCAAAATAATATTATATATGAGCCTTTATATGTATTTGAAAGAGGCAGAAGTCCACTTTTCTTCATTTTGAGGAATATTTCGTAAAACATTAAATGTGATGTTTTGCGTTTAAAAATATTTAAAAATACTGAAGGGCTGTAATACGTTTATTCTGCTTTACCGAGATGTAAGTGATAACAATTTGTGAAATAAGTCAAACAGAAATAGTGGTATTTTTCTTACTTTCGATATTTTGAGTTTACCAATGTACATATGTATGTATGTATGTATATAAATTTGAACCCTGTCAAGCTGAGCTCTCGTGCTTTGCATGACTTTACTATGAGGTAGCTACGCCACTGCTGATGACTTACATATGCAGTATGTTACATAAGTTATGTATGTACATTGAGTACGTAATATTGTCTCAAAGTTATGCAAAAAAAGTATAAATACCTGACACTATAGTAAATTCAACGAGAAAATGTATCATACAATAATGAATTGAACCTTTTTGTGTTTTTCGGAAAACTTAAAATTCTGAATGTCACTCCGATAATTTTTCAGGTATGATAAATTCGAGCGCAACCAGAGCATGTTCAAGGACGATAACTGATAAAATTTAAACTTCTACAGGACGTTACTTCACGGAAAGATAAAAGATAAAAACTGTGTCCCAACAGAACACAAAAAAAAGCTTAAAACGTACTAAAAAAGTGAAGCAACACAAATCCAATAAGTCCAAAACTAAAAATAACAACGACAAAGCACACAATGTTCTTTCGTTTAGAACTCCTACTCGAAACGATGGAGCAAACATACGCGACCGGTAGGAAAGTGTCACCAGAGTGTGGTCCAGCTCGAGCGGGTCATCTTCGGTCAAAAAGAAGACCCACGAGAAGAAGAAGAACATACAATTCCGTCAAACTTCTAATGTTTGCACCCGAAGTTAGTCGGCAAGTGTAATGCGCCATAAAGACAATACTTACCAGTGCACGCCGTGTTAATTGTGGAAGTTTGTACTTCTCAGTAGGTACATCATATGCACGCTGGAGATGTTTACAGATATGACTTCGTATATCATGCATGTTTGTCGTTGGAATAGACGAGTAAGTGCGAGATCGAGAATATGTACTGTGTCAGAATATAAATCGTGGGTTTTCCACTCTGCGTATTATAACGTTTGCTCTTTTTTTTTCCCTTCTTCTGATAACAAAGCGAGCAAATTAAGTGTCTATGTACATACATACACATAATAGGCAAGATTTAAACTTGGTATCTAAATTAGTGTTTGAATTCTGAATAACGCTTGAAGATTAGATTGCAGTATGTGCTTTCATCATACATATGCAAGTGTACGAAACGTGGGTAGTTCCAGAAAGTGTGTGTTTTAATTGAGCAGATCAACCTGTATAGTAAATATGTCACGTGTTATCTGTTATGTTGTTTATGTGTGTACTCAAGTACTATGTATGTGCTCGGATAGAATAATCGAAATGTGTAACTTGGTTTTAAGAGGGCTGGTATCGAATTGAGTGATACAGTACGGATCTTTAAAATTGCATCATATTTTAAAATAAATTTATGCTGTTGTCCAACTTTATAATTATATTTAGATTATTCAAGAGTCGTAAATTTTAATATAATAAGATAAAAACTCCTAAAAATAGATAGTATTTTTTGAGAATGCGCTTTTATTGAACTGGTTGACATTTTATCACTAACTCGATTTATGTAAAATAAAATTTTATCACTTTTTTCATGAATAGAACTATTCGGAGTATGCATACGTGTGAATATAACAAGTATGCTAAAAAACTACATTTTTAAAATTTTTATAAATATCATATATCACACCAAAATTTGAAATTGTATATTAAATCAATTCGATAAACTTAAAACGCGTAAAATACGTTGAATTTAAATAATTTAAAAAAATAAAAACGGATATTCCCTCCACTTATGCGGTTAATTGTTTCAATGGAATGCGTGTAAATAAAATTCCTCTTTGTAAGATAGGGAATTACAGATCATCATCAACAATTGACCGTGAAAAATTAAACCCGCATTTGAAATATATTTTAAATTTAAAAAAATATATATTAAAATCAGACTCGATTGGAAAGTATTAATTACTACGACTTGGGGGGCCTTCTGTTAACAAATGATTGAAAATAATGAGCTCGATTAATTAAATTTGAAAGTGGAGGAAGTCCAATTTTCAGTTCCAAAAACACTGTCTATGTCCAGAATCTCGGAAAAGCAAAATAAATTTTAAAACCACCAGTATTTTTAAATTTTGTGAAACGCAAAACATTATATTTTATATTTTGCGTATTAGATCGGATTAAACATTTGTAACGCATTACCTACTCATAAAATACTCAGTTTAAACTTTTCTAATATTCTTAAATTTAAATCTCTTAAGAATTTGGTCAAACTGAGAAGTTTATGTATAAAATGAATAGCCAGCTTAAGACATTTAAAATCTAGTTCATATCAATGATGTAACCGTGTAAATGAAATCTACAATCTGATTTTACAAATATGTAAATATAGCAAGGAATTCGAATGAATTCAAAATAAATACATATAAAATATGAAACAAACAATCGTGCAAAAGTAAGACTAAATAAAAAAGTAAAACTTTTATAACTAAATAATAATTAAAGATTTGTAAAAGTGGTCGATACTGCACATTAATCATTATGTACAAATTCGACCCATTTTCAAACATAAAAACAGACAATAAGCTCGAATCTCAACACAAAAAACAATCGATTTACAAATTTTACAATGAAAATCCATCTCGAGGGCACATGGGCCCTTTTGGAAGCGACGCATCTTATTCGCCTACCTCCAGGCAAGTTAGACGGCGTGTTATCGACTCCAAAAGTGAAACGTTTCACAACCGAAACGTGCGAGTGTGTATTTTCGGGTATCATCTAAATTCCAGGTATGTAAGTGTATATCTTATTAACAGTCAAACATGCACGATGTTAACACAATAGTCGAGTCGGACACGTGTATAAACAACGTGCGCATACTAAGCGTGTCATGGGACTTGCATTAGGTCTTCACACACAAAGCCCTAAACTCCACTAATCGGAATCGTATTGGATATTCGGTCGGACTGGGGTTGCCAACCATTTCTTTTTAGAAACTCACAAGAGTAAAAATCACACAACAAAACTCCTCTTCATTATTTTAAGAACATATGTATATGTATGAATGTGCATATGATCAGTACTGTTATCCAATTACTATAACAACAGGTTTTAAACAAAAAATACTAAATACGCACTGTAGTTAACGATTATTTTCAATAACTATGCGGCCGATGCTACATAATACATAGATATTATTGAATTATACTATATGATTAAATGCGGTCTCCGTGATTTGACAGAATGTTAAATTACAGAAAACGCAAATATCAGAATGCAAAGATCGAAAGATCTTAAATCGAAAGATCAAAAAAAAAATGGTGCATGGTAAACGGTACATACTCACGTACATACTTACTTAATTTGCGCGAGCAGGATACAACAGGAACAAGAGGAACATGCTTTTCCTCCCGTGTTAATGTGCGCGCGCAGAATACGGGAGGAAAAGCATGTTCCTGTTGTTCCTGTTGTATCCTGCTCGCGCAAATTAAGTGAGTATGTACCGTTTACCATGCACCATTTTTTTTTTTTTGATCTTTCAATTTTCGATCTTTGCCTTCCGATATTTGCGTTTTCTGTAATTTAACATTCTGTCAAGTCACGTAGACCCGATTAAATGATGCTATGTATATTATTAAATGGGATAATGTTTTTGGCACGGCTGTGAAATAAATTACACGACAAATGTCAAAACGACATTTGTCATGTCAAATCAACATCTCTAAAATAGCTCGCACGACAGAATCGGCGTTCGCCCGGCAAATCAAACGTCAAACGGGTTGCCAGTAACAAAAATAAAATTTGACGTTTCAGTGAAATCATAACCAGTTACATATTCACTGGGTAATCGTAATATCTTAGCAGCCAACACTTATTTATTTAAGGATTAGGTTAGGTTAGGTTAAGTTAGGGTTGGCCCTATTCATTTAAGATTAGGTTGTTAAGGTCGGTATTTATTTTTGTTACTTACTGGCAACCCATTTGACGTTTGATTTGCCTGGCGAAAACCGAATCTGCCGAGCGAGTTATTTAAGAGAGGGGCATTCTTTTTATTTTCCGGGCCGATAAATGGTACCCAAAAAATAATAAACAATTCGCACGTACATAATATGTACATATGTATACGCGTCTTAACGCGCGAATTTCCCAAGAGTCGCGAACGCTATGCAAGTTGTCTATCGAAGATGAATAAATAATACGCATGGGAAAAAATTCGAGAAAGTGGTTTCTTACGATCGATACATACATATGTACATGCAAACATAAAAATTACTCTTTATCGCGTATCATACGCCACACTCTTCTTCTTATCGCAGCTTTAATCGTCGTGTACACGACGAGAAGGTGTAATATTTGAAATGTACTGTCGCATGTATGCATTTGACGATTAAAAAACGTTGATTTATCGCCGACTGTCAGATATGTACATATATATCGGTCAATAGTATTGCACAAAACTGTATTTATGTATATACATATATGTATGTAAATATAATATATTTATGCGATCTTATTTAAATTGCTGTTTTTTTCTCTCTCTCTCGTTTCATCGTTAATGTAAATTAATTCCGGTTATGCTAATCGAAATCCTGATTATAAATATATTATGTATATAAAAAAACCGAATGCTTAAAAGCTTGAGAAATTCGAACGATTAAAAAAATCTACTGTGTTTTTTCCCTTTTAGGATGAGAAAGTGTGTTTCAATATATTACGTACATATGCATAATATGTACGTAATGTATAAAAAAATGTTAATATTCCGGACAAACGTAGTACATACATAATATAATATTATCAAGGAACAATGAGAGGAGAATAAATTTTATAATTTAATTTTGATCTATGATAAATCATTCAAACAGATGTACATAAATGTTTACTAAGAGTAACTGTTATTCTTGTTGAGAAACTTCCCAAATTTTAAAGTTGAGATTTAACATAATTTTACACTTGCCTAGACAGAATCTAAAAATCAAATGTAAAAAAAGTCAACAGTACTTACCATATATACCAGAAAAGAGTAGCAGATTAAATAATAATTATATTTATATTTTGGGGTGGGGGGGGGGTTACATTTTTTTTAAATTTGAGTTTGTAAATCGGTTAAGTTTTAGCCGAATAGGACAAGACAGAAATGTAAAATCAAAAACCAATGAATTATGTGCATGTAACCAAACTTTTCCAACTCAGACATACATATATAAATCGACCTCGAATTTTGGACAAAGCTAGAAATTTCATTTTAGCCATATTCCTCAAGAAGTTCAAAATTTCTGACACAATTCAATTAATATGTATATTCGAGCAAAATTCATTACAGCTAATATTTCCTTGAACTAAAAATAATTATCACATTTAGGTATGCTCAATCACAAATTTTAATGCTGGAACAGACCCCGCCATGTACTTATAAATTTACCGTAAATTCATCATACATAACTTACCTATCTAAGACCAAAGAAAACCAATTTTGAAAATGTTTTTATACAAATAAATAAAATCGCAATCTATGATGACTAAAAAAAAAACAGCTACATACTATAATATAAATTAGATATCAAATCGACACGGTGTAAAAACGTATTAAAAAAATTAGATCAATTTAAGTATTCGACGTTTACGCATTTAATAAATATAGTAACGGCAATAAAGCGACCATCACGTCCAACACGTCCCCGTCAAATGTGACGGCTACTTAAACCAGTTAGGCACACAGTTAAAACGGCCAATTATTAATTACCAAACAATATTAGCATAACGCGAACTACATACATTTGTTATACGTTTTTATTTTAGAAATTTGACCGCGATATGTTTGTTGCACATAACAAATTACACGTATTTAACCGCATTGCTTTATATTTATGAATAATAATAATAATAATGAACGCGTAATATTGTATTATAAGTGAGAGATTAATAATCACCAAACGCGTCGTTAGAGTCGACGTATCTTACGTTCGTTGCATAATTAATTAGTTACGCTTTATGGAAATTACTGCGAGCCGCTCGCGGTTCAGGAGTTACATTTTTTTTGGGTAATTTTCTGTTGCATTTACATTTATTCTTGTAAACTGAATATTTAATGATTTTTAAGATATTTTAGTTCCCCTCTATACTCTTGATTTAAGGCCTCTATAAATTTTACATATTTATATCATGCGTACCTACAGTACCGGTCATCTATTAATGAAAATGTATTACATTTTATAAAATTCGAAAGGATATTCATTTTGAAGCAATTTTATGCACTGTATCAGTAGAACATTTATTGAGAGTCAAGTCTATGTAGTTTCTATGTAGGCGCAGATTGGTCCACTAAGAAGCTGAAAATTTTCTGATGAGCCGCAATCGATCAAAATCTCTACTCCTTATTATTGATCTTTTAAATGTATATCCACTATTAAATTTTCATTTCTTCAAATGAGCTACAACGAATACAATTTTTTTAAAGAGAATTTATATAAAATTTGACAGTACGAGACAACAACTAAAACAATAAACTGTATACAATTAAATTAAATTTTGCTTCTATAAACTACAAAAAAATCATTAAATTTAATACAAGTCAAACTACGCCAAACTACGGCTCGCGAGCAAAATGCGGCTCTTCAGGATGTACCTGTGGGCGTGGCTCTTATATTGCCAAATTTACAATTCACAATTTTTATAATAACTTTCGCAAAATTCACAATTTTTATTTTTGTACAAAATTAGTATATAATGACCAGATATCGGTGTCTAAGTTGTCTAAAATTCACTATTGTCAATTACTATTGTCCTACGAAGCCAGAAAGAAAAAAAAAGATTGACAATAATGAAAAATTTTTTGTTCATAAAAGCAACTTCGACGCCGATCTCTGATAATGACGTTACCGCGAGGCGCATACATACATATGTAAAATAGAAACTACCCCTTAAACTCCAAATTTGTAGGTCTTGCCACTGAAATTGAAAATTTGGAGAGAGAGAAACTTAATTTCACAAAACAAGTGGAGTTGTTTTGAATGATTTTCAATACTTGGAATAGCCGAATACATCTTTATATACTATAGCCGATCATGCATTATATACATATACTATTTAATATTATTTTAGTTAGAGACATTTGAAATAAATAAAAAAAAATTACCTACTGTACATGTTTTTTTTAATTCTCATGTAAAAAACTCGTGTATAGCTACATGTAATTAAAAAATAAACGAAAACATCGAACAATTGAAGTGTGATGCGATTTCAAAGCACGGTACTGTATATATGATGTGTCCGTTCCATCAGCCAAAACTACGTCAACTGTTTATAAAACATTACAAGATCTAAATCTACATAGACATCAAAGATGACCGCAACTGTGCAGTTTTCCTTGGCGCTAGTGAAGTTATTAATAAAGAGCGGACCAACTTTGCGTCGTTCATTGTTTATTGTTCATGGTTCGTCGTGCTTTGTTCATCTTTATGATGAATTTTTTTGTATGCTCTCTAGCTTTGTAGTTTGCCTTGTTTCCTGGAAAATAAACCCAAAACGCCCTGTTTCCTGGAAAAAGCACACTTCCGGTCCTGCCTCTAGTTATGAATGCATCGACGTCGGATCATAAATATAGGTGAGACGCGATCCTCACATTACCAGTTGAAAATTCGAGCATCGCAGAGGACAAAAGAGTGTTTTCCGTGTGACGGTTGTTTGTCGTCGGCAAACGAGCCTCGGAGTTTGGCAGACGGCTCGACGCCAAACCGACAAAAGCGTCTCGACTCGCCCGAAAGTAAAGCCCATCTAATTTATTATCGCTGAAAGAGGGGTATTATTACGCTCCTCCACAATGGATATCGCCTCGTGCCAAACCTGAAAGAGTTAACGTTCCGAAAATGGAGTTATAAATCTTGTTTACGTACTGTGTCTATGTACGCAATGGGGATTTTTTGCCCTCGACCCCCCTCCACCCATTAACTTCATATATATTATATTATATTATATTAACCCACAGTAATGGCTGTTTGTAAATAAATTTTCATTTGCATACTACGTAAGAAATTGTTACACAAACATTTCATCGCATGACCATTTCACCGTGGTGGCTTTGTATCGCGGTGACAACTCACTAACAGATTTCATGCATATATTTTTTATCCACAATCTTTAATTTTTATGTTTACTGTACTTTTGAAATTTATACTGAACCAGTTATTCAAATAATTAGAAAAATGATATAAGAGTAACGACATATTCATGCATATGTCGTTATTTTTTTTTTTAATAAAATTAATTAAAAACTTTCAGGCTTTCTTTTATCAACAAAACAATATATTATATATTTTGTTCGAATTTTTTTATTTACACTATTATATTATTTTATATGTAATTACATACATAAATAAATATGTATAAAGATAAATCAAATACTAAAATTGCCTGTCTACATACATACATATATAATATGTATGTACATATAGAATTGCCGATTTTATCATATTTAATTAACTCGAATAAATAAACTGTTTTGCGTAATGGAGCAAACCGTCACGAATTTTTTTAACAATTGCTATTTTATGATTTTTTGTACATACATATCTAGGCAATTTTTACTTCATATTACGCAAAAACATCATGAATTTGGGTATGTTGAAACACTTTTCAGGGTTAGATCCATTTTTTATTTAAACATTTTAATTTTCTTGTTAAAAATTTTGTTTTGTATCTGTAAGATTTACATATTCATTAAATCAATATAGAATGTATCTGTTTTTATCGCACAGCCTTACTTACGTGTGTGCGAGCAGGATACAAGTGACGTCATACCGAGTCTCCTTGTCTCCGCGCACACGTAAGTAAATCTGTGCGATAAAAACAGGGATATTTCTACAGCACGCCACTGATATGTATTTATATGTAGTACATACATATGTAATATAAATACATAATACATAATAGTAAATACATAATATATGTACGTACGTACATATATATTATGTATTTACATACATATGTATGTTATCTATCCATCTATCCCAGGGGTCGGCAACCTGCGGCTCGCGAGCCGCATGCGGCTCTTTGGATGTGAAGCTGCGGCTCTTTAGTTCCATACGCAAATATTATTTATTTTCGAAAGACACGGCACAAGTTGCCCTTTTTTGTCAGGTATATGTCATCCCAAGGTTCAAAAGAAGAACTTCTAGGATTGTTACCGCTCTCCGGACAAACTAGAGGGGAAGATATAGCGAATGCCGTGCAAAAATGCCTTGAAGACAATAAGATCGATTTAAATAAAATCGTTTCAATAGCAACTGATGGAGCCAGAAGTATGACAGGAAAAAATAAAGGGGCAACAACGATTCTTCAGAGCAAAATAAACCACGAAATTCTTACGTTTCACTGCATAATACACCAAGAAGCGCTTTGTGCCCAAACATTTCCGGCCGAAATAGTTGAGGTCATGAATTTGGTAATCAAGATTGTTAACAGAATCTTGTCAAAAGCACTCTACCATCGTCAATTTAAAGAATTCTTAAATGAAATGGAGACTCAGTATTCCGACCTCCTTCTTCACAATAAAGTGCGATGGCTTTCCAAAGGTAAGGTGTTGAAACGTTTTGCTTTGTGCTTGAATGAAATAAATACATTCCTAAATGAAAAAGGCATTAATCACCCTGAATTAGAGAACGACAAATGGTTGCAAAAATTTTACTTTATGGTGGATATCACAGTGAAATTAAATGAGCTGAATCTAAAACTGCAAGAAAAGGGAAATGTTTTGGTAGAAGAATTGGTTTGTTTTGAAGAAAAATTAATTATTTTTGCAGAAGATATTCAGAGCGGTAAATTACTTCATTTTCAATTTCTAAAGCAATATCGCGATAAAACCAGTGCAACTGTTGACACAAATTACTTCAGCACAGTTATAAAAAAAATTAAAGATTAATTTTCTGACAGATTTCAGCAATTCAAAACCAACAAAACCACTCTACATAGCATTCATAGTAAATCCTCTCAACACAAATAGTAACGAAATCCACATTGAGCCATTTGGAATTGATACTGGATCTCTAAAAATGCAATTGATCGATTTAAAAAGTAAAACTTTGTGGAGTGAAAAATTTACAGAGTTGAAAAGCAAGTTGGAAGAGTTGGAGGTCCAGAAATGTATATACGTAACGCAAAAAAAGTGGACAGCTTTAAAAGAAATGCCGCGAGTTGAGGCACTTATATTCGACGCATGGAATAGTCTTCCAGATTGCTACAGTGAGGTGAAGAAGTTGGCATTTGGAGTACTGACTATCGTCGGATCGACATATTCGTGCGAGCAAGCGTTCTCTTGCATGAATATAATTAAAAGTAAAATAAGAAGCCAACTAACAAATGAAAATTTAGAGTCGTGTTTGAAACTTAAAACAACAAGTTATGAGCCAAATGTATCCAAACTTTCTAAAAACATGCAAAGCCAACGCTCCCATTGAATTTGTTTGCTCAATTGTTTGTTATTGAAGTACAAGTTAGTGTTGTAAGTAAATGTTTAATTGTTTCAATTTTTTACTTAAATAATAAGTAATTATTTAATAATGCCATATATGTATATATATTATCTAATTTGTTGTGAAAACACTACTTACATATGTACGTATGTATGAATAAATAGATATTTTTTCTTATGAATAAATAGATTAGTTTTTTTTATCAAAAAACTTTATTTATGCGAGTACTATTTATTGTTGGCAAGAAAAAATTTTGTGGCTCTTTAAAAACTTTGAAATTTTGTAAATTGTAATTTTTGGCTCTTCCGACTCAAAAGGTTGCCGACCCCTGATCTATCCGATTCTACGATTCACCTGATTGTTTCGGAAAGCTCAGCTATATGTAATATAAGCAAAAAATGTAATAACCAAAAATATGTAATATAAGCAAAATACAAATACACACATCACACTTCCACTCCCAATGCTGTCCAAGAATAATTACATAAAAAAACATACTAGGCTCAAATTTAACATCATACCATTTCAATTATACAATAGCAAAAAATCCAATGACTACGTACAAATATAATAACACTATGCAAATCATCACAATAACGAAACGTGCATTAGTCCGCGTTACAAAGTAACAGTATTATATTACGCAATACTGTCAAATTTAACCGTATTGTACAACGCACATGTCATACAATATATTCAAACAAAATTATACCTACATTCTTATATATGTACATATGTATATATATATGTATATATGGAACACTTTGAACGTCATGCGAAGAAATTTCCTTAAGTAAAGAACACAGGTGTGACGTGAAGTCTCTGGGGAAAACGTTACATCTCACAGTTAAACTCGGCCAAAAGTTTCTTTTCGAAAATTGAATAAAATCTTAACATGAATTATGAAAAAAAAAAATCGAAATATCATTCAAAATACATCGATGATAAAAATACTTCGTTTCACTAACTTAGATACACACAAATATGTACGTAGATAGTGTCAGTCAAAAGTGATCGAGGTAAATAATTTTAATCGATTTAAACATTTTTCCCAGAAACTGCACAATCTTATCGAAAACATACATGTATTATTTACTTCAATAAATAAGAAAAAAAATGCGACCAAACAAGTGCCGGGAAGTGATACAAACCATTACGAAATATACACGATGTGTGATATTTCGTAATGACAAAAAAAAAGAATGTAGGGAAAATTATTTTTGGTTTGACCCTTTCCTTGACAGGTTGCTTCGAACAATCGGGTTTTACCGTTTGCTTATAATATTTTATGTGTCATTAAAACGTCCTACGGTTATCTTCGGATAACCGGACATATCAACTTTTTAATCATTTCGCGCATTGACTCATTCGAACGGAGGCAAATCTATTATATCTGGGCAAAGTTTGATAGTAAAAACAACCAAGTATGTGATGCTCGTCACATACTCGATGCACTTTCAACTGTTTTTATCAGTCGAATGCATATTGATTCATGAGGAAAATTTTAAGAAAATCACTCCGGGAAAGATAGATGTACGAAGTATATAAGAGCGGATGTGAGTCATCGAATGATTGCGGAATCATTATGCGAAATGTCAACGCTACATATTTAATAATCAAACATTTTGCATAGAGGCGTAACGTTCGCCTCTGTAGTAAGGATCCCAATCGAATATTCGAATATTCGAAATATTCATTTGAGTTTCGTTATTCGAATATTTCATCAACTATTCGAATATTATTCGAGTATATATTTTGCAAAAAAGTTACTTTTTAAAAGTTTTCATAAACAAGCTATATTTCGCGATCTTACAGTACATGTAAATTTATATCTAATTTATAATGCCACGTATTGGGATTGGTGAATATAAAAGGCAAAGTAAGCGCAGAAAACAGAAATTAATTGAATTCAATATATGTATGTAGATGTAAATAATGATGTTATTGCATTAACCAATGATGTTTGTGTAGAAGTTTGGAAAGCATTTAAATCAACTCATTATATTTTGTAAATTTATTTTTAATTGCAATTTTCTCAAGTTTACAAACTATCTTTTATTTTATGTGTGTATTTTAGATTTATGTTTTATTAATTTGAATATATTACATATATAAAGATGCTTAGTACGTGTGTAATTACCTTTTTTTAATTTTAGAATATATTCGAATAGCTCTTGATTTACTATTCGATATTCGAATAGTTGCAGTCGACGAATATTTGGGATCCCTACTCTGTAGCTTTGCAAGTGTTAGAAAAATATTGGTACAAGGATGAGATTGTGATTTTATTCCGCATTCGTTTTGCAATTTTTTTTATTCCAACAATCAGATGGCTTTGAACTCTACATACTATCAACAGTACAAACATCTATCAGTAGGTATACTTATCATAAAGAAAAACTAGCAGTTACAGGCCTTCAAAGATACATTTTCACTTTGGCAAATAGGATGATTCCGGAATAAACGGACACTTAAGCAAATGTACGCTTTCATTCCCCAAACTCCATACAAAATGACACTTTACCACGGAATCACCCTATTTTTAGTGTCCAACGTAATGAGGTCTCGTGGGAAAGCCACTTCAGTGGCTTTCCTATTCCCAGCCTTTTCTTATAACCAAAGGACAAAGAAAGAAATCTCAAACGCGAATATTTAAATCACACACATACACCTATCTTCAACGCCTTCACTAAAACAACCGGAAGGACAAACGCAAACAAAAACCAGATAGCATTGTCTAAAAATCAATCTTACATCAAAAAATTAAAAAAGCACACACACAATACGCGCGTAACTAACGCCATATCAATCGGACACGAATCGATCGCGACAACACAATAGAAGTTGGCGGCATCGAAGCACTTGACCTATCACGAGGCATCTGCACGGTTAACTTCCAATATACATACATACATATCTACACACATACATGTATATATATACCCAATATACTGAGTAAGTATGACCGTGATTTACGCTTGGCGAAGTTCACCTCCGGGATTCGAAACGTGGACCGCCCCTCTCGGTAAACTGGGAGATCTCACGGAGACCACCCGACTTTGCCGTATTTAATTATACTTCGCAAAGTAGCACGAGAGGAGAGTTAAGTGACTCTGTGACACTCTCTGTATGTGTGAGGCCACTTCTTCGAATTTGACCTGAAATGTCAAGATTTGAGTGTGTGCGCGACAAGCCGAGCAAAAGAAGTGGAAGTGGACCCAGAGAGGAATAAAAAATGAAGATAAATCGTAAAAAAAGTTAAGTAAACGATGCAAATACCAAAGCAGATTGAAGTGAACCTGCGTAAGTTAAATACACTTTGTAAACATCCTGTCAGTTGCGTACATTGAACTACAGTGAATATTTTGAAAACGTCAATTCGATGAAACTGCGCGCAATCTACTCGCTCGTGCAGACTGAAAACGGAAGTTCATCTGCATCCTCAACTTGCGTAGTTCACTGCTTGCCCTTAGTAAGGTTAAGAATTTGAGTAAATACATATGTACTTAAAAAAGAGTAAAAGCAGTTGTATTTACTCCCACCCTTACTCTACGCACTTATATTGACTAGGTATTGCAATTGACTGTCAAATTTCATTTACCGGTAAACGATAAATATTTTTCCCACTACGGTATACGGAAATGAAAAAAAATCGTGGATTAGATAATGTGGTTACTTTACCTTAAACATTTTAGGCTAAATTAAATTATAAATAGTTAAAAATAAATATTAGGTTAATAATGTCATATATAATAAATACATTTATTTATTTATTTATTTTAAACAGACCATTGTGGCATAACAGGAATTCCTAAAGCGCCACAATGGTCAAAAAATATAACACAAAAAAGAAAAAAAACAAAATAACAATTAAACATAAACATAAATACATCTACATACATAAAAAATAGCATTTATAATAACAGATAAAGTAAAAATATCAAATAAAATATAGCATAAGGAATGCCTTGCACCTACAGCCAGTTTCAATAAATATGTAAGAAACAACTACAAATACAAAACATCCCTGTAAGGCCCAAATGGAAGAGAGTTAATCAAAATTTCACTCATAAATCACAATCAATCATGAAAACAATGATGAGCGCAGACTACCAGATAAATGGGTTAGAGTAATTTCCGACAATTTACGCTCACTAAGGTGGAAAATATCACATTCAGTCTCGGCAGCAACGATTTCATTAAGAAGTCGGATAGCTCTTGGAATAGGAGCCATTCGAAAAAGGACTGTGCGGGCAGGAGGTACAGCCAGCAAATGATGATGTCTACCACGCACATAGTGAATAGGGACATAAAGCCCCAACTGCTCCAGCAACAACGGGCATGACGTATTACCACGTAAGAGCAGGAGAACGAAACGAATTAATGAGAAGTTTCTCCGAAGTTCAAGGGAATTATACCCAAGCATGCCCAAAAGGAAAGGAGTGGGGTAGAGATATGGGTAATACCCATATTCTTTCCTATATAGGAAACGAAGAAATGCTTTTTGCACTTTCTCAATCATCAGAGAGTAATTTGCTTCATGCGGATTCCACACAATCGCATTATACTCTAGCTTACTTCTCACAAGCGAATTGAAAAGCAAGCGAGAAGACAAAGGATTGGAGAATAATCTTGCATATCTCAAAACAAATCCAAGTCGACGAAAGGAAACGTCAGCGACTTTTTTGATATGGTTGTGAAAGGTGAGCTGAGGATCAAAAGTGATACCCAAATCGACAATATTACAATACATAAAAATTATTACAAGCCCAGTCGTAATAATTAATGTGTTAACGGTTAACCAATCATATTTATTTAAGTTTGGATGATATATAATTGAAACAACCGTCTGATCGCATTAATTACGATTTGGTATTTCTGTGATTCTAATCAAAGCTAGCCGCTCTTACGAATGCAGCTTTTTGGACATTTAATACTGATAATAAACATATTCCAAACTACCTAATCCACAATACGCCGTTTTCATCGATTTTAATGCAATATTACTGGTAATTGGCCAAACTATGCTGACTTACCGGTATACCGGTATTGCTAACAGCGAAAACACACTGAGTGGTACGTGGTAGGTGTTTTTTTTAGATAATTTTACACACACGATAAAAACGCAGCACCCTTATCCCATATACATAGTACACAGTCCCAAAAATCACCCCCTGGAGTGTTCTCGGTGATATTTGATCCGTGTATTTATCCTTACTTGATAGTGATCGATAACGGTGAATTCCATATTTGAAGAAATATAGGAGAAACTCGTCGGTTGCATATGGATATGTATGTATACACGCGCGACCTCCCAAACGGGTCTACGTGACTGTACAGAATGTTAAATTACAGAAAACGCAAATATCGGAAGGCAAAGATCGAAAATCGAAAGATCTTAAGTCGAAAGATCAAAAAAAAATGGTGCATGGTAAACGGTACATACTCACTTAATTTGCGCGAGCAGGATACAACAGGAACAAGAGGAACATGCTTTTCCTCCCGTATTCTGCGCGCGCACATTAACACGGGAGGAAAAGCATGTTCCTCTCGTTCCTGTTGTATCCCGCTCGCGCAAATTAAGTGAGTATGTACATGAGTATGTACCGTTTACCATGCATCATTTTTTTTTTGATCTTTCGACTTAAGATCTTTCGATTTTCGATCTTTGTATTCTGATTGCCCACTGTTTACGATCACAGCGGGAAGCCAGGGACACGTGACGTCCCATACCGCTCAGTGTGTTTTCACCCTAAAACTGACAATTGCTTTTGCGCACCCATTCTGAAGAGCGGTGGTGGGGCTTCATAAAAGGAAAAACCTCTACAAGTTTCAACGCACACTCGAACCGTTTCAGCAGTGTGCATTGACATGGAAATATACAATATTGGAAAGCTTTAAAAGAATCAACAACAAATAATAGCAAAAGGAAGACGACTTGTAAAAAAAGACAACTGTGCGATAGATATGTAGGTTGCGCACGATAGAAGTGTTACTTTTTAAGTTGTAAATGTAGAATAAATTTTTAATTCAACGTGTTTTTTTTTATATCAGATTAGTTTTCAATCAATCCACTCCACCAGTCTCAATCAAGAACGACCGCTATATGTGTGGAGAGAGCAGCAGTTAAACGAACTACAAAAAGGACAGGTCCCGTTCTAAGATGGTGGGCGAAGGAAGTCGTCACTCGGCAAGATACAAAATTAAGATATTGTCAATTAAACAAGCGCAAGTAGTGGAATCATCGCGCCGGTTTTGACACCTCGTTTTTTCTCCTCTAGCGCAGATACAATCGAACTCGGCCTTGGACAAATTCATCAACGTCAACTACCATGTGGAAGCACACCGATGTATACAAATTACATAGAACCGAAAGAAGACGAGAAAAAAAACAAATTCCCAACATTTGAGAAGCCATCTTTCAGAAGAGCCGCGCAAAAAAGCACAATCGACACGGACCGTTTGCGGCGGAAATCATTACCAATCCACCATTCGGGTCCATCCAGCGTTTGGCCAATCGCTAACATCAATTTAGCACAATAATACTTTTCGAAATATGTTTTTTGTCGTCGTCGTGGTCCACCGTTACCGTTATAACAATGGATTGTCATTAATTAATTTCGCTTTATAAGAAGTTTCAATTAATCAAGTCGACTATACAGAAAGAGAGAGAGGGCGAGAGAGAGATTGCGACGTCAAGATTAGCGGAGACCGACCTGGATGTACATATCATTCGTACAGTATTAACACCATCATCATCATCATCATCATCAATGTCTCGGCAATCTGCGCTCAACAATAAAGATTAATTACAATAAGGAAAAAATCAGCGAGTTCGTATCACATACATATGTATGTATATCGCTCTTATTAAAATCTACATACATACCTGATAAATGGGTCACAATTAAAATAATAACTACTGTTACATGTAATATGTACGAGAGTTTTCATTACAAATAGAAATTAATTACATATTATTATGTATTTGGACGTTGGTATAATGAACGTGATGATATAAGAAACGGTCCGATGAATTGCTAACAGTTTGAAAATAATTAAAAAAGGACCTTGAAGGTTATATACCATATATTGGTATAACTTTCATGTAGGGGTGCCCTCGAGGTGTCATGAAACTTTTTGGTGGACTTTTAGTATATTGAAGGCACCCTCTTAGATCGCCTAGTTATATTATGAGCACTTACATATGTATGTATAGGTATATACATAGGTGGATATTCACGAAGATATATGTATGTACTTGCAACAAGCCTCTCGTTGCTGGCGAATCTACTGCAGACTCCACAGGAGATATATCTATACTAGTGATAAGTCCGATAAAATATCATGGCATGACATACTAAATTATTCAATAAAAAAATATTAACAGCACCACAAAAAATCAAATTGATATTAAGGAATCCGGAATCCGAACTAAAAAGAAATCCGGAACTGAAATTGGAAATCGGATCCGGAAATGAAATAGGAATCCGAATCTGGGCCTGAAAAAGGAATCCAGATCCGGAACTGAAAAAGGATTCCGGAATCGGACTAAATTTTATAATTTTTCCCTAAAATAACCATTAAAATCGTCAAGGAAATATACATATAATATTTTTTCAGAATGTACAATTCTTGTGCACAAGGAAAATAGAAACAACATAAAAAATAATTAACATACTTAATGTTCATGCGTCGCAGGCTGATATTTTTCTGAAACGTGTAAAATAACTAAAAGTTTTCCAAAAAGAAATTCTCGATTTCTTTTAATTGCAAAAATTATGTCCAACTGAATTTTTTTTTGGTAAGTAATATAATTTTTAACAGAACGTACAAAACTTTAACAACAAAACATAAACGTACAGAACATTTAAAGAATAAAATGAAACAAGATAAAAACCTTAATATAATATACTATTATATTTAACAGTTATTCAAAAATAATTATGATAAAAATAATAGCACAAAGGGATTTTTTTTTCAAAAAACTCTTATTTCCATCAATGATCGGACAAAACGGGACAAATCAAACAATTTTACGAAAGTGAAAAGATGAACGCAAAGCACGTAAAAAACAGGACGGATGTCACCCTACGCATTTTGAAGTTCTAAGCCCCGTCTTCTATCAAAAAACAGCTACGCTACGACAGATAAATTGCTAGAAACTTGATCGTCAAATTGTCTCTACGTCAATGGCCACCATAAGAAATTTTTATGTCGCACTTTTGCAGTAGAATGGGCCGAATAAATATTAGGTAGGTAGACGGACGATCATTAAAGGCTTGATTTACAGCATGTTTTTATACAATATTTGTGCCGAAAATCGATATTACTACATATAGTCACACTACACTTTCATTGTTAATCGCCTTGACTTTAATGTTACTCGCTATGGACATCCCTGTGGGCGACATCTATAAATAAATTCACCCTTCTTCAACATTAGAAAATAATGTCCAATAAAGACACAATGTTGAGGAATTGACATATTATGTATATGACTTGCTCTGTGCTCATTTTCATGCTTTCATTCAATAAATTTTATTAAAATTATAAGAAGTAAAGACAATAATGAACGAGTATTAAAAAATTCTACGTAAAAAGCATCTCAGCTTAATAAGAAGACAGTGTTTACAATAGATAAGTATATTATACTTTTAATATTATTTAATTTAAATAAAAAGGTTCTATAACGTCTAAAATTACGTATTATACCTATAGTATGTGTGTCTATGAATAATTGATGACTTCTCAAAAATGTAATTATGTCAACAACGACAACGAAAAAAAACTGAAAATATCACGTTACCCACTACTATATACATACATACATATGTACATACTTCCTATTATAATAGGGCAATGTTCGTTGTAGTGTAAAACAAGGACCGGCACTAGACATCGTCGTACTCGATGCGAGAATTTATAATTAATTTTATGTAAAATCATGTACATTACATACACTATATAAGTGCGAGGCGTAGGACGAAAATTAATAAATGAAAAACAAATCGTAAATATTCTCAAAGTGTGCCTAAGCACGAATGAGTACCTCTCGATAAGAGAACTTTCCCAATGCATTATGGCGAGTATGAAAACGAGCTAATTTGCATATTTATTCGTATCGATGTGGTAAAATTATCGTAATTTTAAACGTTTAGAGGGAAGCCATTCCCGGTTGCGAAGTTGGAGAATCGGCGGTCAACGTTTATTGCGAGATTAATTTAATGAATGTGCCGTGACTAAACTGGATTAAACTTCCATGATTTGGCTTTAACACTCTAACATTAATGTGTGGCGTAAAGTATGTACATAAATGTCAACTGATATTGTACATAATATTGTAATGTGTTTATCCCTGCTTACTTTACCGGACGTACTGCTAACATTGATAAGATTGATTCAAAAAAATAAGATATAAAGACGGAAAGATTTTTCCTCCGATAAATCTATGCCTGCGAAATTTTCCGTAGCGAGTGATGCTACCTTTCTAGTTTGATTCTGAGAAACTTTTACCAGTGTCGATTAAAAGTCTGTGCAAAAAGATTTCTACCGTAATAAAGCTTTCAACAACAAAAAGTATCAATACTAGAAAGACGAGCAGCATCAACTTTCCAAAAACAATATTAGCAATGTTTTGAAATCATAGCCTCCATTTCATTAAAATTGACATTGATCATTTTAGAACTGAAATATTATATATCGAGTATATCATATGTACAAGATCGCAATCATTTGAAAGCTATAATTACGTCAATAAATTAATATCACATTGAGGTCACTAGGTATCGTAAGGATCGAAAGACTTTCATCTACTGGTCATATATTACACAACTAATTAAAATTTGACGTGAAAATTCATACATACGAGACATTAAAAATGAGGTCGGCTTATTTTTCAAAAAAAGTCCATTATATAGAGTAAACGGATAGAAAAGCCGATGTGAAATTACGAGTTTCAGATAGTGAAGAATGCCGAATGAAAGTCAATAAATGTGAATAATGGACATAGGTGAAGTTCAACGGCGTAAATAATGACGTCGTAGCTATTATAACCGTCGTCAATCACCATGGGAAATATGGCGTGATGATTACGCCAGGGAAATTCGTATAGCATTCGTATGATACAAAAAATAAATAATAAAAAAAGGTAGGTGCGTCAACTGATGCGAGATATGTACAGAAGACACCTGAAGAATAAACACGCCGAAATTATCGATCGCCGAACTTTTTACCAACGGACATTTGTTTAAAATCATTATTATAATTTCAATTTTTAATAGTAACTAGTGTTGTGCCCGTTGAAATTTCAACGGATGGTTTTGGAAACAAATTGATACACGATTTACAAGAAAGTTACAATACGAATAGTAATAATGAATCGGAATCGTAACTGAAATATAAATCAGGAATCGGGAGTCGGAACTGAAACAGGGATCGGGATCCGGAACTGAAAATAGGTCCCGATCGATGGGAATCAATAAAATTGGATAACCTTTCACATGACAATTGATGCTAGAGTTTTAAACTTAAGCAAAAACTTTTTTCGCTGTATTTTTACCCGTATTTTTAAGTCTAAAATGTCGATCGAAAGTAATAATTTAATATGCGCATAGACAGAGAAATTTCTCTACAGAAAGTTCGGCAGAAATTATCTGTCGGTTTTATCAAAGAGAAGCAACTAGTCTTTCCAACGGATGATGGACCTTTTATACAGCAAATGTTTGGTGTCGTACAACGCGAAAATACGTTAGGACATTGTCAACGGGCGTGTTTACATATAACTTGTAGGAATGCTTGCATAGAAAATGTACTAAAGATATTTATATCTAACGCAGTGGCGAAACTACTATGACGCGGGGGGTATGCGGTACATGCGAGCCCTTAGGGTCGGGTGGGCCTTCAAGAGTATCAACAAATATTAATGCATAAATTAAAAAAAAAAATAGTCATAAACAAAAAATATAGGAAATCAATTCACACTAACTGAAAACAGTCAAATGTTCGTATATGCAAATAAAAATTCAGTCTTAGCGAACTTGCAATATTAACATGAAGAAGGTAAGGAAATGTATTTAAAAGATGTGATTGCAGAATTTTTAAATTGACATATAAGCTAGGAAGGACATTTAAAATTTGCAATTTTATTTATTTCATTGAAAAAATAACTTTTAAGTTTAAAAAAAAAACAATAAATAAATTTGGTAACTATTTCTAGTTCGCCACTGATTTGAATTTGGCAGACATTTGCCGAATGAATTAATAAATGAATCTTACGCCATTTATTGACAATACAATACAATCGGTCGGATGATCCAAATACTTGTATTCATTTCTAACATTTTAGAATTCAAAATTTATTATTAAATAAAAACAACTGGATACTTCAAATCACAATACATTTTTAGCAGCGAGTTTTACGTTTTTTTTTAAATAGCTTTAAATAAATCGATATACATATGTATAATACGTAACGACAAAGTTCAGGTTTTGAAAATTTGATTTCAAAATTGCATTCAACGATAAAGATTCTTTGATAAGAAATGAATTTGAAACAATTTTTCTATAGTAGGGTCACAATTAGAGTAGGTACAAAACATACCGAACGGGACAGACTGCAACGTACTAAGTAACCATCCATACTGAATATTTGTCATTTCAAATGTTTAAACGAAACTGACTCAAATTATTAAAAATAGTCAATATGAACAATTCATCGTGAAAATGTCCATATACGAAATCATCACAGGAAGTAACATTTTTGTGCTGTACGTCTAATGTCGGCGATAAATATAAAATTAACAAATTGGTGATTTGAAATTACTCAATGGACGGTTGGGCACGACTGACTTTGCAGGCGATACAAATCGACATGTCGTATCTCGTTCTTAATCTGAAGATGGGTTCGCTTTATCGGCGTGGAAATCGCCGAAGAGCGGAAGAAAATTCGATCGCTTCATTAATCGGACTTTTGGAAGCTCATATTTAAAAGCTTGAAATGAATCCGCGTGCGAACAGAAACGAAAAAGAGAAACTCGAACGGAGTGGGAATCGGTTAAAATAACCGAACTTGAAAAGGTTAATTATCGTTGTGAATTCGTATTGTGTGTGTGAGCTTCTTTTCTCTTCGTGAACAAATTGTAGTCGTCAACGTGTTAAGAACTTCAAATTTCTCTTCTGGCGAATTAGCACTCGAGTATTAAGTGTCCGACAGTAATTTTAACACTATTCATTCGTTTGAAATGTACATACATACATATACATAAGTATCATATGTAGATAAGATAGGGGTATGGAAGAGCTTTACAACGTGCGCAAGTGTTTATTTTTGGTTTGAAATAAAAAGTTGAATAAAAAAAAATAATTGTAGGGATTCCTATGAATATAAAATAAAATTCGTTTACTTTGGTATAAGGAAAACAACGAATAATAATAAATAAAGTGCTCATAGGAAAATATTCTACGAAAACAATATACACGTTTACATATAGTATATATCTAATCTATAATTTGGAAAGAGACTTTGTATGTATCCTTGGTCGTCGTTTTCGTCCGTAGATCGGTGACGTCATCGAACACGTGATTCGATTTTTTTTTTTTCGATCCATGGGCGCCGATTTGTTTTTTTCGTTTCAATGGATTCACCCCCGCGGGGGCGCAAGGCGAGTAGTTTCATGGGGCCCCGCCAGGGGCGCCACAAGGGGCGCAGCCCCGTGGGGCCCCAGCCTCATGGGGCGCAGCCCCATGGGGCTCAAAAGGGGGCGCCACAAGGGGCGCAGCCCCGTGGGGCCCAGCCTCATGGGGCGCAGCCCCATGGGGCTCAAAAGGGGGCGCCACAAGGGGCGCAGCCCCGTGGGGCCCCGAATGGGGGCCCCGGGGGCCCAGCTTCATGGGGCGCAGCCCCATGGGGCTCAAAAGGGGGCGCCACAAGGGGCGCAGCCCCGTGGGGCCCCGAAGGGGGCCCGGGGGGCCCAGCCTCATGGGGCGCAAGCCCTAATAGGCATTAACTAAGGGGGGCGAAGCCCTAGACGGCAATTAATCATGGGGGCGCGGAGGGGCGAAGCCCTAAAAGGCAACTGATCATGGGGGCGAAGCCTTAGACGGCATTTAATCGTGGGGGCGCGGAGGGGCGAAGCCCTAAAAGGCATTAACTAAGGGGGGCGAAGCCCTAAACGGCAATTAATCTTGGGGGCGCGGGGGGCGAAGCCCTAAAAGGCATTAACTAGGGGGGGCGAAGCCCTAGACGGCATTTAATCATGGGGGTGCGGAGGGGCGAAGCCCTAAAAGGCATTAACTAAGGGGGGCGAAGCCCGAAACGGCAATTAATCTTGGGGGCGCGGGGGGCGAAGCCCTAAAAGGCATTAACTAAGGGGGGCGAAGCCCTAGACGGCTTTGAATCATGGGGGCGCGGAGGGGCGAAGCCCTAAAAGGCAACTGATCATGGGGGCGAAGCCCTAAACGGCAATTGCTCATGGGGCGTGGAGGGGCGAAGCCCTAGAAGGCAAAGGCTCAGGGGGGTGCCGAGGGCGAAGCCCTAGAAGGCAAAAAAAAAAATTGATTTTTTTTTTTGATTTTTTTAAATTTTTTTTTGATTTTTTTTTTATTTTTTTTTTTATTTTTTTTTTATTTTTTTTTAATTTTTTTTTTTATTTTTTTTTTAAATTTTTAAATTTTTTTTTTTTTTTTAATTAAATTAGCTTAGTCATGTTTAAGCGGTTTATATTATAAACACTGAGCGAAGCCGGGTAATACAGCTAGTAAATATATAAAAAGCAATGTTTGTCTGTCACGTATTCGTTCCTATACTATTCAACCGATTGCGATGAAACTTACACGAGTTATTGTGTGCATGCCTGCGATGGTTTCTGTAAAAAAAAATCGCCCAAAAACAGGAATGAGTGGCAGTGCAACGCAATAATTTCAAATGTGTTCGCGTCACCACCTGCGTTGTTACGGTAAAATAAACAAACAATTGAAAAATTTCAAATGTGTTCGCCGCCTGCGTTTTTTCAAAAAAGTATCATTACTGTGATGTCATTTGATTATTAAGTATTAATTTAAAACTGAAACATTCACCTATTGAAACACATCGAGAAACGGGTACGGGAATTGCATGCGTTATTGTGGCATTGCGACGCATGCCGGGTTCAGCTAGTAATAAATAAATGTTTTCATTTATTGTAGTGATAACGTTCTGAAGGGGTATCAATTTCTATCTACATATGTACATACTATAATATTTCTGAGAAACGAATAAAAACACTGTTCTTGTGTTTATCTTTGCTCCAATATTTTATTCGTACAATATAATATTATGCAAAAAAAACTTAACTTAAGAATATTACTAAGACTTCCATTTACAAACAAAAAATAAATAAAAATCACAACCAATTCGAGAAATTGCTCATTTCATGGAATATAAAAAAAAAAAATTTCATTAACGAGGCACGTCTAATGCTTTGAACAGAGTGGTCACGGGTTCAAATCCCACTGGTTTCTGCTGGCAAGACCTTGGATCAGAGTTTGCCAATTTATCTGATTTTCATTGAAACGGTTCCAACAAATTGACAACCTTACGCATTTTCTCACAAAATCTCGAATTTCTCTGAATTGTATAAAATGCTGCAAATTTACATATATGACCATAATGTTGATGTCAATTGATATATGTATTTACTTTGTATAATAATACATATGTAGTATCAAATGTACAATGTTTCTGGCCCGGAAGGTGCATTAGGGTTACCTGTAAAGCCTTCCTGGTATAAAATAAAAGTAAAAAAAAAAAATTAAAAAATCAATTGATACGTGAACACTCAGTGAAGTACACCTCGACTGACTCGTCACCAAAAATGCAGACCAATCATCGATAACGAAAGACGACACCATCGGCACATATTAACGACCAGTCAACACATCATTCAGTGGAAATCGGACACCGTTCACACCACTCAAACGCAACCTGAATCCAAAAATCTAAAGAGAAGAAGAAGCCAAGTCGGTGACCAGATAAGAGGTATACCATCCAGAGGAGATTTGCGCATTCGAGAACATTGTTGACACACTCCAACATATCGCACATTATACATATAGTCTTCCTCAAACATCTGAAACTGCCAAGAATGTCAAGACTACTTCATATATGTACATACTATGTGCATCGGTAGGTGTTAATTAACGCACGGCGATACCGTACGTGCCTACACGTGGATTCAGTAGAGCTGACCCTAAAAGCGAGGTTCACCTTTCCTCGACGCACCTCTGCTGCATGTGTATTATCATTATCGACTACGTGCGAACTTCCGAAATCCAACCTACATATGAATGTAGGTGTGTGTATGCAATTGTGATCGTTGCATGTGAATTAATTGCACGGGTTTTAAAATCGTGTGAATGGATTTGGTGACGTCATCGATAAAAAATTGGCAGATTTGACAATTCAAATGTATACATATATACATACTATTCGTTATTAATAAATTTATTGGAAAAGTATATTTTTGGGAATACATATTTTGCATGGGAATAAATCTATATATTAAAATATAACGGCTCATATGTTTGTGTGATTCAAACATTTTTTAGCTAACAAAATTGAAAAATTTAGAGTGAACAAAATTGAAAGTCCGTAAATATATATGATTTGAAAATCATATCATTTTGATATAAAAATTTGTCAGCTTTCCCTGACAAAACGTAATCCAACATCACTGCAAAGAAAACAAATATGTATGTATGTATAATAAAATCATCAACCGATTTAAACCTCAGCCACCCGAAGCGACCTTTGTGCAAAAATTTATTACGATCCTTAAAAATTTTCAAATAAAACAAAACCAGTGTAATTAAAACGTTCGTTTAAGCGAATCGCATTGAATTGTATAAATTTGACAGGCGGCAACTTGACACACCCCCGCCTGCCTTCATTAACTTTCACTCGATTTTAATAGCTTTTTTATTACACTGTGATGGGGAAGGCACTATACAAGTATACCCTCACACCAATAAGTAGATCGGTTGGTGTGTGTGTGTGTGTGTGTGTGTGTGTGTGTGTGTGTGTGTGTGTGTGTGTGTGTGTGTGTGTGTGTGTGTGTGTGTGTGTGTGTGTGTGTGTGTGTGTGTGTGTGTGTGTGTGTGTCTACAAAATTTGGCGACTTTCTTTCCAGTGCCTTTTTTAATATTAAAAGCGCCTTTGCGATATCGGATTCTCGCTAATCTTTCTCTTTTTTTTTTGCTGGTACTTTATTTTATTTTTCCGGGGACACGCGTACAGAAAAGAAAAATCCGAAGGGAAAATTTAATCAAAGTCTTTTCGGCGACTGAGCAATACACAAATTAAAATAGTAGCCGATCTTTTGAGAAGCGTCGCACCGGACCGTGGACCCTTCGAGCGTCGGTCGTTAATCTTCCGGGAAATTTTTCGAAATTTTCGAGTGCCTATTTGCGTCGAGAATGCTTACACTCTTACAGTTTTTACAGGTACAAAAATAAAGTGAAAGAAAACGAAGGAAAAAAATACATGAATGAATTAAGCCGGATGGCGCCCACTCCGACGATGAATAGAATTATTTTAACCTTATCGAGTTTAAATCTTAACCCCATTGTTCTGGAAAATTTCACGCATATATTTGATACGCAAAATGGAGAACAGTGCGTAGAATAAATAAGCATATAGTGAAATATCGTATTTCAATTAGTGCTTCGGATGAAAGATTTATAATATTGTTCATAAATACATATATTCATCCAATCAATATATACTTTCGTTAATCGGGACACATAGGCTGGAACACTTTGGCACAAGGGCGCAGTCACACATTTCTTTTAGTTCGCAAGGGTGCAGTCACAGCATCGTATTTTGTTAGATAATTTTATGTGTAAAAAAACGATAGCACACCGGATCTTAGCAATGGAGACGAAGTCCAAAACTCACCCCCTGGAGTGTTTTCAGTGATGTTTTATGCTTGTATAAGTTTGACAGTGATTCGCATATTTTAAGAAATGCAAAAGAAACTTGTCGAAATAATAATATCGTACGAATTAGTAATGTAATGACATGCGGATACCATTTGTTTTTGCGCCTTAAGGATTTCGCACTAATTATGAAAACACATGTTGAATTTGGGTACGCCGTGTATGGAAAATTAATTTTACGAAAGCGTAATTGTAACATTCATGTCTAAAGAGCGAAGAATCGAATTAATGTATAAATAATAATAAAATTCGTATTGAAAAATATCACTTTTTTTTAATTTTTCATACACAGCACACCCAACATCAATACCACCGTACGCCAATGAATTCCAGAGTATACTTCAAAACGCAACGAGAAATCCCCGTAGACATGTCCATTGAAACTGCATATATAAATATGTATCCTAGCGACCATATGTATTAAAATTACTATATATTATTAATTTACTATATATTATTAATTTACCCAATACATACAAATGTAAAAATCTTACATATGTATTGGGTAAATTCATGGAGATTTTTATGGTCCGTTGATTACACTGAGCAACAAAAAATCACGTTTTTGAGTTACCAGAGCGGAGACTAACCAATCTTTACTAAGTTTGACCCACTGAATTCGTATATGATATTGATTTTTGTTGGTGGGTGATCGTTTACGAGATATGAGCGTTTAAAAAAATGCGCGATTTTTACAGTTTTTTGGCTTTTGAGGTCTTTAACTCAAAATTTAGGATTGTTACGCTCAAAGTGAGTATTGGAGTCAATAGACAGATATTTTTCCTATTAATTCTTATATTTCATTGCTTTAAAATACTTCTAATTAATTGTCTAGCGAATTTTAAAAGTCAAAAATATATTTTTTTTTTTACGGATTTTTTTTATCTAAGCGTACTAACTCAAGCGGTAATTGCAATTTAAATGCTTTCGTTGTGTATATGGTTGTAGCGCGTAATATTTTGGGGTGCAAGCGAGATGGCATGTAATCCACCTCACAGAGTACAGCGGTCGGACTACATGCCAGCTCGCTTGCACCCAAAATATTACGCGCGATTTTTACAGTTTTATGTCTCCGCTCTGGTATTTTTTTGTTGCTCAGTGTTATTGGTCACAAAGCGCTCTCCCAAAAGTCAATAAAATCCCTATAACGGAACATCTGGCAGCCGAAAAGTCCATCATACTAACGGGAAATCGATTGCCAAATATTCCATATTCGCGATTTTCATGGCAAAAACTGTCTTTTGGGGGATCGCAATGTGACTCCATGTGAGGGGATCCAATTACCATTTTTACAAAGGGAAAAAAATATGTCCCTCACCTAGTTTGATTCGTGAGTTAAAATACGCCATCGAGAGATACATCCTTCACAGCCTTCAATTACAATATGTTATATTTTTATAACCTTTCGCGTTTTTCCGCGTCCGCTGCGTTTTTCCTTATTTTTACTTACCTCTTATTAAGTTCACATGGTTTTTACGTGATCATTTACGATTATGGATATCAGTTATGTATATCGGTGAGACATTAATCCCAAATTTCCATGTACAATTGCACTCTGACCGACTCGGCCCATTCGACCCCGTATGGTGACTTCACAGCTACGCTAGCACAGCTAGGTCTTCACTACAATTACATATAATATATCGTAATTCGGCTTATTATCATATTAACAATCGAGAAATGTAAGGAACATAATCTATGGATCCAAACGACAAACGCACAAATCGGACAGCAGCGAATTGAATTCAAGTTTAATAAAAAGAAGCCGAAGAAATTTATGAAGGTGCATTAAAAAAAAGCTCACCCATATAACTCGAGAGATAATTTCATACGATATATAGCTTTCATAAAAACAATTTAATACTAGGGCAAAGTTTTCGACTTAACAATAACGATCGAACACTGAGATAACTCAAAAAATAATTGAGACCGAACATTGTTCGCAAAACTATGTAGCTAGAACCGAGGAAGTCAGCGAAATAAACAAAACATCAACTTTTATTAACCACGTAACGGCGATCAAATACAACACCAACTGCAATCGCAAAATCAATAGCAAATAATGTTATAATTTTTTTCTAAATGCATTCATCCGGTAGCTTTTGACGTAAACTGATTTATTTACGTAAGTGGCTCTCAAACGGTTTAGCCTTGACGGAAGCCGTACACTACGAGATTTGTAACATTGACCTCATGCGTTGCCGTTTTTACTAAATCGAACGCAAATTAAAGGTCAACCTCTGTCTATATATTACATATGTATATATGTAGAGGTATGTATAATAGATAGTGATCGACCGATTATTTCCTTCAATATCAATAAAGACATGACCAAATAACCAACGAATCGACCGTCTAATGAAAAATTAACTAAAAATAGATCATCTGACATTTAGACATGGAATCGCAAATGTCAATTCCGGTAGTGAGAGCGTAAAAGATCGGCCGTCAAAATATACTCATTAATCTAAAAATAAATCATATTATCAATATATAGAGCTCGTTTCTACTGCATACAACATAAGATTCTATGTCGGAAATCAAGGTTGCAAATTTCGGTGAAAGATGTTTAATTAAAAATCGAGTTTATCATATTTTAACCTCCCGTGTCGAGATACGAGAGATATGCGATTCACCTTGCACTACGTTCGAATGATTATACTTCGCGCACACAATAACACAATAATAGGAATAAAATAAATTTTAGCACCTTTTAACAGTATTAAACAAATTAAGCAGTAAAATTGGGTATATAAACTATCTCTTTCTTAAAAGTGTGTGTCAAAGATATATAATAGTCTGCATGACGTTTGTAGTACAGAAACTTTACAAAGCGCTGTAAAAACCACATCAAAATCAGTTCAAATGCTTGTTTAGTTGGCATATCAATCCAAAGTTAGTCTAATAAAACTCTTCAGAGATTCATTACGCTTACAAAGCGACAAAACGCGACACAAAGCGACAAAACGCGACACAAAGCGACAAAACGCGACACAAAGCGACGCAACGCGCTGCGTGCAGAGCGACGCGACACAGCACGCCGGAAGACGTCAAACTGTCATTGGGAAAAAGTGAATCCTTCGAATAAAAATTACGATTTTTTAGGATGATCATCCAAATGGGCAACGTTTTCGAATCAAATGTGCGTGTGATTTCGTTAAAAATGGACAAGGAAGTGATTTTTGACAGTTTCGCCGTTTTGCATTAATCAAACTGACGGGACACAATCGATCATGACCTGTTGTTGTCGATTCGAGAGTGATATATCTGCGATGTCCTTGCCGATAAAATTATTTATATTTCTACTTATTTATTGAGTATTTATTGTATATGTAAGTTTCGTTCAATTTTACATACGTCGAATAAAGATTGATCGCGTACTCGGAGGGATTGAATACTCGCTCCTTTTTTTTTACTTTATTTTTATTTGCTATGCAATTTGTTCGAAGTAAAAATGACCGGCTAATTGTTTGAAATAGTAATAATATGTTTCGAATTAAATTATACACATTATTCGTACGAATGGAGGTAATCCTTCACCTGCGTTAAAACTGCACGTTGACATTTTGACCTCAGAACACGATTTGTTTATTGTGCTTTCGAACAATATGGCCATTATAGACATCGAAAATCGATTGTACAATTGTGCGTCCTATCGGAAACTAAAACTATTATTATACAAAGGCGACAGCGTTTCTCAAACTATAATATATCGATCAACGTAAAAGCCTCTACATATTAAACGAGTTGCGATTTACAAAGAATCATTTATTACCGTTGTCTTGTATGTACATAGGTACATTAGCTTTGTAAACATGATTAGAATTAATGATAGTTTCATTTGTTGCGGCAATTTACGAGATTTGATACAAAATTTCGCACATTTTTAGCATAACTTGAACGCAACCTGTACTGTGAACTGACTGTAAGTCACCATGTTATCTAATTATTACCATTACAAAACGTAATTCTTGTTCTAATCAAGGAGCCTATTATAGATATAATTAAATACATATTTGATCAAAGTATAGTATAAAATAATATGAAATAAAAATCACAATATGAAAAAATAAATAAATAAGCGTGGTCGCGTATAGTTGCAGTTCTACGTCAAAAAAAGCATTATTTTCAAGAAATTTTGAAATAAATTTAACAGAGAAACATCAAAACATCCAATCGATGCGATTTACAATTTACAAAAACGAACGCAAACCGTCAGTTTGGCGCGCAGGCCATCTTTTAAACTTTAAATGTAACCTTTTGAACTCGGGGCACTTTATCAGCGGCGTTGTAAACTTCGGCTTGTTTTTGTTTTATTTTTATCAACAACAAGTCGGAATGTTTAAAGCGAAAAAAAAAATACATATAATACTAACAATGTAGCAGAAACGCACGAATTATTTTTATTACTGTCGTTATTTATTTACGCCTTCGCGGATAGAAAATACATATTGAAAGAACATATACAAAAGCGAGTGCGTACGTATAATATATTATATATGATACTATAGATAAGGTAGAAGTAATTTTCAGGACTATAATAGAGAATTTCGGAAGATCTGAAGTTTCCAGCACACGCGATCGAATCTCGCCGGACATGAAAGCTACATGATGTATAGTATCTCTCTTTCTCTGTCTCTTACGCGCTTTCCTTTCTACGGAAAACAATTACTATGTGGGGTCGTTCGTGTACCTTAGCACAAAAAAACCATATATGTACATACATACATATGTACATATATACATTATAGATTTTTCTGTACCCACCTATGTTTATATGGTATAAAAATAAATCATTGTTGAACTTTCAGAACAAAAGCACAGGACGTCTTTTATTCGTTGTGCGTGAGATGCATGCACATTGTTGTAATTTAAGATTGTTACGGCAAAATTGCAAGGCTTTTCCTGGATTCGCCGTGCCTAAATGCACTTATGTATATCTTAGATGAAAATTGAGATACATACAAATCACGCCAAAATTTTAATCTAAGAAAATTGTAAACATAATTTTAGTAAATAATTGCAGATAAAAAAGTACTTAAACCAAATAAAGCAATAACAATAATTATAAATGCATTTTAAACATTGACATACATAAATATTGACATACATAAGATTTCGTGCAACATTGAAAACAAGTTGAGATAATAAAGTATTTTTGTAAAAAAGAAAAAATTCTATTTAAGTATATAATAGTGGCGTGCCGTGAAAATCTTGCTGTTTTAATCACATAGTTTTACTTACGTGTGCGCGAGCAGGATACAAGAGAACTCTGTATGACGTCGCCTAGTCAACTTTTATCCTGCTCTAGCACACATAAGTAAGCCTGTGCGACAAAAACCAGGAGATTTCCACGGCACGCCACGTTGTATTTTGAAATACGCCGATAGACGTTGTATTTTGAGTATGTAAAAAATAAACAAGAATACTACCAGCTAAGCCTTTCAAGGTAGCATTGAAAAAAATGCATTGAACATGGGTCCTGTAATCCGTGTCATTGTTTATAAAGACTGGTTTACACCGGAATTTCTGAATTTATAACCATAGCAGAATTTCCCGATGGAAATCCCTAGCTGCTGAGTATTTTAGATTGTGGCTTGGCATTTAGATTGTGAGCGTTACATTTTAACAACAATGAAGAAAATGGAAGTAGTTTTGGAAAAATACATAAATTAATAGACTTCTTTTGTTTATTTTATATTACTGCAAGATACATATATAAGAGAGTCTAAACACACCTTTACGAAACTCGAAATCCTCGGCAGTATTTATCTAGGGTTTGTTTGGATTAGCTACAATTTTTTACAATGCTTTCTATTGAATAACTAAATAATTCTAGTTGGAAATGTTGGCGAAATTTTCAGCGTGGCGGGCTTTCAACAGAAAAGACGTTAGCACTCAAAATGTTGATAACATAGAAACGGCATCTGATGCAAAAGCGGGAACAGAAAAATCAAAATTTTATCACATTATTACAGTGTTCCATAGCCAAAAATTATACCTATGTATATATAAGAACATTTTTGAGTTCACTTTCCTAACCTAACCTAGCCCGAATAATTACACCGAAAAAAATCCAAAAAATAAATTGAGTCACGTAAAGGGTTAACCCTCCCACTGGCCGCCTAGAAAGAGATCATATCGCACGCAACAACATAGTTTATTATTTTATCTATTTTTAAAAAGGCGTGATTAATTATTCATCAGATATAAAATTCAACCGTTATTTTCATATGATAATATATAACAGCACGAATTAACACATTCGTTCACGACTTACCACACATACATATAATGCACGATTTAACCACACGCATTTTTGCACACACGCAAATTTCCCAAAAAACAACAACAAACTAATTACACACACACACACACAAAACGATAATCGGATCTGAGGTACGACAAACAACCATCAATTTTAAAAAAATCACACGCGTGACGATTTTGAAATATTAGCCACAACGTTTTAAGATAAACTAATCTGAATGTTCGAAACAGTCATGATCTCGTGACCGTGTCATTACTCTCTTACATACGATGGTCACAAACATGCTCGGACGTATTAGCCCGTGTGCTAAGATCATCATTCAATTATACAACGTTGAACTTCCGAGGTGAAAACTGGTCTCGGTCTGGATGGGTATGTAGTGTTAAATGCGATCGGACAAATGACCGGCATTTAACAGGTTAGTTACGCTGGCTAAACCGCGTGTGTCAATCTGCATAATTAACTGTATGTAATATTCAATGAGAGACTGCGTTTCCTTCCTGTCACGCATTCTACATGTGTATGTATGAATGTACATATGTACATACATATTTAGACGAGCCAGTTTCATTTTGCGACGATTTGCATGGTAGCGAAATAGGCACAAATCTAAATTTTACACACGTGCTCAAATTTGATTGAGAGATTATTTCTTCACCGCACAATAAAAACAAAAGTAAAGAGCCACTTCCGGTTGACGGGTCTTCACCAAATTTTATATATAACTAGACTTAAACTTCTAGATATGAAATTTCAGTTCAATACAACTAAAGGTTTCGGAGAAAAACATAAAAAAACCTCGATGCTCTAGAGTAAAAGTACTACTTCCGGTAAAAGGTAAAAAAATTCTTAAAATTTTTTGTTAGAAAATTTATGATTTCTATTACATATAAAAACAAAATCAGTCTGATTCAGTTAGCGGTTAGGGAGATAATTGAATTCAATAACTTCAAAAAAGAGGCCACCTATGTATACGGGGAGGTGCCATTTCCGGTCAACTTAAAAATTCGTATAGATAAGAATTTCAGTGACCGATAGATACTAAGTTTCAGTTCAATAGGACGAACGGTGTTCAAAAAATCCCCAAAATACACAGATACACATACTAACACACAGACACACACACACACACTTTTTCTAGATTATGAAAACGTGATCAGTGATCGATTCCGAGTTCGAATCAGTAAACTTACATTCAAATAAATAGTAAATCGTTTCAAAATTAATATAAATTGAGGTTAGCTTTCGCATATTAATCGCCAATAAGGCTTGACAGATGTGAATGACGACTTATCGTATCGACGTTACATTGCAATTATATACAAAATAAAAATATGCAAAAAATGCACTATGTATATCCATGCCGAAATTACATCACAAGCAAATTTTGAGCTTAGCGAAACTAGCGCGAACGATTCTCAACCATCTGTTCGCAACAAAACATTTTAAGTCGTATATTTTGTATGCCTTCTCCATGCAAAATATAAACCCGGAATCTATTGATGTTTCGAAAAAGGCATACATAAAGCACACAATTTACACAACGCAAAACATATTTTGTTGCAATTTTTTTTGTATATAGAAATTGCAAAATAGTGAAGGTTCACTCACGTACCCGGAGAATATTCAGTGCAGTATAATAAATGCCATATGATCCTTTCGAGACTTCATAATAAGAAAACGCTTCAAAATTTTATTTACAAAGATATTACATGGCATTTTATGTACAGTAATGAACCTAATTGGCTTATATAATAGTGTATTAACAATGTTCGGATTAACAATGTATGTACACAATAAGATTGAAGATTCAGTTGAGTGAATCCTTGCTCCTGATTATGCATAGTTCTAACTAAACGGTTAGAAACACAACAAGCCTTAAATACTTGGTTAAGATGTTATTCGAAGCGACTCGGGAGTAACAGCATCTATAATTATAATATGTATGTATAACATTGGATATAATAAACATAAGAACGGAATTTGAAGAATTTCCGACCACTCGATACCGCCTACTCGGTATGTGACATGTACATTGTACATACATACATTATAACAATTTAATCTCAATGTCAAAAAACCGATTCGTAAACATTGAGACACGGTACCACATAGCATAAACAAATTTAATGGATTTCATATAGAATAAACAAGCATTATGTATACATATATGTACATACATATGTGTATGCAAGTGTCAGTTTGCTCAAAAGAGCCACTGTTAAAGAAATAATTAATCATATAAAATAATCTTGAAAAACTGTGTGTACTTTGATATTCACGTACTTTGATATGAAACAGAGTACAAAAATTTGAACGATAAACAGATGAGTAATATAATACTTTTAGAAGTATAATAATCATAACGATAATGTGCAAATTTATCTACTGTTAATCTTTCATATCTGTAAAGTAGATCAAACGTACTTAACTAAGTCAGTGTCTTAAGAGATTGAATTATATCGCTCGACATGTTTAAAAAATATTTTATCGATTTGATTTTTATCATAATTAAAGTAAGTAGAAATAAGTGATACTAAGAAGAGCTTTGTAAAAAATACGTCAGCCCTTAAACACTGATATTAAGTAAACTGAACATATCTCGAATACAAGTGAAAAATATGCAAACATTTTAAATAGCAGTAGTTTGGCTTAGTGATAGCGTATATATTTAGCATCACTGAGGTCATAGGTTCGAGTCCTCGCCACTGCTGGTTAGATTTGGGGGTTTTGTGACTCCAAATCGATCGTTTCTCTATCAGAGTTTGCCAATTTTATCTGATCATTGCTGAAAAGGTTCCTGAAAATTGGTATTAAATCTAATCCTGTTGTCACAAAAATCTGCCTGTGTATAATTTGTATTAATTATACACAGTAATCTGAAATCTATAGATATCTCTATCGACATCTCTATAATTTCTTATTTATTGTATGTATAAAAATTGTATACAAAAAAAAAAAAAAATCTAAAAATAATCCATAGATGTCACTATGATTATTATTTCTGATTAATTGTTATATTCTATATATTCTGATTGTATATGTATGTATTACTGTATTTCTGATTTCTGATTGTTTATGTATTTCATTAACGTACACCCGTCGCATTGGAGCAAATCTGTAATGGCGAGTGTGTATTGATTTGTGACAATAAAATAAATAAATAAAAATAAATAAATATAATATCTATAGAGTGGATTAATGCATTAATGCAATGAGTCATCAATGCAATCACAAATAACAATACACGTTCCAACAGTGCTGAAAGCAAAAGAGCAAAAAAAAAACAGTTTTCTATGTAGATAACAATGACCATAACGCCCTAAAAGCATTTTGCACTTAAAAAATAAAAAGAATCCAACATACACTGTCGGTCATATAAATTGCATCACTTTCAGTCATACAGATTTTGGGTCACACAAGTAATTTCGGTTTTAAATGAGTAATTTTTAAGATGGATTTGTATAATATTATATAAGAATAATGACTAGCCTTTAGTATTTTAAGTTGCTGACAAATTAAATACAGAAGTTCAACTGAAGAAAAAAAATCAACTGAAGATCTAAATGGCGCCATAAGTACATAGACAAGACATACTGGTCAATTTATGTAGTATACCCAAGGTACTTACAGTCGAGGCGTGTTTCTAGTAAATTAGCGAACGATAAGCGGGGACAGATTCGAACGAGAAACGCATTCGTCACATGCGACCACTTATCTAATTCAGTGTCGCATATAAAGTGTTGAGTTTCGACACGAAAAACTGCATTCCTGTCTAGTTTTTTCTTCTTCTTCTTCTTCTTCTCATTTCGGTTCGTACATACATATATAATTCTCGTGCACTTATCACGCGATTAGAAAAGGTCGTTGAGGTGTTAGAAGATATTGTCAAAATGTGTGCATGAATGTCGTTTGTCAGAGGCGCGTGTCTGATTACATACACAGTGTGCATTTAACGTTACTAACTGGGATCAAATGATTCAGATAGTTACGCGCTTTCCCGTCGGATTAACCGTCCATTTAGCGGCGTCACGGCAAGAGGAAAGGCACATTAATCAAGACTTGGACAATTAATTCGCAGTGTCAAGTTTAAGGCACTACAAAAAACTTAAGTTCATCAGGAGCGGGAATTTGCGACAACACTAAATATACGTTTTTATTTTGCGTTCTTTATTATTATATAAAAATAAAAAAGATGTATATATATATAAGTGGCTTATTTTAAAATTCAAATAACTTCAAATATCGTACCTAATTAATCATATTTTACTATTTTTTATTTTCATACAATTAAAACTTTAAAAAATTAATTTCGATAAACGGATTTTATTAAAATTCCAATAATAATCACATCGATGGCTTGGTGCACAGATATTGTCTGTACATTTTTGAATTTTAAAATTGCAGCTGCTGGAATAATTCAGGCTTTTCCTTTCAAGGTAATTTATGTGTATATAAATTACATTGAAAGGAAAAACCTGAATTATTTCAGCATCTACAAACTTAAAATTCGATACATATTCAAAAATGGACATACAATACCCGTGCACCAAGCCATCGATATACGATTTGCTTTATACGTTTTGATAATGTATGTAAATGGGCATAAAAAAATTTAAAAGACCTTAAAATACATAGAAAAAAATAAATAAAGTAATTTTTGTTGAACTCATTATAGATTTTGAGCTGGGAGAAAATTTCACTTAAAAATTCCGCATAATAATGAGCCGCGCTCGATACACATCGGGTCAAAACTAGAGTATCAAATTAACGGCATGTGAATAAATTTACACATAAAAGCGATAATAAAAATCAAAAATCTCACCTTAGGCAATTCATTCAGCGGACTTCGCGACGCATTGCGAATCGCCGAAATAAATCAAACACGGAAAGTTTCGCATAAATTTCCATTAAAATGCGGATAATCACCAGACCACTTTCACAACACTCGCGTATTGATAAACGAAGAAAAAAATTAATATCAAAAGACGTATCACTTCACTTAGGTAAGACCCGGAAGAAAAATGTAACAAAACACGAGCCTCACAGTTTTTGAAGCGGCGGACGCGTCCGAGTTTCAGGTGCGTGCTTCAAGATAGCAAGAACACCTCAACAACACGCAGAATCTCCAACCTGTAATGAAAAAAATAATAAATTAATAATAGAAATCCATAAAAATGTTAATACTCACTAAAAAATATTTTAAAAAATCTTCAATATATCTAATGAAGATATAATTTAAGCAAGATGGACAGTATCCATAATTACAACCCAGGTCAAAGATACCACTAGTCAAAATTTACATAATAATAATTTTTGCTTCAAGTTCATTTATACATACCCAACAGTATATAATATCTAATACCTAACGAATAGGCATGTCATCGCATTTGTAATTTACGATAAATTTTCCTTCAAATGGGTATATTTCATCTCATAATATACACTGTCCGTGTGTTTATATCTCATTTTGACATGTCTTGTAAACGTTCATCTTACGAAATCACAACATTCGAAACGCTTACATTAAAAAAAATCCCAAACGGAATTTATTCCAAACGAACGTTGGATCAAAATTCTTTGGCTGGTAAATATTTTTGCAGCAATACTAATTTTAGTCATCAATACGTTCGAAAATGAGACCAGGAGACGGTTGCAACTGGAATTGAAAGTCTTTGATCAATGCGTTTTTCTTGGAATGATGTGAAATTCCAAAATGTTGCATAAAGTCAGATGATTTTGGAATGTTGTATGCTTGTTATGACGAGAACAGACAGATAACAAAACATATGGATAAGATGTATGACTAAAGTAGCTGACATAGCTGACTAGTTGACATGTAGTTAGCAGAATACATGAGAAAAGTACTCGAATGGTACCCAAGAAAGTGTAAGAAAGACCACCTGTGAGACGGGTGGAAGAAGTTAGAAAAATGTGTATAATTAGACTTTAAAATGTTGCTCAGAACAGAAAAGAATGAAAACTTTTTCGAGAGACCTTCAATTAGTAGTGAATGGTAATTTTAGCAAATTTATTACGAAAGGAAGCTGTAAAATGTACGATTCAATAAAACTTTTAAATACTTCCTCGGATAAAAATAATAATAAAAAATTCTTACAAATAAAATATATAACTTTCATACTTAATCACGCATAAACAGTACCACTTTAACAAATACAAATTACGATACACAGTATATACATATGTATATATGTACATATACATATACGTACAATACAATAAAAAAACAGGTAATTTTTAACGAGAAGATTGGAAGCTGGCGATTTAAGTTTCACCGTTTCGAATACAAAGTATCACGAAATCGACGAATAAAATCTTATCTCATTCGAAGATAACGACTCGAGATAAGATAGAAAGAAAGAAATAAAAAAAAAGAATAGCATATCGAGGTTAAACACAAGATGTATATGTACGCTTATAAAAGGGACCTTAGAGATGGAAGAGCACACACGTATGTATGATACGTAGAGTCGTGAACAAATCTCAAGATTCATACGAAATCCCGTGAGCGTAATATAATAATAAAACGTGTTATATTTGGGGTCGAGAAGCGCGCAATAATATAATTAGAAGATATAATATGCATGTTGGGGCAATTTATTACATTAAAAATCGTGACGCTCGCTAAACGCATGAGATCACTCTTATGGAGTGTGACGTCATTATAATCGATAATGGTGCATTCTGTTGTGCGAATTTAATGTGTCCATTTATCTACTAAATGCTACCGAGCACGCAAACACTTCTAAATTCGCCATAAGATACGTTCATATATGTATATGTAGGTACATATGTACGTGTAAACAGAGAATTGGAGCGGAGCAAGAGCACAGAGCACGGGGCAGTGGAGCGATGAGATTTTGCGCGGAGCAGGAGCAGAGCTCAGCACGTAAAATTTTCTCGTGCTCCACTGCTCCGTGGAGCACGAGATATATTTTTTTTTTCAGCTTACTTATGCCGTTTTTTTGACTCGAAAAATGTTTCATAATGTTGCCATTAACAAATATTAAATATAATAATTCAACAATGGAATTATTTTGACACGGAGAAACTGCCGCGCGTAGAGATAACCTCTCTTTGGTGACGTTTAATGTGACAGCGACTGGATTCTGAATTTCAAATATTAATAAAGGAAAGATTATATTTATTGTTTTGGTATGCTGATTCTCACTCTTTAGTTTCACTCTGGTTTTGTTAAATTTATATTATCTGTGTATTTATATTTTATTTTATCAATTTATAAATATTTAAGCAAACATAATTGAAACAGTCATGGCATGGCGCTAATGTCGTGATTGCCGTGTCGGAAACCATACCTGTTGTATCATACTTTCTTATTAAATTATTTTAAAAAATAAAAATCAACATAGAGGTGTGTTTCTAATAGTTCTGATTTGAATGCTGACATTTTTTCTGTTGAAAACCCGCCACGCTGAAAATTTCGCCAACATTTTCAACTCGAATTATTTAGAATTTCAATAGAAAGCAGGTATAAAAATTGTAGCTAATCCAAACAAACCCAAGATAACTACCGCCGAGGATTCCGAGTTTTGTAAAGGTTTGTTTAGACTCTCTAATATATGAATCTTGCAACAATATAAAATAAACAAAAGAAGTACATATATTAATAAATGTATTTTTCGAAAACTAGTTCCATCTTCTTCATTGTTGTTAAAATGTAATATGCTCACAATCTAAATGCCAAGCCACAATCTAAAATACTCAGCAGTTAGGGATTTACACTGAGAAATTCTGCTATGGTTATAAATTCAGAAATTCCCGTATAAACCAATAGTTTAAATAAACATTGACACGGATTAAGGACCCATGTTCAATGCATTTTTTTTCAATGCTACCTGGAAAGGTTTTCCGGGTAGTATTCTTGTTTATATTTTACTTACTCAAAATACAACGTCTATCGGCGTATTTCAGGCTAATGTACTTGCGTTGGCAAAGACATGGACAGCATTGGTCAGCATTCAAAGGGTTAAAAATATCTATAGGATTTTTTTTTTTAATTTGACATAGGTCCCGGGATTCCTCTCGGCGGCTCTGATTGTGTGTAAATAAATGCATGGCAGACCTTTTCTTCTATCTAGTTTTCATATAGAACGGGGAAAAGTTCGAATGTCACCATAATAAGTCGTTATCGATAGTCGACTCGAGATGAATTTATTAAATTTCACGTTGCGTCTTAATCGTAACGGTCTCGGGGTAAAGTAAAAAGAATAAAAAAAAAAAAAAAACAAGTTAAAAAGTAGTACTTCGCAGGCCCCAAAGGCAAACGTTTTCTGGTACCCAAAATTAAAATAGATAAACATCACGAAAACTGGATACCTACATTTTTTGAATTCTCGACAATCAGAAAGCGATTGCACTCACTTCCTTCACTTATATACACACTTTGCATGGGCCCATCGGGGGTGGGTGGGGGGGGGGGGGGGTTAATAAACAAGCAAAAATAACAATAAAAAAAGACCCAGGGAAAAGGTAGTCGCGTGCGGTTAAAAGCCGGATGATCTTCGTCGGCTATGCACCCGAAGGCAAACGTATTTAAGTGCACCCGGCCTTTACAAATTGTTTTTAATAATCGCGTGAATACATACCTACATACATATATCGACTAGGTAAAGTGGGCAACTAACTTAACAGGTGTAGTATTTTATGGTCGATGTATTTTTACCGCATCAGGTGTCATAAGTTCATTTTTATTGCGTCAAGTTGTGTGGTTTGCCACGCGTCCTAGTTTCCGGAACGTGTCCTATTTTTTTCGGGTCACATTATATGTACGAACACGTTGGGAATTGTAATACGACTTTCAGGATTTTTCAGGTCTAAAGCAAGATGTATTATATTATATGCTTATCATATTCTATATTATATACATATGTGTATTATACATATAATATAAATGCACGTAGTGATATAATGAGTAGTTTTAGATACCTACAAATGTAAATGTTATTTTGTTCTAATACGATTTAGTATTTATCAACGACAGGTTTCGTATACCGGAAAAACAAATTATCCTATACCTTGTGCATATAGTATTGAAGTATGTCTCAAACAATAAAAAAAGGTTATTTTACATTTTTATTATATGTAGTACATATACATACATACAGTATATTACATATACATACAAATGTAAGTAACTGGGTTTAGTATTGAAATTACTGGTTCTATTGAAAATAATAACTATTGTGACACATACACATGTACATGAAATTTTAAACGTACATATACATATATGTAATTATTATACGAGTATACATATGAAATTTCAAATGACATTTTCCCCAAAGTAATATTTCTAAATACTGAACTTATTAAAAAAAAACATTAACGAATATTAGAGAACCATGGACGCACACTTATGATAGGAATGAAACGTAAAGGAGGTATGTAAAAATAAATCGATTTCAATTTTTATTAACAGGTCCATTCTATTCCTTTCTGAGGTCGTCAAAATCTGACGAAAAAAATTTATTAATTTTTTGAATGCTCTTATAAAATTCTACACAAGTTTGGACAAACATTTTTAAGTTTAACTTTCAAATTCATTTTTTTGTTCCCGGTAAAAATATTTCAATCAAAACAATAAAAGAGTGTACTGGTTTTATTTCACGACTTACTATGACAGATATCCAAAAAATGGTACTGCACTGTTAAAATCAGTACGTAAAGTCACATTATTATCCATATTATAAATATAATTATAAATTATCAAATTATATTATAATACCTCGATCATATTAACCAGCAGCATAGATAAATGGTTAATGTGTAATGCTTTCAATTGTGTGGTCACGGGTTTAATCCCTGGCTGTGCTGCTGACCAGACCTTGGATATGTGACTCCAGTGTCGATCGTTTCCTATCAGAGTTTGCCAATTTATCTGATTTCATTGAACCGCTTCTAGCAAATTGGCAACCCTGTCCTATTTCTCGCAAATTCGACTTTAAACCATCTCGAATTCGCCGATTTATAAAATGCTGCACATTTTATTCATATGTGTCTTGCATATTTCGAGTTTCGAAATTCAGCGATTATTTATTATTTATCGCGAGGACGTCTTGATTGTGACATCAAGGACCTGCTCTTAGAGGTATGTATCAGCGTAGTGAATCGGACTCAAAACGTCAACTGATCGATCAAGCTTTACATTTGCATTTGACAAAACTACAATAAAGCTGACCATAATCAATCACATCAACTGTTGGTTTGGAAAATAGGATTGGTTTCCACATTACATACTATCATTCAATTGCATTCGGCCTCGGCTCGAAAAGCTAACTATAATATACCAAGTTCGCAATCCAATAGTTCTATTGAAAACAGTAATATATTCAGTCCACTCCCATATCGCCAGCGACAATCAAACTGAACGACGACACGGAGTAATCCAATTCTTCAAAACTGATTCCAGCATGCAATGAAATTCAATTAGCACGACAAAAACCGTAACTTTGCACATTGTAACGCCATTCCTCACCCGACGACGCGAGATAAACTTTACGATCGCCAACACGTAATATGCAATGTTTACGTTTTTTCAACACGCGAAAGCACGCACTATCCGACAGCCGGTAATAGGTGTTAAATATTTAAAAGGCGACGGGCAAAATAAAAAAAATGCGGCAGCCGTAACCAGAATCGAGTAATATACGCCAGTGGCGCTCAACCTAGGACCATTTGACTACCCCCACTTAACCTCAACATTTTCTTCATAAACCACTAACGAAGAACCACCCCGAACTAAAAATAAGCTATCATTTTCGGGGGGCGGGGCATTTTTTTGAGATGTATTAAGAAAATAATATCAAACTTGTACGTTAATCTCCGCAGTCTTGACTTGTTATTTTTTGTAAAAAATTTTTTTTATAGAATTATTTTACTTAGTAGGTACTTTACCTCTACATACATAAATGCATTAAAAATATATTTTTGTATTTTTCTGGATTTATTTGTGGAAAATACAGAATGCTATGTAATTGACTTTTTCATACAAAACAACAAAATAAACATGACATACCTGGGGCGGCGTGACCGAGCGGCGACACAATTCATAATTATATATACATATAATATACTCATATATCCATATGACATAATTCATAATCCATAGAAAAAAATTATCGTACGCTATATATATTAACACTGATAAAATTCAACGAAATAATATGGTGTACACTGTGATATACAAAAGATCCGGGTGAAAATAAATCGAAAATAGCTTCAATATCAAACGATAAAATTATTATACAGTCTTTTTCAAACTGTAATGCGGTTTGTTAGTAGTATGCGTATGCAGATACCTACAGATACTGAGCGTACGCACGATACAGATACTGAGTGTACAAAGGACGACTGAGCGTACGTATATATTCAAGAAACCGCATCAAAGTTTGAAAAAAAATACTGTACATTGGGTCTGAGGAGGTTAAAGATACGAAGAAAAGTTTTAATGAGGCAAAAAAAGCTTGCTAAAATAATCACAAAACAAAACCATCACACTTCTTCAATGATCAAATTGATGCATTAGAAGCAAGGATGCAATTAGAACAGTCCTAATATATTGTAACTGAACATACATTCATAAATGAAACCGGAACTATCAAATGCTACTTTGATGGCGTTTAGTTGCTTCCGAGTATTGGAATAAGTACATTCCTACTTGAAATACACACACGTTGGATATAAAGGAACGCGTTAGACAAGAATGACGTAAAAACGTCATCAAGCAATACGAGGGAGAATTTTCAAACGTGTTTATTACGATTTTTTTCACCATCGTCACCACTTATATTGATGACCAAACTGAGCAAAATGGCAAAGTATGAAAACGATCGGATAAGAGCAAATTTTTTTTTTGACTAGTGATCGTAAGTGAAAGTAAGAAGAGGTTAGTAAATAGAACGAGTCCAAAAAGCGTTCAAATCCAGAGCTGACTATTACATACAATACAAATCAAATGTAACAACCATACACGAAGAAAAATTGTTAAATGACGAGGCTATTGAAATTAATGGGACAAACGTGGGTACAAACCCAGGAGAGGACCGGAGTGCACTTGCACTGGACGAAGAGCAAGGGACTGAAAATGACAGTGGGCACCACAGAAGCAAGCCGCGAGCGAAAAAAGATTGAGAACAACTACTCAGCACACAAACGAATCGAAAGTGGTATCTCGCGACCAGCTACCAAAAAACCTCTTTTGCCACCCACGCGCCTCGCGAGCTAACCTGACGATGGAATCTGCGCAGGTAGGCAGGTAGGCAGGCAGGCAGGCAGGCATCGAGGAACCTCACCAGAGTGAGAGACCTACTCCTCAGGTTCTCTCGTTGTTCGCTAACAAGAATGCGTCATGTAGGAGGACCACTTTGCAGGCCCCAAGACGATGGCCCACGCGTCGCACTACCCATTTTATGTCCGCGCGAGAGAAATGCCGCACAACCTGGGATATGTATGTACATATCTTTGTGCCGCGATTGCCCAATCGGAACTTTATGACAAGTATGTACCGAGTATGCGTATACTCTTGCTCGGTACCAGCATCTCTGGCAGAGCTCTTGGATGGATTTGGATCGGTGTAATGTATGTAATGTCGGGTCGTGTTTTACCAGTGGTTGCCACTTGTAAACTGGATGAAACAACTTGATTCAATACCTGCGGTTCGACAGGGCCGGTGTAAGCGCATAAACTGTATATGTACATACTCTCTGTACTTACCTACCTACATACATACTTGTTTTGGTATTCGGTGGCGTAACTATCGCTTCCCACAGTGGGGTGCCTCTGTACCAAAATGGATTTGACAGTGTGTAAAACGACTGTTTTAAATCAGGACTTTGGATCAGAACATGGAGGTGAGATAGGAGTGGTAGCCAGCTGTATACCCAGAAGTTGAATTGAGTACGGAAACTTTACTAATCTATGTATGTATGTACTACTCAGTCTATGTAGCTCCTTTACTTGTGTCGTCATTTATCTTTTCTTGCGATAATTGATGATCGAATATACATATACTCATTAAATAGACTATGATGAGCGTAGCTTCCGTTTGGCACAAGCACACAATGTTGCTATTGCTATAAAATAGAACATCCAATTAAAGAATAAAAAACGACATTCGATAATGAAAAATTCATACACGTTCACAAATACCGGCAATGAGAGAATTTTCGATACGAATTGAGCGCAAATTTAGGGAAACTGACACAAGACAAAAGCTCTACTTACGGTTGTCGAATTTTGTTCAAATTTTTTTTATTACTTAACATCGCCTTACGTATTATAAACATAAAGTATCAAAATAAAATATTGTCAAATGTCAAAATAAAATATTGTTTTAAAAAAAATTAGTACTTCTTTAGCACTACAAGAATACAAATCAAAAATTCCAGCTTGATACGTTCAACTAACACAGCCGTACAAGGAAAGTGGGAAATGTTTAATAGTTATTGCATGCCTGATAGCGTTTCATTAGATGATAAAACTAGTAGAAGTAGTAAATAATTGCTTATATTTAGGACAAATAATAGACATATCCGGTACTAAAGAAGAATAAATAAAGAGACGTATCAAATTAGTGTGGAGTGCATTTGGACGAATGAATGGTGTTTTTAAATCAAAAATGCCACTTAGCCTGAAGAAAAAGATATTCGGTCAATGCGTTTTGCCAGTGATGATGTGATATGTGAATGTGCTCAGTGATGATGTGATGATGTAAGTGTGCGTATGGATGTGAAACTTGGACATTGAACGCCAAGATGCTACACAAAGTCCAATGCCCTCAAAAAAGTATGGAACGCTGTATGCTAGGTAAAGATAGAAAGCGGAATACATGGGTGAGAAGTATGACAAGGGTAGTGGACATAGTGGATAGAGTAAAGAGATTGAAATGTCAATGGCCGAGCAACGTAGCTAGAAGAAGGAGTGAAAGGTTGACAAAAGAAGTGTTAGAATGGTACCCGAGATAATGCAAACGGGTGAAATTAGGAATATGTGTGGGGTGAGATGGATGAGAGTTGCGCAAAACAGAGACAGAGAGTGGAAGCGTATTGGAGAGTCCTTCATCCAGCAGTGGATGATTAGTGGCTGTAGATGATGATGAAAGAAAAATCGAACAAGATTAAACTGCCACTTCCAGTTTAAGGGTATGTACCAAATTTTATATATGTATGTACAACATGTACATTGGTATTATGTCAGCTTACACTTCTCGATATGAAAATATTAAACTATTGGATGCTTCGTGACAAGACACAAACATCGCTTATTTAGTGTACGTGTCCCGAGAAGAGTGCAACTGCATTCGAGGCTCATCATCAAGAGGAAAAGGTTGACAACCTTACGGGAGAGGACGCGTTGCGTTGTTTCGGTGAAACCATGGTGGAAATAAAAAAATGACTCGTTTCTTGACCGATAATCACGGGCGTAATAAATCGAAACTGACCGACAGGTGAAGGTGTAACCGATCAAATAATGTTTCCCGCTGCAGCCAACGATCAATTAATCACCCACAATATTTTTCGATGACGATACGAAAAGGACCCACGCGGACAGATTATTGACAACCGGCCGCGTCTTAAGACGTGTTACGACGTATCAAAAAATAAAGTAAAAAAAAATCATCAAAATAATATGTACACACACGTACAGACATACATAAGTGGTCATCGCGCGGTGAAAGGTGTATTCACACTTTTGTCCCGGAAAGATCTTATCTCTCTACTCTACGGCCACATCTCACCTTGTCGTTTATCTTTCGCGATTATTGATAGCCGTCACGACGATGACGATGACGATGGGAGAGATTCGCCGAGTAAACGGCATCTTCACTTCTAGCACGGTGATGATGCACCGTCGAGATACACTTACATATTATGTACTATATGTATATTCGCTTCTCGAATTACGCACACCGCAATAAATCTACATGGTACACTTCCACGTGATATAAATCAACACTTGATATTATAGCCGCCATCGCAAGATTACATTTTTGCAGATTGATGAAGAGAAATCTCTGCCTACGAAATTCGCCGTAGCGAGAGATTCCACAATAGACATAACAATTTTCGAACGACCGTAAAATATTTATGCTATTAATAATATTTCGAATCCTTGAAGAATAACGCTTTGATTATCCGATCGATTGTATCGTATTGTGAACAAAAGCCAAAAAATCGGTTGGCACACAAATTACCAGTCGCCGAAAAACACATTCGACAGACAAATTGCTAGATTTAACGACAAACTTGTCTTTCGTTAAATATTACATTCAATAAAAACCAAACTACTTACCATAATATTGTTTCAAAGTAAAAGAATCGCTTAAAAAACTTACACATACATATGTGGATCTTGGTGCATAATAAAAAAAAAATGGCGATGGCTCTCTTAACGGTCTGATAAGTGATTACAGTTGCCATAAAATTTAACGGAAACAATCGGTAAAATCGTATATTATGGCATAAAAAAATAATCAGATTGTCACTTGTTTACACGTTTACGGAAAGTAAAACACCTACACTGAAATATGCACATTAAAACGCCTACAATCCCACACAACACAATTCCGATTGCAATTATTTGAACAAAGATTCTCAACATATGTACATAAGTACGTAAAATATAATGATTATAATATTTAAACAAGTTTTTTATCAATAAGTAATAAAATCAAGCGGATATGTGGTTGCGTTTTTCCCAAAGAAAAAAAAGTTCATATTATCAAAACCGACAAAATGCCGATAATAATAATATTATACAGTAGCAGATAGACCAGGCGTCGCCCGAATAAATGCTAGCTAACACGTTGCACATCATTGACCCGCGATGTGTAGATCAAGGTAATCAAAAAAAATTGTAGACTGGTGTGACGCTTTGGGGCAACCTCTCATGTCACACTAGTCATTTTATTGTTATTATTATTATTATATAATAAATTGAATTAAATAAATAAATACGTAAGTTTAATAAAAATGCTATGTTGAATTATATTATATTATTTTAGGTTAACTAATTATGTTATATTAAAGTTGTTAGTTTAAGTTTGAAATTGTTAATTGTGAAATAATTCATTAGCAATTTGCTATTTAATAAATAAAAAAATAAATAATGGTCTCAACTCAGTATATTTTAACAATATGCTCACGAGTCAGTCGCCACATTAAGATTTCATGTTTTCTCCAAATATTAAATATATATGTACATATGTAGGTAAGTTCATACATACACTGTACCAAAAAACTATTGATTGAGTTTATTAAGAATATAATTTACAAGACGTACTCCAAAATTTGCATCTACACTTAGGTAATAAACAGGTTAGCTTTGTGAGGTAATTTTAAATGTGAAGGGAGAGCCACTGGCGCATTTCCAGCATCTCAACTTAGCTCACGACACAGAAGTTTGGGGTCTGCAACGTTTTGTAACGCGTCTAACCGCATAAACTCAATTCACCCTAACGTGCATAAAGAAGTTTTCATTTCAATATCAAATACATTAAGTTAAAAGAGAGGCAAACTAATTAAATTTCACAGTTAATAATAATAAGAGAATTTCATTATATTCTTCACATCAATATCAAATACATTGGGCTTAAAAACATGCAAGCTAATTAAAACTTACCTTTAATGAATAAAAAGAAAACTTCATTATATATTATCAAAATCGTATATGAACTTAATTGAAAGCTACATACAATGTGTATTAAATTCAAAAATATTCCGATAGCATTGACATATTGTGACTAAAATTTGACGAGACCACAGGCAGAATCTATGAAAATTTTCAAGCTTTCAAATTAACCAAACTACATACATATATACATAGAATGCAATCAAACGTAAGTTTTAATACAATACAATGCGACAGGCCTTCTACGTGTCTAGACTTCATACGTTAGGTATATTGAATTTTCTCCATACATTTGGAAAGTTTTATTTTAAGAGAATGGGATAAAATATTTTATTTGATTAAAGGTTTTCACAGTCCACACTCTGGCTTCATTCGAGCAAGTTAAGAAGTGGTTGAAGAGGGTAGAAGACACGCCACCACTTTCGAGAGACTTCTTCAACACACTCGCACAGGATGTGGAATTTTATAAAAAAATATAAATTAATAAAAAAAAAATGGTTTTGAACATTTTTAAGCTACCAAAAAAGAGGGCACAATTCTTTAGCATCGCAATCAGCGTTGCGAAATTCGATTAAAAAAAGGTTAAACGAATATCATCGAATAATCATAAAAAAACTGAATATAAATATATATCCACAAAATCGTTCGTTATCGACGATTTCATCGAAAGCTTTTAAGCTTCTTTTTTTGAAGGTGAAATTATATATCTTTTACGTTTTATATTATTACTATGCATATGAACTTATACATATGTATCCATACTTAAAATAATTTGTCGAATTGTGTGTAATTTTACGACCTTTGATGCGGTACATAATTTTATTTAAAGTATAAAGAGTTTCTTTAGTAGGTACACACACACACACACACACACTTGCGATTGCTCTGTGAAACTTTTCAAAAGGTCAAATCAACGCGTATTTTCAAAAGTTAGCCAACAATACGTTAATTAGATCTTTCGCTGTCGAAAAGTTTGCTGCATCATCTTTCGACATTATTTTTTTGAGAAACTTCAAACAACACGTTTCAAAATAAACCCTGAAAATATAAACCTTTTATCAATTAGCCGTTGCTTCATTGCGATAATATTAAAAATATACAATATACATACATAAATGTATATTGTGTATTTTTAATGTACTTAATGTAATGAAGTACATAAATGTACCGCCGCCGAATTTTTTCTGCGTTAAGTAAATCGAGGCCGTCTAATACATTTACCAGGTCCAGTTTTAGATGACATGTTATTATTAATAACTTTTCATCTAATACTGGGCCTGGTAAATATTAATAACTTATTAATATTATAACTTATTATATGATATTATAATATTAATAACTTATTATTATTATACATGCCAAATGATGGTAGCCGAAGAAGTCACAATTACATACATACATACATATGTACACAGTATATCCATAATTAAAATGCACTATTGAAAAAACGAGTTTACCAATTTATTATTATAAACGATAGGACATTAACCCATGAAATATGTATTTGGCCTATTCACAGCCGCGTAATTATTTATCAATTCATTGTATTATTAGCCCGATTCGGTGCGAGTCAAAATAAAAAAAATACAACATAGTAAGTATTTACTAAAGAATAAATTAACATTAATTGTTCGATTGCCCACTCATTGCATTATGATTCGACAATGTTGAAAAATTCACTCGATAACGAGACTAAACACTTAATCGGCGTGGTTTTTTTTTTCGTCAATTTAATGCGAATTTTTATTGAATAAATAAATTGAATAGCGGTCTATCAATAAACTTATGCCTCGTTTTTACTAAAATTTTATTTAAAATACCGATGGCGTAAAGAGCTTTTAAGTCGTTAATTGCATATTAAGAATTTCGTTAACTTCAAAATCTAATCGGAAAAAAATAAATCTCTCGACACTTTTATGAATGTATTTGCATACGTTTAAATGCGGACGGACCCATAATGGCGACTATTATTTGCAATAAAATTATGCATAAGCGGTGGTGGGGTCAGACGCAAAAAATAATACGCACGTAATAATAAACAAAGGCTAGGTTTTAATTTTATGCGTGTCGACAAATTTTTAGACTGGTACCCGTCAAAAATGACAGATAGTGTATCGTTTAAAAATAATTTAAAACCGTACCTACTTTATGGCGATAAAAATCTGCATAAAATAAATCAGCGGCTGATTTTAATATGTAATAATAGCTACATAGAACCTAAGTTTAATTAAATTTTTGACTGAAACATTATATGTACATACATACATATCATCATTAGATTACCATAGCTAATAATGAATCACTTCGCACTTCTTCCATTCTAGCAACTTGGCACAAATTATGTACGTACATTCAACATGTTCCATACGCTCATTCGCACGCCCTATCTAAATTAAAAATGCCACTTTGCCTGAAGACGAATGATAGGAATCGGAATATGTGGGTGATAAGTATGACAAGTATAATTGATATAATAAAGAGAGCGAAGAGATTGAAATGTCAATAGGTGAGCAACGTAGCTAGAAGAATGAATGAAATGTTGACAAAATAAGTGCTAGAATGGTACCAGAGAGAATGTAAAAGGGTAAAAAGAAGACCGCAGGGAAGATGGGTAGACGAAATTAGGTAAATGTGTGGGTTGTTGGAGAGGCCTTCATCCAGCAATGAATGGTGAATGGCAATAGATGATGATGACATCCTCTTGGGATTCATAAGCACTACGCCACGCAAGCTAAGCAAAGTTTTTGAACAATAGATAATTTTTTTTTTATTGTACAAAAATTTATTTTTTTAAATATATGTACATACATTGTAAATCCATACATACATATGTAGATACATATATATGTATGTACATATATCCTAACGTACTTGGATTTGGAAAATACTTTAATTCCTTATGATTGGCTATATAATATATGCATATATGTATACACAATCCGACCTACATACATTAAATACTACATAGGCATATATAATTATCATAAACACATTAGAAAATAATAAAAAAACGGTGTAATAAAAAAGTTTTACATATGCCCAGTGACTTAACACCGAAGACATTTCAAAATTTAACTAATGATTTCGCGTAACAAATTGTAATTACAATTAATTTTTTTTTGTGATATCATCGCGCAGAAATATTGGTCGAAACAAATATGTCCTCGGGCATTAATATTTATCGCGTGCGCATTAATGAAATTAAAAGCTGTACAGCCCTCCCACAACGTGGGCGGGGATTTACCATTTATTTTCTAATACTGACATTGTACTATTATTTATTTTATTGCAATATAACCGACGCCACGGTGGGGGAGTAAATAGTTTTGAAAAATTCCAAAAATATTTTTTTCGCGCGTTCACGATTTCGTTTAAAAACGTGAAAGAATTTTAACGATACGTCGTAATTATTAATTAATCCGGTAATTAAAAGGTGGCACTTGACCCGGCCCTGTGCGGATTTTAAATTCGTTTAACCTTTCCAACGTCATTGCAATACAATAGTAGTACACAGTATATACATATACATATATATGTACATACATACGTACATATATATTGATGTATATAACTAGATTTAATTTACTAACGTACCTAGTATACCTACACATATTTAACTGAACGTAGTTTTGTAAAATGGATCCATCACCCTTTCAAACTTTCCAAGCAAAGCTAATTCGTGAACCTTTTATTTGCACAATGTAGTAATAATAAAAAGCAAACTTTACCTTTAACATTCAATTTCCAACATTCAGCTAAAAGTTTGTGATGCTATGGCAAGATTATCTGAATTAAAATGCAAAGTATCCTGTTTAAAGTGGCAAGTATTGGAATTAAAGTTTATCTTACTTCAAGTGTAAAATAGTCGAATTTAAATTCCGTTTACTTAGTGAATACTATCTAAAATAAAGTACAAGTATACATTCCCCTTAACTTTATGATATTTATTAATCAAAACTTGGTTATGCAAAAACTATCCAGTTAAACTTGATGGAACCAACCCACGTTAGTAACTTTTCAGCCCTGTGATCAGCATCATGATTTTTGTCATACTATCGTATTTGGGCGAATGAACGCCGTTTTGAAATCCAAAATGCAAATTTACCCGAAGAAAAAGATCCTCGATCAATGTCTTGCCAGTGATGATGTAGGGATGCGAAACTTGGGCATTGAACGCCACAATGCTACATAAAATCTGATGCACTCAAGAAAGTATGGAACGTTGTATGATAGAAAACGGAATACGGAGATTAGTGGATCAAATTTGAATAAATGTGTGGGGTGAGATAGATTGCGAGTTGCGCAAAACAAAGACGAATGAAAGCGGGTTGGAGACAGTGCCGGCCTTACACCCCAATGGCACCCTCGGGCAATTTTTTCAAAACACCCTTTTAAAAAAATGGAGCTCCTTTTTCCGGGCTTGGGACCTTGCTACAGTTTCAGGTATTGTCAGCATTGAAGTAGAATGGATTATACTTCAATGGTTAGGAATGACTATTCTATACATTATACTTCAATGATTGTCAGCAAAAAGATAGCAACCCAAATGTTTGGATATAATTCTTTTAAATTATGCTGTTTTATAAAATTGAATACAATGAGTGGATTCATTTTACCTTGAACATTATTTGAAAGAAAGGTTCATTGCTAATAACATCAGATTTTGAATTCGCGGTGAGCTTAATTTGAAGATCAGCTCTTTCCAGTAGATTGTTTACAAAATACAAAAAACCCCACATCTTTGAATATTCGTTTAACTGCTGGAATCAAAGATCATTTTTTTAATATAATTGTACGTAATCAGCTAGAATCTTCCAGCGATATATTGAAGCTGAAAATAGTGTAAACAATCTTCGGAGAATATCAAAAAAAGTTTGCGATGTTACAGAAGATTTCGCAGCGTCGTATAGCACAAGATTTAAATTGTGGCTGCCACAGGGAAACGTTAATTATAATGCAGAAGGGAATGCGCCTTCACTCAATGAATAGAATTTTCCGAGTACAAATGTTTGAGTTTAGTAACAAGTCTTTGGGGCTCTAGTCTAAAATTTTGTAGGGCCTTTGGCGCTCTAATTTTAAATTTTAAAGCGCCTTTGGCACATCGAGTGGCGTCCTAACTTATTTGGCGCCCTCGGGCGTCGCCCAATCAAAACTCCCCTAAAACCGGCACTGGTTGGTTTATCCAGCAATGGATGGCGGATCTCGCACCCCATGGGGTGCGAGAAGACATATAAGGGGGTGCGGGTGGCTTTTCTAACAATATAAATTTGGTTTTGTGATTTTTGAAAACTATTTTAATATTCGATGACATCGGCCTATTTTTGACGAAAGCGCTTGGGTAGCTATAACTAAAATAATATAATTTATGGCAGGATATCGCGTCAAGCTCTATGCTCCTTTCTCGCAAATAATAACGACAGTTTTCTCAGAATTTCCACACCGTCGTCTCCACTGGTATACTGTTTACATTTGCGACAGTGGCAAATAGCAAAAAACTATAGATAGATAGATAACAAAAAACTTCATTGTACACACACGACAGTTGAATTGCAAACGATATCTACCATTTTAATCAGAAATAAATTCAAACGACCTCAATGCATCTTATGTTCCAAGATGTTTTCAAACTTTTTATTGCATTGAATGTCATATTAAATTCTTCATTGTCCTTTAACGGTTTCTGATTTTCACTATCACTACTGAGAAAGTCTTCATCTGAATTCGAATCAATTCGTGATTCGACTTCAATATCTTGATTTTTGTATTTTTGATGAAAACATTCCCTCTGGAAATGCGTCGATTTTTTGTTCCTCCCGCACAAATAAAATATGGCGACAAGGAACAATGTATGATTTCCAAAAACTGCATGTGCAGTTTTCTGGAGATGTATAATATTTTTTACTGCTACCATCTTTGAAATTTTCCCAGACTTCGTCATTTTCCCTTATCGACATGTCTAATCTTATAATTAGACAAACACCAAAATCATCAACAAGCACGCACATAAAAATCAAAAGACTGAACAAAATATCAGACTATACAGACTCGTCTATAAAAATAAAGAATAAAACTCATTCCACCAACTTGATTCCAGAAAATGAGTCTTGAGATATTGCAAGTTGGTAGAACGGAGCGTACCGAAAATAAATACATATATATACAAAAACACATAAAAAAAATAATGCAGATATTTAAGTATGTACTACCTGAAACGTCCGTAAGCTTTCAAAGTTTTTCAAAAACACAGACAAATCACTAGAAATTTCCTCAAACGCATAAGAATTACGTTACACATGTGTTCGTTCGTCGAAAACACGAAAAAAAGTTTGACGAGCGCGCCAAAGTGCCGCGTAAACTTTTTTTACCTTACGACGAAATATGTATTTAAACACTTAAAAAAGTCCCCTCTCGTCGCGAAATAAACTACTCACACACACACACACACACAATCACAAGCACTCGCGAAATACTAATTATTATACGTAATAGTACAGGTAAATGAAAACATCGAAAGTGCGAGCTATCGCTTAAAAACGAAAGAGCATGCGATCGCAAGCAACGAACGTCCTTGCCGTACTAAACAAATCTAAACAAACGAGCCGGTTTGCGAGCCACGCTGTATACCCCACTCGCTCCACAACTGTGGGCCGTGTAGCCGATCGCCACCTCACCAATCTCGATAGATTTTCTCAGATAGTATAAATATGTATGTACGATAAAATAAGGCCGATACACCATTTTCATCATCGCAAACAGATATGAGATAAACTGAAATAATATATGTATCTTTGATATATCATTGAATGAAAATAATTTTATTGTATACTAGTGTTGTGCCCGCTGATTTCACCGGGTGGTTTCGGAAAGGAATTGATACACAAATAAAAATAAAGTTATCTTTATATATAAAAATCAATGTTTGTCTGTTTGTCTGTCACGTATGCGTTCCTATACCATTCAACCGATTGCGATGAAACTTACAAGAGTTATTGTGTGCATGTCCGCGATGGTTTCTGTAAAAAAAATCCCCCAGGAATGAGTAGCATTGCAATAATTTCAAATATTTTCGTGTCTTCACCTGTGTTGTTAGGGTAAAATAAACAAACAATTGAATAATTTCAAATGTTTTCTCTGCCTGCGTTTTTCCGACAAACTATCATTACTGTAATAACGGGAACGGGAATTGCGTGCGTTATTGTGGCATTGCAACGCATGCCGGGTTCAGCTAGTATGTTTTAAATAAATATAATGTAAGGTAATTTATAGGCGCGCGCACGTATTAATCGTAATTAGCTTAATCTTTTGCGAAAGCAAACTAATAAGAGCCTTGTAAAAAATAAGTTGAGTGCGCGCACTACACGCCCACCGATTCAAACCGTTCACCCGTTCGAAATGATGAATGAATGTGTGTTGGTCTTCATGGATGTGTGTACGCTCCCGTCGCTCGGCCTGACGTCGCACAAGTCAATCGCTTCACCCCCTCCCCCCACTTCCCCGCGTCTCCTCGACCACATGCCTCTGATTGACTGTGCGCCTCTGTGACTTTGATTGGCAGTGTCTCCACGCGTCTGCCACATACATACATACACACATCGCGTCCGTTTTATATACATATGTATATTATTTTTTTGTGATTTAACTTTTTTCACCGTCAATTGTTCACTTTCACATACACACATTTTAAAATTCTTATACCCCCATAGATAGATGAAAATCTTCAAACAACTTATTCCAAAAAGCTGATTACGCCCCCGGTATGTACAATGGCGCACACACAGGGGGCGGTCCACTAGAATCAATTGATATATTTTTAATTTTGAAAATGAAAAAATGAAAAATAAAATTTGCAAAAGTTCTGATCTTTGTTTTCAGAATATGCACCTAAAAAGAGATATAAATCGTTTTATTTCCGAGTCCAAGTTCAGAAACCCCGTTCATTTACCTTTTTAGTTTTAGTTTATGACATTTTACATTTCTACATAGGCCACAGTGAAAAAACAGATAAAATAAATATGATATTTAGCTTGTCCCAAACATGCGTCACCTTAGGTTGGACCACCCCCAGGATATTTCAGTGTCTTCGTATATTGTTAACTAGTGTTGTACCCGGTGAAATATCATCGCATGGGTGTTGGCATATAAAGTTATTTATGAAAAAAATGGTAAAAATCACCTACCCAAAAATTAATTAATTAATTTTCAATAGATGGCGGTAAATTTTCAGCCTAGATGAAACATTAGTAGCGATCAGTATAAATAAAAGTTTTTTTCTTTTGTTGTTATTTCTTCGTATACGTTTTGGCAGTGGTTTAGCCGTGACGTAAATCTATACATATGAATCGAAACTATTATAGTACGGCGAGCGTTATCTCAGACAAGCACACAGAATATCGATATTATATATATATGATTACGTAATATAATAAATATGCCTTGTGCAAATATGCATTTTATAATCATGAAAAATATTTTATTTGTTAACCAAAAGCGAACCAATGAATAAACTCGAGCTACTTTTTGTAATTTCAAAACTAAACAAACTGATAAGAAAAAATATTGAAATTTAAATAAACGGGAATTAGTATTACATATAATTCCATTTATAGTATCTTTCTAATATTTTGAATTCAGTATTATTTTCAAATAAGAAAAATAAATGAATGTCTTAATAATAAAATTTCGCCGGAATTAAATTTATCAAAAAAAACTGCAATTAGATTACTATTAAATTAAAAATTGGGCAGTGTAGTTAGTGCCTTGAAAAGTTTGAGTATCGCCGGGATGAATGAAACCTGCGAGCGGGCACACTACTGAGTTTTCTGATTACCTATCCGGACATGCGATATAAGTCTTTATGCCATCGTCAATACGGACTATTTTGGAGGGCGATGTCCACCACTCGAGACCGATACGAGTTGGGTGCTTTTTTTTTCTCAAATTTGAGTCTCGGGGTCCAACTCCAGGTATATTCCTACCTCTTCAGATGCAACCAAACGTTATTTTCTTTCGCTCGCTCGTGAGGTCATCCGTTATAGTTCAAGGACAAACCGTTTTCGAGGCCATGATTATATCACAAATTTAAATTAGCGCCATTAATATAATATGTAATAGTTACCAATTTCAAGTACAAACTAACTGATTCATTGTAAAATAAATGAACTGATTTAATTTCAATTTGAATAAAAGTCTACGATCAAACGAATCGATGCGGTCGTAATATGACTTAAATCGTCCAGATTTTCAGAATTCATTCTAAATTTACATGTTAAATTATAATTCATACTCGTATACCTATTCGTCATACTAAATAGATTAATTTTTAATTACCTTAACATGGTTTTAAATATTAATTGGCATAAAATGACATGAATATGCACGAGGTTGTGCGATAGAACTCAACGTTGCGTTTTCACTTTTGATGAATGATCTTAGCATCCGTTTGCTACCGATATTGCGTTCAGATTCAAATCTTTAGCTATATACTATTCGCCTCCGGCTGATGAAGGTTCTCTTTCGTTTAACACTCATTAAAAATGGAATTAAACCAAAACTATAACGGAATAGTGAAAAAAGATCCTATGAATTCAAGAGAATAAGAAAAAAGTCGTTTCCCTAAATTGGAATTTTCTGTTGCACCTGTCTATTTCGTTTAGTTTAACGGTTAACTTGCATACATCTGCTAAATAATATAATTATAAGCTATTTTTTTATTTTATTTATTGAAAAATCAACAGACAACAGGATGTAGATATGTAAAAAAACAAATAGTAAATATATAATATATGTACCATCCGGGTCCAATAACAGATTTTTACAAAGATTATAAAAAAAATGAAAAAGATAAATATAAGGAAAACAAATGAAAAAGAAAAGAATAAAGGCTATAACATGACAAAATAGAATATTGCATAATTAAACTATAGTATTAAAATATTGGAAAAAGGTTATAAAATAGAATATAAGAAGAAATTGAAATTTACAAATGAAAAAGGTAAATACAAAATAAACAAATGAAAAGGAAAATAATGAAAGCTATAACATGATTAAATAGCACATTACATAACTAAAATAAAATATAAAAATATTGGAAATATTGGAAAAAGGTTATAAAATAGAATAGGAGAAGAAATGAATCAATCGGTCAAGATTCTCTTGATGTTAGACCTGAATTGATGTAGGGAAATACCAAATAGATCAACCTCATTCAGCTCTCCGTTAAACATACGATAAACGCGCTGCAGATTAGAATATTTTTGGGAATTAGTATTGAAAGGATCAAGTGAAAAGAGTGCAACGTGTCTAGAGTACCGAATTGGGATTCTGAAATTGACCTTATTCAGTAAATCAGAACAATCAAGGAAACCATTTTTGAGCTTAAAGAAGAATATAGCATCAGTATGTCGTCGCCTGACAAAAAGATTGTTAAAAGATAGGATTTTTAAAATGTCGGAAACAGTAGAATGGGTATAGGTAGGAAAAAGGTAGCGTAAGGATTTAATAAATTTAAGTTGAACTTTCTCAATACAATTAATATGGGATAAATAAAAAGGTGACCAGATAATTGAGGCAAATTCAAGGTGAGACCTTACAAAGGAAAAATAAAGTAATTTAAGTACATAAGGATCATTAAGGGGTGTTGTTGAGCGGAGTAGGAATCCAACAGATTTAAATGCTTTGTTGGTAATAAAAGAAATATGTTCAGAGAAATCTAGTTATAACTTATTGTGTTAATTGGTAACTTTTTCTCTATTGGAAGTTTCGTTTAAATCAATTCATATGGAACTGAAGTTTTTACCGTCATTAAAATTTGTACTGTCACTAAAAAACATTTCATGATTAAATTTATTTTATATAATTAGTGTATAATCAAATATAATCTAGACAAATTCCGAAAATATTGGGAAGGGGCTGGGTTCAAAGACTTATTTTTATTTAATCTTTATTTTTAATGCAAATGCACTCAGCTTTCTTTTATTACAAAGCTATCGAATTAATAAGATTTTTTTGGTAAAACTTTTAGTATGCTTTATTATAATAGGCAGCGTTATAATGATGGATTAAATTAAAGGTTCATTTTAGTAAGATGAGTCACGGTAAAGAATAAATGTAAGAGGTAAAATAAACTATATAGTTTAAAAAGCTTCCAAGTCTTAAAAGCATTTTAAATTGAATTTTTTTAATGATAAATAAATTCATTATGCTGATTTATTGTCAATCAAGTCTTATAAAAATGATTTATTGTTATAAGCTAACTCCTTAGTTCTAGCTGTATGAATGTATGTATATACATATGTAATTGTGAACCTTTTTTTATTACAATAAATTTTTTTTTACACAATTTTAAATGACTCAATCAAATGTATAAAAATAAATTTCAAAGTAAAAAATTTAGTTGTTTCCTGAAATATTACGTCAGGGATTGACAGACATGGTGACCTTTGATGTAAATATATGTATGTAAGTTGCAGTTAAAAAATTAATCAATTTCGTAGAAAATTTGTGTTAGTTCTTATGAACTGAATGTATTTCGAGCTCCTTGAAGTCCTTGAAGTTAGGATGTAACCCATAAGGTCATAGGATATAGGAAAAACCCAAGAATAATATCCTAATAATTTGCACTGCTATTTGAAAATACCGCCATAATCGCTAGAATATGACACAATTATCGTGAAATTAAATTATAAGTAATATAGTTATCGTATACGCTCCAATTAAATCGTGTGTTATTTATTATTTACATATTGTGTCCCAGATTTACATTATTAATAATGCTTGTTTATTCCGTTTTGGACATCAGTTGCAATTTGTGTGCCACATTTAATACACCTACTAATCATTGGGAGCAAATTAGCATCAAAATGATCATCAAAACTGCCTTTTGTTATCTTTTTTTGTTAATTTTACAAACGATCGAGTGTAGAAGTCCTACACATCACCAACAATCTAATGGTGAATATAATCAATTATTTATTGTCGATATGTATATTATTTATTGTTGATGATAGGAATTTATTATTGTATGATTAAATAGGAGGTAGCGTTTTTGCTGAAAAACAAATTAATTTTGAACGTTCCAAAAGGTTCATCTCTTTTGGAAGATTTCAGGTATTATTATTATAAAAAGATGCTAGTACTTATTATTATTAGATTGTGTTTTTATAATTCATATGTGCTTATTTTCAGGCAGATCAGTCTTTTCAACCTTGCATGGCACCCGGTAATCGTACAGGTCACTGCAAATATCTTCACAATTGTTTTATGAGCGAATTGAGTGCAAATCTAGTTCAATTTATCAATACTTTTTGCAGGATTGAGAATTCGTAAGTTATCATTATCGCAGATTCTTGTTTTGCTTGTATTGTAAATAAGAATGTTTAGGACTTCTTTAGCTAAGACTTGTGTTACTTAAATTATAAACACTGTTGAAGTGATGAATATTTGGTCGTAGGTTTATTCCAGGAATTTGTTGTCCAGATCAACTTGAAGAAAAGGCAAATTTAATTCAAGATCCTGATTTGAGTCCCAGGAACGATATAGAGGAAAATGAGATAGAAGATAATAATGTTGGCATCACTCCATTTAGAGGTAATTTTCAATTCAAGTAGGTGTAATTCAAACCGAATATAAGTTGGATGAAATTAATCATTACAATGTGGTAGGTTGTGGAATAAGTTCTCGATACAGACCTAAAATAGTGGGAGGCCAACCTGCAGATCCAAAGGAATGGCCATGGATGGTAGCACTTCTCCGCAGTCAGAATATTAATTTTTGTGGAGGAGCCTTAGTGACTAACAGACACATCATTTCAGCAGCTCATTGCACTAACGGGTAACTTTTTAAACTTAAAATCAATTTATATATACCATATGTATAACAAAACATGCAGTTTACATTGACAATACAATTGTGTTAGGTTTAAACCTCAAGACATAAGAGTAAGACTAGGAGAATACGACTTTACTCGCGATGGAGAGACAAATGCAAAAGATTTCAGAGTTATAAATGTTAAAGAACATCCCGAATACAATGCTGAAACGTTCCAAAACGATATATCGATGCTTGTAATTAATCGCCCGGTGAGATTCGACGATTCAATCAGACCCATATGTCTACCTACAGCTCTAGACGACTTTGCAAATAAAATGGCAATAGTTGCTGGTGAGTGATCATTGAACTAGAATAACATTATGAAAGCAACGATGCTAGAAGTTAATAAATTGTTCAGGTTGGGGTACTCAAGGGTTCGGCGGACCAACCAGTGATGTTCTTCTAGAAGTTGATATACCAATATGGCCGCAAGACAAATGTGAGGCTGCATTTCCTCAAATTGTTATTCCAGAAACGACTTTGTGCGCCGGAGCTCTCGTAGGACGCAAGGATTCTTGCCAGGTATAATTCAATTGTTTAGAAGTTTCAATCTTATGCTTATTATATTATGTTTATTATATTTATAGGGTGATAGTGGAGGTCCGTTGATGCATCAGTTAGAGAGTGGTCGTTGGATCACTGTTGGAATAGTGTCGACAGGTCTTCGTTGCGGACAACCAGGACGGCCGGGATTGTATACACGGGTCAACCAATACTTGCCATGGATTGTTCAAAATACACTTAAGTGATTGATGCCTTAGATTAAATTAAATTATTTTGTAAATAAATATTTGATATAGAAGTAAATAAAAATTCGATCAGTATTTAACTACATTTTTTTTAAATATAATTTAAATATAATAACTACATTTAATATATTTTTTCAGTAATTGATTACAAACTACATAGCTGGCCAATTTGTTTATAAAAGTAAAGGTACTTAGTGTTGTTAGCAGTGAATATGAATACCATTATGTGCTCATAGAGTTACAACAATGTACTTAATTTTTTTAAAAGCATTTTTAAAGTCATTTTTACCTTAGAAACTACATACTGTGGTCTATCTTTTACATCCAAGTCCTTACAATTAATCGGCAAAATTCAAATTCAAAATGAAATAATTTTTTGTAGTCTTGCCTTTTGGAATTAATCTTTGTAAATAGTGTTTTGATATGGGAACAATATAAGCGTCCATTTTATAAAATAAATGTGTATTTAAAAATCAATTTGTACATTAAAAAAATGTTTCTGTACATTACAAAAAAATTATGTGCATTTCTGAATTACAGATACAGATTGCATTAGAAACTTTGCTTTGATCATTGAAAAAAATATTTGCTACTTAAAAAGCGGATGTGTGTACTTAAATGTACATATATTACAATGAGCTAAATACGAACCGATAACGACCAACGCTTCTCTCTACTGGATTCCTACTTTTTTACTCTTTTGCTTGCGACCTACGAAACCTACGACCTTAGCTTCGACTCTACGATCTGACATCATTATTTATATTCATACTTAATATGTAAACAAAAGTAAACACTTTTGACAGTTGACACTTTTTGTATCTACATATTTTAATACTAAAATCTATTTTTTGAATGATCGTTTTATAGTTTTTCGTTTGATTTCATTTTATAGTGGCAAAATATTTTATTCGATGCACAATACGAGATTGTTTAATGCACCGAAAATAATGCAAATTTTTAATGCACAAACATTTTTTTTAAGATACAAAGTAGTTTTCTCAATCTACATAAAAAAAATTGATATATGTATTCAACCGGTCTCCGTGACGAGCCAGAATATTAATATTATTATATTAATAATAATATTATTATATTATATATTAATGTGCGCGCGCAGAATACGGGAGGAAAAGCCTGTTCCTCTTGTTCCTGTTGTACCCTGCTCGCGCAAATTAAGTGAGTATGTACCGTTTACCATGCACCCTTTTTTTATCTTTCGACTTAAGATCTTTCGATTTTCGATCTTTGCCTTCGGATATTTGTGTTGTCTGTAATTTAACATTCTGGCTCGTCACGTAGACCCGTATTCAACTCAATGGGACCGTCGACACCTACAATATTACTTACAATATTTTCCATTACCAGTTCCTAAATAGCAACCGCAAGTTGCAATATGGGAACTGGATATGGAAAATATTGTAAGTAATATTGTTGGTGTCGACGGCCCCAATGAATCGTTTTTCAACAAACTTGATAATATTTGGCAGCAATAATGTGATATTATTTATTATCATTCAATTTTTTGAGTCGACTTTTTCAAAAATATAGATAGAAAGAGATAAGAGATATAAAAAAGTTCTCTTAATTGTAATAGTAAGTGAAACGTAAAGGAGGTTTGTAAAAAGATATTCGCGAAGTTGTAATTTCAAAAATTAATTATTCATGTGGAATAATTCTGTTATGCAAATCTGCACTTCTGGTTATTATACATTATTTTGATCCTAAGCTATCACAGGTTCCGTAGTGTAGTGGTTATCACGTCTGCTTTACACGCAGAAGGTCGCCGGTTCGATCCCGGCCGGAACCACTCTTTTATTATTTTTAAATTATTACAATGACGCTTTTTTTCTTTAAAATTTTTAATTTAAAAATAATCTATATAGTTTTTTTTATTAAAAATTGATTTAAAATAAAAAAAAATAATATAATAACATAGAAAATTTATTTTGATCTTATTATACAATATATTGAGACATCTATTAAAAAAGTATAAAAACACTATATAAAAATGACTACTGGCGCAGTTTTTAAAAATATAGTACAATAGTAATTATTACGATTTACATTAAACAAGTACTATAACTGTGAGCCTTACTTTTCAAAAGTGATACTCTTACTCAATACTAATTGATAGCTGTATACTTGAAAATCTAATTGCCCAATTACCGTTCATTCTCTATATGTAAACATTTTGGTCATAAAAGTAAATATGATTTCCATAGAACATTTTATAGATTTTCAGCATACTTTTCAATCTGACCAATAATGTAATCCATATCAGCGGTTTTTGGTGGTGGATGGCAAGTCAAAACAAGCCTGAATAAGTTTTTCAGGTTTCTATGCGTTATTGGGTTGTATGCAATGACGGCTATACCATTCAATATCAACTGTTCCTTGACTTTCGGTGCAACCTGTAGAATAATTTTCGTTGAATATTATCACAATGTCATCATACTGAAAATATTAATCACATCACATAAACTTACCTCGCTAATTTTATTCCACCATTCTTCAGTCCTTTCCTGGTTCCTCATATTAGATGGTATATAGTAAAAGCACACGTTGGTAAGCGGTTTAGTTTTCGTCACCATTTCAAATCCTGGACGACTTGCCATCTTGTTCCTGAGATAGTCCGAAACGGACATGGCGTTATCCACGAGCTTCGTCAGTCCATTATCACCGCGAGCTTTCCACATCAGCCACAGTTTAAAAGCATCATCCTTAAAAAATGGCATAACTTCAGTATTCCTCAATACTTATTCTAATTCAAAGTACTCACTTTCATTGAAAAGTACTCACTTTCCTTCCACATTGTACACTTTTATCTCCAATATCATAAGATACGTCGTAGAACTTATCCTGTTGGAAAAGATAGTTGGCGGCTGCTGAATTGCATGCATGCATTAAGCCTTTATGTCTAACGAGGAAGATGGAGCATTGAAGTGGAGCACCGAGAAGTTTGTGCGGGTTCCAAGCTAGTGAGTCAGACCTGAAAGTTTTGGGACACGTGTAAGAATCTAAATTTTGACACGAGCTAATTGTGTTGTGTATCTTTTTTCGTTAAGTTTAGGCATTTCCGGTTATGTCATCTGTGCTAGCTTATACATACAATAGTCTACCTTTCGATTCCTTTCAAAACAGTCCCGTACTTCTCGGAGAACTTCAACGAGCCGCCCCAGCAAGCCTGTAAAAGAAAATAGTTCTGTGAAACTGTAAGAAGTTAAGTGTAAACATTATCAATGAAAGTAAAACGGAAACTGCTCATTGATCTCCAGTTACAAGAATGTAACCAGACTGGCTTTTTGCTCTTACGATGTAACTATGTACATGAACTGCGCGTGCGCACATGAACTTCCTTAAATGGTAACTTGATTTCAATTGTAAATCGTATTTGAACACATTGATTCAACCAATGCGGTGAAGATCCGGGTTCAGAAACAGTCAAAAGTGACAAAAGAAGTGTTTGGTTTAGTTTGAAAGAAAATTACACTCGCACGTAAAGTGCTTTGTGTTGATATTTCGTGGGTTACATTATCTGCGGTGACTTTTACCTGCTTCCAATACAATAAATGAACACAAAATATCTACCTGTCCATATCGATTCTGTCCCATCTTTTCACTAGTTTGGAATGTAAGTGGATTAAAAAACTGCATCGATAGAAGGTGACCTAAACTTTTTGTGAAAAGTGCATTCCATCTCGCAGATAGATTTTTCAATAAAGATAGAACTACTTCAATATAATACTTGTTGGATCAATTACGAACTCACATCTACGTGCATCCAAACTCCATACTTCTTGCAAATATCTGCAATTTCTTCGAATGGATCAAAAGCCCCTAAAACTGTAGTCCCAGCTGTAGCATTGACGAAGAAAGGTGTCATACCCTCTGCGACAGCTTTCTTCAGCTCAACTTCTAGCTGTTCTGGAATCATGCGACCTTCGTCATCGCTACGAACCTTAATTAAGTTCTTTGTTCCGATACCCAGCCAATTGGACAGCTTCAGCAAAGAGTAGTGACTCTGAAACAAAACCATATTATCAACAAATATCCAAAAACGCCTAAAATTTTAAAGAACTTCAACTGACATCTTCTGAAGCAAATAGAGCCAAACGTGGTAGAGCAGCCATTCCATCTTCTTTTATATTCGGAAAAGCCTTGTATCTTGCCAGTACTAATCCATACATGTTAGATATACTACCGCCTGGGCATAGTATACCGTCCGTTTCTTCAGGATATCCAAACAATTTTGTTGTCTTTTTAAGCACTTCTTGCTCGACCAGTATCAGAGCTGGAGCTACTTCAAACGTGTATCTAATTATTTAAACAATTAAGTAATTTCGGCTTTTACTCTATTTGGAGGAACTAGTACATTAAGAAACTTACTGGCTGGTATTGAGAGCGTCTGTTATCCAAGACCCTGCCAACCCATAATAGTCCGTACCACCATATAATTGAATATAAAAATGTCTGTGACCAGTCTTCACACTGTACTTCAGAATGTTTTGGCAGAATTTTTTCAATTTCTCATCATCAACTCCGTCTGCAGCATCGTCCAAAGATAATTTTAAAATGGCCTGAAAAAAATCAATTATCATTTAATTACGTGTTATTATAATATTAATTTTTCAGACCAATTGGTTTATTTATTTACATTGACCTAAGATTGTTTAATAATTGCTCAATAATAAATAAATTGTATTTCCTCGTACAATTAATGCATTATTTAATCAAAAGTTCAACGTTCATTTTATTATGCGGTGATTTTAATGTTTTAATTATTATTAAATTAATTAATTAAAAATGAACAATTTAAAATCTAAATATGGACATATGTACATATGTAGGTGGAAAACTTATAATATTTTTTAGATTTTTAGCAAGAAAAAAATTCCACTTCTACATATGTAGTTAAGCAATATCAACAATTCTTTATACATACAATAATTTCATAATATCATGAAACACAATTATTAATTTGATTTTATGGAATATTTATATATATTTAATTTTGGTATAATTTTATGTCATTTACAGATATGAAATATTAATTCAACAAATGAATCAGTTTCTGAGAATCAATAGTGAAGCAAAACATGGAATCGCCTTGTAAAAATCTGAAAGTCTGAATTTTAAATGAAAAAAAGTTTCAGTTTTCAGTTTATCAAGTAAAAATTTTATGGCCGATATTTTTTTGGTGGAAACATCATTTTATCTAACTATGATATACATGTAATCACTTCGTGTTACGATAAAAAAAAATTTATATAGTATACGCACCTACGTCCATTACCGGTTTACCTGTAAATGGCCTGAAAAATAGCTCAGTAATCTATCGGTAAAATATTACTTTTACCGGTAAATCAACAAAATATATTCGCTGCGTTTTATCACATCCCCACCTTTATTTTATATTCTGGCAGCACTGGTCCGACCCAGTGCTTCATCCGGTAGAAAAAAATATACAATAATGAAAATAATAGTAGTAATTATAGAATTTAAGATTCCGATAATCATATTACAGTAAATAGTTCCATCTACGACTATTTTTATGTTATTACTAAAAAAGTCTTCATTTGTGAATGTAGCTATTAGAAATAAAATTGAAGTAAGGTAATATTTTGTCAAAAAATTATCGAATTACCGGTAAATGGAAATTACGGTAAATTGGACTCCCTAGTACCTAGTACATATAAAGTGGTTTAATCAAAGAATCAAGATTCGAATCAGGTGCACTTTAAATTAATTGCAAAATTTTTTTCTAATAGTATCTATCTCCTCTGAATATTATAAAATTGAAGAGAAAATTTCCGCAGCGAAATTTTTCTAAGTGCACTTATTTTGGTTGAGAAAAGGGGTTCCGATTTCTAATACATATCGATAAAAACAAAAGGCTTTTTAGATTCACGCTTTAGACAAGCGCTAATTTTCTTATCTTTTTTTGGGCCTATCTCTATTATACACATATTAGATAATACACATTCTGTATTTTTAATGTACATTTAAAATTACAGGTTAACAAAGGCCAAAAGAAAAACCTGACGCAAAGCTGAACCCTAACAGCCATAAACAGTTTTATCGAAATATAAAATACCTGCATAATATATATGTATGTACATATATAAAAATTATAATTTAAGTGCGTAAAATAAATGCGCCGCGGTTAAAATTTTCCCTAAACTAAGCAATTCAATATCAAAACAACTACTATGTAGTCCAAATAAACAAGGTCAATGCGTAATTTATGTATGTATAAATAAATAAATTCGGGAGTGTGTCCCCACCCACTCGTAGTTTCCCACTACACATTTCATACACATGGCTTACATTTAAATTGGTCGGATGCTCGAAATCGACAACTTTGACATTGCTGTTATCGGCACAGATGAATCCGGAACTCTTCAGCATTCCAGGAATTGAATCCAAAAAATCTGATCCATCTCGATCCATGATTTTCACAGATAATTTGCTAACAACGGTGTCGAAAAGAACGTTTGGTAACGACTGTTGACTGTCAAATATACACATACGAGTATGTTACTGAGTACTGTTGAAAAAACACGATGACATAACTCACAGGTAGTCAAACTTTTTCGGCACAGTATTTGAATATTTTATGCGACGCATGGAAACATTTACATACAATGTACTGTGGGCCGAAATTTCGGTAAAGAAACTTTTAAGAGGGCTGTACACCCGAAAACTTAATTTTGTTACCGTTCCTTTCTTCGATATATATATTGAGTGTATGTATATATTGAGTGAATGCGACAATATATATCAATATATATATTGAGTGAATGCGACAGTTGCGCTTCGACCAGATAAAACGTATTTTAAATTGACAAAATCGAGGTTTCGTATTCTACTATTTTCTCCTCCAAAACTGGACCAATTTTTAAAAAAATTTCATCATCGGTATGAGAAAGATACTTTCTGTGCATCTATCGGCGTATTTTTTTAAAAATCGACCGTTAAATAAGCACGCTGTACTCGTTTCGTGGGTGTAAAAAAGAGGCGATTTTATAGATTTTTGGCGGCTCCTAGCTCCTTTAAAAAATAATTAATCAAAAAAATAAAACGATAGATGCACCCCAATGGTGGATATCCATAGCATATTAAAAAATAATTTCTCTAGTGCCCTAATTGAGGAAGGGAGAAGTATAGTACGTTTGTATGGACAAGGTTCTGCTGTCCAGCCCTCTTAAGGATGCAACGAATTTTACCTGAAACCTCTTGATGATACGAGTGCACCGGATGAAGGTTTGATACAAATGTAAAATAGATCGATTTTGTTCAAAAGCAAACCGAACCCAATCAATCTCATAATTCAAAATAAAAATTTGAATCATATTTGCTTATTTTTTTTTTTTTACATATATACCAGGAAGGCCTTACAGGTAAACCCCAATGCGCCTTCCTGACCAATCAAAAATTACAATTACAATTACAATGCAGCATTTTTATTACAAGTCGTTGAATTACGACACACTGAAAAAATTGGAAATTAACGAGACATCTATGAATTGTACATAAATTTTAATGTACATTAATCATACTCACAATAGTGGTGACATTGAAGGTAGGAAGGATTTTCAGCCGATTTTTAAACGGGAACCGTTTCAACAATGAAATCATAGAAAATTGGCAAACTTTGATAGGAAACGATCACCCTGGAGTCACTAATATCCAAGTCTGACTAGCAGCACTACAGATGTACTCAGAAAAATTATTTTCAATCGAGGTCAGCTCATGGGATCGAACCCGGCGCCTCTCGGTGTTAAGCAGAAGCTTAACGACCGAGCTATGCTGCTGGCTATAAATCTATTATTTTTAAAAGATAGATCACATAAGTTGTTCGATGTTCATATGTATGTATAGTAGTTGGCCTCTTCGATGGTTTTTCAATGGTGCTAATTAATTGAACTTTAATTTTGACCATATTCACTTTTTTAAATTAATGTAGCGTCATAACTAAGCTTGTGCTATTTACCATGAAAGATGGTTTGCCTATTGTCAACCTCCAGAGCAAAAACAATAGAAATTGACAATAGTGAACACATTTTGCACGATGAGCTGAGCTTAATATGCCAACGTCCATGCGATGATATTTCATAGGGTGCTTTTTTTTTCTACCAGTGCCGGTTTTAGGGGGGGCTGCGTCGGGCGGCCCCCAAGGGCGTCGAGTATGTTGGGGCGCCACTCCATGCACCGAAGGCGCTTTAAAATTTTAAATTATGGCGCCAAAGACCCTAAAAAATTTTAGATCAGAATGCCAAAGGCGAAACTTAAATTGATTATTTGAAATTGAAACTTATCTGGTCTACAATGTCACAAAATAATTTGTCACAATTTTCTAGGGGCGCTTAGAAAAAATTGCCCGAGGTTGCCATACCGTACCATACCCATACCATACCATACCATTCGCCATACCATACCCAGTACCGGCCTTACACCCGTAAGGCCGGTACTGGGTATTACACTAGTATACTTATAATAGGTCCAAATTTAAAACAAAGAAATCTAGTAGATACTAAGTATCATGTTGCGTAGGGGTGGGTGGAGGATCCAAGTAAAAGGCCAACAGTCGTATCACAGCATTCATTGATGATTAAGGAGATACACGCACTGTCACTGCTCAGTCCAGAATGCCCTGATATCGCCTAAGTATCGCCTTATAAGGGATAGATCTCTCAGGACATCTTCGACGTCTAATTTGTTTACCTATTGTTATGGTCACGTACGGATATGTCTTCCCACGACACGGTACAGGTCAATTCTGCGAAAGGACCAATACCAGCCAACTCGGTCGCCATTGTTTAGCCTACATGCACTTAGCTTATCGCTAATCCTTAAAACCACTTACACCGGTCTCACGGTCTCTCAGGACGCTACCCGGCCTAATCCGATCGCAATTACTCGGCGGCTCTTTTTAGTATACGTAACAGTATCATATAATGAAAATAAATTGAAGTATGTATTTTATGTATTGGTATTCGCCATACGAGAGTCAAAATGCATTCATTGAAAATAATCATCACATCGTTATAAACATATGTATGCGTGATTTGTTTACTAATCGCTGATGGTTTTATGCTTTTTCATTGACGTTGGTTCAATTTTAGTTACTGCGAGATGGACAGTCACATTTGCATTTTTTCACAGAATTCAAATTACCAGGTTGTACTCTAGTAAGGAACATGTTGTAATTTGAGCCCATCGAAGACGGATGATTGCAGATAACAGCCATTAATGGCAAATCGTACTCAAGGTCTTATGATGTACTCTCGTCAACTCAATTCATCAATGTATTCAAGTTGACCCAAGATTGCCTCCGTTGTTTGATAATATGCATTAATTGCACTTCCTCGCACTATGAACGCATTCGTTGTTTTTTTTTTAAATCAAAAGTTCAATGGTCGTCATTTTTAAGTGCGACTCTTAATATGTTAATTTTTAATATTTGGCGACCGCGAATATAATAATAGATTCACAATGTAAAAACGTCGGATTACGCAAACTCGAATAGCAGATGGTGACAATTTATTATCGTCGGATTGATTCCCATTATTGTTTGCACATGTGTCTGGATTAAAATGGCGGTCTCTGAATTTATTTCATACTGAACGATTGTAAATAAATGTTGGAAAATAAATGCAAACGTCAAGTTCGTGTATTGGTGAAAATACGTCAAGGTCATGGTAGAAAAATCGTAATTTAAATAATGAACTTTTGACCTCCTTGTAAAAAATGTGTAGGAATTTTCTTTTGACTATTTGAAATATTTTCCACGCGGTATGGTGTACTTTGAAAAATTTACTATTATATTTAAACTAGTGGTATGTGTGCACATAATTGTGCAGTCGGTAAAATTTAAATCGATTTAAAATTTAATTAATTTCTTTTAAAAAAAATTTATGGTTTTTGTCGGCCGATCATGTGAACGATGTGATATGCCGCGTCTCTTTCCATGATATATGATTCCAATGGGCAGAAAGAGAGACGGAGCGTTTTAGCGAACATTCACACGCATTTTACACGCTTGGAGGCACGCGGGCACGCACGCACGCACGCACGCACGCAATAAACTATTATTATATATGATAAAATAATAATAATATTTTTTTTATTCCAGACGAAAGGGAGAATAGTGCAATCCCCATCGTCTATATATAATATATAGATAATAAATACAATAGTATAGAATAATAATAAAAAATAAGAATAAAGTTAGAAAGAAATAAATAAATATATAAATAATGAAAGCGCTGCAGTCGAATTCTTTTGATAAAATTAATTTCGATAGATTTATAATATATTTATGTAGTGAAATATATAAATATGCTCTGTAGATTTATTTTTTATCATGAAATTGAATATACTTAATTGTACATACATATAATATATGTAATTGAAAACTTTATTTTGATTGAAATTTTTTTTTGAATATACATACATACATACATACATGTAGATATTTTTCAAGTAAGAAAATATGTAATTATTATTTATTTTCATTTTTCTTTTTAGTCGTATTTTCGCCAAAAATTAACATTCAATAACAAAAAAAGTGTAGTGAACAGAAGTTTTTACGAAAAATGATCACATTTTCTGTAGAAAATCATGTTAAATTGTACGTAATTATACTACTGTTTTGTTATTATTATTATCATTTATTTATTAAATAGCAAATTTCTAATGAATTATTTAATAACAAAACAAGGGTAGTGAACAGAAGTTTTTACGAAAAATGACCACATTTTCTGTAGAAAGTTATGTTAAATTGTACGTAATTCTACTACTGTTTTTTTTATTATTATTATTATTAATTATTTATTAAATAGCAAATTGCTGATGAATTATTTAATAACAAAGCAAGGGTAGTGAACAGAAGTTTTACGAAAAATTGCCACATTTTCTGTAGAAAGTCATGTTAAATTGAACGTAATTCTACTACTCTTTTTTATTATTATTATTACTATTTATTTATTAAATAGAAAATTGTTAATGAATTATTTAATAACAAAACAAGGGTAGTGAACAGAAGTTTTACGAAAAATTGCCACATTTTCTGTAGAAAGTCATGTTAAATTGAACGTAGTTTTACTACTGTTTTTTATTGTTGATTATTATTATTATTATTATTTATTTATTAAATAGTAAATTACTAATGAGTTATTTAATAACAAAACAAGGGTAGTGAACAGAACTAACAACTATAATATATCATAGTTACCAAAATTATGATTTAATATGCAAATATATACCCATACATACATACATATGTATATGTATATAAAATCAAAATACATTTATTCGCAAATAAAATTGTGAGAATGGATCCACATAAATCGTGAGTTACCACAAATCATTTGTGTTATCACTTACTTTTAAATCATTCGGCTGTTCGAATCTGACGACTCTGACGTCGTTATTATTGGTACACAAGACCTCGGCATTTTTCAGAATTTCAGGCACCGAATCCAAAAAAGCTGTCCCATCTCGCTCCATGATTTTAGCACTGCAATAGCCACGGGAAGAAAGTCAATCTACCACTGTCGAGTTTAGTCTGACAAATGTGACTGCTCGATCGTCAATGGGGTCTCACACGCTTGCAGTACTAATATAAGGTACTTTGAAGGAAAAATACGATGACCTAACGGTTAAAGCACTCGCTAAAATGGCGAATTTTATTCGAAAGCAAGTATCGGGTAAAATTTCGGTGAAAAAACTCTTAGCGGAGCGATATGGTATGCCTACCTGTAACGGGGTTTTAACCCTTTTGATAATAATAGTGTGACGAACGAAAGTTTGATAAAAATGCAAATTGGTCCGTCAATTTATGACGGTTTTCGTTCAAAAGTACACCAAGTCAAATTCTTTGTTCTGAAAATACGAGTTTTTATGTACATATGTATGTGTAAGTATGGGGAACAACAATACCGATTATCGAGATGATTTTGATATATTGAACATTCCGTATCATTTTATAGATCTTTATATGTAGTGATACAGTAATTTTAATTTTAATTGCTGATAAGTCCATATATTCAAGTTTTCAGATATCAATACGATATTTAAGCTAGGTGTTTTTTTTATAATATAAATTTATATACAATATTTATGTATATTCATTTAAATATTTCGTTAAACGATTCATTTTACATGTTTTTGAAAAAAAATCACTTTGTGCTATTATTTTTGAGGTAAACGGACTACTAGTCATATGTGAACTAGTCACAAGACAACCGGTCGCTCTAGATCGGTCACACGTGATCACCCGTCACACTAAAACTGGTCACGAGAAAACTGGTCACACGCTAAAACTAGTCACGAGAAAACTGGTCACACCCGAAAATTAGTCACGAAAAAACTGGTCGCACCCAAAAATTCGACCAACTTTTAATTTTTGGGTGTGACCAGTTTTCTCGTGACCAATTTTAGCGTGTGACCAGTTTTAGTGTGACGGGTGATCACGTGTGACCGATCTAGAGCGACCGGTTGTCCTGTGACCGGTTCACATTTGACTAGTAATCACCGAACCATTTTTGAATAGCTGTAAAATAGAATATTAAACTATATAAAAAAATTTTATCCTGGTAAAAATTGTATTACATAACTAAAGAAGAAACAAAAATGAAAATAATAATAATTTTCAGTTGCACTTAATTTTTGCAATTAAAAGAAATCGAGATTATTTATTACTTTTTGGATAATTTAGACTTGTTTTGTTTTGTTAACTTTACACGTTTCAGAAAAAAAAAATCAGCCTGCGGTGCATGAAAATCAACTATTACATTATATTGTTTCTATTTCCTTTGTAGATTCTGAATAAAAAAATATAATTGACAATATTAATGGCTATTTGAGGGAAAAATTATAAATTTTTTGGATGCACCACACATTTTTACTTTATCTATGTAACTAGTAACAATAGATGACGTTTTGTAATCATGCGAAAATTTGAACTCGAGATTTTGATAGATTCGAAATCAGAATCGGTCATTGATCACGTTTTCATGATCTATGTGTCTGTGTGTCAGTGTATTTTGGGGATTTTTTGAACACCGATCGTCCTATCGAACCGAAACTTAGTATCGGTTACTGAATTTTTTATTGACACGACATTGACCGGAAATGGTACCTCCCCTTATAGGTGTCCTCTTTTTTTTAAGTTTTTGAATTCAATTATCTCCCAAACCGCTAACTGAATTGGGCTGAAACTTTTACTTTATCTATGTACGATTTTGACTGAGATATTTTAAATATTTTTATCTGAACCGGAAGTAGTACTTTTAGAGAATCGAGGTTTTTTATGTTTTTCTCAGAAACCTTCCGGTTTATTGAACTGAAATTTCATATCTAAAAGTTTAAACTTAATACCAAGTTATGTATAAAATTTGGTAAGCATCCGTCAACCGGAAGTGGCAGTTTACTCTTCTTCGATTTTTCTTCCACTATTTTTTTCGACATGTGTGCTCTTCACGAAACTCCTTTAACATGTGTGCTCTTCACGAAAAAATTCAAGTATAATTCTTGTGTCATTGGCTATGTCCACACTACCGATATCTACACCCGATATTTTCAAATTTTCCATAACCATTTCCTAAATAGCAAACACAGGTTGCAATATGGGAACTGGATTTGGAAAATTTGGTCCATACAAACGTACTATACTTCTCCTTTCCTCAATTATGGCACTAGAGAAATTATTTTTTAATATGCTATGGATATCCACCATTGGGGTGCATCTATCGTTTTATTTTTTAAAGGAGCTAGGAGCCGCCAAAAATCTATAAAATCGCCTCTTTTTTACACCCACGAAACGAGTCCAGCATGTTTATTTAACGGTCGATTTTTAAAAAAATACGCCGATAGATGCACAGAAAGTATTTTTCTCATACCGATGATGAAATTTTTTTAAAATTGGTCCAGTTTTGGAGGAGAAAATAGTAGAATACGAAACCTCGATTTTGTCAATATAAAATACGTTTTATCTGGTCGAAGCGCAACTGTCGCATTCACTCAATATATATATATATTGATATATATTGTCGCATTCACTCAATATATACATACACTCAATATATATATCGAAGAATGGAACGGTAACAAAATTAAGGTTTCGGGTGTACAGCCCTCTTAAGCATCGACGCGACCCTACGCACCATTGTTTATTTCAATGGTGAACCTATGGGGGATGAACGAATGAGACGACTGGCATGTTAATGCACGTGTTTATTATATGACAGCTAAAGGCAGAGTGAGTAGCGGCTCTCCGAACCCAGCCGAGTTGGTCCCCACTCGCAGGAAGGCAACCAAACTCGACCATGTCGTATAAGCGAGCCGCCACAAACCTTTTTTTTTTGCACTCTAGTGTAGGAATCTCGTCATCGTCATCGTCATCGAAACATTCGAGAATATTCCGCAACAACAAACCACATTCCTTGCAGAACTCACACACGTAAACAAGCGGAACGAAACCCAGACGACGCACACCTGCAGCCATTATATCAAACTCAAGCGAAACGCCCCTACCAGTCGAGCAGAACCAAAACGGTCGAAACACGCCGCCACCATTAAACTACATCGAGCGGAACGGCGCCAATCATTCCAGAAAATTCTACCCCTCGACAAAAGCAAATTCCTCGCTTACGCATCAACAAACCACCACCATCGGTCAGGTGATTCCAGAAACACTATAAAAGGAGGTACAACCCAAACAACGCCAGTCGACCCACAGCAGCAAGCGTCGACACACAGCAGCAGACCAGTCAACATACAGCTCCTGACCAGCCACCACTACACTACGCGGACTTGGAAGATCAACCAGCCGGACGAGCCAGCAACACACTGCCGTATCCAGAGACCTTCCGAACATAGCCGAACAACGAGCCAGCAACACACTGCCGCATCCAGAGACCTTCCGAACATAGCTGAATGCCGAGCCAGCGACACTCTACCATATCCAGAGACCGCTGAACGACATACTTTTGCCCAAATATAATACTATGGAGGATGAACGAATGAGACGACTGGCATGTTAATGCACGTGTTTATTATATGACAGCTGAAGACAGAGTGAGTAGTAGCTCTCCGAACCCAGCCGAGTTGGTTCCCACTCGCAGGAAGGCAACCAAACTCGACCATGTCGTATAAGCGAGCCGCCACAATACCTTTGTACAACCATAGGCAAACAATAAAACTTTATAAAACTAGCACAACAGTGTTTCGTTAGGCTGGGATACGGTCAACACTTACCTACCACGCCTACACTAGCTTTGTAGTTTGCCCTTTTTCCTGGAAAATAGCCCGAAAACACCCTCTTTCCTGAAAAAAGCACACTCCACCGCCGAAGACTAGTAATCACCGAGCCGAAATATTATACTAACGAGAGCTCGAGTTCGAGCCAAATGTTCCGCGATCGACATTTTAGCGACTTGCGCGAGATCGCTTTTTGCGGAACAATCCGTTCAGTAAATTTTCATCGGGCTTATCGCCAGTAATAAGCAATAACTAGAAAAGTCGATCGAGGCGTTCGCAAAGCCGTCCGTCACCTGAGCGGCGAGGCGCGCTCGCGAACTCCGTGTGTGTGTGTTGTGTGTGCGGGCGGGTGGTGGGCGCCGGCGCTGCTGCTGGTGCTCTCGTGCTCTCCTGCTCTCGTGCCCCCCTGCCCCCCCGCCCCTCTGCCCCCTGCCCCCCTCTCTCTCGGGCCCTCGCGCTCGTGCCGCGTCTCGCCGACGAGCTGTGCGGAGACCCCGCGCCCCGCTCCCCGCACCCCTCCGCCCCCTCGAGCGCCCCGCCGTGGAGTGGAGGTCGTGAGGCGGGCAGCGGCTGCGGCCCCCCACCCCGCCCCCCTCGAGGGACCATGGTGGGCCTGGCCCCCCCCGCACCCGCACCCGCACCCACCCCCAACCCCAACCCCAACCCCACTTCTCCCGCGGCTGCCGCAGCCACCACTGCTCAACACTCAGGTACACACCCAACCACCCAACCACCCACACCCACACTCCCACTCCCACTCCCACTCCCACATATCACCATTGTTTATAAATACGCACATACGTACCCCCCCTCCTCGCCCACCCCTCTTCCCACCACCTCCAGCTCATACTTCCATTGTTGACGTTGAACTTTCTAGGTTATGTTTTGATGGTATAACCTCTCCTTTGTGTCAGTCTGTTGTGCTTATTTTGTTTGTACAAATTCAAATCAAGTCAAAGTTGTATATGCATTGTGTGATATTATTCATACGGTGACCGTTCGTCCCGGTTATACCTGTACGCTACTGATTTCTTATCTCATTATACCTGGACAGATGTGTCCTGGTATGTCGTGAGATCACCACACTTTTTTTGTCTGGTATTGTCCAATCTTCTTTTTCAATGGTGTCACTTCTTTCATCTGGAATCCGGTGGACGATCCGCCTCCACGCCTCCCAGTTTTGTGCCGGGTTGGAAGCGGCGCTTAGGAACGATCCTGTGAGTTCTTCAATTCGATCCGATCATCCTCTCTAGCGTTCCGGTGATTGCCAGCTTCTCCAGACTACGTTTTTCCGGTCGATATGGCCAATAACTTTTTCCTACACGTTGCGGAGAACTCCCAGCTTTTTGAGCAACAAACACTTCCAACAATTCCCTAGACCTACTGTTTGTCTCATTATAGAACGTTTTTTCCATATATTTATCAGACTGATCTTCGCTATTCCTATTCTTTTGTAGATTTCCGATTGGCATCCTCCTTCTCTTGAGATCCAGGCACCTATATATAAATATAATCGTTGACTTTCTCATAGTCTTTTAAAACATTAAACTTTACAAGAGACTCGAATCTGTGAAAGACTTGGGTTTTTTGTTTTTATATATCTCTATTTCTATTCTATGAAGTAGTTCCATCTATTTCATTCTCATTCCGAATTCCTCGGAATATTTTATATTAGAAATCTGTCTGCCGCCTATTGTTATACCACCTTTCCATCCATCCAATATTTTTATCATTATTTATTCCCCCATATTGTTTTTCAGCTCACTATGAGCCATGAACACTTACACTGTATTTTTAATAAAACTTAATTCAATGGCATTTTTAAGCACTCCAAACTTCATACAAAGAAAAAAGTATTATTTAAAAGATTCAGTTTCAAACTTCCATACATACGTATTATACCGGCATATCTTTATCCAAAATATCGATAAACAAATTAAAAATAATTATGTTTCTTTGGTTTAAAACTTAACTTTGTTAAGGAATTTATCAATAACATTCAGAAAGGATTTCAAATCCTTAGACAGCGACAGACAGACACTGGTTTCATACTTCTCAAATTTAATCTTTCATTGTTAATGTTTTGAAATATTACGATTTTTAGAATATCTGGTGAAATGAAGGAAGAGATTCTTCATGACGAGACTGACTTGTATTAATAATTTTTGGACACCGACATCTTCATCGAAATTCGATTATATTAGACAATATTATAATGTCATTCGATGCTACACATTTCCTCTTATATCCGTTTGTTTTCATATCATACAAAAATGATTCATGAAGTTCCAGATGTGAAAATTGATTAGGTTAATTCAGTTAGGCAAAATATGAAATTAGTGAAACAAAAATTGGATTAGAAATCGTTTCATTTTTATGCTATGCCACTTCTTAGGCATCGGAATTAGGGTTGATGATACTATTTACTGGTAAATAGCCCGGAAACCTGTCAAGAGCATTTTTGTGTTGACTACTGTGTACATATATATACGTATATTAATTTCTGGATTGCTATTTTTTAAAAACCAGTACTGTTTTCAGTCAGCTAAGACTCGTACTGCATCTCTTGATTCAATAAATAAATAAAATAACTATAAATAATGAATGAAAAAGCATTTTATTGATGCAATTTGTGATGACATCGTATCTCTTAGTCCTATCATATTTTGATGGTATTTTTTAATACAAATAATGTACCAATCGATAATATTACATAGACATGTGTAAAACCCTTTAAATATGTAATGTACATTAGATAAATTAAACGAAAATTAATTTGAATGAATGAAATTGAATGAAACAATTAATACCAAGTAAAAAAAATGGTCTATTTATTTTATCTGATTCATTGGCATTTGAAAAACGTTTCGAGCATTGATATCACTTCATTTAAATTTATCAAAGTCTCAAAATAGATTAAATTCTATAAATACATTTAAAAATGACCTAGAATAACTACAATTTAGATTACGACACAATCTCACTCTATTTCGTTCACCATTTTCTGTTCCTCACAGTACCATTTCCTCGATAACCTTCACACACAAACACATACACTCCAAAAACAACAACAAATATAATCAAAATTTCAATCGATATTAAAGAATATGGATGAAAATTAATCAAACCGATGGGAATGTTTCAGTTCGCGAAATGACGGCGATGACCACAAACGCGCCGACGTCGGCAGACGCCTGTCTCAGCATCGTACACTCGCTGCTGTGTCATAGACAGGGCGGCGAGAGCGAAGGTTTTGCCAAGAGGGCCATAGAGTCACTGGTGAAGAAGCTGAAGGAGAAACGCGAGGAGTTAGATTCTCTCATCACCGCCATAACGACGAACGGAGCCCATCCGAGCAAATGCGTCACCATACAGAGAACGTTGGACGGACGCTTACAGGTGAGTTGTATACACATGCATATTCACATGTAATATTGAGTTACCTTTTGCTGATCTTATTGTATGTTTTAGGTTGCCGGAAGAAAGGGATTTCCCCATGTTATTTACGCACGCATATGGAGATGGCCCGATTTGCACAAGAATGAGTTGAAACACGTTAAATATTGCCAGTTTGCATTTGATCTCAAGTGTGACAGTGTATGCGTCAACCCGTATCACTATGAAAGAGTTGTATCGCCCGGAATTGGTAAGGAAGAGTCTGGTATCGCTCGCTCTCTCTTCTCTTAGCATTTCATTTGGGCTCGGCTAGCCTAGTCTACATCTCCGGGATCGTCTGCTTTGAGTTGTCTCAAGCGGAATTTTGGCATCTATAATACCTTTCATAACAAGCCTAATCTACGTGAGCTTCAGCCTACCGTGTCATCTTGGGTGTTTTGAGATTTCCAACACTCTGTGTACCATCTGAGACGACTTTCTTGTAGCTTATCGGGGATTATTATTAAGCTGCCACGACCATATTTTTTATATGGTCCAGCATGGTTACCCCTCAAGCCCATCTGCAACATCTAATTTGTCCACATTTCTTGACTGGCCAATATTCCGCACGGTTGAATGTAGGTCACGGTTGAATGCACCACTGCCTTATATACATTTCCTTTTATTTGTACTGGCATTATTTCGTCGCAAAGTACCCCCCCATAATTCGCGTCAATTCATCCAACCGGTGTTTATTCGGCTAGTGCCATCTACATCAATTGTCCTTTCGTTTTGGGTAATTGAGCCGAGGTATTTGAAGTTTTTTACCTCATTCAGAGGAACATCTTGCAAGTAAATAGTGCCTTGGTTATTTGCACCATTAAAGCGGCAGTGCGTTACTCAGTTTTTTGTTGGCTCACTCACAGACGCTCTCCATTCATCAAGAATTTGATGTAGATCCTCTAGTTCTTCACCGATAAGAACTATGTCATCTGCATAAAGGAGATTCCGCCGGGCAGGATGTTGCAGATCTGGTGTGAGGTGGTTTATGACTAAGTTAAAGAGCGGTGGGCTCAGTACTAACCTTTGGTGGACTCCGTGCCGAACTCATCGCTGGTACCAGTTGTCCTGACATCTCGGTACATGTCCTTTACGATCGAAACGTAATTCCAGAACACCTTTAGCCCACATAAGTTTTTTCGGCATGCAGTCGAAAGCCTTTTCCCAGCCGATGAATACCATATGACGGTTGGTTTTGTTATCTCTGTACCTCTCAATTAGGATTATCAAAGTATTGGAGGGCATTTGTGGTAGATTTACCGACATCAAAACCGCATGGTTTTCTGAGACATTCGTCAGTTGGGGAAGCCTTTTATTTATTACCCGTTCCCATATCTTGAAGGCGTGTGGGATAAGCTTATGGCTCTATAGTTTCCACATAGAGCAAGGAAGAATCATATAATGTTGACTTATAGTTGATAATAATTATTGTAGAATTTTAATCGAATTTTGTTTTACTCGTAGTAATTCTGAAGTCAAATTATTAATCTTGGCCACCCTGTGATAGCCAAATATTTACTTTGGGCACTTATTGGTTATACAGGCGCATTTGAGCATGGAGTATACACTCATATACGGCAGTTACGTGAATGGCTTCAAGGTTTACACAAACCGATTTAGTAGAATGACAGTACACAAGTGGTGCTAGCCAATGATTCTCGGCAAGCCTATCAAATAACCAAATTCGAGAGAAAAGGTTTAAGCCATTTCAAAGTGAACCATAGCTACAATTTCGTTGATCCATCTTCACGCGTGCATAGTATCTTCGAAATATAGAAAGATTGTGGGGTCTGCAAAATGGCGTAACGTAAAACATCGTGATACGGCTCATCAACACATAGAAGAAAGTTATTTTGCAGAGTTTATGTGGCATATAATACGAAACGAAGATCTACAAATCTATAAAGTTTTAGTCACTTTACTAAAACTGTATACAACAACTAAAGGCCATTCATGTATTTGCTGTGTGTCGATGCTGGGATGCGCCCGTATAATCAATAAGTGCCTTATTTTGTTTTACATGGTTTGACATTGCAGTGTTTTGTCAGTATTTTTGAAGTATGGTTCTAAAAATCTGATGGAAATTTATTAAACCTACTGAGGTTTTCGCAATGGAGTTGACAGTTCTCCGTCAATATCGAGTCTACTCTTGAATTATATCAGATCCAAACTATTGGGTGATTTAGCGTAAATGCAATGACATCTTGTCAAACCTGCACGCAGTTTGTAATCAGTTGTAGGTTTTAGTGCTATTTACCATGTATTTTTTAAACCGAAAGCTTCAGTAGTGGGCCTTTCTTAACTGGCAATGACATTCTACCGGTCATTCGAATCTTCGAAAAAAATTTAATAATTCATATAATTTTAATATAATTGAAGTAATAATGCCATCACCATGGCAAGAATATTTACTCAGTGATTTGTCGATCATTTATTGATCATCATAACATCTGCAGATGTTATGAGTCAGATTTAACCATATTAGGTCTGTTAAAGGTATGAAATGTACAGTATTTTTTTTTACAGTCGATATTGATTAAATATGCCATCACATTTAACATGATATAAACAAATGTTTTGAAATTAGGATTATCAAAAATTAACACGATAGTGAGTAATTTGTTGGTTTTTTTAATTTAATAGTGTTTGATATATTAAATGTTGTTATTTTAGATTTGTCTGGACTCACGTTGCAGTCAGGACCGAGTCGACTGGTGAAAGATGAATATTCGGCGGGTGCCGTCGGATCTAGTGCCGTCCCTTCGGTGGCAAGCGCTGGAATGGAAGTCGACTCGGACCAGATGGTTGTGCAGCAGACGATTCAGCATCACGCCCAACACGCAACGTCTCCACACCACCATCATCAATCGTACGGATTGCACATGCAACCCGCGCAAGGTTCTGCCATTGAATATTTAAACGTCTTTTCGTTTATTGTTACTTTTAATGATTTTTTTTATTATAATTTTTTTATTTATTATTTTCGTTATCGTGTGTGGTGTGATAGGCATGATGCCGGTGCGGCCGCTGATGCATGCAGGTTCCGGCGAAGGGGGGCCTGGCGATGGAGTGGGGGTGGTGGCGGGGATGTTCTCACAGCCCCGTCCGTCACCCCCGTCAAACTTAGCCTCTTTAGGACCTCTGTTAAGAACCAAACACGAGCCACAAGACAATTCAGGTTGTCAACGTGCCACTTGGCTGCCCACCAGGATGGCACATTGTGAGGATATGTTTATTTTTTTGTTGTTTAATTTATTTATTTGATTTTTTACTCAATTCATTTTGTAATAATTTTGAATATGAATTTATTTCACTTTAAATGTTCTTCGCTGATATTTGTACGTAGTTCTTCTAAAAAGGATTTAATCCACCATTTTTATTGTACGATTTAAAAGCAAAAATATATTATGTTATGTTATATTGATCCAGTGGTTTTTCGAATGCGGTATTTATATAAGGGTTTCTAATCATTGACGTGAAGCTCCATAGTGTCTTTGTAAACGAAATTGGATGTAATAATTTTATGGATTGAATCATTTTTGCAGAACTACTTCCATTTATTTTTCGTATAATTTTTTTCCACTTCTATCGGCAATTTTTTTTTATTGCATACATTCATCATATGTATGTACGATGACAGGATTTACCCCAAGGCGAGAAATATGGTTAGATTATTTTTGTATATACATAGATAAGTACCAACAATTTTTAAAACATTACAGTACATAAAATAAAATAGAGACATCTATGGACAATCAACAATTATTTTTTAAATTTTAAAAACGGAAAATTTGCGAAAAATACATTACGTAGGTAGCATATTTATATAAGATTCAACAAATTCTAGATGCTAATAACTCGCCAGTGGCGTATTTGGCCGGGACCTGAACCCACGATCTTTATTGGTATGCAATAGCTCTACCAGTGCACTGCGCTGTGGCTGTACTTATTTGAGTCGTCGTCATAGAGTGAAAGTCATTATATAATACCAGGCCTGATCCTAAGTTAAAACATGTTGAATTTGACTCCAAGTCTTCCAACTGATCGATGACTTACATATGCGCACTGTTTCAAACAAAAGTACATACAATCGGCATCAGATTAGTATCTTTTAGTCCAATGCGTTGTCTGTTTTATGTAGAAGCTGCCAACGTCAATCTATTGTGAAGACTTTCATAGAGTAAAATGATTATATGTAATTCTGAATTTCAGCCGGTGTCGGACATAATATAGGTCTATCAGGAAATACGAACAACACGCTGATAGATCAATCTGGAAACAACACATTCTTCCCAACCACTGAGCACACACCCACTGAAACCCAATTGCCGCAGACTTTAGGTATCAATCTTCCCTCTGAATGTAATACATGTATTTATGTATATAAAAAGGAGTGTTGTAATACTGTGGACCGTTATACAGGAAGCCCAGGCACAGCTCCAGTCTCCACACGCCAGGTCTCGCAGAACGGATATGCAACGACAAACGGCGGGACGCAAGCTGTTTCGGCTGCCAGTGTGACGTCAGTCGTGCCAACACCAGCTCCGTCCCTCACTTGCGAAGCCCCCGCACCTCCATCGGCACACGCTACGTGGACTGGATCGAGCACTCTGACATATACCCAAAGTGCTCCTCCTGCAGATCCGCCGCGTCAATCTCACCATCACGCATATTGTATGAACGCTTTGCAGCAAATTTTGTTTATAACGTTCGTATAGCAAAGTTTGCACACAGGTTTTGATTTGAGCTTGTGTTTGATTTCAGGGCCGCATTCCGGTAGTGTGGGTGGAGAGGCCGGAAGTATCGGCGGCGGAGGTCTCCTGTCGTCTCAACCCGCACCCGAGTACTGGTGTTCGGTCGCTTACTTCGAGCTCGACACTCAAGTCGGAGAAACTTTTAAAGTACCGTCAAGTCGGCCGAATGTCACCGTACGTATTCGACTTGTCGAATTGGAGTTGTTATATGTTGTATGTTGAATTATTTTCGTTTTTGTCGTTTCAGGTCGACGGATATGTGGATCCGTCTGGTGGTAATCGTTTTTGTTTGGGCGCTCTTAGTAACGTTCATCGGACCGAACAAAGCGAGCGAGCGAGGTGTGACACACAAAGAGTTGTTCTTTAATTGCGTTTTGCGATCGATTTAATATTAATTGTGCGGTGTTCCAGGTTACACATTGGAAAGGGGGTTCAATTGGACGTGCGAGGAGAAGGCGATGTGTGGTTGCGATGTTTGTCCGACCATTCTGTTTTCGTGCAGAGTTATTATCTCGACAGAGAGGCCGGTAGATCGCCGGGAGACGCCGTTCATAAAATATATCCCAGTGCTTGCATAAAGGTATTATATTAAATTGTTCGTCATATGCAATAATTGGTGCGTGCACAGTGGCGGGTTTGGTGCAAACGATCGACAAGCGCCAGACAGACTGAACCACAGATTATCTGGATGGCTGCTTTAAACGCAATTCTCGACTTCACGAACGATAGATTACACATCAGATGACGAGTAACCTTTCGATGTTCACAGATGCAATTATTAAAATTGAGTTGGATCTTTCTGGCGAGTTTAATAAGGCAAAATTCGGAACTAAGGTATCAGAAGCACAGAACGTATACAGGGTAGGTGTATGTCGGGACTTCGGGTAGATTTAGCTTAGTGTAAGTGCGAGCAGTGCGCACGCATAAGGTACACGTGTCGTTAATCTGTGGTTCAGTCTGTCTAGCGCTTGTCGATCGTTTGCACCGCATCGCACAGTGGCACATGATGCGACAAACTTTTATTTAACACTTCCCACACTGTGATGGATAGCGAGTGATCAGGACTTAATATTTGATTTTATTTCTCCAAATATACTGAATGCAGGGTCTTCGTATTTAATGTATTTCTCATCAAAACTTCTATGATTCGAATTATGTCATTACGAAATATTTTCGCGGGAAGCCCCGTGAGAATGATATCCACTTTGGAATGACAGCTCCACTCCAGCAGTTATTTTTTTTCATTTCTAGTGATCATTTTATAGTATTTTACTTTTAATACATGATAAAATGATTTTTGTAGCTAACTAGCTGAAACCGGCATGCGTTGCAATGCCACAATAACGCATGCAATTCCCGTTCCCGAGTTATCATGCAAGTCGTGGTAATCTGACTTACCGAGCGTTTAACAGCGGAAAAACGCAGGCGGCGAACACATTTGAAATTATTCAATTGTTTGTTTATTTTACCCTAACAACGCAGGTGGCGATGCGAAAACATTTGAAATTATTGCGTTGCAATGCCACTAATTCCCGTTTTTTCCGTTCCCGTTTTTGGGCGATTTTTTTTTTACAGAACCGTTAAGGACACAATAACTCCTGTAAGTTTCATCGCAATCGGTTGAATGGTATAGGAACGCAAACATAACAGACGAAAATCGATTTTTAATTATACATATATAGATTACAGTAATTAACCTCGCAGATTTTGCATTATTTTAACTTAAAACACACATTTGTAACTGGACGATTGGCGTCCAGCACAGTGACTAGCGGATTTTATTTAGCATAGTAAGGCAAATGTAAATAAAGGCATTTGTAATTATAGTTAATACCTTCAATGTTGCATTGTATATGCACAAAACTTTACTTGATCGAATGTCAATTATTGTATCGTGTTGTGTTACGCCACTATGCATGAAGATAAAAAAAAAAGTTGAAAATGGATTCAATCGAGACTTGTTTGGTTGTAGAGGAGTTAAGATGAATTATATTTTAATTTCAAATAGGTATTCGATTTGAGACAATGTCATCAACAAATGCAGAGACAAGCGGCATCAGCTCAAGCTGCAGCAGCGGCTCAGGCCGCCGCCGTGGCTGGACATGTAACTCCTCAAATACCTAATATAAACAAACGTAAGAGTTGATAATTTTGTATGAAGTAAATATCAAGTGGAATGTTGTGTATCGACATTGATTTTTTTTTTAGATTTGACCGCAGCCGCCGGTATAGGAGTGGACGATCTCAGGCGCTTGTGCATAGTCCGATTGTCCTTCGTCAAGGGCTGGGGACCGGATTATCCTCGAACATCTATTAAGGAGACACCGTGTTGGGTCGAAGTGCACCTGCACAGGGCGCTTCAGCTGCTCGACGAGGTACTCCACACGATGCCCATAGACGGGCCGCGTAACATGGAGTAGGAACTGTTAGGCTTCTTTTGAGACACCACTCATCCTGAAATTCTTTGACGCAGTTGCTTCATTTCCTGAACGACAAAACTTCAAAATGATTACAAAACTAACGAATAAAAAAAAAAAAAACCACAAGAATCAAATCAAATTTGTTGGGTTTGAGCAAACTAGTCAAGAGACAATTATTGTTATGAAAAATATCAAGTAATAAAAATGAAAACAAGGGGACTCAAAAACCATCATTGATCAGTCGTATGATTTGAATATGATTTTCTTTATCTGGCTATTTTTACACAAACGAAGAAATCCAATGTGTAGTTATTCGTTCGATTTTGGTTTGCCCTTATCGTCCCACGTAAAGACAAGAGTGCTCACAGTAAATTGATTTTTGTGTGATTAATTAAAACCTAATTTGTAATGACACAATAAGTGATGAATTTTAGGCTTATATTTGTAATATATTTTATTCTCATGCAAATGGAATACAATGAGAAGTGATCTTGTAAGAGTTATCTTTCAGTCTATATATATATATATATATATAGACTTCTAATTAAGAAATTTTACGGTACGAATGTACGATAACAGAGGTATAATTTGCATTCAGTGTGAAATTTTATAAATGCACAAATTCAAACTAAAAATTTTGTCTCGTAAATATTTTATATGACGGTTTGAAAGTGTACTAATTGAGATTTGAAAATATGTATTGTAGTTATCTATATACGATTTATAGTAAGAATTATGAAATTGTTGATAATCAGATAATCGGGGGTGCTAAAATGTCAGATTTTGTTTCAGTTTTTTTTTATTGTTAAATGTTTCGGTGTGGGTTTGTTTGAAACCGGTCGGGGTGATATCTAGACAGTCGTCAGATTTAAATGCAGTAGCTAAATAAATAGAGTTGTCCGTTTGTAAAAACATACAACGAAAGGAACTCGAATTGATAGCCGAGTCATCATCAGCTGTTGGTTTGAGTTCGGTTCGCAGATATGTATTTTTTGGAATGACTCAAGTTGCTTGTTGTCAAGTTGTCGAGGCCTGGTACGATGGTGTGTGTATGCATTTAGTGTGATTTGTTTTATTATTTTTTTTTTTTGTAGAAGGGGGGAATAAATGCAATCTTGAAGGTGTTGATAAATTTGTATTTGCAATTTGTATTCAAAGTAAAATTAGTTTTAATTCATAAAGATCTCATTTTATGCAACTGTAATTACTGTTATAAATCTGTAACTTAAAGAAAGATTTCAAGTGAATAACGGAAGAATTATTGTATTCTCGGCATTGTTTATATCTACGTACCAATGAATATACTGACGTAGATGTATACAATACGCATGTCCTCGTGTACACCTATGCTACAAACCAATGATAATTGTTATCTTATTTATGTTACTATTAAAATAATATTTTTCTACTGATATTGAAATGTGTATGGGGGGGGGGGGGGGCTTGAATGTTTTTTTGACGTTAACCGATCTATATACATATATTTGAATATAAAGTGAATTTTAATGAATCCAGATCTAGTTTTAAATAAAAATGATCTCTAAAGTTTTTTTATTAACTGATTATATAAAAAAAAAAAAGAAAAATGGCAACGTTCGACGAAAAATTATTATGAATTATTGTGTAAAAATAAAATTACAAAAAAAAAGAAGAATTAAATAAACGTGAATCGTTTCAATACTGTGTGATTGAATACCTTATATTCACTGATTTGGTACAAATATATTAATCGATATTTTTATATCAGTTGTAGTGTGCCGTTTGCGACACAAAGGTACGCGTTTTATATTTTATATATAAATATATATATTTATTTATATATACATATATATATATATATATATATATATATATATATATATATATATATATATATATATATATATATATATATATATATATATTTATGTGAAATCAATTTACAGTGGGATTTACTTAAAAGAAGCCACAGAGTTTGTGTAATGAAATAAAATAGCTATTATATATCTATATATATATAAAATTAAGCTTAGCTTGTAAAAGTTTCAATGATCATTTTTTATAATGACAAATGTAGCTGTATGTGCCGTTATAAGTCATAATAATATAAATAAATAAGAGTATAGTAGTGATAAAATGCAACTGCGTTAATGTGGTATGTGATTATTTGGAATATATACAAAGAAAATACTACTTTTTTGTTTGGTTTATACGAATCGGATGAAGTTTTTTTTTATATATATATATATAATATGAAATGTACATTTATTTTTAATTTAGTTATTTTATTTATGTATATCAGTATATTGCCTTTCGTTTTTATTTGTTAATTTTGAATTGCATTTTAGGACTGTATCTGTAGGCTTTTTTCCGGAATAGTAACTTCTTATCGATTAATGCTTGAACGAAAATTTTATAATGCATAATTAATAATTTTTTTTAACGTTCATTACTTAGTGTGTTTTGTTGTCCATTATTATTTTTCTCTTTTTTGTGTTTGAACTCACTTAGACAATGTATTTTTAGTACATTATCGATTGTTGTTATTGTCCTCGCTACGATGCATTATTTGTCCTCGACTAAGTATATTGATCAATTCACCTTTTTGTATTTGTCGTTTTAAGTTTGAAAGCTTTTAAAAATCCCAGTTTGTAAATTATATTTTGTACAACCGATCTGTTGGTCCCGTGTTTTAGTTATTTATCTAAATCAATAAGATCTTAACAATGCCGTCATGGGTACCACTTGCAAGTCTAGTTCTGTTTTTGGATGCCTACTAATTCACATTTCGCTGGAATAATTCCCACCCAGTGACGTGGGCGGTCCTAAAACCTTCCCTTTTTTTTTAATTGTTTTGTTTGCCTGACGCATTCATGTATAGAAGTGTAGTCTTTTATGGCCGAATGTTTTATATGAAAAATTACTTTAAAAAAAATAACCATAATGTTTATTTTTAAATGTTTAAATGTAGCGATTTTTATTGCGTATAAAATAGACAGATAAATATACGGCGAGATTATCGAAACGGAACGGGAATATTTCTCGTATTTTAAAAACAGTTGATAATATATTTCGTGTATTCAAATAAGCGAGTCCTTACCAAAGTAATTATGAGTGCAAATATATGTGATGTACTCTTTGAATGAAATGGAATATGTATGTATGATGAATATATATTTATGTTAATACATGCATACAGTAATTGTTGAAGATTGTTAATGTATACAAACACTTTTTATTATTCCGTTTCGTCAATCTCGCACAGGTGATATATGTAAACATCAAAATGTAAATTTTTAAACACGTTTAAAATGACAAGAAAAACCAAAGTTGCCCTTTATACGATTTTCATTTTAGAAATCGGTGGTGTGCTTTTTGATTTTGCATTATAAAATCGGTTGTGGCTATTTGCAGGTACTATATCTGCGACAGGCGCAAATCCTTCTGCGCATGCGCGTGAATTGTCACTGTCAGCGTGTTTACTGTTGAAATTTTGTTTTAAACCTCTTAAAGTTTAGTTCGAACTCGTAAAAGTGACGTAGAGTGAAAAAATATAATCCAAATTAGTTAATATTATTAATTGTTAGAAAATTATTATCATATACAACGTATAATACCTGCATAAAAGTACAAGCCGCGAACTAGCTAAATGATATAAATCTATTATAATAACGTGTGAAATTTATTTGCCTCATGTATGTATAATGAACGATTGATTAAACAAGTCTAGCATACATTAAATGTAAGAAATTATAATCGGATTATAAGTTCACGCGCATGCGCAGAAGGCTTTGCGCCTGTCGCAGATATAGTACCTGCAAATAGCCAATAATTCGCAGATATACATAGTACCTGCAAATAGCCACAACCTATAAAATCGAGGAATGATGGGCACACCACTGAAGATATCAGTATTTCGTACGTTTATATTTTATGATAGCTTTCGTCACTGATTTCGCCGCAACGTACGTATATAGGAGTGCAAATTTTGCTGTAAATACAGTTCGTTTCAGGCGTTGACTTTTAATTAAAAAAAAAAATAGTTTATTATTCATGTATGTAACACTTTCGTGGACATAATGGCTGTGTCTTAAATACAATTTTTAATTATTTTCTGTCGCGGTTCTTCCGACCGATGCGATATTTCTCCAGAGTGCACCGCTGACTTATGTATTTAGCTTTCAGGGAAAACTATCCATTGGGAATATACATACATTTGCTTTGCTGAAAGTTTTAGGTGTATAATTCAAACATAGTGTGTTTATATTTTTTAACGATACACTTTTGAATGTCGGATAAACGTAGTTTCTACCGTTTTATGCTTAGTTTTGTTTTTCTAATGACTATTTTCGTTGTACTTGGGATTGTAAGTAATCCTTTCTATATGAGCTGTTATAGTTGAAAGTGGCATAGGTCCACTTTTCTTTCGAGAAATATCTCGCAAAATATTAAATATAATGTTTTGCGTTTAACAATATTTACCGAATTAAATTAAGTGAATAATTTGTGAAACTTGGACTTTCAAATATAACGGTTCATATGTTGAATGTGCCACCCCAGTTTATTACTTATTAAAATAATATTGCATAAATTGAAGAACTGCACTAAATATATAACAGTTTTTGATGTTTAGATTTAATTATTTTTTTCTTCTGTTCGTTTAGAGATTTATGTTTATATAGCTTTTAATAATAATCGTAATAAATATTGCACGCGTTCGTTATCTCATCAATGACTAGGAAAGCATTTGCCAAACGTTTTTATATATGATTTATTTGGAAAAGAACTACATATTTTAATGAACTAAACAGTTGTTAGTTTAATATTATTATTACTGTATATTTCTGTGAATTCGTCAAATTTGTGTGTATGTTTATTTTTGCATTGGACATATTGATTTTTCGACGGAAGAAATATTATTTTAATTATGTTACGTTGTTTTGTTAGTTTATTTTTAATTATTATTGTATTATTATTAAAAAGAATTAAATCGATTAATTATTAAAAATGAATTTAATGAAGATGTTTGTACTATAAGGCTTTTATGGATGTATCGTATATCGAATGATGACGTATTTTTTTAAAATTGATAATAATTATGTACGCACACGCAAATTATAATAATATTCTTTACATATATGTGTATATGATTAACTAAATAATATGAGAATATTTTGATTTTACCCGCTTAAGTGCTGTTGTGCCTTGTTTGTCAATTCATTGTGATTATTTTTTTTATATTAAACTATCGTACGTACGTGTGAGTGCAATTTTGTTTTCTGTCCCGTACCGATTTTTAAATATATTATTAATAATAATTTTACTGTCTCCGTATAAAAATTGCTTTAATAGATGTAATAGTGTACGTCGATACGATTATAGTTGTTTGCGTTACGTTCAATGAATATTTTTGTGATTTGTTATATTTTAATTCTGTTTGTTATAATATTATGAATTATGCTTGAAATTTTATCCTAATCTGAATTTCCTCTTCTGTATATATACATACATATATATATATACGGCAGTCTGATTTTATAAATATGGTAGATTCGATCAAATTCATCGTAAGGTCATTCAGTTTTAATGTTTTGTCATTTCGTTTGACGTATGCATGTATTTTTTTTTAATTTAATTTAATTAATATAATGGATCGTCGCCATTTTTTTTTACGTTTGCCGTGTGATTACTTTTTATTCGAAGCTATGTTTTATCATGTAGCTTGCATTTTTCTTTTACAGTTATTTTCTTTCTCTCTTTTTTTTTAATTATTAACGATATATTTATGTTGATTCAAGTTAGATAATTATTAGTACACAGTATAAAATATTAAGGAATGCTAAAATTTATAACTCAAGAGATTCTACGGGCTGTGAATGGTACGGTACGGTTATAGGAAAAGTGAAATGAAGCGATATGTGAGTGAAACGAGAGCTTATGGAAATTAAGGACGTATATATTATTATCTAAATTATAGTAGGAAGTACACGCGTGTATATTTATCATTATCAACTCAAAAACACACGCGATAACATAAAATGTACCTCAGTAATTAAATTGTGTGTAGATAGAATGCCACATGTATTTTTTTAAAGTGCCAAATGATAAATTGTCCGTTGGAAATGTTAAGTATTGAAAATATCAGTTCCGGTGTACGTGTTTTTGGCATTTCTCTTGTTTTTTTTTTGTTTTTTTATAATATTTCGTTTTACAAATTGAATCTGTTGGAGATGGTTGATTTGTTGATTTTAATTTTGACTCGTAGCCCATTTTTAGAACACGGAAACCTGCCCAAGCAATTTTTGTAACAGAAAAATATGTAATGTATTTATAATGACATGGAAAATGTGTACTCTAAATATTTCTGAATAAATATTATTCATGTATAAACTCTGGCTTTTATTTATTGTAATAATAACTATTGTGAAAGCATTCACAAATTTTTATTAATTTAAGGAATTGTGTTAACCTTTTGCCCGCGGCAATAAATATTGTGAACAAGCCCTGTACGCGGGGGCACCTTTTTTGTGAATTTGCAATCGAGTTTTCAACCTTAAATACAGATTTTAATATTTAGTCAAGTAACCAGATATGTTAATTAACACAAAGTATTATTTTAAACAATAAAATACATAATATATCTCGTAGTTTTGGGTTAATTGTCAAATAATCATTCTTCATAATTGTATGAAGACGTGACGTCATATAAACGAGGTCTCAGTATGGTTCCACAAAAAACTAATTTTTGACTGGTATATTTTCATTTTTGGCAAATCGAATAGATGGCATTCAACTCTCAGTAATATATTCAACCAATTTTGAACCATAAAACAGTTGAAATAGGCGCATATAAGGCTCAAAATGCCGTGCAAAGTTCAGAAATTCTATGGAAGACAGCCGCGCTACAGACTTGTCGCCCAAAGCTTCCATAGAAGACGGCCGCGGGCAAACGGTTAACTAGCTTTATATGTACATATATATATATTCTCAGTGTGTTATCGAAAGGTATGCTGATAACCATGAGCGACTGGGTCATGTGTTTTTAAGCCGAGTGCTGAATTTTTTGAACTTTTTTTAACAGGAAAAAGTGAAGGTAAATGTTCGCCACGTCAGAGATCATCAACCAACCTCATAGTCATTTACTATGTAATGACGTGGTATTACTATTTTAGCTATGTGAATCACCTCAACATGTCAGACACCAGATAACCTATGATATTTGTCTTGAATAAATTTGAAATGTATTATTATTACTGTAAATGGAATAGTTTTCGTGTACACAAGTGTTTGTAATGAGTTCTCTTTTTAAAAGTTTTTGTACAATATTTTTGGACTATGCAAGAGAGATCTCGGTTGGTTTCTGATAGCTGGCCAATGGATGTTAAAGCTAAAATTATATCATTTATTATACATAGTCAAGTTAATTATTATAATATATTCAGCTGAAATCTGAGCAAAACATCTATTGGAAGAAAATTTAGAAATTAAATCTACTTACGTATATTAAATTATGAAATTATTATTTTAAGACTTTCTTGGAGATTTGAACGCTTACATTAAATAATATTATATTCTTAAACGTGGTAGTTTTGTCTTATTGTTAAAATATGCTAATATTATGGTGTGAAAAAACACGTTCATATTTCAATTAAAATTTCTAAGAGTATTGATATCAGCTGTGATTGAATCATGTAAAACTTTACAGTTGACCAAGAATGGGCTTGCATCCTCAAATAATTCTTGTTTAAGTGTTTGCATCCTTGATATAAGCTTTTTAGAACAAAAAAAAGATGGGTCGGCGTGTGACGAACAATTGTTGGGCATAGCAAGGTATAAAAAAAATGCACCACTGAGAAATTACCAAGTATAAACAAAGCTAATCGATCTCTTTCGTAATATATTTTAATCAATCTGGACCAAAGCCTTGTTCAGCCCCACGCCCCCAAGGGAGGGACATGAAGTGATGATATTTGACTGATATTAATTTTACCACTAATATTTGTTTAAAATACAAAATTGCTAAACAACTAGGATATAAAATCAAATAATAAATATAAAAAAGTAAAAATAATGTAAATAGTATCCTGCCATCAAAATATTCGGCCAATTATAAAGCATAACAGCTAGTACACACTAGGCGCTTAACGCGGCGTTGAGCGCCGGTGAAGTGCCCGACACACGACGCGCTTTTTGCCGCGTTTTTTGGACTAGAGTAGGGTAGTCACTTGGGAATTGGGAAATAGGAAAAGTCGAGATATGTGTGTGGCTTCTCTATCGTCGTTTTTATATTCGGGACCTTCCATGTTCCAAATTGCAGGTCTATTTTGAACTTATATAATGTAAGATAATTTATAGGCGCGCGCGCACGTAATAGACAAAAAGTTGAGAGCGTGCATTACACACGCTTCGATCCAACCCGTTATCCCGTTCGAAATGATGAATGAACATGTGTTTGTGTCTTCATGGATACGCTTCCGCGCAGCGCATTTTAAATCCTCATACTTATCCACGCGTCCGCCACAAACGATCCTACATACATCGCGTTCGTTTTTATATATATTTTATTGTAGGATAGCGTCGGTGAATTCACCCGCATACCGATTGAACTTTGCTCTATGTATTTTGTGCAAACTTGAGATGAACGAGAACAGGATGCGCGTACGTTTAAAACGACACGTATGTAGTTGCGAAAGGGTGTCAACTAATTTGTGAAATAACGGACATGGTCGTTACGCGTGGTCTGTAGGCCTGCTTCAGCCGAGACGCGCGGCGCATTTTGGCCACCGTTCAGTCGGAGAGATTCGGTTGGTGTGCAAGGAGTGCATGCGTGGCTGCAGCTGGCGTTTGTATGGGTTTGTCCTGAAAAGTGCGTGCGATGTCGCTGGACAGCAGCGTGGAGACGGCGGCCAGGGCGTTGGTGTCTCTGCTGGTGCTCACTCCGCTGGTCTTCGGCTACTTCGGCTCCGAGCTGAAGGACAGCGAACCCTGTTTCTGCCAGGTCAAAACTACCCCACCACCCCCACCCCCACACCCACCCCCACCCAACACCTAACCTCGGCTCGACAGTACACTACAGTACACGTCATCTCATTTTCTTCCCTTGCACCACAGTACACGTCAAAAAAGTTCGCCTGCCAAATTCAAACCTTGTCGATTTTGACCCAAATGATGATACTTTCACAATTGTTTTCGCGCTTTCTCTGCTTTTGCCATTCGACACACATAGTGTATTACATTTCTTTTCTCTCATATATTTTATCTCGATATAATTTTCATTTCAAACGTTGGAAAATGTTGTACAATTTGTTTTGAATCGAATGGATTTCATTTTACGATTGTTGATTGTTGATAGTTTTTATTAACTATGAGGTGAAGTATAGTATAGCGATTGATTTAAGAAAATACATAGTTTATAATTTTAATCTTCTAACTATTTGTATTAAAAAATCAACTTACTAGTTGGAAGTTTTGATACATAAATATTTAGTAAATAATACAATGGATGACTATTTCCAATTTTTACTATTATTGAAAACAGTTTTTTTTCTATTCACTTAATTGTTTTAAGTTTATGTTATATATATATATAATTAAATATGTATAATCAATGTGGCACATTTATTAATCTTAATCTGTTTTTAAAATAATACTAATACAAGGTTTTATTCTAAACGATAGGAAAGTCAATGAAATTCTTATCATTCATATATGCTTGTATTTTCGTGTGAATCAATATTTACAATATATTCGATATTTATTATTATCAAATCAAATAAATTATTTATTTGTTTGATAATCCACTTCTTGATTAAAATAATTCTGATAAATTTAAACATTGCTATTATAAAATTTGAAAAATGACACCTCAACTATATTAAATGCCTTTTAAATAAAAATAGAAAATAAATTAAATTAAAATTTCCATCATTATTATTAAAAAATTTCATACATTTTTTTTGCAGTAAATGATTTAACCAGAATTAATAATTGTCAATTTAATTTACAGTTACAAGGAAGTTTGGACGACTGCAGCTGCAATGTAGATACTGTGGATTATTTCAACAACGTCAAAGTATTTCCTCGCCTTCACAGTCTACTCACCAAAAACTATTTCCGATTCTATAAAGTCAATTTGCAAAAGGTTAGTCTATTATCTCTCCATCGGTGCATACATATTATAATTAAATCAGATTTCCCTATTGTATCTAATCGAACCAAACGCATTATATTACAGGAATGTCCATTTTGGACGGACGATAGCCGGTGTGCGATGAAATATTGCCACGTTGAAGCGTGTCACGATGAGGATATACCACCAGGTCTGAAAGAAATAAAAAGCGACAACGTAGCACTTCAAGAAGAACCCGCTGCCAAAGTATGGCGAATCCCAGCATAAACACTAGATACAATTCCGATGAATATTTTGTCATTTAAAACTTTAATTTGCAGTACACTGAAGATGCCAACTGCAATTCAGATCATAACGAACAGCTAAGCTATATCAATACGACTATCAGTGCTGCTAAATATGAGGAATTTGAAAAGTGGTCTGCATATGACGACGCTCAGGTATCAATCGGTGAACTTTATATTAGAGCCGTCGTTGTTTACGATTGATTTATGATGATATATTTCCAGGATAACTTTTGCGTTACGGACGATTTGAACGGTGGAGAAGAATATGTTGATTTGTTGTTGAATCCAGAGCGTTATACAGGATACAAAGGTGCTTCGGCTCATCGTATTTGGCGGAGTATATACATGGAGAATTGCTTTAGGTTGTCATATTAAGATTCAATTGAATGTGTTTTTTTTTCTTTTATCATTTTTATATCGTTTATTTTGTTTTAGGCCGAAAAAAAGTATGTTTCCGTACATCGAAAGCATCGACGTTAAGAATATGTGCATCGAAAAGCGCGCTTTCTATAGGGTGATCTCCGGATTGCACTCCAGCATCAATATTCATTTGTGTTCTAAATATCTTTTATCAGGTAATGGACATTGTGGGAAATAGGGCGTTGAATTTTTGATTGATTTGCCTAATCGTCCGTTTGATTGGTGTGTGTAATACAATACCGATGTTGTGACTAATGTTTCTGGTAGTCCACTAATGTTGTGTTTGTCATTGATTTTGTATTATAATACCGTGTTCATTGCATGTGCCGGTCTCTATAGAATCAATAAAGGCTTGTGCAAATAGCACGATAAAAAAGTAGCTATTATTACGTTCGGGTATTTATGAATAGTCTGGAAAATGATTATCTGTATGTCATTCGTTTCTAGATTGTTATTTATCGAACGGCTTTAGGTATGGTCGATAAGGTTATGCGTTAATTTTTTTCGATAGCTACTAAAGCTCTTGCTTATATGAAGCGATATATTGTATTTGATTATTTCGATCTATCATTGTTTTTGATTCAGAGCCAAATTTATTTCTATTATCATTTGTCGAAAGCTCACAAGTCGTTTAGTTTGCCGTTAGCAGATAAACTTGGCGTCACCCGAGCCAAAATTGATAGTTGCTTAATCTCTATTAATTAACCCTTTGCCCGCGGCAATAAATATAGCGAACAAGCCCTGTACGGCGGCACCTTTTTCGCGAATTTGGCAGTCGAATTTTTGACCTTAAATATAGATTTTAATATTTACTCAAGTAACCAGATATGTTAATTAACACATAAAGTATTATTTTAAACAATAAAATACATATATGTCTCGTAGTTTTGGCTTAATTGCCAAATAATCATACTTCATACAATTGAGACGTATCGTCGCCATTGTTCAACAGACGTGACGTCACATAAACGAGGTTTCAGTATGGTTCCACAAAAAACTAATTTTGACTGGTATATATTCATTTTAAGCAAATTGAATAGATGGCATTCAACTCTCAGTAATGTATTCAACTAATTTTGAACCTTAAAACAGTTGAAATAGGCGCATATAAGGGTCAAAATCCCGTGCAAAGTTCAGAAATTCTATGGAAGACAGCTGCGCTACAGACTTGTCGCTCAAAGCTTCCATAGAAGACGGCAGCGGGCAAACGATTAATAATTAATTTTACTGGCCGTGCAGCTAAAATTGAATTTGTTTGCATAAAAATAAAATTATTTCATTGTTAATTTCTACTAACTGATTATCGCAATGCGAATCTGAAACAAAATTTGTTAAAATCAAATAATCAACAGCGAAATGTTAGCGTGTAAAGAAATTATCATATGTTATTAGTATCAAGTTTATATAATTTTTTGAGATTTTGCCGAATTCGTTGATGTATGTGTATATTATATTGAAAATGGGGTTTGATTTGTAGGTAAAAGTCTGAATTCTCGACAGGGCGGACTCTAGGCTTGGAAGCGAGGCTCGGTCGATCCGCTCCTTTCTATGATTGGCTACTTTTTGCGATGCCAATACTATTGCCATGCCCTGAATTAATTCAACTTTACCTGATGAAATACTCCTACATATACTGCCTGGTTCACATATAATTTCCCATATAAGTAGCCAATCACAGGAAGGAGCGGGTTGACCGAGACTCGCTTTCAAGCCTAGAGGGTCCGCCCTGTCGAGCGGTAAATGATGTTAAATTGAATTTTGAAATATTGCTGCTTATGACTGCATGGATGGTGCAAGAGCGAGATGAAGTATGAAGAGCGCATCACTCCATCTCACTCGCTTAAGCTCAATGCCCTGTCTAGAACATTTTATATTGTAATTTAAAATAACTTACCGCTCAAATTAGTACGTTCAGATAAAATATAAATATATTGAGATCGAAAACCAACCCTTGTAAACGTAGTAAAATATAAAACTGCCCCAATAAATGCATGATAGCTCGAGAAAAAAATGTATGTAATAAAAAAATATGTTTTTGACATTTAGAATTCGTTAGATAATTAATTATACGGCTTTTAAAGCAATAAAAAATTACAATCAATAGAAAAAAACATCTGACTATTGATTTTAATACTCACTTTTGGGAATGCAATACTAGATTTTTAATTAAACGCTGCGAAAGCCAAAAATCTGTAAAATATGCACATTTATTTTAACGCTCGTATCTCTTAAACGAGAGCAAGCCAACAAAAATCATCGTCATATTCGAATTCAGTGGTTCAAACTTAGTAATGATTGATTACCGCTCCCGGTTAGTAAAAAATGTGATTTTTTTTTGTGGTCACTGTAATTTGCCAGATATATTAAATGTAACGAATAATATACATATGAGTGGTATAAATTCGGGAGTCTTTAAATTTGTTTCGATATTATAAAGTTAAAATTCTTAAAAACTGCATTTGTTTCATCACACATTTAATTGACTAAAGCTAAAAGTAAGAAGCCGACAAGGGCTTTTACCAGAATATGCAGACGATTTGGTGACTTGTTTTTGCTTTTAAATCTCATCTTAGATATATACATATATATATATATATATATATATATATATATATATATATATATATATATATATATATATATATATATATATATATATATATATATATATATATATATATATATATATATATATATATATATATATATATATATATATATATATATATATATATATATATATATATATATATATATATATATATATATATATATATATATATATATATATATATATATATATATATATATATATATATATATATATATATATATATATATATATATATATATATATATATATATATATATATATATATATATATATATATATATATATATATATATATATATATATATATATATATATATATATATATATATATATATATATATATATATATATATATATATATATATATATATATATATATATATATATATATATATATATATATATATATATATATATATATATATATATATATATATATATATATATATATATATATATATATATATATATATATATATATATATATATATATATATATATATATATATATATATATATATATATATATATATATATATATATATATATATATATATATATATATATATATATATATATATATATATATATATATATATATATATATATATATATATATATATATATATATATATATATATATATATATATATATATATATATATATATATATATATATATATATATATATATATATATATATATATATATATATATATATATATATATATATATATATATATATATATATATATATATATATATATATATATATATATATATATATATATATATATATATATATATATATATATATATATATATATATATATATATATATATATATATATATATATATATATATATATATATATATATATATATATATATATATATATATATATATATATATATATATATATATATATATATATATATATATGTATATGTATATAGATGCAACGGACTTTCATCTAACAGGTTTTATTATATTAAGACACTTCGAAAATAAACAGCCATTGAAGATTTATGTCTTTTGCAATATGCTTTGAATCGCATTTTGCAATGGGTTGTGGCTATTTGCAGGTACTATATCTGCGAATTATTGACTATTTGCAGGTACTATATCTGCGAATTATTGGCTATTTGAAGGTACTATATCTGCGAATTATTGGCTATTTGCAGGTACTATATTTGCGACAGGCGCAAAGCCTTCTGCGCATGTGCATAAACTTATAATCCGATTATAATTTCTTACATTTAATGTATGCTAGACTTGTTTAATCAATCGTTCATTATACATACATGAGGCAAATAAATTTCGCACGTTATTATAATGGATTTATATCATTTAGCTAGTTCGCGGCTTGTACTTGTATGTAGGTATTATACGTTGTATATGATAATAATTTTCTAACAATTAATAATATTAACTAATTTGGATTATTATATTTTTTACTCTACGTCACTTTACGAGTTCGAACTAAATTTTAAGAGGTTTAAAACAAAATTTCAACAGTAAACACGCTGACAGTGACAGTTTACGCGCATGCGCAGAAGGCTTTGCGCCTGTCGCAGATATAGTACCTGCAAATAACCAATAATTCGCAGATATAGTACCTGCAAATAGCCAATTATTTGCAGATTTAGTACCTGCAAATAGCCACAACCTTTTGCAATATCGCATTATTAATTATTATATATTACTATATTAACCAGGATTTTAATTTTTACAATACGAAGTATTGAACCGATTGAAATTCAAATCGATGCTTATTGATTTTTTTTTAGAGAAGGTCGGCTTTCAATTCTCATTGTCCAACCCGGAATGGGGTCCGAATCTAGACGAGTTCCAGCGCCGGTTCGATCCCTCGCAGACCAACGGCGAAGGACCCAACTGGCTGAAGAACCTCTACTTTGTCTATCTGCTGGAGATGAGAGCGATAGCCAAAGCGGGACCGTATCTGGACAAGATCGAGTACTACACCGGGAACGAGGCCGATGATGCCGAAGTCAGAGCGGCCGTGAAGAATTTACTCGGCGTCGTCTAGTGAGTAATATATTTTTGCACTCGCCTCGCACCTGAACAATCATTGAGATTGAGATGCGATCGCCGTGTTGTCGCTTCGACAATATTATCGTGATGGAAACAAATAAACTTTTTAAAATAATGCAAATATATTATGAAATTTTTGTTTGCAGTTCGTTTCCTAATCACTTTAACGAGACGGCGATGTTTTCCGGCGGCGATAAAGCCATCAAGCTAAAGGACGAGTTCAGGCAGCACTTCCGGAACATTTCTCGGATCATGGATTGCGTCGGATGTGATAAGTGCAAGCTGTGGGGGAAGTTACAGGTGTGTTTTGAGCACGTCTTGAAATGTACACGTTTGAAGGTGATGTTGGTTATATTGGATTGTTTTTGTTTAGGTGCAAGGTTTAGGAACGGCTTTGAAGATTCTTTTCTCTGGAAAGTTTGACGACGTCGATCCCACCAGTGGTAAGCTCGCTGTCCGGCATAAGAATCGTTTCCAACTGGATCGGCGAGAGGTGGTCGCATTGTTCAATGGATTTGGAAGGTATTATGAGCTCATTTCGATTGTTTGCATTGCTCGCGAGATCACTTGTGTCAATAATAATGGCGTTGGAGTGGTTTTAATGAATACAACATGATGATATGTATCAGGGTTGTGTGCAAAATCTGTTGTTTAGTTTGTGCATACTTCAGGAAAGGAAAGTTTAAAGAGATAATTCGTCTTAATAGTTTTGGATCTGTTTGTCATTTTGTCAATACTTTTGAGTTAAAAATAATAATTGTTTGCATTCTATATATGTATATACGTAAGTATCTTATCGTAAACGTATTTCAGTGTCGGTAATCTAAATCAAACATAGGCTTATATTATATTCTGTAAAACGTCGATTACACTGAACAACAAAAAATCGCGTTTTTTACTTTCACAGAGCGGATACTAATCAAATTTTACTAAATTTGAATATGACAATGATTTTTTTCTTGTTTATGAGATATGAGCGTTTAAAAAGTGCGCAATATTTACAGATTTTTGATTTTTGCATTCTCTAACTCAAAATCTAGTATTGCTGTGCCAAAAGTGAGTATTGGAATCAATAGACAGATGTTTTTTCTATTGATTGTGATTTTTTTTTGGTTTCAAATATGTATAATTAATTATCTAACCAATTTTAAACATTCAAGTCAAAAACATATTTTTTTTCATACATTTTTTTCTCGAGCTATCCTGCATTTATTGGGTCAGTTTTATATTTTAATACATTGGTTTTCATTGCCAATATATTTTTTTATCCGAATGGTAAATAATTTTAAATTACATTATTTGAAATGTTCTACACTCATCGCTCGTGAATCTTCATAATTTCTTCATCTCGTTCTTGCATCATGCATAAGGTCATCAATAACGGCATTTTTAACTCAATTTGAAATCATTTACGGTTCGAATTAGTACGTTCAGATAAAAAAAAATATATTGAGATTAAAAACCAATCCTGGTAAACATAGTAAAATGTAAAACTGGCTCAATAGATATATAAAAAAAAAGTATATTTTTGACTTTCAAAATTCGCCATATAATTAATTATAAGTATTTTAAAGCATTAAGAAATCGCAATCAATAGAAAAAACATCTGACTATTGAGTCCAATACTTACTTTTGGCATTTGAATAATTTATATAGCATATTTTTCAAAAATCTCATCTATGCATATTCATTTAGACTTATAAATTTGATTGTCATTTATTTAATAAAAAAGAGAAATATAGATCCTCTGAAAACCCTAAAATAAGACTGATCCGATTATCAGTTTGCTGTTGATGTATGTGAATAAATACGGCATATATTCAGAAGTCACTCAAACGTCGAATTAACGTCAATACAGACATTGACAGCGTAATATTGATAATTTTTCAAATTTCAGGTTGGCTACGAGCATACGGGAGCTGGAAGACTTCCGCAAGATGCTGCGGTAACATCGGTGACTAACCTCAAAGTCTGAACGTCTTCACCGCAACGTGTAGACTTCAATCGAGACCAAAACTGTGGCTGTGGTTGCTTTGATACTTTTCGCACAAAATGACGTGTTTTTAAACATACGTAGCTTTAGTTTAATTTATTCAAACCCCCCCCAGTGTTTGTCGGCTTCGTTTTTATAATGCAATTTGTATATATTGTAATCGACAAGTACGACTATTTTTCCATGTAGATAATTTTTAGTCAATTTGATTAGACGTGACTTTGATATACATATGTACGATGTATTTATTGTAATATACATATGTACTGTGAAAATTTGTCGTGTTCGACAGACAAAGCAACGGAGGCTTTAATAATCGACGTTACATCGGGACACATTCCGTGTTGATTGAAAAGATTATTTATTTCCTATATACATAAGTCAATTTGTTGAACGATTATATTGAAGAATTTTGTTATTGAACATGATATATATTTAGAAAAATTGTATAGTATCGGTGCTAAGTTAACAGTTTGAGTATTGTAATATTGTTTTTTTTTTATTTACTACTTACATATTTCTCATTGCTAAGTATTACTATCATAATGAATTTATTTGAAGAATTCACTAATTGAAATTTTTGTACGTTTTGTGTATACGAACGAGTGTTTAGATTTATTACCATTTGTATAATAGTTACTAATAAATAGTATTGAAAATATATCGTCTTCGGTATATGAGAGAAGCCTCTACCGGGAACGGGAAATGTAACGTAGCAATCAAACTGAATGAATATTATTTCAATCTCGTGAGTCGACTTGTATATTGGAAAATGTGGTATCAGATTAGAGTCTATAGTTAAGATTACATGCTGTAATCGGAAGCTTTGTCTCGTTCCCGGATTCAACGAGAGATTTCATAGTATGTCGCTGTAACATTTCTTGTTGAATTTCTCCACAGAGTTAATCTTTTAAAGTTTTATAAACATATTTTAAAATGCAATTATTTTATTATAAAACGATGCGTTTCCTAAATAAAAAAAAAAAAAAAAAAAAAACATTTATATTTCTGTGATATGATCTATTTTTGAAATGTAACACATAGAACATAAATATAATATATTTTGAAAAACAAAAGAAGAGAAAAAAAATTGAGTTTTTGTTTTTGTTTTATTTTAATCATGCATTTTGATTAATTCACATTTCAAATTTTATATATACCAAAAAACAATCGAATTATTACATATAATATAATAATGTAAAATGTCATCACTGTAAGGAACATTCGCACAGTTGCAAACAAATTAATATGTTTCAATAAAAAATATAATTTATCAATACACATATTATGGGACGTTTGTATTCTTGAATAGTATCATTATTTATTATTATTGCATCACCATATGACTGATGATATGCTTTGAACACAACAAAATTGTACATTAAAATGTATAATTAACACAACGACGTAGAATATATCGCATGTACATACATATATATATATATTTCATCTATATTGGAAACACCTTCACAACTAACACAATCTGTAAATAAATCAACGTATACATTGTCATAATAAAAAAAAAGGCTATCATTCTTCACTATTGCACTTATCCATTTGAAAGCCTATTTATTCTATTCACCTAAAGTCGAATGAAATTTACAAAGTCAAATGTTTCCAATGATAAAATTTAGTATTTTCTTATTTTGCTCCCAGTGAAAAAGCGTGTTCGTATATATACACATATATATATTTCTTAATCAAACACACACACTCATACATATATGAATAAATATCACAGATTTAATTTTAATATAGAACGTTGCTTTCGTGAACATTTTTAATTCTTCGTATGGTCAAATCATCGACTAATATTTTTTCTATTCATTTTATACATAAATATATATATATATATATATATATATATATATATATATATATATATATATATATATATATTTAAGATATTATATTATATATATTGACTGATACTTGCGCATTTTATTCAATTTACATAGATATTGAAAATATATTTGTAAAATTTTCTATACATTCAAAACATGTAACATTGATTAATTTCACAGCATATTCGTTAAACCTATGTTAATTGTAAATTATTAATAAAAATACACTCTAGATTAGAACGATTTAAGTTTCTCCGAGTGAACCATCCCATGCAGCCTCACGATTCTTGGCGGCCAGGCGTTTCTTCTCTGGAAACAAATAAGTATACGCATTGAAAAATTTGTGAAACAATATACATAAACATGACTAGTATGCATGCAAACGCCGTACACACCTCGTGCTTGAGTAAGCATCTGGACCTCTTGTTGACGCTCTTGCGATTGTGTCGGTAATCTCACACCAAGCGCGCCCGTCACGAGACGTCTGGCCAAAGCTACGCACGTTTCTGGTCTCGGTCTACAATGAAAATACAATCTATTTAATTACATTGGATTAAAAAAAAAACAGGGACAATTCGGGAAGGCCTGTTAGTACCAGCTGTCGAAATACGGTAAATCGGACTTGTCGTTTAATTGCATATATGGACATTTTGCCTCTGAATGTACATATGTATGATACTACGATTTAGTGAACATGATTGATAACACTGACAATAAAAATCACATTTTTTCACTTACTGGAGAGGAGACTAATCAATCGATCATTACTAAGTTTGACCCACTGAATTCGAATATGATTTTGATTGGCTTGCTCTCGTTTAAGAGATGAGAGCGTTTTATGCTTTAGCAAGTCTTTAATTCAAAATCTAGTATTGCTGTGCAAAAAGTGAGTATTAAAATCAATAGTCAGATGTTTTTTCTATTGATTGTAATTTTTTATTGCTTTAAAAGACGTATAATTAATTATCTAACGAATTTTAAATGTCAAAAACATATTTTTTTATTACATACATTTTTTTCTCGAGCTATAATGCATTTATTGAGGCAGTTATATATTTTACTACGTTTACAAGGATTGGTTTTCAATCTCAATATATTTATATTTTATCTGAACGTACTATATTTTTTATATTGATTGTAATTTTTTATCGCTTTAAAATACGTATAATTAATTATTTAACGAATTTTAAAAGTCAAAAACATATTTTTTTTATTATATACATTTTTTCTCGAGCTATCATACATTCATTGGGCCAGTTTTATATTTTTTTTGGTTTTCAATCTCAATATATTTTTATTTCATCTGAACGTACTAATTCGAGCGGTACATAAATGATTTTAAATTACAATATCAATGGGGCGTTGAGTTTGCGCGAGTGAGATGGAGTGATGTGCTCTCGATTAAGCAGCAGCATTTTTTAATTAAATTTAAAATCATTTACCGCTCGAAATAGTAAGTTTCGATAAAATAAAAATTTATTGAGATTGAAAACCAACCCTTGTAAAAATAGTAAAACATAAAACTGACCCAATAAATGCATGATAGTACGAGAAAAAATGCATGTAATAAAAAATATTTAATCAACCGATAGATTTATTTTGATACGGAATTAAAATTGAGAAAAATGTACTTTATATACTTCAAATATTTTTATAAAAAATGTATACATATGTACGCGACAGCTCTAGAAGATAAACCCACTTTTGAATTCAGAGATTAATATTTATGGCAAGAATTATTAATATAAGAAGCTATTAATTTAATTGAGAATGGAAGTCCTACAATTACATACAAGTTTTTTCATGATCTCAGGGATAACTGGTTTTGTATTTGTAGAAAATGAATGCAACTATTATATTAATGTGGCCTCAATTACATATTTTTCGCATATAAATTATAGAAAAAAAGGTACTAAATATGTACTTTTATCTAGAGTTTTACCTTCAATTTACCGTTTTTTGTCTATTAATATATATTGTTAATAAGAGAAAAAAATACCGATAAGGTTGCAGAAATTCAGCACACTTCTTAGCTTTCATTCGAGACTCGTGAGTGGCCTCGTGCAAAGGACGAGTCTTAACCATGGGATGATTAACCGACAACACTTCAGCAGCTACAAAACAACAACACAATAACAACAAAATCCTCACAAAAAAAATACACCAATACAACTTAACAAAATCTACCTATTGCCGTACTGCTGAAAACGGCCAAAGCGTGGTTATCATCCACCCACTTGATCTCGAACCCCGTATCTTTAAAATCGGAGAACACAGACAGCAGATCATTGGTTGTAAACTCGGACGGGAAGTTGTATATTTCCAACACGTGCGAGAACGCTTGCGTAGCCAACGTCTGATACTTGGCATATGCCATTCTCGGCTTTTGCACAGAAACTTTACCGACAGTAGCCGTCAGCTCTTCCATCAACTGTGGAGCCAACCACTCTCCGCCCTCGTCGAACATAGCCTCCCAATCCTCTTCGTCTGGATTGAAGATACGCGAAGCGGCGTGATCTTCAGAGTTTTTATCATTCTCGGCACTGCAATACTCATCGCCGTTGTTACAATTGGCCATAGACTCCGGAGAGCCTTGCCTCTTGTTCGGATCCGATATAATAAGTACGTCCGACACAAAACTCTGCTTGATGAGTCTACGGTTGCTTCTGTTGATCTCTTCGGATGCTTTCATGAATTCCCTCTCGTCGCCGTCTTCATCTTTAGCATGGTTCCAATTATTGCTTTCTAATATAAGGTTAGAGTTTGGAGATGGGTTTACGACGATAGGTTCGCACTCCATCGTAGGGAGATGGTTCGGCGCTAGATATTCCTGAGGATCATCGGCAGGGTTATCAGAATGCTCAGGATCTGCAGGAGTATCAACAAGACTGTCAACACCATTTTCGACGGGTTCTATGGCACACTCTGGAGTTTCGGGCGTTGACGTATTCATGCGTTCGCCGGTCGATGGCAACGGGGAACACTCGATATTTGGCACTGTATTATTATCATGAATGTCCTGAGGCACTTGAGAAGATTCACACGGTGGCGCAGTCCGAGGGAGCGATTCACTTATGGCAAGGTTCACATTCTTCGAATGTATAGGATGGTTGCTCTCGTCGGTGGAGCGGGCGTGCGGCGGCTTGTACACATTGCAGAAGTTCCGGTCTATCGATCGCTTCGGTTTCAGTCGGAACTTCGACGGGCTAGGGGTGGTGACTTCCACTTCGGAAGCAGCTGGAGGTTCTGTAGGGATGTGCGGGGAGGGCTCCGGCTCCGGAGGGGCGATCGGTGATGATGAGGCGACCGCTCGACGCGCACGAGGCACGTACACGGCGCGATCTGGTCTCCTTACCCTCGTCGGAGGGGTTTCTCTGTAACGCATATATGTTTGTAATTAGTAATGTGTTAACTCGGCTGAAATAAATTTCAATATACATATTGAGTAGGCCGGTGCGAAAAATGCTAATTTTGGATGAACCTAGTGGAAAACTTGAGTCGTATCAAGAAAACATTAAATAATAAAAATAGTCATCAATTTTAAACAATGTCTTATGCCTCCAACCAATCGATTTGTTTTGACGATAATTTCAAAATATTAGGTTTTTTGCATATACATATTGTTGCGTGGACGTGAAGAGGGGGCTTCCAGAATCGGAGAGAAAGACGCAGGAGGTTTGTAGAATTCGTTTATTAGTCTGCTCTCGTCGGCGCTCCAGGTCGGAATGGTTTCCAGGCTGAGAGCGCCCCATATTTATACCCGTTTGGGCTCAACAACTATTGGTCGATGAGTCAGACGATCCCATTGGCCGTTGCATACGGCTCATTCATTCGTAGAGGCCATTTTGGCGGGAACGAGAGATCAGGTGATCTGCGCTAGTAAACCATCGGTCCACGAGCGCCACTCGCCTAATCTCTACGTAACAATATCTACTTTTTTTTTAGAATAATTAAGTTTTTTATTATTAAAATAAAAATAAACGCTTAATATTTACATATCGAAGTTTATCTGGGTCGATTATGATAAGTTTTGGCTGATTAAAAAGAATTTAAAATCACGTTTCGCCTGAAAGTCCCCATACAAAACGCGCCGCGCTTGCAATAGGTGTTTGTATGGGAGAAGCGTTCTTTTCAGAAAATCGCCATTTTTTCATGTTCCCGATTATTTTGAAAAAAAAAGTCGTTGCGAGCTTCCTACCTTTAATTTGAAATATAAGACGGCAAAAATGACCCGTTTTGACATTTTGCGTAAAAATAGGTCATTTTGGCCTACATATACATATGTATATTTCATAAAATTAGTAAATTTGTTGGGTATTTTTTATATTCAAAAATAAGCAAGGCATAAAAAATACACCTAAGGAATTTTATTTCCAAAATAATCACGGGAACATGAAAAAAGTTATGATTTTATGAAAAGAACACTTCCCCCATACAAACACCCATTGCGAGCGTGGCGCGTCTTGTATGGGGACTTTCGGGCAAAGCACCGACTAAATTCTTGTTAACCAGTCAATACTTATCATAATCGACCCAGATAAACTTCAATAGGTAAATATTAAGCGTTTATTTATTATTTAAATAATAAAAAAATCTAAATTATTCTAAAAAAAGTAGATATATGCAAAAACCCACAAGACATTGTTTAAAATTGTCAATTTTTTTTATTTAACGTTTTCTTGATACGATGCAAGTTTTCCACTAGGTTCATTCATCGCAAATTAGCGTTTTTCGTTTCGACCTAATATTGAGTCATGAAGCATTATACCAAGAGAATGTATCATATGAATTTTAACGAAAAGATTATATATAAATAGGTATAATTAAGGAGTGTTAATAATGAAGAATGTTTTGATAACAAATATTTGAAAGTAGAATGAGAACGAGCATGGTTAGTAACATGTGTAAGAAAGAGATGTATGTACATATGTAAAATGCAAATTTTCATTTGTTTGATTTAAAAAAAAAATTCTATACAATAAAAGTACTTGAGTAATTTTGTATGCAACAGCTTAGATCTTTTTTATAAGCCTCATTACATAAATTTGCACGGTTTATATTGAGGAAAAATATTTTTCGACATTGATTGAGGTCACAAATTACAGCTGAATCGATTGAATAATTAACTCATTGATAGATTGATTGATATATGAAATTATTTCCTATATTAACTTATGCACGAATCAAGTTTATCTCTAAAAAACTGGTTTACGAAATGTTAGTAGGGGAATTTTGTGCATAGTTTATTTTTGCTAACAAAAGTTGCTTTGTTTTTGTTATGATACACACACTGACATTGTGGAACAATTAAAAAGAAAAAGTTCAAAATATTACGGCTGCGATGAGTGAATTGGGTCACTTTCATAATCACCAACACACGAGGAAGAGTAAAATGCAGTCAAACATGGCCAATATGAAGATGGGATAATTTCTTTCAAATTCAACGAAAAGAAGGGATAGTCAATGATTGACACATACATTGTAAGTTAAAATCAATGAATTATTACTTCATATTCACCGGAAAATGAATATTATTAAAAAAAGAGTCGAAATTCTGACAGACCAATTAAACTTATGCAATTATGCAAAAATGATCCAACCCACATAAGTAAAAATAAAATAGATATTTTATTTTTTACATAGATATGTATTATATATACCAGGAAGGCCTAACAGGTAGACAACAATGCGCCTTCCTAGACAATTACAAACATTGACCTAACTTAACCTAACCTAACCCAACCCTTACATAAATAAGCGTTTACCGCTAAGATATTACGATTACCCAGTGAAAATGTAACTGGTTATGATTTCACTGAGACGTCAAATTTTATTTTTGTTACTGGCAACCTGTTTGACGTTTGATCTGCCTAGCGAACGCCGATTCTGTCGTGCGAGCTATTTTAGAGATGTTAATTTGGGCAATTGGATTACCACGCACATTGCGATCGCCCAAAAGACAATTTTTGCCATGAAAATAGCGAATACGAAATATTTAGCACTCGAGTTCTCGTTAGTATGATGGACTTTTCGGCTGTCAGATGTCACGTTATAGAGATTTTAGCGACTTTTGGGCGAGCGCTTTGTGACCAATAATCACCGAACCGTTAATTTTGACATTAAATGTCGTTTTCACATTTGTCGTGTAATTTATTTTACAGCCGTGCCAAAAATATTACCCCTTATTTATATATATAAGTTTAATAAAATGCTATGTTTGGAATTAAATTATATTATTTTAGGGTTACTAATTATATTTTTTTATTTATTTAGAAGATATAGAAATGCATAAAAATAAAGAGTAAATATATAATATATATATATATATATATATATATATATATATATATATATATATATATATATATATATATATATATATATATATATATATATATATATATATATATATATATATATATATATATATATATATATATAGCATCCAAGTCCAATTACAGATTTTTACAAATATAAACAAATGAAAAGGAAAAGAATAAAAGCTATAACATGACTAAATAGCACATTGCATAACTAAACCAAAGTTTTAAAAAATTGGAAAAAGGTTATATAATAGAATAGACGAAGAAATGGATCAATCTGTCAAGATTCTCTTGATGTTAGTCCTGAATTGATGTAAGGAAATACCGAACAGATCAACTTCGTTCAGCTCCCCGTTAAACATACGATAAACACGCTGCAGATAAGAATATTTTTGCTAACTATGTTATATTATAGTTGTTAGTTGTTAGTTTAAAATTGTTAATTGTTAAATAATTCATTAGCAATTTGCTATTTAATAATAAATAAATAAATTTTACACAACCCAACAAAGGAATAATAGAATTAAGCTTAGTTAGGCAAAAAGGATTTAGCCCGATTGAATAAAATTAAAAAACTTCAATAAAAAATAATTCTGAATATAATAGTTCAAAATTTTAACAACAAGATAGAGTAGAAGAATAATTAAACTCGGTTATGCAAACGGAATCCAACCCACACAAAGTATAATTGAACAGTATACAAACACTATCAACAACAAAAAGTTTAAAAGCTCCCTCCGAGAGCTATACTCAAACGGGTCACGCACCACTTTTTGCAGAACCCGAAAGAGCAAAGGGAGAATGTTACCTCTGCGGCTGCTGCTGCTGAGTGTGATGAGGACGACACGCGCCTGAGCTCTCCCCACCTGCGAAAAGACAACGGAGAACTTTCACTCGATGTACTCCAACGTAGCCATCTTACACACACCAGCATAACACTTACGGCCGTGTTATTTAACCGCAAAGTCGACTAGATTGCACAATAAACACCGGTCGGTTGCATCACACGTTCGGTAACACCACCAGGAAGGAAGTCGGACGCTTATGGGTACCGAAACCGAAGTGGAACACGCGCCGCCGACAAACGGTGACACTGTACCGCGGTGCGTGTGCTCGTTACCCGTGCGAGATCTCAATTGTGCCAGATTACCGTGGATTACGCGAGGTTCCAGTCACACCAGTCTCTTTTTGCACGCAGCTCTAATGGTGCGCAAGGTCGCGTCATAAGATCAAAAGCCATATTTGAAATAGCCGATACGTCAAATTTGACTAAGCCTAAATAGGAAGTCTAAATGCTGTCTATGCATTGCATATTTGACATTGACTTTTTCGATAATTGTATGTATTATTAGGTTTAAGACTACCGGGTGTTTGAGCGTCATCGTTAATTATCAAATTTTAAGCATTTCTGGGATACTTTTTGTTAGAAGTTTAGAATGCATCACATGCATGTACGGGTTTGGTGCATCCGCTCTAAAATCGCCAGATTAACAGAATGGCAGCTTTAAACGTAATTCTCGTTTTCTCGAATGATAGATTGCACATCAGATGACGAGTAACCTTTCGATGTGCACAGATGCAATTATTAAAATTGAGTTGGATCTTTCTGGCGAGTTTAATAAGGCAAGATTCGGAACTTATCGAATCTTCCCTTATTAAACTCGCCTGAAAGATCCAACTCAATTTTAATAATTGCATCTGTGCATATCGAAAGGTTACCCGTCATCTGATGTGCAATCTATCATTCGAGAAGAACTTATCGAATCTTCCCTTATTAAACTCGCCTGAAAGATCCAACTCAATTTTAATAATTGCATCTGTGCATATCGAAAGGTTACCCGTCATCTGATGTGCAATCTATCATTCGAGAAGACGAGAATTGCATTTAAAGCAGCCGTCCGTTAATCTGTCGTTCAATTTGAGTGGCGATTTTAGAGCGGATGCACCGCATCCGTATGTACATATATTGATTAATGCTGTCTACGCATTGCATATTTGACATTGACTTTTTCGATAATTGTATGTATTAGGTTTAAGACTATCGGGTGTTTGAGCGTCATAGTTAATTAAGAAATTTTAAGCATATTTTTTGTAAGTTTAGAAAAGTTGGACATTAACTCGCTAGTGTCTCACGAACGGGTCACATCAGTCTCTCCTCCGAAACGTACAATATTCAAGGTCTACTCATACTATCGTAGGGCTGCCATACGTCCCAGTTTTCTATTCAGCAGTCGGACAAAAAACAACTGAAGAAAACCAGGTAAATGTGAGAATGAAAGGTGCAAGGGCGATAAAGCGTCAAGGACAATAATCACCGGGTGATTTATTGCAATGCAATTACTCAATCGTATACAAAGCGAAAGGAGCGACGACCCCGGCCTTCAAAATCCGGGGGCGCCAAAATCGTCATCACACATTTGCTCATCCATCCATCCATCTCACCTGACACATTTTAATAATTTTGTCCGCCCGTCTTCCTTGCAGGATGTGAAACGTGGACTCTGAAGACCAGGATGATCAGCCGCATCGAAGCTTTTGAGATGTGGGTAAACAGGCGTATGCTGAAGATCCCGTGGACCAAAAAAGTATCAAATGAAGCTTTCCTCGGCATGATAGGGAGAGGCAGGGAACTTGTTTCTGTCATCAAGCGGAGAAAGATGCAATATCTCGGATACGTGATACGGGGTCCAAAATGCGAATTTCTCCGTTTGATAACCATGGGCAAAATAGAAGATAGAAAATGAATTGGCAGGAAGAAGTTGTGTAGGCGTCGATATAAGCGCTGAAGATCTGTTCCGAGCCGCTGAAGACTGATGCGGATATCTTCAAATAACACTGTTCGACAAATGACGACTTTTAAAATGTTTCAGAGAGGGGTTATGACTTTTCTTATAGATCTATGCCCAGTGAACACGAATCTGGTGATAAAAAGTGTTGATTGGCTCGAGATTCGGAGATATATGTGTTTTTTAAATCGTGCGATTTTTCTATATCTTGGTGTTGTTCGGTCGATTTCTCAAAATCTGTTAATTTTCTGTTCAAAATGAATATTGGAATCTAGAGTCGGGTATTTTATCTTTCATTTGTAGTACTTTTCAGCTTTCAAATCTCTCTAAGTAGTCGTCCAGTTCAAATCAAAAGTCAAAATTACGTATTTTCACTTGTGATTTTTTCCCACTGTCAATACTATATTATATTGAGTATTTTCTATTGAAACATGTTTATTAGGATAGTGTTCTGGCCACACTATTTTTTGATTTCGTTTAAAAGGGTTAATTGGATGTGTGGTGAATTTTAAACCGGTAAAATTGTGACCAAAAACTTCGTATTAGTAGAGCACAAATTTGTGTTGTGTGCGCTGCATCATTTTACGCTGCATCATGTGTATACAACGATATAGTGGTCACAAACTTTTTTCAATGTGTTTTTAAATAATTTTGTAATGAAATAATTAGAAGGATTTGAATTTAATAATATATTTATTGAATACGAATATTTATAGTGTAAAAATAAGTATCAGTACATTTTAAGCACCCGAATAAAAATAAAAATAGACATGGAAAATAAAAACAAAAATCAAAATTAAATTAAATATGAAGATAATGAACATTTCAAAGATAAATAATTGTGAAAAAATATCTCCGAATCTCGAGCCAATCAACACTTTTTATTACCAGATTCGTGTTCACTGGGCATAGATCTATAAGAAAAGTCATATCCCGTCTCTGAAACATTTTTCCTGTCGAACAGTGTAATCAAAGAAGTGGTCACCAACGTCCGGATGCGGACAGGACATTAAGAAGAAGAAGAAGAAGTCTTCTTTGCAATCTTCCTTTCACCCTTTTATATTTTCATGGGTACCATTCCAGCACTCACTTTGTCCACTTCCTTTTCCTATGATACCAAAATTAAAATACAAAAAGTGCTCCCATAGTTCAGTCTAAGTTGTTGATTGTAGTTAAAATCATGTGTTTTTTTAATTCTACCTTCTATCATTCAATTTCCAAACGTCCCGGTCGGCATCTCGACAATTATGGCAGCCCTATACTATCCAGCAGTTCACAGAAACACTACAGCACAGCATCTCACGTAAACGACATCTTTTATTCATACTATGCAGCAGGGCACGTTCGGACAAGTTTTGGCCGAGTACACGGCAAAATCGGCTTACATATATACAACATTGCTTGCGTCGTGTCAATATTGTCACAATTTGACGTTTCCGAACATATTCATATGCACATTTTCGTTAGTACGCGTGCACTCGCTACAATGACGTCGTGACGAGTGAATATTACCACAACGGCCAAAGAAAACCGGTTTTGCTTGATACGTTACGGTGACATGTACTGCTGTATAGCATGAATAGATTTTGTCAGCTACTGCTGTTACGTCTACGCTACGTAATACATGAATGTGTCCATATAAAATATATCAAACGTCCATAAACGTCTTTTCTAGAGACTTTTCTGCTAATTTGACGAAAATACTCAAATATACATATGTATAAGGTCGTACATATAACATCGTATCAATACCACTCTCTCATGGCATTACAATATGATAAGAAGTCAGTCTTGTCGCGTCTCTATGCACGCAGCCTAATTCTAATAAATAAATAAACAATCAAATTAAATTCAGCTAACAGCAAAACAGTTAGAGAGTGGTCAAACAAGGTTCTTTAACGTTTAAGTGTCGGAATTTATTTAAAATTACATTGATCAACACCATAATAATGACAGTTACAGTGAGTTTTATTCAACCAAAGAAACTGTTGGATCAAATAACATACGGTAAATTGAACATATTCGCATGTTTAATTGTGTCAACCTTGTTTGGCTATCGGCCTGATGGACCAAATCCCACATACCATGAAATCGTCAAACACCAGACATTATATTTATTGCATAATTTACCTGCATTGTTAGTCACAGAGTATTCCGAAGGCTTGAACGAAGATTCGACGACCATTTTGTCCGAATTATCGTCGACGTTCCTACAACATATGAATAATCTATGAATTACATCTGTTACACTACTTACTGATTAGTATTACATGGGTTTGATTATAAAAAATTACTTGATGATCTGATTCTCATAGCAGACGACGGTCCGTCTGTCGTCGCCCTGACCTATAGAGAAGGTGGCCAATTGGCCGTGCTGCTGCTTGAGCTCCTCGGCGGTCCTGTGGATGAGGAAACGGCGATAGTTGCTCACGGGAGGGAACACCAGAACGCTGAAACGAGAAGAGAGCAATGTGATTCATTGTCGGATTGCGCAATGGACACCTTCCGCAACGAAAGACCACTTCTATAGAATGCTTTCACTTTCGATGGCGCCGGCACGTTGTGACTACACGTCAAGTGGAACAGTGCTTACTTATTCATAAACATAATAATAGATGTACGTGTAAAAAATAAACGCCAAATTTACATAATGGAATTCTTACACGCGTCATGTATTTTTCACATGTTCCATATCAATGCAGTAAAAATCAGATGAAGGAAGTGAATCAATGCCTCTCACCACCCAATCAACTAAGATGACTTTTAATACTCTATAATTATGTAGCTCTACTTCAGCATGCAGCGATTAACAGGTATCATCTTGCCATTCATATTTGTGCATGCAGTACTGTGAAAAAGATCGAAATGAATGAATGACCCATAAGTCTAAGCAACGACAACTATGACAGATGTGCAAAAATAATTGGCTATAATGTTGGATTTATATTACTATTCTAACCAAAGGGCCACCCAATTGGCATTTGAGACAGTGAAAATATTATCATATTATAATATATAAGTATTTGTAGTTCCAAAGCATTCGAAAACATATGATTTTGATTGGGGAATATATAATTGAACTTTATTTTTGATATTATTCACTAAGTTTGGATAGAAATCAACTTGATATATTTAGAGCAGGATCCAAGGTAACTAGGTGACGTAATACTGAGTCCCATTGTATCCTGTTTGCGCACACGGAAGTAAAGCTGTGCGGCAAAAACAGTTAGATTATTACATGTATATATATATATATATATATATATATATATATATATATATATATATATATATATATATATGTATGTATGTAAAAGGAGGTTATGGACACAAGAGGACTATATTGGAAAACTAGTGGTTTTACCCAGCTTCGCTCGGTATTTGTAATACAAGCCGCTTAAACATGGCTGATCTAATAGTAATCATTTTATTAAATTTATTTGTTTTTTTATTAAATTTAACGTCATGGATTCTGGTAATTGGATTATTAGTCACATTGCGGTGGTCACAAAGACATTTTTTACCATGAAAAACGCGGATATGTAATTTTTGGCACTCAAGTTCTAGTTAGTTATGATGGACTTTTCGGCGGGCAGATGTTCCGTTATATAGATTTTAGTGACTTTGGGACGAGTGCTTTGTGACCAGTAATCACCGAACCATGGAATCTACCATCCAAACCTAACAAAGTCTCTTTCGAAATTATGTATTACTAGCTGTTTTACCTGGCTTCGCTCAGTATTTGTAATATAAACAGTTAAAACATGGCGAATCTAATAGTAAATATTAATTTGATTTTTATTAAATTTATTTGAATCGAAAAAAAATAATACTCGACCATATCGAATCGTAGTCATAGAAACTTTGATTTGTTTTTCGATTACCAACAAACCTTACATACATACATACATACATAGTCTCTGTCGAAATTATATACATATTAGAAGAAGATTGCCAGTAAAAAACAAAATAACGTGATTTTTTATTTTAACTGAATAAATAAATTAAAGTGATAATAATTTTTTTCACGTGGAATATGTTTGTTTAATGTCAGATTTTTAATTCACATAGTTTATTAAATTTAGAATTTTTTTTTTATTAAAGTTGAATAATTTGTTTTATTTTATTCAACTATATTAGTTATTTATTTTATCTTATTTTATTGTTACAAATCAATACACACTCGTCATTACAGATTTGCTCCAATGCGACGGGTGTACGTTAACGAAATACAGAATACATAAACAATCAGAAATCAGAAATTCAGTAATACATATACAATCAGAATATATAGCATATAACAATTAATCAGAAATAATAATCATAGAGACATCTATGGATTATTTTTAGACTTTTTTTGTGTACAATTATTATACAAATAATAAATACGAAATTATAGAGATGTCTATAGAGATATTTATAGATTTCAGATTACTGTGTATAATTATTACAAATTATACACAGGCAGATTTTGTGACAACAGGTATAGATCTAATACCAATTTTCAGGAACCGTTTCAGCAATGATCAGATAAAATTGACAAACTCTGATAGAGAAACGATCGATTTGGAGTCACAAAACCCCCAAATCTAACCAGCAGATGGCGAGGACTTATTTATGATCAGACTTCGTCGTTGGCTTGGTGCTCGTCAAGTAACAATAGACCTCTCCATTACCGTACAAAGCAAGAGATCAAAATACACGGTTGACAATAGTGAACCATTTTTGTACATAAAGCATCGTCCCAACGCCGCCCTTTAGTTATGAGTAGTGGCCGGACCCACAGCGCGCCGTTTATTGCTCAATTGTTGTAAATGCTTTGTTAAAGGTTCGCCCAACCTTTTTTTTTGTACTCTAGCTTTGTAAAGTCTAGTTATGAGTGTACATTATTTTAATGAAAGTGAATATAATCTAAATTAAAGATCAATTAATTAGCACCCATTTTGATTATAAAACTTGTCAAACAGCTTGAATAAAAATTATCTTGACGGCCTCGACTTTATTGAATGACAGCTATTTAAGTCAAGCAGTAGCTATGACAGGCATTTAACACGTTTAAAGAGTCAATTAAATCAGGGTAGATTTTGAATAAAATTATAAACTAAGGTAATTTTTTTTTTTTAATTAATAAATTCCCAACACCGCTTTTTTGCCATCGCTGATCTAAATTTTGATTCGACCTCAGAGAGCTCAAAAGGTTAAAACGATCTCGGACAATTTATAATCTGCAGACAGGAGACGTTATTATTAGAACCGTTGTTTCACCATCAACACAGCTTCTAAACGCCACAAAAACGAGAATAATAATCCAATGATTAGAAGAAAAAAAATCTGCATCGAAATTACAGTCACCCTAGCCTTCCGTGACAAGTAGACCGAGCAAACTCTTCCTGTTCGGCTAAAAAATACAAAAATCTCTCGACACATTTCTTCCGTAGAAATTATCTACCTTATATACATTCTAAACGAGTCGCTCTCAATCATCACCATAACAAAAACGCCTACAAGTGCAATGAAGTTCACGACGGTCATTACTCAACGCCATGTTTGTAACGAGCGCGCAAATGGCATCAATTTGAGCCCGGGAAACGCTAGGTAGCGCTGCGAACGCTTTTCGATCAACAATATGGCGACATCTATATTAGCACTAGTCTTTGACAGGAAGTCTTTAAATGTATAAATATATTCGCGTAATCGAAACGAACGGACAAGCTTCGTATGCTGTGCCGGCAGTTGGCGCTGCGAGCGATTTTAAATGGCGGATTAGTACAAATTAATCAGTTCAATACAAGTTCAACTTTTTCGTTTGAGTTTGCAGAAATCCTACTTGATGAAAGATCTACAGATTTAAACATTTTATACGATGACAATTCGTACAGTCGTTGAGAGTATGGACCAAGTTTCATCATTTATTCGAAATTGTATCGGATTTGATAGTTATAACTAGTCACCGGAGCCTGAGGGGGCCGTGTATTGTTCAAAGGTTGTAAATAATAATAATAATAATAATAATAGCTTTTATTCCAGACGATGAGGAGAATAGTGCAATCCCCAACGCCCATATAAATAATATATAGATAATAAAAAAAGTATTGAAAAATAGTAAACAAAAAATAAATAAATAAATACATAAATAAATATATAAATATTACTGATAATAAATAGTAATAATAATAATAAATAATAAAAATAATAATAATTTTATGTCTATTCAAGGCGGTCGGTGTAGCAGTTCCATCCATCGAACATACAATGAAGAATGCAAATGAGAAGATGCAGCAGCAAGAAGACAATTAGGCGATAAAAATATACGAAGACGTAGAGAGGCCGCTCTCATCCTGAGAATGGCTTCAAAGTGAGGCACATGCCCTTCTACAAACATTTGCGACGCGCTACAGCTCCTAGGTAACCCGAAAAGAGCACGGTAACAGTTGTTGTATTGTACTTTTATCTTCCTCATCGTCTCCCGCTTGTATCTGGTCCATAATTCACCAGTATAGAGGCTAGTACAAAAGGACATAAATAATTTTTATGCATTGTAAAAGGTTTGCCGAACAATGGATAGCACTGTGACTATCCTACCTCTAGTTATAACTAGACTATTTCCTATTTCCAGGAATCGGGACGGTTCGGCTCTATTTAAAAAGCCAGAGTAAAAAAAAAAAGGTTCGGCGAACCTTTAACAAATCATTTACAACAATTGAACAATAAACGGCGCACTGTGGGTCCGGCCACTAGTTATAACTAGAGCGCGGATAGAGACCGTGTTTTTTCCAGGAATCCGGGCGGTTTGAAACGATCGACTTGGACTCACAAATATCCAAGTATAACCAGCAGTATAGCGGGATCGAACCTAATAATCACTTGGTGCTAAACATACACGTCACTACTGAGCCATACTGCTGGCAATTAACAACAGTGACCCAATCCCTAGTTACAGCCTAGATAGGCTGCACTGTTGTTAATTTCTTATAGGAGGACATGTTTGGACATACCCTTCAGGTATAAACACAGATTACCTACACACAATCTGCTTTAAGTCATCGACTTTAGAGGGTCTTTAATTAATATTATGTATTAGATGTATTATGAACATTTATAAGGATTGTAAATAGGTTTTTGAGCTCTTTTTCCTATTATGCTGTAGATTAACATTAGAATAATATAATACTATGATTACTAACCAAATTAAATTAAATTGTAAAATAGAAAATGATCAGTAGATCAGTAGCTATTAAAATAGATATAAGATGTATTGTGAACATAATTTCGTAATAATAAAAAGCATTTAAAAATCAAAAACAAGTTATTTTTGCTCTATTACTTTGAGCACTAACGTTTTTTCTAAAAAAAATTGACGGCTAGTTGCAGATGCTTTTGCAAATAGCACACCGCTCCACTAGTGTTCAAAGCAAGACAGCAAAAAAGCAACTGTCCCTACCATAAGTGTGGTTATAATTAAAGGGCGGCTAGTCGTAGTTGCTTTTAAGAGAGCAAAAAAGCATGGTACGAAAAACTTGCCTATAGCGATTTGTTCGTCGTAGCTATTTCTCGGCGAATATTTTGGGCAGTTTACTGCAGCATATTCGTCATACATTAATTAACGTTAGATTAAATTCGACTATCAGAAAAAGAAAGCAAAAACGCACACTGCGAGTGGGTAATGTATATTTATATTATTTTATGCAAATGTCTTAATACTACATATAAAGTAGATGCAAAAATATTGGCATTCGTATTGGTATATATTGACATATCGTACAAGTATACCCAGCCATTCTATAGTTTTGAAACATCTGTACAAACGGTAGAAATAAGTATGACTTTTCAGTCATTCAATGTTCCGAGCGTTGAATGGCAACAATACCAGCATCTGACAAGCAACTTTGCTGGTGACATCTTCAACGCATGTTGTGCATCATTATCAACATGTCACAGTGAATATGATTAAGTTACGCGAAACGCCATTCATACAAAACTAGATGTAGTATTGAAAAAACAGTAACATTGAAAAAAAGACCAATGACCAGAGTAAAAAAAATACATCAAAGTTAATGACGTTCGATGTAAGAAAGATGACGCGAATATAGCGTCGTCAATGAAAGTGAAAAACGAGAGCGGAACCGTTGGGAATCGAACCCATCGCAATGCCATAACATTTTAATCATACCACAGATTCACTTTCATTGTATATCACTCGAGACAATAGCAACAGCGACATTTAATAACTACATATAATAATTATATATATATATATATACATATATATAAAAACGGACACGAAGTATGTGGATATGTGTGTATGTGGCAGACGCGTTGACCAGTATGGAGATTTCAAAAAACAAAATTGTGGAACACCAGGAGTATACATATGTTGTGCCTAGAGATATTTAATAAAATAAATACACGCGAACAGGGCGCATAGACAATCAGAGTGAAGTGGTCCACGTGGACTTAAACCATTGACCAATAGGTGCATTTTAATGCCGGTAATATATGCGCGTGAATACATTAAATTCGAAGAGCACGACTTAATTAATGCGCATACATTAAGTCGGTGAACATGATGTAGCATATGGGTGTTTAATAAAAATAATAGATGCGTAATAATTGAGCGACGGGTGACGTCATCGTCAGATGCGCTGCGCGGGAGCATACACACATCTACAAAGATGCATACACATTAATTCATCATTTCGAACGGGTGAACGGCGCGGCGCATTCATACGCCTATAAATTACCTTACACTATATTTATATATAACATATAACTTTATTTTAACGCAGAACGCTAGTAATACATATATATATATATATATATATATATATATATATATACATATATATATATATATAGTAATACATAATACAAATATTATTTCGGTTGAAAGACTTAGTCATCTTGAGGACATTCATGAATGTGTATGGCTAAAACTAAGATTTGTTAACATTCCTTTTTTTATATACATATGTACTATTTATTTTCCACCAAGATCTCCACCAAATATTTATAAGCGATTTTTTGATTTAATTATATCTAATTATTCACATTTAAGTAATGGTCGCATTTTTATATCTGGAGATTTTAATCTGAATTCTTCTAACTGTTTTCCTGATGACCTTAATTTTTTTATATCTTTATTCAACTTAAAACAAATTAATACTATTCGAAACTATTTTAATAATTCCATGTTGGATTTTCTATTAACAAATTTAGATTGTCAGAATATTATTATTTCAAATTCAGTTGATTCCTTGGTTCCTGAAGACAGCTATCATCCTGCTCTTGATATTCATTTAAAATTAACTATAACTTATTCCTCACTTCGTTTAATAAATAACTGTCTTAATACCTCTGTCCTAAATGGATGGTTATTTACAAATGTTGATTTCAAATATTTAAATGATATTCTTTGTAATTGTCAATGGGAGCGAGTTTATGAGTGCAAAGATGTTAATTTGGCCCTCTCTAATTTCTATGACATTATATATTCTATTTTTAATGATTGTTTTCGGTTGAAAGGATTAGTGACGAGTAAAAGGATTTATCCGCCTTGGTTTACTAAAGAAATTATTAATCTCTTAAAAAGTAAATATCAAACACATAAACTCTGGAAGAAATCGAGCAATCCTCTTATCTTAAATAATTTCCGTATTTTACGTACGGAAATTAAGAAATTAATTAATAATGCATATAATGTTTATGTAGCTGATTGTGAAAGTTCCATAGTTAAAAACCCTAAGAAATTCTGGAACTTCATCAATTCTAAACGTGTAAATCGTGTAAAGTCGACCATTATGTACAATGATTCTGGATTGTTAGAGGGTGATCAAAACATTGCTAATGGATTTGCCGACTTTTTTAAATCAGTTTTCAATAATCCTACTGATTCCATGGAACCTACCAATGACTCGGAATTTACTTTCCCCACTTTAGCGATTAATCATCTTGACTCTTCCGATCTGAAATATGGCTTTCTAAAGTTAAAAAATATTTATTCTTCCGGTCCTGACTCCATCCCTAATTACATCCTAAAAGGATGTGAGGTTAGTCTCTTAGAACCTTTAAAATTCATTTTTAATTTAATTCTAAGGAACTCTTCATTCCCCAATTTATGGAAATGCTCTAAAGTAACTCCTATTCATAAGAAGGACGATAAATCTTGTGTAAGGAACTACAGACCAATAACTATCTTGTCAGCGCCAGCCAAAATGTTTGAGGTAATATTACACAGATACATTTTTAATCACTTTCAAAGTATGCTCATTGATCAGCAGCATGGCTTTCGTCCGGCCAGATCAGCTATTACCAACTTGTTATGTTTCTCTAATGACATAACCAGCACTTTGGATTGTAATAATCAAATGGATGTAATATATACTGATTTTGAGAAGGCGTTTGATAAAGTTGATCATAAAATTTTGGTTAGTAAATTAAGTTTTATTGGATTTACTTATAATCTTGTTGGTCTTTTTATTTCTTATTTACAGGATCGACGTCAATTCGTTAAGTTTGGGAGTTGCTTTTCTTATGAGTATGTTGCCACTTCTGGGATTCCCCAAGGATCAAATCTTGGCCCTTTATTATTCCTAATATTTATCAACGATATTCAATCTTCTATTCACCATTCTAAATTTTTATTATATGCGGATGACTTAAAAATCTATAAGAGAATAATTGATTTACCTGACGCTCTTTATTTGCAAGAGGATTTGAATTCTATTTATGAATGGGCTAATGTTAATAAACTTCCCTTCAATATCCTAAAGTGTCGGGTCATTTCTTACTCTCGTTCTCGTTCTCCTATTAATTATCCGTATAAATTTCATGATTCTCTTCTTCAGAGAGAATTATTTATATCTGATCTGGGAATAGTCTTCGAAAATAGTTGGAGTTTCAACATTCACATTGAGAATATCTGTGATAGGGCAACAAAAATCCTTGGATTCGTAATCCGTAATTCGTCCGAACTAGGGCTCACTGCCATTCGTCTCTTATATTGTACATTAGTTCGCAGTGTGCTCGAGTTTGGCTCCATTATATGGTCTCCCTATCAACTTCGTTACTCTCTAATGTTGGAACGAGTCCAAAGGAAATTCCTTAGATTTTTATATCTGAAGACATTTGGATTTTATCCATATCTGTTCCCTAGTGCCTTTGTCTTGGGATCTTTGGGTTTCAACTCCCTGGCAAAGAGAAGAGATTTATTTCTTGGGAAACATTTCGTAAAATTACTTAGAGGAGAGATTCACAATCCCACTATCCTGGAGAAACTAAAATTCTGGGCCCCGGAAAATCGTAGAGTTTTAAGAAAACATGATATATTTTTACCAATTAGGGCTAAATCAAACGTGCTCATGAACTCCCCCCTCTCGAGAGCTGTTCGACTCCTCAACTTACTGGCACATTACTTGGACCTATTCGATGCCAGTTATGTTGAGTTGGTGGAACACATCCTAAATAGCACGATATAAATTTTTCAATCTTATTTCTTTGTTCTTATTTTGTGTACATATTTTTTACTTGATTTTTATTATTTTTTTATGATGTTTTTTTTTTTATTTATGATTTTTATTATTTTCTTATGTTTTTTTTTATTTATGATTTTTATTATTTTTTTTATGGTGTTTTTTTTGTAATTTTTATGATTTTTATTATTTGTATTAAAATCACATTGACGCTTTGGGGCAACCTGTCAAGTCTCTGTGGTATTGATTTTTTAAAATAAAATAAAATAAAATAAAAATATAAAAACGGACGCATCGACAGATTTAAAAAAAAACAAACAAATTTTAGAATGCCAGGAGTATACGTTATGCATAGTGGTGTGGCGTGGCACTCGATCGTGTCGAGGAGACGTGATCGTGATCGTGGAGGCGGGCGGAGCGTCTGACATGTGCTCCTGATATTTATTTTATTTTATTGTTACAAATAAATACACTCGCCATTACAGATTTGCTCCAATGCGACGGGTGTACATTAATGAAATACATAAACAATCAGAAATCAGAAATACAGTAATACATACATATACAATCAGAATATATAGAATATAACAATTAATCAGAAATAATAATCATAGTGACATCTATGGATTTCAGATTACTGTGTATAATTAATACAAATTATACACAGGCAGATTTTTGTGACAACAGGATTAGATTTTTTTTTTTAATACCAATTTTCAGGAACCGTTTCAGCAATGATCAGATAAAATTGGCAAACTCTGATAGAGAAACGATCGATTTGGAGTCACAAAACCCCCAAATCTAGCCAGCAGTGGCGAGGACACGAACCTATGACCTCAGTGATGCTAAATATATACGCTATCATTAAGCCAAACTGCTGGCTATGGCTTAATGATATTAAGCGAGTTTGAACGGGTGGGGTCAGCGTCAGATGCATGGGAGCATAAAGACATACGCACATCCACGAAGACACACACACACACATTAATTCATCATTTCGGGCGAAAGGCGCATTATGTAATATGCGCGCGCGCCTATAAATTACCTCACACTATTTTTAGGTGGAAATGGATTATTAGTCACATCACGATCACCCAAAAGACAATTTTTGACGTGAAAATCGCGAATACGGAATATTTGGCATATGCTAAAAAGTATATGTAGCATATGCTAAAAAGAGCCGCCTTTATAATCAGCTTTCAAGGATTATCTCCAGGCTTAAGTGCTGCCGGCTAACTATGGAGACCCCCGAATGGACTTAGCGGTCGGTAACGGCACCCAGCCACTTTCCGCTAGAGTTCTCAGAACAGCGCGAGACCGTGGGACTGCATATTTGGTACGTGACTATAACAATAGGTAAACAAACGTGTCAAGGAAGATGCACTGATCGACCTGCCCTTTATAAGCAGGTACTTAGGCCATACCAAGGCATTCTGGACGGAGCACTGGCAGAGCGTAGATCTCCTTAATCACCCAATAAATGCTGTGAAGCAACTTTGGCCTTGTATTTGGATCCTCCACCCACCCCTACGCAACGATGGACTTTTCAGTTGAACTCTTCGTATTATGGACTTTTCGGCTGCCAGATGTTTCGTTATATAGATTTTAGAGACTTACGGGCGAGCGCTTTGTGACCAATAACCACCGAACCATTTATATATACACTAGCTGAACCCCGGCATGCGTTGCAATGCCATAATAACGCATGCAATTCCCGTTCCCATTTGTCGGAAAAACGCAAGTAGCGAACACATTTGAAATTATTGCGTTGCAATGACACTCATTCCCGTTTTTCCCGTAATCTTCCCGGACGTACACACAACAAATCCTGAAAGTTTCATCGTAATCGGTTCAGTGGTTTAGCAGCCTATTCGAGACACACACACACACACACAGACATTCATTTTCATATATATATATAGATATATAACTGTATTTTAATTCGTATATCAATTCCTTTCCGCAGCCACCCGTAGAAATCAACGGGCACAACACTAGTACATCCATAGTTGCCGCAACTTAAGACACGTCAACAAAGTTGCAACGGACATAATTGGGTTATGTAGCTTCTGCGTGATCGGCCATCGCATCCACCAATGAATATGCACAACTTTTTGCATTCGAATGCATTTTATTAACATTTCCCGGGGATTGTGCGAAACGCGCGCATCCGACAAATTCAGCGAAAGGCACAATGGAAGAGTGCATTCACTTCGCGGACCGGCGATGACATCAGATGTAAACACAAAGTGTGTGTAATAATGCAGAAATTTTTGGCAAGAGTGAAAGCGATATAGAAGAAAACCAGAAATGAAAGACATCGTGCTTTTGACATTGCGACGAATTTCCATTGGCAAATCTAATCGACTCAATGTATCTAATCACGATGCATATCGTATTTAGAACGTTATTGCTCTAACATGACGAACATGCTTTTGTAGTGAACTTTTCCAGTCTGTTGGCTTGAAGAAGGCTTCATTTTAATAGAAAAATCACCATTTCGTGGCTGAATTGAAGTCGCCATAAATCGGCCGATAGTTTGAGTGCAATTCAACACACGATATAAGATCCGTTCAATTGCCATAAACTGGCTAAACGTGAGTCAACTAATATATGTATACACCAAAACTGTTGTGATAGGAACAGTTCATTTCAAATATGTACAAGGCCTAGTAATTTACGAAAATATATAGAAATTCAGATTCAAACCACCAGCTGATTGTGTACTTATATTTATTTATTTACTAGCTGAACCCGGCATGCGTTGCAATGCCAGAATAAGGCATGCAATTCCCGTTCCCGTTTCAAGTGATTGCAACGGGAACGGGAGTTTACCAACTTTGCGCCGTTTATTGTTCGCTGTGCTTTGTTCATTTTTATGATGAACCTTTTTTTTATGCTCTCTAGCTTTGTAGTTTGCCATTTTCCTGGAAAATAGACCCAAAACGCTCCGTTTCCTGGAAAAAGCACGCTTCCGGTCCTACCTCTATGTAGTTGGGGCTCTACTAACGTCTCTTCAACGCCGTGACGTCATAAACCAACTGGTAACGTGGTTACCAACGAACACATTTCCTCGACTTCACAATGGAGCTTCAAACTTTCGCATCGGTAAAATCTTAATTACGAATATTAAGAGGTTTTTTCCAGTTTTTTATAACAATAAGCTTTCCGGACATATGTACATACAACAAATCCTGAAAGTTCCATCGTAATCGGTTGAGTGGTTTAGGAGCCTATACGAGACAGACAGACAGACATTCAATCATATATACATAGATTAACAATTTCGCCATAGTGACATTACAGATCAGCTCCAACTCGTCACTGTGGCTACACAAAAAGAAAAGATTTGCAATAAGATGAAAAAAATAGCCATAATTAAAAACAAATAAGGATAAATATAATAAAAAACATATACATAGAACATGCTACGATCCCAAACTAAAAAAATCTCTCAACCAGATCAGTATATTTTAGATTAAACAAATCCAAACCAATAGAAGTCCGGTTGAGGAGCTTGATGCCCCTGGCAAAAGGCGACGAAACCATCAAACTCGTACGTGTCTCCAGCGAGGAGAATAAATACCGGTATCTAATACATCTAAGTTTGCTGGGAGCATTGAAGTTCAATTCAGCAAGAATTTGATTATTGCATACCAATCCAATCATTAGTTTGTAAAAATGCTTCCCAAGATATACTCTTCTAGATATAACCTTCTCTGCACTCTCTCGATTCTCAAACAAAGGAACCGAGGGCTCCATTTAATGGATGAGAACTCGAGAATGCTTCGTACTAGCGAATTATATAGGATACGGAGTACCAAGGCACTCTGGAAAGGTGTACTTGCACGCAGTATGAAACCCAACATTTTTATAGCTCTCGAGCAAATAATATGAACGTGCCGTCCAAAATCAAGATTCGCGCAGAACAAGATTCCCAGATCACCGAAACTGTTGGAACAATATTCTCAGAAACAAAACACTGTAGGAACGTGTATCGTATTTGAAGAGTGCCTTAATGAGTATCCTTCTCTTAAATATCAACCGAGCCAACTTGTATATGTACAATGTAATTGCAAGTACATTTAATGTCAACTTTTAGGCGAAAACTATACGATTTTGCCGAATCTTTTCACATAGTTCTGGTCTTAAACCACAATTGAATAGGTCTCGCCCTTAGAAAACTTAATTAGGGGGTGAAATAGCCTTTAAAACTTTTGACGTTAAGATATTACTTGATCAATGTGCGAAAGGGATGCAGGATACAATCCAAACCTACGTTAACATGGGAGCCATATACTAGTGATTAGCATATAACGCTTTCGAACAAAATGGTCGCGGGTTCGATCCTACTGGTTGCTGTTGGCCAGACCTTGGATATGTGACTCTAGGTCGATCGTTTCCTATCAGCTTTTGCCAATTTATCTGATTTTCTTTGAAACGGTTCCTCCAATTCGGCATCCCTGTCCTCGCAAAATTTGAGTTATTCACCATCTCGATTTTCGCTGATTTTTATAAATCTGTCCGAACGTGTCGAGATAACAGCAAGTTTAATTATTCTTTTCCGCCACCCCCACCGAAAATGATGCATGTTGCAATTATCACATATGTATATACTGGGTGAAGCTCTATAGTGGACCTTTTTTCTATTTGCTTAAGAAGGCTAAAGACCCATCGTTTTTTGGTCAATCGTAGGGTCTCTAGCTACGACTATATCCAACTGTTAAAATCATAGATTTGGAATTAATAAAATGAAACTTACAACAGAATGTCATAGATCAGAACTCATTGCAGATTTATCTGGCACTTTTTTTTCAGCACGGTCTGCCAAATTCGGCATGGCAAATTGGCAGACCTTCGGGATATACCAGACGCGCTGACCTTCCCGTCAAATTATCATCATTGATCGGACAAAACTATTAACCGCAACGAACGATCTCGCGTGTAGCTCGCTCTACTGCGACAGGCACACAACTGGTACCCAACATTATCTACAAATTACAACTCTGCAAAGCTGCTCACACACTTACATACATAGTTCGATGAATTAAAATACATATAGACACCGGAGGGCGGGACAAGGTTGAGAACTTGAGGTAGAGAGTGACGTGAATACCGTTTCGAAATGTTTTTTTGATAACGGTTTATGTTACACAAGACTTGTGTGTAATTGCATTGTACAGGTTTTTTGTACTTTGTTTTTGTTTTGGTAGGCTATAAACGAGTTATTATACTGGAACTTCGATTATATTTTTATGTAGGCTGCGTAAATATTAATAGTAGTTTAATATAATAAGTAAGAAGAAAAAAATCTTGTATGCACTGTACGTATGAAGAATTCAATTGGTCATGGGACACGCGGTAGATGGTCAGTGAGACTCATTCGGCGCTTTTAACCGCTTAGCTGCCCAAAGCGCCTTAAGGCGCAAACAGCCGCTCTATTATACGCTCAGCGCGTCGGCTGGGCGTCTAAGCGGTTAAGCCTCGTTTATTTCTCGATGCGCCGAAACGAATTTGGTCACATTGTTACGCGGCATACCAACTTAAAAATATACTCTATCCAAGCATGCTATTTAACATCAAACGTTTAAGTTTTGCATTCATACGCAGAACACACAAGCGGATAAAACCTTTTTTTTACACACCTCCTTTACGTTTCACATTAAGACGACAATTTATATCTCTTATTTTCTTTTATATACATATGTTATAGAATATAACAGGGTATAAACTGGTCCAGTGTGTAATATAATATGATGGCGATACCTATATATGTATACATAGCATTTATGTAAAAGATAATGGGAAAAAAAGTTTTCAAGCACTAGTCCATGAAAATATCGAAAAAATATGAAGTAAATCCACCAACAAATTTAAATTTAATCATTCATTTATAAAAATCATGAATTTTAATCAAATCGTTGGTGACAAGTATTTTGATGTGCTGTGGCCAAAACCGATTGCTACCACCATCTTATGTTTTGTATTAAATTGATTCGTTTGCTTATGAAATTCGGTTCGGTGATTACTCCGCAAAAAGCGATCTCGCGCACGTCACTAAAATCTCGATCACGGAACATCTGGCAACCAAAAACTTCATCAATTGAAAGCGAACCACGCGAAATATTGTAATAACGAGAACTCGACAGCCAGATGTTCCGTAATCGAAATTTTATTGACGTGCGCGAGATCGCTTTTTGTTGTGGAAATGTTTAAGGGATTGTTTCCGGAGGGTGCTGAAGAAAAACATGTCTGAAATAACATGGCGGTATATCAATTCGATCCTCTTTTTTTAAAAGATCAGTATGTACGCTGCTAAAGAAAGCTGCGAGAATCATTTGAATCACGATGAATTTCTTAGATCGGATGAGGAATCGGAAGAGCTATTCCCTTCCAATGATAATATAATGATCAAAGAAGAATTTTCTAGTTTAGTAAAACACCACAGCGAGAATGAAACAGATAAAAGTTGCATCAGTTCAGTGGAAATACATTTGATGGAAGGTTCTACCGAGGTTGATATTGAGGATCCGTCGCCTAAAAAGGAAAACAAGAAATATCGGTAATAAACACGCATTTATTTTAAGATATACTTGGGTGCTTTAGATGTAATGGAGAATCTTGTATCTATTCCAGATATAGAACACCAATCACAAGAAGAAAAAGTAAAAACTCCACTGAGTAACGTCTTGGAAAATACATATTACGATTTGATGGCACTGACAGGTCTTCTGCCACATTTGAGGACGCTTATTCCGAGTCAAAAAGCTAGGTTTTTATTTAAAAACGCATATGAAATTATCTTCTGAGAACATATGTATAAAGCGATATGTATTGACATTGGATATACATATTTTTAAAATATTTATTTTGTACTATATTAGTACATGCAAGAATAAATTTCTAAAATAAAATGTAATTTGAATCCAATCATTGCATTACTTAAATAACAGTCTAAAGCTTTCTAGCCAAAGAGCCAGTCATACAATACTTGTGTACAAACTCTCTGTATGTCGTCACCCGTGCTTATGAACTACCTGTATATTTAGTGTATATTACATACAGTACATGTATATATAAATTCCATTTCAAATGACAGATATGTTAACGTGGTGGAAATTGATTTCTACTCTATGTATTGTGATCGTGACAAAATTTGTACCTAGTATTGATCACTGATCGCTAAAGGGCGGACCGGAAGCGTGCTTTTTCCAGGAATCAGGGCGTTTTGGGTCTAGAAACAAAGCTAGAGTGCAAAAAAAATTCTTCATAAAATTGAACAAAACACAGCGAACAATTAACAATGAGCGGCACGCTTCCGGTCCTACCTCTACTGATCACGTTTTTATTCAATATAAAGACACTAGAGTTGTGCCTGTTGATTTCAACGCGTGGCTTCGCAAAGGAATTGATACACGAATCAAAATAAAGTTATATATTTACATATAAATATAGTGTAAGGTAATTTATAGGCGCGCGCGCGTATTAATGCTCATATAAACGCTCCCCATTCACCCGCGTCGAAATGATGAATGTGTCTTCGTGGATGTGTGTACACTCCCGCGCATCTGACGCTGACGTCACCCGTTCCAAGTCAGGCGCCCAATATAAGGAGCACATGTCAGATACTCCACCCCCCCCCCCCCCACATCTCCTCGACACGATCGATCGTCACAACACATCCTTATGCATACTTCTGGTATTTTAAAATTTGTTTTTTTGAAATCGCCATACTTGTCGATGCACTCGCACATACATACATACAAACATCGCGTCCATTTTTATATATAAAATTGCAATCTTATTACTCTTTTACGATTCGTTAAAAAACTCAACCAGCAACATATCTCGGTGGTTAGCGTATAATACTATCAAATGAGGGATCATGGGTTCAATCCCTGGCCCGGTGTTGCTGGCTAGACCTCGGATATATGTATATGACTCCAGGTCAATCGTTTCCTATTAGAGTCTGCTTATTTGTCTGATTTCATTGTTGAAACGGTTCCAAACAAATTATCGCCATTTATTACCATTATTTGAATATAATTTCCAATTTATAATAATAATGTTATAAATATACATATGTACAAAATTTTACCATAGGCGTCGCCTTGGTGCAAAACTTGTAATCTAATCTATAATTTGGAAAGAGACTTTGTATGTAAATATCCTTGGTCGTCGTCGTCGTCGTCGTCATCGTCCGTAGATCGGTGACGTCATCGAACACGTGATTCGATTTTTTTTTTTTCGATCCATGGGCGCCGATTTTTTTTTTCGTTTCAATGGATTCACCCCCGCGGGGGCGCAAGGCGAGTAGTCTCATGGGGCCCCGCCAGGGGCGCCACAAGGGGCGCAGCCCCGTGGGGCCCCGAAGGGGGCCCGGAGGGCGCAGCCCCATGGGGCTCAAAAGGGGGCGCAGCTTTATGGGGCACAGCCTTATCGGCCGCAGCCTTATGGGGCGCAACCTTATGGGGCGCAGTCTTATGGGGCGCAGTCTTATGGGGCGCAGCCTTAGGGGCGCAGCCTTATGGGGCGCCGCCTTATGGAGCTTAGCCACATGGGGCCCCGAAGGGGGCGCAAGGGGGCGCAGCCTCATGGGGCGTAGCCTTATGGGGCGCTGTCTTATGGGGCGCCGCCTTATGGGGCGCCGCCTTATGGGGCGCCGCCTTATGGGGCGCAGCCTTATGGGGCGCTGTCTTATGGGGCGCAGCCTTAGGGACGTAGCCTCATGGGGCGTAGCCCCATGGGGCCCCGAAGGGGTCGCAGGGGGGCGCAGCCTCATAGGGCCCCAAAGGGGGTGCAGCCTCATGGGGCGTAGCCTTATGGGGCGCAGTCTTATGGGGCGCTGCCTTATGGGGCGCCACCTTATGGAGCTTAGCCGCATGGGGCCCCGAAGGGGGCGCAATGGGGCGCAGCCTCATGGGGCGTAGCCCCATGGGGCCCCGAAGGGGGTACAGGGGGGCGCAGCCTCATGCCTTATGAGGCGAGGCGAAAAAAATGAGGCGCAGCCTTATGAGGCGAAGCCCTAAACGGTAACTGATCATGGGGGCGAAGCCCTAGACGGCATTTAATCATGGAGGCGAAGCCCTAGACGGCATTTATCATGGGGCCGCGGAGGGGCGAAGCCCCAAAAGGCAACTGATCACGGGGGCGAAGCCCTAGACGGCATTCAATCATGGGGGCGTGGAGGGGCGAAGCCCTAAAAGGCATTAACTAAGGGGGGCGAAGCCCTAGACGGCATTTAATCATGGGGGCGCGGAGGGGTGAAGCCGTAAAAGGCATTAACTAACGGGGGCGAAGCCCTAGACGGCAATTTATCATGGGGGCGCGGAGGGGTGAAGCCCTAATAGGCATTAACTAAGGGGGGCGAAGCCCTAGACGGCATTAAATCATGGGGGTGCGGAGGGGCGAAGCCCTAAAAGGCAACTGATCATGGGGGCGAAGCCCTAAACGGCAATTGCTCATGGGGGCGTGGAGGGGCGAAGCCCTAGAAGGCAACTGATCACGGGGGCGAAGCCCTAAAAGGCATTAACTAAGGGGGGCGAAGCCCTAGACGGCATTTAATCATGGGGGCGCAGAGGGGCGAAGCCCTAATAGGCATTAACTAAGGGGGGCGAAGCCCTAGACGGCATTAAATCATGGGGGTGCGGAGGGGCGAAGCCCTAAAAGGCAACTGATCATGGGGGCGAAGCCCTAAACGGCAATTGCTCATGGGGGCGTGGAGGGGCGAAGCCCTAGAAGGCAAAGGCTCAGGGGGGCGCCGAGGGCGAAGCCCTAGAAGGCAAAAAAAAAATTTTTGATTTTTTTTTTTTTTTTTTTAAATTTAAAATTTTTTTTTAAAAATTAAATGTTTACTATTAGCTTAGTCATGTTTAAGCGGTTTATATTATAAATACTGAGCGAAGCCGGGTAATACAGCTAGTGATAAATATATGTATGTAGATAAAAAATATATACATATATGTATATTATAATTGCTAATGGGTTTAAGCCAGCGGTTTCCAAACTGGGGAGGCGCGGACTATTGCCAGGGGAGGCGCCAAAACTTTTTAATAAAAAAATAATTTTCATACTATAATATCTACAAATAAATAAAACTTCATATCGTAGCTTAACAGTAAAAATTCAATGCGTGAATGTTTATTTTTAATTAGCAACCTTTCTCGAAGAAAACCAACATGAAGAGACATGAACTTGCCTATTTGGTTGAAATTTTTGGAAAATTGAGCGGTTTAAATAAAGCAATGCAGGGATCACAAATACATCCACTTGTTTAAAAAGACAAAGTAAAAGCTTTCATTAAAAAGTTGAAGTTATGGAAATCAAATTTACAAAAGAATGAGTTGGATATGTTTTCACTTTCCAAAGATTTCTTGTCCACAGCCAATATTGAAGCAAGTAAAAATCTTTTTAATGACCACTTGGATGGTTTAGTGTTGCATTTTTCCAATTATTTCAAAGACCTTGATTTCTCAAAGTTTTTGTGGATACAGAATCTATTTAACTACAATGAAGAAGACGAATTCAAGCTGACAACCATCGAAAAAGAAAAATTGATAGAATTATCATGCGATAGCTCACTAAAACAAAAGTTTCAAAATGAAATTATAATTAAATTTTGGATGAATCTTAGTGGAGAGTATGAATCTTTGTATTGCAAAGCAATGCAAATGCTTCTACCGTTTGTAACGTCTTATTTATTCGAAACGGGCTTTTCGGCACTAGCCGCAATGAAAACCAAATATCGAGCCAGGTTAATAGTCGAAAAGGAGTTACGAGTGGCACTCTCCATATTGCCCCACAAGATTTGATAAACTTTGTGCCAATAAACAACAACATCCTTCGCACTAAATTTTGATGTGTTAGACGTAGTTTAATTAGTAATTTAATTCTGTCTATTGTAGTGTTCAGTATTTTTTTTTAAATAAAGGTTTATTATTTAAAACGTGTCTATATTATTATATCTATTAAAAAATAAAAGGTAGGGAGGCGCGGAAAAAAAAAATTTTTTTAGGGAGGCGTAGTAGCATAAAGTTTGGAAACCGCTGGTTTAAGCAATGATCTTCAGTTCAGTTTGGCTCGTTTACGATATGAGACATAATCATCGAGGAACTCGTCATTTGAAGGGCTGCAGGACGTCGACGAAAGACAAAACCTGCAGAAACATCAACAGGACTATTTCGAGCACCTATATAGATTCTGAAAAATGTTCAGAATCGCTGGTAGCAGACGTAAACAAACCGCCGCATTCTTAGCACGCGAGAGTTTACCGGAAATTCGCACAGAACTGGCATTTCTTCTACATGTCTATTTGAGAAGTGCATACTTGTGCACACGACGACCGCCATTACACGCACGCTTATACAACTGGGACGTTTCGCGGGAAAAATTCAACAAAAATAGAATTAAATTGGACCGAGGGGAAAATACAGGCAGACCGACAAGTTTGTAGGAAAAATTTCAGTGGTTTAGTTTCGGGCGTTTCAAAATAGCCCCGGAGACTCATTGTGTTTTATGGAACAGATATCGAAAATACATATAATGTATACAATTTAGCACGCGTGGGTGGTAAAGAGGTGATGATAAAGTTAATAATAGATTTCATGGCGCTCGCGATATTAAATTCGAATGGTTTTTTTCGCGTTTTCTTTTTGATCTATACTATGTCATCATTTGATGATGATGATGGGTTCAAATTGAGGACGAGCGCTGAGCGCTTTTTTGCCAAAAAGTGCGTCACTTCTGTCCACTCTTACAATTATAGCACATAATTTCGAATTACAGAAGATAAGAGTTTCTAAAACGTTACGACGATTTATACAATATTTTGCAATTTCGAATTTAATGCCTTGTTTAATACTGCGATACGTTTCGTGGTGTGATTTTCTTGACTGCTTTGTCGTGCCGAATGGTCGCAAAATGCACACTAAGAAAAACGATATTTGTGACCATTCGGCATATTATGGTTTCTGTCGATTAGATTTCATCGGATATATGTTAAATTAATTAACCCTTTGGGTGCTGATGTCATTGTGTTGAAAGCCCGCCACGCTGAAAATTTCGCCCACATTTCCAATTAGAATTATTTAAAAATCCAATAGAAATCAAGTATAAAAATTGTAGCTAATCACAGCAAACCCTGGATCACTACCGCCGAGGATTTCGAGTTTTGTAAAGGTGTGTGTTAGGGCCGGGCCGCACCGCTCAACTCGCGAACAACATGGTTGAGGGCGACCAGACCAATGCATGCAGGTAGATGGGGCATGCCGCATTCGTCAACTTGTTTGTCGCACACATTTCCATACATTTTTTCGTGTCGCGCAACAAGTCGGCCGACAAAGTTGCACGGTGCGGCCCGGCCCTTAGGGTCGCATTGCTGTCACTCGCATTACTGCAGAGTGTCGCATCGCTGTCGTTCAAGTGCGGTTTACCTAATATTGTCGCACACTGTTGTGAAGTTTCGGATCGTTCGTTTGACGCATAGTGCGGTCAGACCCTAATGGATGTAGTTCTGCTGAACAAAAACCAATCCACATAAGTAATTAATTTTGGCCACGGTGATGCATCGGTTTGTAACATCAACTCGAAAAAAAAATCAACACTAGAAAAAATGCAAAATCGTAAAATACACGAAAAGCTCGCATAAAATGTAATTCAACGATCAAATTGCATCACAAGTGATTCAGCAATGTAAATGATACAATAATAAATAATAATGTATATTATGTACAATACATTATTGTCATGGCTATAGATTTTGCACATTATGATCAAAAGCACAAATGGCCATGCTGAAAGATGAACATTGGAGGTGCGTCAAATTTCGATGAAAGATAATTAAAAAACAAAAGAATAGATTTAATTGAATAAAAAAAAATAAATGAAAGCAAGGACCACGCAGATAAGTTGGCACCACTACATGTCAAAGACGCGCGTGTGGGGTTGTTCGTGACGTCCGCCATTACAGCCAGATGTAAACAATGGCCAAATAGTGACGTTTACGCAACAAATTTGACAGGTGGGAAGTGGTGGCGACCACGAAGAGGGTGGGGTGGGGGTGAAGGCGATAAAGACCTGTTGTGTGGGTGGGCGAGTGGTGGTGCGTGCGAGTGGACGCGCACGAACAGTTGGATGTCCTCGGAAACGGAAGTGGTGAAGTCGGCGTCCGCCTCGCCGAGAAGCCGCTGAACGCGTCGCCCCCCCAGCGTATCGCGTCTCGCCGCAGCGCACGCCGGCTGCGACCGACACCACCGTCACCACCGTCTCACCGTCTCACCGTCTCACCGTCTCACCGTCACACCGTCACCACCACCGTACGCTCCGCCGCCGCGCACCCGACTGCACACACCGCACACCGCACACCGCGCACTCTTGCCAACCGCAGCCGACATCAACACAAGCTGTTCCTCTTCGTATCGAGACCCCGATAAAACGAATTTTCTGCGCTGCAATGAAAACTATTTCCCTCCTTGATTTATCTTCTCTACTCTACTCATGTGATGAGTCCCCACCCGTACTGTGCAGGGCCGGCCTTCTCCAGACAGCCCTGCCCGGATAATGTGTGTTGGTAATTGGATTATTAATCACATCACGACCGCCCAAGACGATTTTTGCAATGAAAATCGCGAATATGGTATATTTGGCACTCGAGTTCTCGTTGGTATGATAGTTATTGTTAGTATGATGGACTTTTCGGCTGCCAGATGTGCCGTTATAGAGGTTTTAGTGACTTTTGGCCGAGCGCTTTCTGACCAATGCATTATTTGGAAAAATCTGAATAATCGTATATTTGTAAAAAAGGTTCGGCATACCTTTAACAATGCATTTGAACAATGAACGACACCTTGGTTATCCGGGCTTTAATCATAACTGTCTATTGCGTGCATGTTGAGTGCGTTTGAATATTCATTTACATCTCTCTTTCTCCCCTTGGAATCATATATCGTTAAAAGAGACGCGGCATAGTGAACAAGTATGTGCACACAGGCCACTAGTATATGATATTAGCATTGTAGATATATGATATTAGCATTGTATTAGCGGTGCCATAGCCTCCTCAAGGGATCTCTATGTCAGGGCATCTTCTCCGTTTCGGTTGCAGTGATTGTAACTGCGCTACTCGTGTTCATGTGTGATGGTAGGAAAGGTAATTTTTTCAGGGCCCGAGTGCCTTGCATCCACCGTTTCTCCAATTTGGCCGGCCCTGCCTGTGACCACGATGCGATCGATGGATCGAGAAGTTTTTATAAAATTAAATACTATTTCTATGAAAAAATTTCAACGCGCCAAGCTCAGTAAAAATCTCGATTTATCGACCTTTGAACCGGTCTTGAATGTATTGGAGCGAGTAAAGAGATCGAAATGGCAATGGACGGATTCCGTAACTGGAAGAAGAGCTCGAACGATACCCAAGAGAATGTAAAAAGGTAAAAGAGAGGCCACAGAAGACGGGTAGATGTGCATAATTTGAATAATGTGTAGAGTGAGATGGACGAGAGTCGTTCAAGACAGATATAAATGGAAGCGTATTTGCGAGTCCTTTTTCAGGCAGTGGATAGTGTTAGTAAATAATGATTTAAAATTCCATATTTTTGTATGAAAATATGGAATTTACCACCGCAGCCAGCCATGTCAACGAAGATGGTTAGAAAAAATCTAAAAACACAAAGATGTAGCGGAAGAATACAGAAATGAGTCCCATTATACACAATAGGTTCATCGCGATTGTGAGATTCGTAGTTGTGCATAAATACAGGAATGAATACCCCACTTATGACTCTTATGCATAAACGTTTTTCTATTAAGGTGGCTCTCGAGTAGAACCATTTAAGAATGAATCTTCAGTCTGGTAGGCGTGTGTTATTCTATTGTGAAGACTTTGATGCATTCCAAAAATATATGGCACAATTTCTTCTACCCGATTCAAAAAGACACTGTTGCAAGTAAAAGATGACGAGACACGTTTGTAAAAATATATTTTAATACGATATTATAACAATTTCTTTTATCAGAGAAAAATAAGCAGTTTATACCGTTGGAGACAAATTGTACATAAAAATGACACAACAAATTGCAGACCACATAAATTGACATGACAAAGATTAACCAATCCACCTAAAGTTTGATATACATACATAAAATATTTTTACTAGTAATATAAATAATTCGAAATTAATGATGCAATTGAAATACTAATACGAATTTCATGCTTAAAATTGATATCGACATGTAAAAAATGTACAATTAAAATAAAAATTGTCTAATAAAAAATATAAAAATAATTTAAGATCGTAAAATGTTATTTAAGGCCAAATATGTGATTGCATCATTAGTTAACCGTTGTAAACATTACAACATTGAATCAAATTTGGATAAAAACTTAAATATTGCACTAATCTAAATTACACTTATACATCATAAGCATATGAATTAATATTATTGTTATTAAATTAACACAAACCTAAAATTACATCTTAAATTTAGACGTTCATACTTTGATAACATAAATCTCTTATAATAATAATAATAGAGCAAAAAAATATATAGTATATGCACTTAATTTATAAAAAAATTTGTACAAAAGAATAAAAATGATTAAAAATAAAATATTTTTACTAAAATAAATATTTTATTATTCAATTGATAATTAACATTCTCAATTTTCTTGATATGTTTAATTGAAAATTGTTCCTCACAAGTTAATGGCAATACTTGTATAGTTGAATCACAAATGTAATGTATTTAAATACAGGTAATTTTATAACTAATAGGAATTGAATCTATAATTTTGTTCATTATATTCCAGAACGTCATTATATTCGAAACTGAAATGCGTAATATTTTAATTTATTAATTCATAATTACAAGATAAAAGTGGTAAAATATTTAAAAGTGTAAAATATTTAAAAGTTTAAAATATTTTTTAGGTAAATAAAAAATAATAGTAATGAGCTACTTAAACAATACGAATAAAACATCTCATAATTATTCTCATAATGAATATACAGTATAATGCTCAAAACAAGATTTCAACATCATAAAATTCGTACCTAAAGAAAGTGTGATTCTCTTTTGAACAAAACCCTGATAACATATGAGCGATGATGATACATTTTAAGATGTGTAAGCCCGAGCAATTGGCCAGAAACTTGTAATTGATTTAGTTAAATTAAAAGTAAAATGTAAAAACTTAAAGAGAAATATAAATAAATACATACACATATACTACTTCATATAAGTACATTATATGTACATATCAATAATTACATTGAGGGGGGGGGGGTTGTGGGTAATATAATATATTAAATAGAAACTGTAAAATGTAAGTTAAAGTTCTATGCGTGGACGATATTGAAGACGCAGCGGTGGATCCCTAAATCGCCATCTTGTGACATATACGAATTTCAAAGTATGATCTTTTCCTAGAAGCTCATTATTACATAAAATATCGATCTGAAAAAAAAAAAAAACAATGAACGAATCATTATAAAACACTGTGCACTGAAGATCATTACAATATAAGTCGATATAAATGTAACTTACGTCTCTATATTTCTCTATGCCATTTAAAACTTTTTTAGCGATGAATTTCTTCAGGTGAGTAATGGTTGCTTGTGCTGAACATCTGATATATCTTCTCTTCAACGTTTTCAAATTAGCTGAAGTGCATTCTAGACACACGTTGACCTGAAAATCCAATTGAACATTGTAATTTTTATTATATTTCAAACATCGTAACAGTTTATCGTTAATATACGTCTCGGATTATACCTGTTCATCTCTACGATGATAGTCAGTCGAATCGGGATGATTTTCATCATTAGCGGGTGCTGTTCGATCGCCTCCTTGTCCACCATTGGCAGTATCGCCGAGTGCCGCATCCTTCGGACACGGTATACCCCGGATTCTATAGAATTCTCTCTCCCTGGCCATTTCATCTGAAATTGATTGTCGATTAGTATGTATTTGGTTTGATTGCGCAAATTGTATACGAATGAAAAAGGGCTAGTACTCACTTTGTTGTAAGTCTGGTACTAATTTGTAAACAATATCTTGCATAGTACGATCAAAGCTGATGTATTGAAGCGGGTGGGATTGGTGGATCACTATGTTGCATGTTGGACATGTATTATTATCTTCTAAGTGTTTTACGAGGCAACTTTTGCAAACTGAAAAAGAAAACATACAAAACTCTTTACTTATAAATATAATACTATGTGTAGAGATACGTATTTTGGGATAATAGATTTTATTTTATTTTTATTGTTACAATCAATATACACTCGTCATTACAGATCGCTCCAATGCGACGAGTGTACGATAACGGTCAGAAATACAATAATACATATACAATCAGAATACATAGCATATAACAATTAATCAGTACAGAAATAATAATCATAGAGACATCTATGGATTATTTTTAGATTTTTGTGTACAATTATTATTACAATATTTATACATATAATAAACACAAAATTATAGAGATATCTATAGATTTCAGATTACTGTGCATAATTTTTACAAATTATACACACAGATTTTGTGACAACAGGAAATGATCTAATACCAATTTTCAGGAACCGTTTCAACAATGATCAGATAAAATTGGCAAAATCTGATAGAGAAACGATCGATTTGCAGTCATAAAACCCCCAAACCTAACCAGATGCTAATAGATGCTAAATTCGTAAAATATGCGAATAGATGCTAAAATAACAAACAAAAGTGAAATTTGCATAAAATTAATAGACAATTTAGAAGGGTCTCACTTTTAGAAGGGAAGGGTCAGAAGTTTATCACTTTGCCCATTTATTATGTGAAGAAATTGAGGGGATAAAACAGAGCTTGCAGTTTACCATAGACAGTGTTTTTCCTGTCGAAACCAAGCAACTGCTTTTGTCTACTACTGAACTGAACAAAAGAAGACAGTTGGAGAAAGCTGCTCAAAAAAGCGTCTTAAAACTGGACTCGCACTGAAGACTAAATGAGACAAATCTATTCCTCCAAACATTGAGTAAATTATTCAATCCATCTATGGCAGGTACAAAATCTAATATTAATGTTAAAGAAACCATTTTGTTTTTTAGAAACCTGCCATTGTTTATTGTATTAACAGAGGCTCAATGTTTGGAAGGATATCAGCACTTTTTTAGACAATTAATATAGAGAATATAAAAAGTGAATCCACGCCGGATATATTGCTATTATTGATGGAAACAAAAATTAAATATGAAGAGTTTGGTTGTGCAGCTCTAAAATCTATTTGATGTCCCGTCAATAGTGTGGATGCTGAAAGGTATTTTAGTAAATACAATATAATTGTTAGCGATCGTCGCACGAATCTCACAAAATAATCTGTAGAAATATGCTCCATGTTGAGTTTTAATACATTTTAATTGGTATTATATTTTTATATTCATATTTTTTGTCTTTGTATTTTTATATTCATGTTTTTTTCATTGTAATTTTAATTCCAAAACATTTTTGAATTTTTCTATTATTTTTTAATTGTTGTGATGCCTTTAAATTGTATATATGTATATAAATTTTATTAAAATTCATCGAAATTTTTTATTATTTAAAATTGAACTCTTCTAACTATGTGGCTAGAGTGTATTGTTTACTTAGAATGAATTATATGTATAGTGAAACTGATTCGTTGCTGTCAAACCTTCCATCTAAGAACCTAACAAGCATCATAGAGTACAATTTACAATGGATCATTAATAAATCTGATTTACATATGTGCAAACATACATAAATATATACAAAATCAATCATACTACAATTGACTAAAGGAAAAAATACTATGATACATGTGCTTTCAGAGACGAGAGTGTAACGTGCACTCAATATTCAACCGTATTTATAATAGCATAGAGATCAATTTGGCTTGATATGTATGTACAATAATAAATAAAAGAACAATTTTTTAAAATTATTAATTAAATTCTTTTGTTTTATGTTTTGACATGTGTTCACATACGAGTATTCACGAAAGGAACACACTGACAGATAGATAATGATGAATGATGATGTGATGTTGACTTGATTCAGGTGTAGGATGTTCGTGTAATTGAATGGATGGAAGGAAGTAAGTATTACATGTGTGCAGGCACTCGGTGACGGTGGTGGCGTCTATGAAGTATCCCTTGCAGATTTTGCAGGTGATGTGTGTGTTGAGCGTCTTCAGCTTGATGCGCCGCTCCATGGTCATGGCGCATCACGACCGACAGTACTATCGCGTGACTATACTGTCTGGTCTCCTAGTCTCCTAGTCTCCTAGTCTCTTAGTCTCCTAGTCTTCTAGTCTCAGAACACACGCACACTCGCTCACTCGAGCGGACGCTCCGACCCGAGGAAACTTTCAGTCAAAAGTTAATGGAAAACGCATGATCCGAAAGAGGGGCGCCGCCCGCCGCCCGCACCCCACACACCACAGACCACTGACACCGCAACACCACACCACACCACACCACTCCACACCACTTCATTTCATTTCACACAGACACGACAGCCGACTCAACTCGCCTTCAAGACCGGCCATTGCCGTCGTTGATGTATTTTTATAAAAATTCATTTCACACATTTTATTGTAGTTTCAAATTTGTATGCATACTTATTTGCAGATAGAGAAGTTTTTAGTACAGTTCCGCCTTATGCGTTTATCAAAAATGTACATTTCAAAATATTAAATCACCTCACAATCAGCATAGCTAGGGTTGTTAGACGTCTCGATTTTTACCGTTTTCAAGTCACGTGTCTTGTTGGGTTCGGTGATTATTGGTCAAAAAGCGCTCGCCCAAAAGTTACTAAAATCTTTACAATGATATTGTGTATTCGCGATTTTCATGGCAAAAATTGTCTTTGTGACCACCGCAATGTGAGGAATAGTATAATTACCGTCTTGGTGGGTTCGGTGATTATTGATCACAAAGCGTTCGCCCAAAAGTCAGTAAAATCTCTATAACGGAACATCTGGCAGCCGAAAAGTCCATCATACTGAGAACTCGAGTGCTAAGCATTCCGTATTTGCGATTTTCATGGAAAAAATTGTCTTTTGGGCTATTGTGATGTGACTAATAATCCAATTACCGTCTCGTTGTTCGGGAAAATCCTCTCGAGACGCCCAAAGGATCGAACGGGACGGCGATAAAAAAATGCCATTAATATTTATTCATGGTGCAATTAAAATCCAATGAACATAAAATGAAAATATAAAAATAAAAATTAATATTATTGGGCGTATGGAGTGAAACGACGGAATTGTTAAGAGGGCTGGACACCAGCGCATTTTCCATACAAACGTATTACACTTCTCTCTTCCTCAATTATGGCACTAGAGAAATTATTTTTTAATATGCTATGGATATCCACCATCTGTGCTTTTATTTTTTTGATTAGTTATTTTTTATAGGAGCTAGGAGCCGCCAAACATCTATAAAATCGCCTATTTTTTACACCCACGAAAAGAGTCCAGCGTGCTTATTTAACGGTCGATTTAAAAAAAATACGCGCACAGTTGCATAGAAAATATCTTTCTCACACCGACGATGAATTTTTTTTTAAAAATTGGTCCAGTTTTGGAGGAGAAAATTGGAGAATACGAAACCTCGATTTTGTCGATTTAAAATACGTATTATCTGGTCGAAGCGAAACTGTCACATTCACTCAATATATATGTATATCGAAAAAAGGAACGGCAACAAAATTAAAGTTTCGGCTATACAGCCCTCTTAAGGCATGACTGTGATGGGCGGGAAGGAAGTAAAGTAGCAACAGACCAACATGGCCGAGTTGGTCCTAGCCCGCAGGATGATGACTGAAACTTGACCGTGTCGTAGAGCCGCCACAATATTTAAAACAATGTATCGATTCACTTTTTTAATACTATTGAGTACTGTGCTTGTCGCTCATATTTCCTAGAATCTGGGAATCAGGTTGCTCCTGACAAATAACAACTGTTTGGCGTATTGACTGTCCAGCTATAGGTGTCAAAAAAAAAAACAACCATATTGTACGCCTTCGACAAAAAAATATTAAATCAATATATAATTTTCAAACGGCAATGAAATTTAGGGGGGGGCGATTGAATTTTATTTCTTGGTATAAGTGGCCACCGAATTTCATGGATTTTTTTTTCATTACAACTTATAATATTACTGTATTTTACATTCTAAATATTGAAATTTGGTGTTGTCATACGAATATTTTGTGCTTCCAATGATGTTTTTGTTCACTTATCATCTTGAATAGGATACATGAAAACATTAATAATTCAGAGCCTCCACATTAGCTAGTTTTGTGAACTCATGTAATTTATATGTCATATTAATTAATATGTGTTGAGATTATCTCAGTGTAATAAAAGACTTTTAACATGTAACTTATTCCTGATTTTTTAGGCAAGTTGAAATAAAACAAGCAATTTAAGGGCAGTAAATAGTATGTGAATTAGTGATAGATTTGTAATCTTCAGTATTTCTTAACTTCACATTACTTTTTACATGCATAAATTCATGCTTATATTTCTAATTGTAAAAAATCAGGAATAAGTTAATGTAAAGTATTTTATTACAATGAGATAATCTCAACACATACTTATAAATATGACATAAATTACAAGGTTCACAAAATAGCTAATGGAGATTGAAATATTACAAACAATATACAATTAAAAGTTAGTGCACTCAAAAATTAAAACATAATAAATCAAAATACTGATTAGGTACTGAACATACATATTAATCTTTAGATTTACATAGGAATTAAAATATCATCAACAATAAATTGACAGTCATTAAGTTCTGTTTCGTCATCAGGCAGAAGATCTGAAAACACAACAATTACAGTAAAATGCAAAATCAAATACATTCAGATCACAAGGTAAACATATGTACCGTTAAAATCATCACAGCCTTGCATTTGAGGCATCAGCATTTTTGGTTCATCGAACATCGGAGTAAATGGATGGTTATTATTTGGTAAACCAAAAATAAGCTGATCTACCTGTTCTTTGGTGAATGCCATTTCATCGTCACATGCATCATCTGAAAACAATTAAATTTTATCATCAATTTTATGTATTCTTAGTTTCGTATTGGAGTCGGAGGATATGGTACCATCAACTATTGGCTTGCGATTGTATTCGATTTTTAACATTTCATCAAAATCATCTTCGGGTTTTGGAGTAACAATTTCATCTTCGTAGACTTGGAGGGTTTTTTTAAACATTGGTTGTGAAGTTTTTTTAACGTCACCGGTCTGACGGAAAGATTGAATGGATGCACCTTCGTTTTGGAAGAACGTTTTCCTTTTGGGATCGTTAAATTTCGGTGTCGCTATATTTCTGTTTATTTTAGAAGGTGTCACTCCTTTGGTAGTTGCACCGAGCTTTTTCAGAACATTCACTGTTTGTAAGTAGGAACACATAGTAAATTATGAAAATTGAATAGGAAAATAATTGAGAAGTACATCTGAAACAGTTTACCATTTTCACCGAGTGTTTTGGGGGCCAATTGTTTTTGTACAGAGAGAGAGCCAAAAATGTTGAATACCGTATCAGCCATGTTTGCTATATTATTGATAAAAAAAAACGTTACAGCGTAGATAATTTTTTTGTCAGTTGTATTAGAACTGTTAGAATTAATTATACACACGCATTTACATTGAAAATGTGGACTTCTGTAGAGAATTGGTGCGAAATTGACGAAAGCAATCGGTACGATAGTAAATATTCCACAACAATCGAACAGATGATCAACCGTCAAAGCGTAGGTAGTTTGTATGTGGCCTGTTCGCCAGTGCTTGCCATCTTTTTAAATTAGGTAAAATTGCAATGATAAATAGCGATGTAATAAAGCCATCGTGATAAACTGACTGAATTAGTCAATATTGACATTCCTTGTTAGTTAAGGTGATCATTTTTTATCAAATTTAAAACCAGGTCATTTAAAATGGTAAACAGACTACTAGTCATATGTGAACCAGTCACAGGACAACCGGTCGCTCTAGATCGGTCACACGTGATCACCCGTTACACTAAAACTGGTCACACCCTAAAATCGGTCACGAGAAAACTAGTTGACCGATTTTAGGGTGTGACTAGTTTTAGTGTGACGGGTGATCACGTGTGACCGATCTAGAGCGACCGGTTGTCCTGTGACCGGTTCACATTTGACTGGTAATCACCGAACTATTTAAAATAGCTCAAATTTTCATGTTGACCGGAAGTGGTACCTTCCCTTATAGATCTACTTTTTTTTATTACAAATTATTAGATTCAATTATCACCTAAACCGCATAATATAATGAAAATTTTAAGTATAACATACAAAAATGTACTAAGTATAACAAATTTCATACACAAGTATTTTTTAAATATTTTTATCTCAACTGGAAGTAGTACTTTTTCGTTAGAGAATCGAGTTTTTTTGAGGTTTTCTCCGAAAGCAAATTGAACTGAAATTTCATATCTACATATGAGTTTCAGCTTAATATCAAGTAACATAATAAATTTAGCGAATATCCGTCAACCGAATGCTTACTGACTTTTGAATTTTGCTGCAAAATTTCATGACACGCTCAGCCATATAAATCCAATTCACTCTACTGTGCAAAAAAAGAGTGAAACTTTCAAATTAATTTAGTAATTCTATTCTATCTAGTCTATTCTGGCGGAGATTGGCCTTCATGCTCCGAAGAGTTTGATCTAGACCCGCCATTGTTCCCTATTTCATATTCTTTTTGCATGTATGGGAACTGATCTAGTTGTGAAGGTGTTCTTCACCACCAGTCCGCCATGTATTATAGACGAGTTCGTCTGTGTTTTAGTAGTTAATACTGCTGTTTGTTTGAATAAAGTTGTTTTATTGTTTGCCTAAATATTGTACAAGTGTATTAGAATATTTGGGGAAGTTTTCTTAAATCGGCTATTGGCTGTTGACTTGGTGTCGTGCGGCCGCTGGATCTGCAATGTGTCGTTGCTTTGGATCCGGCTATGTTCAGATGTCTCTGGATATGGCAGTGTGTTACTGGCTCGGCATTCGGCTATGTTCAGAAGGTCTCTGGATATGGCAGTGTGTTGCTGGCTCGGCATTCGGCTATGTTCAGCAGGTCTCTGGATGCGGCAGTGTGTTGCTGGCTCGTTCGGCTGGTCCGCTGCTGTGTGTCGGCGCTTGTTGCTGTGGGTCGACTGGTCTGCTGCTGTGTGTCGACGCTTGCTGCTGTGGGTCGACTGAAGTTGTTTGGGGTGGACCTCCTTTTATATTGTTTTTGGGCATCACGTGACTCGTTGCAGCTGGTGTTTATGCGTGTGCGAGAAATGTGTTTTTGTCGATTAGGGTGGAACTTGCTAGAACGTTTGGCACCGTTCCGCTCGATTTAGTTTAATGGATGCAGGTGTTCTTTCGTTCTGCATGGGTTGTTGGGGTGGACGTTTCTCGAATGTTTCGATGACGATGACGATGAAGAGATTCCTACACAAGATTTGTAGCATATTTTAAATGGTAATTGGACTATTCGTCACATTGGGGTGGTCACAAAGACAATTTTTGCCATGAAAATCGCGAATACACAATATTTGGCACTCAAGTTCTCGTTACTATGATAGTTATCGTTAGTATGATGGACTTTTCGGCTGCCAGATGTTCCGTTATAGAGATTTTAGTGACTTTGTGACCAGTAATCACCGAACCATTTTAAATCTCCCATTCTCGAGGTGCCATTGAAATTTGCCACATCTCTTTTCATTCACTGCACCGCTTCCTCAGTTACGGGAGCTGCAACCAACTGGAGTACTCTTACTTTCTAATGTAACTAAATTAAACGCTGATGATACTTTTATTAAAACAACCCATGATATGGTCGTTGCAATTAAGCTTATGAACATATTCGAAAAGGGAATGCATACACGCACGTTTGACGTTTATGTGACAGGTGGTTGTGGCTGTCGTTCGAGTGGGCTTCTGTGCTCGAGATGAGCAATTCAGACAGTAAAATGACAAGTGTTGGTGACATTCCTGATGGCGTGGTGATCAAAACAGAGCCGGGAGTCGTCAACACCGGCAGACTATCATCTTTCAAACAGCCCAGAGATTTAATGTTAAACAACCTAACCTCAAATAAACAACAACCGAAGAAAGTTTTTACCCCCAATTTGAACGCCGTGAGAAATAAAAATAAACAGTGAGTGTTTGAATCGGTCGATTGATGTCTTCTGATAAAAATTTGACAACATAAGAATTTTTTGTTCTAGTTTGCTCATCGTTGATACGAGTAAACAACGGCGCAAAAATGAAAAGAACGATAAGCACGATCGCCCTAAAGGAAATCAAAACAAAGGACCAGGCGTTCTTAAATCTAGCGGTGTCTTTTCCGAAGGTTTGCATCCCTTTTTCAAACATCAATTGTTGGAAACATATTACAGAGCGTGATACGGTGCCTTCATTGTTTTATCTTTAGGTATAGCGGCTGCTCCGAAAAGGTATCATTTGAGAGAAAATTATTCTGGTGGAAACTCCAAAGACGGACCATCCACTCTAGCGAAACCAGTATACAAGGCGAAGAGCGAAAAAAAGGTTATTTCATATTACTATTCATTCGCTCAATTTTATGTTTGAATATTTTTAATAAGACTGTTTTGTTGTTAGATTGAAAAAGAATTTGAAGGTTTGGACATCAAAGGATTTATGAGCGATAGTGACGACGCTAGTGGCGATGAATTTATGGATACGCAATATTTACCAATTAGATTACCCATGAGTTGTGAAGGTTAGTTTGTTAAAATTTGCTTATCAATATTTATAGTGATTGTGTTTGTAATATTCAAGATGAAGATACTGTCGACAAATAATAGGGGAAAAAATTTCCACATGTAAAAAATCAGGCTTGATTCACATATTATTTCACCTTTTTAACTGTCGTATTGATTTCTAGGTTTATACTTGCCCAAGAAGGATAATAGTGCTATTAAGTCTGTACCATCTATAAAGCAGGAGCCCGTAGATAAGACCGAGTCAGTTGACAGTGTTTTGAGTAAGATAACAGGATTCGTTTTAATGTATTAAATTAATCCTGCATTCTCGTTTTACGTATCTGAAGTAATTGATTTACTTTCAGTTTGTTAAGAATGCAATAATATGCGGAGAATCGTATACTCCCACATGTATCTTTCGCCGCTATGTATCATAATACAGTTTCGCTTTTGCCGAATATAAAGGGTGATCAGTTAGGATAATGTTTAAAGCATTTTATTTGTTGAGAATGAAGACGAAGATCATTTCAGTTGCAGATGGCGTCGATTTGAGTTTTATAGGATCGTTTGAGCTGATCACCCGTTATATTGTCTTGTATTATACATAGTTCTTATCCGCATAAAACGTATCAATGAATTTATGTTTATGTTCAGATGAAAATTTGTCTCAACAAATGCACTAAATTTTATATGATTTTTAGTAAATTGAGCTTTGAAAGCCTACTTACTGCATGTTGTAAGTTTATATCAAACATTTATCTACATGTGTGAATATGTATGCATTTCACAGTGATAGATCCACTTCCGGAAATTTTTAAACATAAAATCAAAACGGAGCCTGAAGAGTCTAAGGCTGTCATTGACTATTTTCAAAATCCTAAAATGTCCCTTTTCATGTTGCAAGTGAGTGTTTTTTTTTTAAGTTGAAACATAATCATTGATGGGATGTAATCTTATCTTATGTATATTATAATTTTCAGTTCCCGGATAGTTTACCTGGAAGAGGTCCAGACACAGTTCCTGAAGGTAAAGATAAGACTGAAAAAGTCGATGAAAAATCAGAAGTAAGTAATTTAACGATTGCTGCAATGAAGTACGTAAAGTAAAATTTGAATTGTGATTTTGTTTCCGTTTCAGGCACTGAATGTGTGCAACTTTAGCCATTTAGAAGAGGGCCAAATTGGTAAAATCGTTATTTACAAATCTGGAAAGGTGAAGCTTCTGATTGGGAATACGTATTACGATTTAGCATTAGGTACACAAAGTCAATTTAGACAGGACGTAATGTCGATTTCAACGAATTCGGAGGATCGAACGGGAACTATGATCAATTTAGGAGACGTTCAAACAAAACTGACTGCCATACCCGACTGGGAGAAAATGTTCAATATCGACGACGACCATTCATAGTCAAATGCATACAATAGGATTTTTTAAAATTAAATTTAATATCAATTTGTGATTTTTCTATTGAAAATGTTATTTATAGTTTACATACATATATTATGTAACATTTATGTATGTGTAAGAACATATACATATGTGTATATATTATATAATAAATACATATTTATGAATATATATACCAATTTTTTCTATTTATAATTTATTGTGAAATATGCAATTTTTTTTTTACATATGTATATATATTGTTATAAAATAAAACTACGGATGTACTAATAATTATTAATTCTCTGCTTCGGCTGTGCGTGTTATATTTTCTGCATTGGTTCTCCTGCCGTTGTAGTAATTACCTTGTAAATCTATAGCGAAATTATAATCAACGGCGTCCTTCAAACATTTGTCTATGGCTTCGTCCAAATTTTCCAGTGTTATGAAAGTGCTGCTGAGTTCCTGCAAAAATGTAAACAGCGAAATAAAATAAATACACGCCTGTGACAAGATATATTACATATAAGAAAGTGATGGGGTTACAATTTGCTTTTGGACTTGTTCTTCGACGTGTCTCGATCGTTTTTCGTTAATCTGTTCAGTTTTCATAATGGTATTTAGAATTCTATCAGCCGTATTTTTCCTCGACTCTTCTATATAGGCTTCCCTATCGACGGCTATTTGTTTGTTCCAATCATCGTTGGCGGCGAAGCGTTTTTGCAACTCGAGTTCTTCTTCTTGCAAATATTTCTCCGAGTGGATGTTGGTTAGTGAATTTTTCTCGGCGAGATATTCCGTCCAAAAATATCGTCTGACGGCTCGCATCTGAGTTTTGTAGTGGGCGTGGACGCGCTTCAACTCTTCGTATTCGTCTGTCGGAATCTGTGGTCTTTTGGGTATGCGGAATAGTTTGGTTTTAGCTACAGGAAGCCAAAGTGGTTTGCGATAACTACGGCATAATTGTAATTGCACTGGACTTAGTGGTTGCAGAGCAAAACTAGCGGCTCGTTGACACCACATCGCAGTGGACTTAACCTCAATTCTCTCTTGACAGTTGTCTGTGGTGAATATTTTGGTCGTAAGACTATGCACTATTAGCATACTCATTTTTTTTTACAAACCTCTTTTTAGTTTCATTAAATAAATATGTGGTAATTGGATTATTAGTCACATTGAGGTGGTCACAAAGACAATTTTTGCCATTAAAATCGTGAATACGCAATATTTGGCACTCAAGTTCTCGTTAGTATGATAGTTATCGTTAGTATGATGGACTTTTCGGTAATTGGACTATTCGTCACATTGGGGTGGTCACAAAGACAATTTTTGCCATTAAAATCGCGAATATGCAATATTTGGCACTCAAGTTCTCGTTAGTATGATAGTTATCGTTAGTATGATGGACTTTTCGGCTGCCAGATGTTCCGTTATAGAGATTTTAGTGACTTTGTGACCAGTAATCACCGAACCAAATATATAGCCAGTAGAATGGCTCGGTGGTAGGACTTTTGCCTAGCACCGAGAGGCGCCGGGTTCGATCCCGTGAGATGACCTCGATTGAAAAGAATTTATTCCGAGTATATTATCTGCTGGTCAGACTTGGATATTTGTGACTTACAGTCGATTGTTTCCTATTAGAGTTTGCCAATTTTTCTGATTTCATTATTGAAACGGTTCCTCCATTAAATTGGCTAAAAAACCATCCTACCTATGTACTTTGTCACCACTATTTGATCATGATTTATGTACAATAAAATTTATGTAGATATCTTGTTAATTTCGAGTTTTTCAGTGTCTCGTAATTTAGCGACTTATGTAATAAACATGCTACATTGTTGAAGGTGCATTGGGGTTTACTTGTTAGGCCTTCCTGGTATATACGTATATATGTATGTAGAAAATAAAATAAAATAAAGAGGACAAGGCTTCTTACTAACCAGGGGCGTCATTTGGGGGGGGACTGGGGTGGGCAGAAGCCCCCCCCCTAGATGTGAACGGGTATTATTATGAATTTGAATTAAAATACTAAATCAACAAAAATAGAATATTGAAATTCTTTAGAACACTGTTAGGTATGAACACATCGATTTTTCCCAGAAAAAAATATTAACTGCTAAATATATTTTATTTTGTTGTTTGTCTTGCTTTGAAGGATTTTCAGGAGATTATTTTGTACTTAATAAATATGCGTTTATACCCAAATCTCTTAATAGATTTTTTAAAATTATTTTACTATTAATTTTATTTATAAAAATATATAAATAAAACGATTACAATAAATAGTTAAAGTTCATAAACACTATTTTTTTAATATAATACACCCCCTCCCTAGAAAGTCATTCTTTACTGGTCAAAAATTTTGCCCCCCCCCCTGGGAAAAGCTGAAATGACGCCCTGTTACTAACATTTATTGACATTAAATAATACGAATTACTGAAAAAACTTTTACCGAATACAAATATAATACGACTATTATTCTGGGATTGAAAATACTTACGTAGTTGTCTATTTGGATTTGAGTATTAAAAAAAATATGCCATTATATGTAGATATTTTGTATCGATAGCAGTACATACAGATGTTTCTTTTGACTTAAAAATTAAAGTGGACAACTCTTATGGAGTATGTTATTTACATATATCCCATAGTATCTTAGTCTTGCTTTTCAATTTATTTGTAAGAAGTCATCTTGAATTTGTTAACTGTTTGGAATAATTTCTATCAAGTATATATTATACCAATAATTTAGAACGCCTAATTTTTTTTTTTTGATTTTTAAATTATTTTTATTATTACTAAATTATGTTCACAGTACATCTTATATATATTTTAATAGCTACTGATCTACTGATCATTTTCTATTTTACAATTTTGTTAGTAATCATAGTATTATATTATTCTAATGTTAATGTACAGCATAATAGAAAAAATAGCTCAAAACCTATTTAAAATTCGTATAAATGCTCAAAATACATCTAATACATAATAATATTAATTAAAGACTCTCTAAAGTCGACGATCTAAAGAAGATTGTGTTTAGGTAATCTGTGTTTATACCTGAAGGGTATAGACATTTTGTTGTAATCACCGAGACTCTTAACAAGTGTGTTAGTATGGTTATTAGTGATTATGTCATAGAATCTAATCGTTAGTTTGTTAGTAATGTCTGTAACAAACGGAATATTATTTATGGCATGCAGTGTTTTCAAGTTAGTACACATATATATGGGTGTATTATAAATTATTTTTAGGGAAGAACGCATAAATAAAAAAATCGTTAAAAAAAGATCGTTTTGTTTTCTTACAATCTAGTAGGAAAATTTATGATTTATGTTTTTCGTTTAAGCTTTTGAATTATATAATTGATGGTAAACGGGTTACATCCCAAATGTGAATCGCTACCAGGATAACCGTCGTTACGAAAATCGCTCGCGCGGTCTTCTATCAAACGAAAATTCGTCGAAAACTGCCCAAATATTACTCGAGATTTGGGCAGTCTTTTCTAAGTATCACATATGGACATACATACATACATATATCCCATATACATCATTATTCAACGTTTTTCTTCTTTGTTTTTATTTTTTTTCATTGTTGTAATTTTTTGGAAAACATATTTGCTGTCAATATTATATATGTTCGTTTTAATTACGTTTTTAAAAAATATTTTTTAAATGTATTTATTCTATAATATTTTTTGGAAACTGATTAAAATCACCAGGAAGCGACACTGCTGTCAGGAATGGTATTGTTTAATATAATATTTTCACTTTAAAAAAAATTTGGGGGTTGGACAACTACCGAATTCAAAATATTTAAAGCCCACAGTAGTTAGCCACTTATTGCTACGCTCACAGTAGTTATAACTAGTCACCGGAGCCTGAGGGGGCCGTGTATTGTTCAAAGGTTGTAAATGCATTGTTAAAGGTTTGCCGAACAATGGATAGCACCTATATCCTACCTCTAGTTATAACTTATTAAGTTTTTGTAATGGATTAGCCCAACGTCAAGACATGCCATAAGGTGGAATCTGAAAGTTTATTTTTTCAACACACATTGTTAAGAAATCAAAATTTAAATTCCTTTAAATAAAAATTCATTGGGAAATGCCCCTTTTACCAAAAACTTGATCCGATTTTCGAGTCAATATTGACTACGTACCAATTTCTATTATTTATTTTAGGCTATGGTAAAATATGTATGTAGTAATTTATGTTACACAAACATAAACAAACTATGTAAACGTTATGTTTCGGAAGCTAATTTGGTGGAGGTTAAAGCTCGATTGGCTAGTTATTATTATTATTATCAATAACGTAGAAGAGCTTAATATTATGCACCAAAATAAACCTTCTTAGAGATGAAAAAAAAAAATGTCACAATGTCACATAAAATTACTGTAACCTTTTGAAGCGTGGAATCTACTCTCATAACAAAGAGTATTTGCTAATAATGATATACGCAGGTATATTCAGAGCGTCTCTTATCATCACTATTACGAACCAGAGGAATTCAGGTTTCGAAGGCACTCAGTGCATTGTCCTTGCTCAAGACCGTAACTAACGAACGCTGTTACCTTTTGCTTTGTGTCGTCTAATTTGACATACCTGTCTAATAAAAAACACACCTGCGATATTGAACGTAATATATATTTAATAATAATATATAATACATAATGCAAAGAAAATTGGCTTGGAACGGGTGCCTTTTTTGAAGAGATTTTGAAACGATATTCTGGACATGTGCCGTTTTGCAATTGCGTCGGTCTACAGTCGAATCTTGCAAAAATCACGATAGCATTTCAGTTATTAGATTTTCATAGATAGTAACACTTTTGTTATGGACATAGTCACGCCAACTGCTGTGGTCTTATGTAGGGAAAGTTTCCATTTTTAAAAAATTGTTTTAGGAAAAGGTTAATGTTTATTTTGTTCCACTTTTCTCTTATATATGTACTCGCAGTGTCGTGTGATCATTCCATCAAAATCCCTGTTTCTATTCTAATGCCTAATTGCATTTTCTTGGCAGGTTACAATGATGTTTTAAATTGATTGTGTTCTTTATTTTATGGTATACTAGCCAAACCCGGCATGCGTTGCAATGCCAGAATAAGGCATGCAAATCCCGTTTCCGTTCCCGTTCCTGTTCCCGTTCCCGTTTCAAGTGATGGTTGGAGTTCAACGCCGTGGAGTAACGTCTCTTCAACGACGTGTCGTCATAAACCAACCTGTTAACGTGGTTACCAATAAACACATTTCCTTGACTACACAATGGTGCTTCATACTTTCGCGCCGGTAAAATCATAATTACGAATATTATTATTATGAGGTTTTTTCCCGTTTTTTTTTTCACAGTAATCTTCCCGGACATGCATACAACAAATCTTGAAAGTTCCACCGTAATCAGTTGAGTGGTTTAGGAGCCTATACGAGACAGACAGACAAATAGACATTCAATTATATATACATAGATTAACAATTGAATATTGAATATTTTTACTAACATTTATATTAATTGGGACTAATAAATATAGTATAGAATTTCTGCTATTTACAAAAATGAATATAAAAAAATATCTAGGCCAACAGAATGTTGGAAATTTCCCGTTGAAAAGGATCAAAACTTCATATTTCAACGGTAAAATAGATAAAATAGACCTTGACCTGTATTGCTGGTGATTCACTGGATATTTCCCAGCTTCCCGGCGGCCCAGCACGTCCCTGCATATCCAGTGCAAATTTCGCAAACGATTGTACAAATTTACATGTAGTTTTTTGCACTCGATTCGACCGCTTCAAGATGTGCAGTTGTTTCAAAATGTTTCGCAATTCGGCACAATTTAGGTTGTACTACAGTCGCATCACGTCGAACGGTCACAACAACGAACAAAAAAAAAAAAAAAACAACCACAACAGAATAGAACAGCTTGTCAATTAGCCTTAAAATAGTATTTAGAATAGACAGGTTGGTTGAGAAATGTCTGTCGTATCCTAGATTTATTTAACGATCGGTTGCATTGAAAGGGTTGAAACGCGCACATTACGTCGAGTAATTTATTTGAGATTAATCTTTGTGTCTAATTTAATTTCTGCAAGATGCAATTTGAAATTACAATCAAAAAAGGAAATGTAGTGCAGTCATGCCAACCGAAATTAATACGCGGCAATTACGAACGTTTTGCAACTGTTGCGGTTTCATAAAAAAATATAGTAATTGTTGTATGAATCGTAGGTTTTGTCAATACTATAATAACATATCAATGAATTTTTAAGTCATTTTAGATTTTTCGATATTAAGTCGTTAAGTTTTTATTTTAATAATATAACATTATCGATTATGTGAATATTTTTTATTTTTTTATTGCAATCAGCTTTCACTTTCGCTTTCGCCTGCGTCTGAATTCCCCAAATGTGCATGTGCAAGGGGGTATCGTGGGATTTTGCATTGTTTTACTGAAACACTGAAACATGATTAATGTGTAGCCGTTCATTTCGTTTTGGTACGAGTCATATTCGACTGAAGTCTTGATTGTCCATTGTTTTCCGTCTCCGGAATGTTCCGAATTTCCCCTCGAAAATTGATGTCTGGTTGATTTTGTATTTTATTTTCAGATCGTCAGGCGATGTTCGAGGTCTTTGACACTGATTTCGATCGAAAAAATCGTCAGTTGTATAAAAAATATGGAATTAAACGTAATTGAAGAAGAAGTATGTGCGTATTCGCATGCAATGCTAGATTAGTGAATTGTATCATTAGTCAGAATTAGATTGAAGAAAACGAAGAGAAAAAAAAGGCACCAGTTCCCACGGCAGTATCCTTGACACACCTTCTATGCCATTTGTTAACTTGGTCGTATTTTTATCTCTTTTTTATTTATATTTTTTGTAAGATAAATACCAATTCGGTTAATTGCACGCTTCTGAATAAATGCCCCGGCTAGCTTTTGTTGTTCCAGATTCATGTCGCAGTGGCACTTAACAATGCCAGAATGGGTTTCCATTGCGCAAACGTACTATACCTATACAAATTCGTAATTTCATATTCGAAAAGAATGACACGAGTAACTGTAACGGCTCATTGAAACAGTAAAATATATGTACGTACGATGTTTGGACAGGTTTCACGCCTTTTGCGTGACTTTTAAATCATTTCACACACTGATCTAGTGGTTTTCGTATAAAAATATGTTTTTATTCCAAGTACGCAATCCCGAAGAACATTTTACCGAGGAAAACTTCAAATTTTATAAAGATTTTTTAACGATTTGTAAATAAATATAGCCGCATACAAATATACTACAGCGCGGATAGTGATTGGGGCACTATCCTTTTGGGGCGGGACAAGTTGCTAATGAGCTGAATTGGTACATTTTATTAAATTAATTTGAATAGTTTTATTTTATATAAATTTATTTGAATATTCATTTGTTTTTTTTATTAACTTGACTGTCACGAACAAACAAACATACATATATACTAAGTCTCTTTCGAAATTATATGTATACAAGAATCCGGCACCCTCCGGGGCCTTCGCCCTCAGCGTGAAAGCGCCTTCGCCCTGGGCCTCCGCCCCCGGGGCCTTTGCTCCCTTTGCCCCCTAAGCCTTTGCCCCCTAGGCCTTTGCCACCGGGGATTTCGCCTCCGGGGCCTTCGCCCCCGGGGCCCTCGCCGCCCGGGGACTTCAAATCCTTTGAATCGAAAAAAAAATCGAATTGGCGCCTATGAATCGAAAAAAAAAATATAAATGGAATGTGTTGTTTCCAACCAACCAAACAATTTATTTATTTATTTTTATTTTTACATACATATTTTCACATACATATATACAAATATACCAGGAAGGCTTAACAGGTAAACCCCAAATGCGCCTTCCTGGTCCACATAATTATTACATAGATACATGTAAATCTAAATATCTGACATCTATGGTCAGTATACATATATTACAAACATCGTATGAATACGATAAATAACGATGAATAACTTTCATGTAACAATACGAATTTTTATATTCGATAAACAACCACAGAGACATCTATGGTGAGCAATATGGCGAAACCTAAGATATAACAATAACTAACGGTTCGCAACAGAAAATCGGGAAGGAAATGCCAATTTTACAGGAATCGTTTCAATGAAAATCAGAAAAATTGGCAAACTCTGATAAGAAACGATCGACCTAGACAAATCAAGGTCTGGCCAACAACGAGACTTAGCGGGGAATCGAACTCGTAACATCAAGTACGAAATAATTCAACATTCACCACTAGACCACGCTGCTGGGTACATATATGCATACATACATATATACAAAGTCTCTTTCGAAAGTATATATTAGATTATAATACATTAAAACAAACAAAAGCATTTTTTGAAAATTATCGAGCGCTCCCATTCGTGAAAACTTCCATTTCGAGCTCTGGTTCTATATTTTTTTCACTAGGACATTCAAAATTTTTTAATATTCCTTATAAATTTTATTAACATTGGCTTGAAAAAGTAAAATATGAGTAATATGATCTTCACATGCACATTATTTTAGGTCATTCTATGTAAAACGATCTAAAAACTAACGAACACTGTTCTAAGGATTTGCAGAGAACATCCTCCCCTTAATATATGTATGTATGTATGTATGTATGTAGACAAATTGTAATGAAACAATGCATTTAGCAAACATCCAGATAGCGTTCACTTTCGAAGTCAACCGGAAAATTCGACCGTTAACATGCAAGCGATGCTCGAACAGTGTAAAAGCATGCTTTAACGACTAAACGAAATAAAATAGAAAAAATGCAAAAGCACGCAGCATGCAACAAATGCAATACAATTGTAATTCCACATGTCTAGGAAAGAATCCTTCCGCATTCTTGAAGAATGTACGAATGTAATCGAACACGGGGCGATTCGACCGGAACTCTCCACGATTCCACGATTACTCGAATACAAACCTTGAATCTTACATGCCATATACGCATGTACATACATACAGTGCATATCCCCATTTATGTATAGTGTATGCGTATTTACATTGTGGATCTAGATCGTTTCGTTTTAATAGATATATGCGGTAAAAACGAAAGCGAGCGTTTGCTTGACCGTTGCGCAATTCGCTAGTCAAATGTCTCATTTGTTGTCTCTAGCTCTACTGTAATATATCCATAGACTCTCGTGAAGTTTGTATGGGTAAATGTGCAGTGGCGTAGAGGCGATATTTAAATGCGCATATAATTATTGCAGTCGCCGCTTTCGCGTTAGAACACTTTTAGTTTGTATTTATGTATGTATGTAGGTATGAAGAGGTGATATTATTCTGTCAGTTAGGTCTGAAAGTGTACTGCAATAAATATTAATTGATGTGATGAAATTTTTGTATTTTCTTTGGGGTTTTGAAATGTTGTCTCGGAAATGTAATCGTGATATACTCAATAAGACTGGTAAATCCAGAGAAATGTTATAATTAGAGGTAGGACCGGAAGCGTGCTTTTTCCACGAATCAGGGCGTTTTGGGTCCATTTTCCATGAAATAGAGCAAACTACAAAGCTAGAGTGCAAAAAAAAGATTCATCATAAAAATGAACAGTGCACGGCGAACAATAAACAAAGAACGGCACGCTTCCGGTCCTACCTCTAGTTGTAATAATAGAAGTGGCTTTAAGCGTTATTTTGTTGTCAATTGAGGATTGTCCACAGACATTCCTATATCGTTTCCTTTCGTCGACTTGTTTTGAGATATGCAAGATTATTCTCCAATCCTTTGTCTTCTCGCTTGCTTTTCAATTCGCTTGTGAGAAGTAAGCTAGAGTATAATGCGATTGTGTGGAATCCGCATGAAGCAAATTACTCTCTGATGATTGAGAAAGTGCAAAAAGCATTTCTTCGTTTCCTATATAGGAAAGAATATGGGTATTACCCATATCTCTACCCCACTCCTTTCCTTTTGGGCATGCTTGGGTATAATTCCCTTGAACTTCGGAGAAACTTCTCATTAATTCGTTTCGTTCTCTTGCTCTTACGTGGTAATACGTTATGCCCGTTGTTGCTGGAGCAGTTGGGACTTTATGTCCCTAATCACTATGTGCGTGGTAGACATCATAATTTGCTGGCTGTACCTCTTGCCCGCACAGTTCTTTTTCGAATGGCTCCTATTCCAAGAGCTATTTGACTTCTTAATGAAATCGTTGCTGCCGAGACTGAATGTAATATTTTCCACCTTAGTGAGCGTAAATTGTCGGAAATTACTCTAACCCATTTATCTGGTAGTCTGCGCTCATCATTGTTTTCATGATTGATTTTGATTTATGAGTGAAATTTTGATTAACTCTCTTTCATTTGGGCCTTACAGGGATGTTTTGTATTTGTAGTTGTTTCTTACATATTTATTGAAACTGGCTGTAGGTGCAAGGCATTCCTTATGCTATATTTTTTATTTGATATTTTTACTTTATCTGTTATTATTAAATGCTATTTTTATGTTTATGTATGGATGTATTTATGTTTATGTTCAAATGTATTTTTTTATGTATAATTGATGAGTATATTATTTTCGTTATGTATTAATTTATGTTTAATTGTTATTTTGTTTTTTTTTGTGTTATATTTTTTGACCATTGTGGCGCTTTAGGAATTCCTGTTATTCGACAATGGTCTGTTTAGAATAAAATAAATAAATATAATTTAAGCATCAGTCGTATTTGATGCTTGGTGCTCGACGTACATATGTTTATATTACTCGCAAGATGGGCAAGCGTCGTTGAAAATTGCACAATGCATTCAAAAACACACAATAAACAACATGGGATACATTTTTATAAGTAAATTGATCTGATTATATTCCGTGCGTTGTAGCGTAGTTATGGAGACGTACCGTGTAATATTGACACAATTTATTTATTCGTAAGGGCCCTTCTATTATTATAACATTTCTATGGATAAATCAGAATTGATTGCTTATGTATAATTGAAACCAGAATGATAAATCAGAATTGATTGCTTATGTTATATAACCTGAAATGACGGTTCAAACATGTGTCAATTTTTTTGGTTGCGAATTTTCAATGTTATTTGTAGTATTGTAAAATTGACTAGCGTTCTTGGAGGATCTTTTCGTTATATATTGACCTTGTTATACTGACAATAATATTGACCGTGTCATCGTCGTCGTCATCTACAGCTATTCACTATCCACTACTGGATGAAGGCCTCTCCAACACACTTCCACGCGTGTTTGTTTTGCGCAACTCTCAACCATCTCATTACACACATTTTCCTAATTTCGTCTACCTATCTTCCTTGCGGTCTTCCTTTTACTCTTTTGCCTTCTCTCGGGTACCATTCAAGCACTTCTTTTATCCACCTTTCGTCTATTCTTCTAGCCACATATTTTTTTATTATTTTTTTTATACAGGTATACAATCATTTTTATCAACACGAAATCTACGGTCAACATTGTATATAAGTATTATTCAAGGCCAATTACAAATATCGATCATCAAAAATTTTATTTATGATCATCAAATGATTTAATTTTATACAGCGACATCGTGCAAGCTCAATTTATGGTAAAGACACATTAAAAAGTGCAGCACGGGACGCGCTCATGGACTTCATGCTATTTTTGATTCAAGTTTCTCCTTAATTTCTTCATATGAATATGGAAACTACCGCGACCGATCACTGTCAAACCTATGTCAAAACAAGGATAAAATATCACTGAAAACATTCCAGGGAATGAGGTTTATGAAAGGACGCTGCAGATCAGATTTGGCAGACCAGCGTTTTTGTTGCATGTACTAAACCTTTAACTTTATCATTTAAGCTAGACTATTAGAAGAGCTTGCCGTTAAAAAATATTTAGCGCCATGTATGAAAATCGGGCACAAACTTATGTAATCATCCAATGTTTATTATAAAAAATGTAGGTAGTAAAAATGATAAAATAAATAATAATGATAATAATAACATACATGTAATAATAAATTAATTAATAAATAATTTGTGGTGGTCGGTGAAATAGTTTCATCCATCGAATATACATTGATGAACTGAAATGAGTAGTCGCAGCAGCACGAATATAACTTGACGATACAGAGATACGATAACGCAGGGAGGCCGCTCTCATCCTGAGAATGGCATAAAAAAATAATTTTCGGAATTTCATTAAGTTTTTGTTTAAATTTCGAACAGAAGTTTGCAAAAGTCTTATTATTAAGTGTGTATTTAATAATAATGCATTTCATATTGAAATAATCAAATTGAACTGTTGCTAGTATTAATTTTGATTTAATTTAGCATTAGTGTGCTTGATTCATTCTTCGTAATTGCCAGTAGAAAATGATTGAATTTATATATAATGAATTTAGCCAGCAAAAAAGTTAACCGCACACAAATAAGAAATGTGAAATCTGTGCTAGGCCGTATCACACAATTTTTTTATGATGTTTCAATCTGTCAATTCGGTTTTTATAGATTGAATTAATTGATATAAAATTTTAATTTATTATAATGAAATTGAAACCTTGCTCGAGTTTTGTAATGACTAATTGAAAAACACGTTAAGCACATGATATTCATTACTTGCATATGCCTTTGCACTGGGAATGATCTGTAAAACCAAAATATTTTACACACGATTAATACCTGATGTGATGAATAAGACGTTTTTAATATACGAACAGGTCAATCCGTCAAATTTGACGGCATTATACCCGTCGCAATAAATTTTACACGCGTCGAATGCAAATATCATCGCCAAATTATGTGTATCGTTTAATTTCAGAAGAGAAAAAAAAAATCCAGACAATGTTATAAAACTTGATTTATAATTTGAATATAAATTAAATTAATGTTCTTTTATTTAAATTTGAGAAATAACAAATTATCGTTTGTGTTTTTAATATTCAGATACAAAAAACCAACGATCGTTAAATCAGCGCTTTCTCACGATCGATCTTATAATATTTTCAATGAATTATTATGTACGTTGAAATTATATTTTACTTGAAATATTTTGGTATGTAAATTATCTTCAATATGAATATATATCTTTAATTATATTGAATCAATTAGAAATATATATATTTCAATACAAATTAAACATTTTAAAATAATCATTCGACGGCAATGATATTCCGTTGCACGTTTGTTAATATCAACACCGAATAAACATCACGTATATATAAATAAATATACAACACATTATATAATAATTAATACAAGACGAAATTTAACATACTGTGATTATTATTTCAATAGAAAAGTGTCTATATAATTCATCGAATCTACAAATGATTTTGATTTTTGCAATGCGTAACGAGAACTATACGCAACGCGCTGTCAATTTTGTCTTGTTTGATATGTGTGCGTTTTTGCACTTAAAAAAAGTATAATTTTTCTATCGTTTGTGTTTCTTATTATTACAGATACGTTTACGTATAGATTTAATTAAAAATATCTGCGATTGTATCGAGAGATACCACTGAATAAATTAATATTCAAACGCGTTACTCTACTGCATATACATACATATCTATACAGAATATGTAAGAGTTACATCTGATTGCAAAATCTCGTTCGTGAGATCTTTGTAGTTCAGAACACATACACGCAAACTAGCTATGCAAATATTGAATATACGTATTATATGATACAATGTTTGATCAAAATAAACAACCAATTTTTTTATTTATTTATTTAAGAATACTTGGGAAAGAAGGCAAAGCCGATGGACCCAAGGGGTTCGATAATACATACATACTAAAATACAAATATTAAATGAGATAATGAAAAAAAAAACAAAAATCAACAAAGAAAACCGAAAAGAAAACAAGAGAGAATACAAAAAATAAACTTAAATTTAAAAAATGGAAGAACTACAAAAATAATTTTAAAGGAAATTATCAAATTTATTTTTAAAAAGGTTTAAATTACATACTAGAAGTTACTAATTCATCGAATAGACAATTTCAAACGTTAAAAACTCTGTTTGAAAAGAAGAATTCTCTAATTATTTTGTAATAAATATATTTTTGGAGTCTGAGAGTATGACCTCTCAGATAAGTGTTATTGTTAAACGCAAGGAGGTTAATCATAGGACAATTGTAAAGGTTATTTATAATTTTATAGACTTAAATTAGATCACCTCTCATAAAGTTTCATTCTTTTCAATCTCATATCATGTGAAAGTGGTTTAAGTTCGGAGAGCATTTTTGTAATTCTTCGTTGGACCATTTATAAACATTTTTGTAATTCTTCGTTGGACCATTTCTATCTATTTAAAAGAAGGGTTTCAAATGAGATAAGAGAATTCAAGTTTTGATAAAATATATGTTTTATAAATTTTGGCCAAAAGTTTGGCCATTGAGACAATTAAATACACGTTTAATAATATAAAGAAAAGAATGGCAGTTTGTTATGATATAATTATTAAAATATGAGTTGACCATTTTAAATCACAAGTGAACCAACTCCAAGATCAGATTGAGCTTCAACTAAATCAGAATCTAAATTATTAGATGTTAGATGAAGAATGATACATTCTTTAAAATTTAAAGTAATCAAGTATTTGTACGTCAAAAAATTTAAAGCAAAGTTTAATATTTGCTACTTCATCGTTACTTTAGACAAAATATTTTAAATAAACCTATGGAGGCATTGCTTTGAAATTTATCAAGATGATAAAGATGTATAGTAAAGATATTATCCGATAGTAGTTTCTGTAAGTGTTTGTATGCAGTGTATACCATATTTTCTGTCTTACGCAGTTTTAAGTCCACATAATACTTATAACTGTGATTCGCGCCGATTTAAACTGGACTAATTAAATTGCACGTAATCGAAACTCGTCGACTTTATATAGACTGAAAACGGTCTCGTTTTTCCGGTTGGTTATATCAGATTTAGATTATGTTACATTTAAGATTCTGCTTGAATAATAACCGAGCGAAAACTTTCAATATAAGACGAAAATAATGAGTTTGTTTTCGGCGCGGCAAAATTGGCAGTTTGTTGGAAAGTTTCGCTAAGTAATTTGGTCCGATGGATTTTTCGCATCCGATGCCCGTCACATACAGTGGGATTTTCCGGATTTTTCACACGATTATGTCTCACATGTCTTAAAAATTATCCGGTAAAAGTTTTCGCTGTATGCAAGTTGAACAAAAAAAAAACCACATTAAAAACGATTGAACGATAAATCACACAAAGCGTGACGGTTTGGGTCGTTCGCGTTGCACAATGGCACCTGGCAGTGAACTACAATTCGCAATATCGTGGCAAATTATCATAATGTGCTGAATTCAATGTAACAATAATAAATAGCAATTATCCGTTTCACATCCTTGTTCCGAGTGCGTCAAACTAATGCAATGAAAATGCATGTTATGTTTGTTTGTTCTTCAACTTTTTTCTTTGTCAGGTTCAAATGCGTGTATATCACCTGTCAAGGCTTCATTTTGCAGAATCTTACATGTGAAGTCTCACTGTAACTATACACAAGAAACTAAGAATTGTAATCAATATAAAAATATATTTTATATTAATTTTGTTTTGTTCTATCTACCATAAATTAATTTGTGAAAGTACGACGTAGTGCAACTTAAAGGAAGAAGCAGGCATCTTATCAGATTTGTTTTACTTACAATTAATGTTCTAATGACGGATTTGTGAAAATTTTAGAGTAATAATTAAATTTTATTATGTTTACGATGCGGTGTACGAATAAGGATTGACAATGTGTAAAGATCTCCATTGAAGGTGTGGTAATATTTCCTTTTTTGAAATGTCATACATATGTATATCAAAATATGCATTTAAAATGTAACAGCTGGAAAGATGCGGCATATTTTTTTTAGTCGGAGCGAAAAACGTGAATTTTGGATCTTCGTCGATGGACCTAGTGGAAAACTTACGTTGTATCAAGGGAACGTTAAATAAAATCATTGATTTTAAGCAATGTCCCGTGCCTCCAATCAATCGATTTATAAAAATTAAATAAATTTTTTTTAAAAATATTTATTTTTTCAAGAAAAGTTTCAATTTTTTTACTATTTGAAAAAAATAAACACTCTATATTCACCAATTGTAGTTTGTTTTGGTTGATTTAAGATAATCTTGACTGATTTACGTGAATTCAAAGTCGCCGTTTCGCTTGAGTCTCCCCATACAAACGTTTGTATTGGGGAAGCGTTTTTTTCATTAAAACGTCATTATTTTCATGTTTCCGTGATTATTTTGGAATTAAAAGACGTCAAGAGCTACATTGGTTATAAAGCTTTAATTTGAACCGAAAAAATAGCCAAAAAAATTGAAAATTTCATTATTTCATGACAAAATGTCATGTATCACGTCAAATCAGGTCATTTTGGTCTCCTTATATTTCTTAAAATTCGTATTTTTTTTTTTTTTTTTGTATTCAGATTAAAGGTTTATACCCTAGAAAGCTTTCAATGATATTTATTTTCAAAATACATACAATCACGGAAACATGAAAAAAAATGACTATTTTCCGAAAGAACACTTCCTCACTAATAAATAATACGTGAATATTGAATATTTATTTTTTTTTAATAATAAAAAATCGTAACTATTCTCGAAAAAGAGATATATGAAAAAACCTATTTTTTGAAATAAATTTATTGGTTGGAGGCGCAGGACATTATTTAAAATTAATGATTTTTTTTATTTGACGTTCCCTCGATACGATGAAAGTTTTCCACTAGGACTATCGATGAAAATCCAAAATTTGCGTTTTTCACTCCGGCCTAATGTACATATAGTTGCGTAGGGGTGGGTGGAGAATCCAAATAAAAAGCCAAAGTCGCTTCACAGCATTTGTTGGGTGATTAAGGAGATCCACGCACTGTCAGTGCTCCATCGAGAATGCCTTGACATAGCCTAAGTACCTGTTTATAAAAGGCAGGTCACTCACCACATCTTCCTCGACGCGTTTGTTTACGTATTGTTATAGCCACTTACTAGATATGTATTTCCCCGGTTTCGCACTGTCAGTTCTGAGAACTCAAGCAGAAAATGGCTGGGTGCCGTTACCGACCGCTAAGTACATTCGGGGCTCTCCATTGTCAGCCGACAGCACTTAAGTCTGGAGATAATCCTCGAAAACCAATTATAACGGCGGCTCCTTTTAGCATATGCTACAATACTAATGAGAACTCGAGTGCCAAATATTCCATATTCGCGATTTTCATGGCAAAAATTGTCATTTGGGTGATCATGATGTGACTAATAATCCATTTCCACCCAAATGGTGATCGTGATGTGACTAATAATCCAATTATAACGGCGGCTCCTTTTAGCATATGCTACAATATGTATGTATGTATATGATATTTGTATTTAATTATTTTCTTGTGAAAATTAGCATTGATATCAAAATATCAATAATTTTCATTTAATATGATCAACAAATGTATTATCTCCCTCAATTGTACTTGTATTGTTATATTTTTATCAGAATTGAAAGTCTTATTTTTACATGAACTTGGTTAGCTTCATAGTTAGTTTTGTTTTAGTATCGCGAGCATCGTCATTCACGATGATTATTCAAATCAATCCATCGAAGCATTGATTAAACCAAAAAAACGCCAGTTTAGTCAGATAATATTCGGCAATTCTTCCTCGTGCAAACCAATTAGTTAACCAAACAAACAAGCGCTTAAGCACATACATATTAGATAATTAATACGTAGGCGAAAGTTAAAACAAACATATCGCTCTTAATAATCAATGCGACGTTTGATCGCTCGCACAAAGCGCCAGACAATGTCATGAAAAATGATAATTGATTCTAATCGACTAAAAAAAAATGCAATTTATCAACGCTTAATCATGCTCCGTGTGTGTATAGCACACGTCAAACGATTTTTCAGCACGTTTTCACACTATCCGGATACAATTCATCGATTCTATTGTTGGCCATCGCAGACAATGGCTCGAAAGGAAGACAATCGCCACTATCTATGTACATATATAATATAATTATTGGCAAAACGGTTAAATGTATGATAATCTCAACTTTCTTTGGAAATTAAATCGGTCGTTAAATTCGAGCGGAAATCTGCGATCAATGGTTAAAATATTAAATAGGTTCGCACCGTTAGCTAATGTGTTAAAATCACGCGCTTATTACAGTTTATTTCTTATGCGATTATTACAAGTCAGTGGGGCTAGCTTTCGTTCAAATGTCAAGGATTAATAAATATAATAATTATTTTTTAATTTTTATTGCATAATCATAGGTATATATTTAGGTAATTTGACCTTTAATTGTGGCATTTCGTTCGTATGAAAAAAAAATGTTAATTTCCGAACGTTTCAAGTTTTATTTGAGTGATTTTCGGAGGCATGGGATTGTAAACTTAAAGGTTTATGGTTTGAATTACACTGAGCAACAAAAAATCGCGTTTTTTACTTACCGGAGCGGATACAAATCAATCTTTATTAAGTTTGACCCACTAAATTCGAATATTACAATGATTTTTGTTGATTTCTTTTCGTTTGTGAGATATGAGCGTTTAAAAAAATGCACATTTTTTACAGATTTTTGGCTCGAAATTTAGTATTGCAGTGCCAAAAGTTAGTATTGGACTGAATAGTCGGGTGTTTTTTCTATTGATTGTGATTTTATATTGCTTTAAAATACGTATGCGTACAAAAAATCATTGGCATATTCATATTCAATGGGTTCAATTTAGTAAAAATTTAATAGTCTCCGCTCCGTTATTACTTTATCTATGTATGTTATTACTTTAACTAGAATTTGAGTGATTTTAACTCAGAATCGATCACTGATCACGTTTTCATGATCTAGAAAAAATGTGTGTTTGTGTGTCTGTGTATTTTAGGGATTTTTCGAACACCGTTAGTCCTATTGAACTGAAACTTAGTATCGGTTACTGAAATTCTTTTCGATACGACGTTAAGTTTACCGGAAATGGTCTACCTACCCTTATAGGTGTCCTTTTTTATGTTTTTGAACTCAATTATCTCTCAAACCGTTAACTGAATCGGAATTGTATTAGATTAATTGAGAGGATGACACATAATGATTCAAATTTGTAGTATCATTTGGTGTCAATCGTCTTGACTGACACTTCTTTAATTATATCAATTATTTATCTTTTATATAAGTAAATGACAAAGAAAAAAACTTTGGTAAATATTAAAATATATGAGTTGAATTATCTATTTGAGATGTATTATTGTCGGTTTCACAGCAAAGATTTAACCAGTTGAGTTGATACTGAAATCTCAGCCATTGAAATTGCCGTGAAACCGACTGTAATACATCATGGTTACAAGACCACTGTCGGATATTGGAGTTAATATTGAAGTACATACCTGCATACATACGTATGTATAATAAAACTGTGGTCTGGTCGAACCGGGTGAGTCAGTAACTCGTGCGAGAAAATGAAAGTTAATCAGTGCGCGAGTTCGAGATCGAAACCGGTCATAGAAAATGTGCATCCGATGCAAACGGAGTGAAAAATGCACTAAAATGTGACCTTGCAATCTATGGACAGAGTCCGTTTTTAAATTGCATAAATAGCATCCGGTATGCGTTTACACCAACATGTTGATGAAGCAATTGAAATGGAAAAAAATCGCTCTCATACATTTGCGATCTGATGAAACTTTACGTTACGTTATTTACAAAAATAATTATAAAACAATACATACTTAACTTCAAATTTGAAAAAATATATAAATATAAATTGAAAAAAAATTATAACTCAAAAATAGTTTTAAAATATTTGCTTCAAGGACACATATTCTGCGAGTAATTTGCGCATTGTAGATTTTGATCATGTAAAATAATCCAATATAGACGAATTTCCTCATAATTTTGGGAATATTTCACACAATAAGATATCGTGGATCTAATGATGTATTTTTATATATATATATATATATATATGTTTATATAAATATGCCACTTAAAGCTATTATATGTATGTACATTATCAAAACTAAAGAAAATCTCAAGTTTACGCATACGTTTGTATTTTATTCATATGACATACGATGTATTATGTATATTATCGCGAATGATTTACATTTTTTCAGTTGGTTTACCTTTTATATTCCGCGCCAGACTCTTGGGAAACGTTTTCATAAATCAGTTATTAAAAAAATGATATCTGGAACGTTTAACGTCTCTAATTGTCGGTTGAAACGCATGAAAATGTGAACAACGATGTAGTTTTTTTCCCACACGCTGACAAATCATGGGAAAATGTTAAGCGGTTGACTTTCGGGGGCGTTCTTGTATGCAGATTTATCGCACAAATAGGTGGGTTGCACTTTTAGTACCTTTCTAATAGGCGTCTTAACCCTTTCAGAGCCACTAATGGTAATATTACATGTATAAACTACGGTAATTGCCATTTTAATTATTTTGAGTGAATTTACACATTGTAGGAGTAATCAATGAAAATTTCACAGTGACAATGTATTTTTATTGTGTGCTATGTAATATTTCGCCAAGTGCCTTGGGAAGGGCTTTCTATTGCTTTCTATAGGTAGGGATGCGCTACTCTCTAAATTGTGAAGAAATATTTATTTTTTAGCCGGGATTAATATTTATTAATATATACATAATATTACTATAATATATGCATGTATGAAAGTTTTTAATTTTCTGGTGATTTTTTTAGTATAACTTTTTTTGTAGTAACTTTTTTAACTATCAAGTTTTTAAACCAATGTTATTCAAACTATTCTAAATTATAATTTAAGCCGATTGTATAACGAATGAAGTATGTAGTCAAATGATTATGCATGATACGCGTAGGAAAATGTATTAAATAAAACTGATTAATAGCTTTCTACTAAGCATCCGTGATTCTATATTGAAATTCGTTTACATATATTTATTAATAATACAATTTATAAATTTTATGAATCAATTAAGAACAGCTCCTGCATTTCTATAATTACAACTACATACATACTTTATTGCATAAAAATTCATTATATGTACATAATATAATTAGAAATGCGCTTTTATCGCACCGATGTACATATATGTATACATATGTATATATGATATATATATATATATATATATATATATATATATATATATATATATTTTTTTTTTTTTTTTATTCGGTGTCAGTATATAAAATAAATACAATTGATTTAAAAAGTCGAGAGGGATACATATCCGTGAAATAATATACATATGTACATATATACTAGAGGTTTTACAAATACCGGCTTCGCTCGGTATTTGTAATATAAACCGCTTAAACATGGCTAATTTAATAGTAAACATTAATTTTATTTATTAATTTGAATCGAAAAAAATAATATTCAATGATATCGACTTTAGCGTCATAGAAACTTTGATTTGTTTTTGATGCTCCCACCCAAACCTTACATAGTTAGAAAGTCTCTTTGGAAATTATATATTAGATGAATGTATGTATACACATGAATGATTTAATTAAAATTTAATTTATTCTCTTTATACTTATGATATACCTACATATGCATATATTATATTTTAAATGTGTGCAACTGTTTCAGACAGAGTGCTTTTATCAGTTATAATATATTTTGACTAAATATAGTAAAAATATGTTCCATCTATCCCACGTAGTTATTTCATACGACAATGGATTTACAATCTGACTGGTCAGTATCAGTTTTCTGTTCTTCGTTGCATTCCGTTTCATTCATCCAAATTTTGAATATGATTCAGAGAATCTACGCTTCAAATGGAACCTCATTTTGTTGTATTTTATTCACTAGTAATTTGATTCGAAAAGTCACATTTTTGTTTTGAAACTCTTTTCCCTAATTCGTAATAGTAAATAATATTAACGCATTGTTGATTCTAAAGCCGTTCTGAAAAAAAAATCTGAACTAACATTGACTCAACTATCAAAGCTAATATGTATATGTTCATATGTACATAGGTGACCGTGAAAAAGTCGACAGTGAAAAAGTCGAAAATATTCGTTTATCATGCATACATATGAAAAACGGTTAGTATATATTATATATCAGTGGCGTGCGGTAAAAGTCTCTCTCCCCCCGTCGTACATCCTCACTTAATTTTCGCGAGCAGGATACAACAGGAACAAGAGGAACAGGCTTTTTTTGCGCGCGCTCATTAAACAAGGCTGTATGACAAAAAGAGAGATAATTTCACCACAAGCCACTGATATATATTATATATACATAGTACCGTTTACCATGCCCCCTTTTTTTTGATTTTTCGACTTAAGATCTTTCGATTTTCGATCTTTGCCTTCCGATATTTGTTTTTTAGACCTTTTCACTTTCGGTGCCGTGAGGTAGACCCATTATTTACATAATTACAATATAGTATAATACATACATAGTTCAAATTAATTATACCATTACGCATTAAATTTGATCGATTTTATTACTTAAATATAATGTTATTTATTTTCATTTTATATTATATTATTACACGTTACAAAAGTGCAATTTAACAGGGCATTATTTCAAACGGTGCGTATTGAAACAAAAATGTTGTTTCTAGTATATGATCATACATACGAATTCATAAAGCTGATGGACAAACATGCATTAATTTATATAGTATCATCATCATCATCTGTAGCCATTCGCCTCCCACTGCTGGATGAAGGCCTCTCCAACACGCTTCCACTTGTCTCTGTTTTGCGCTTCTCTGATCTATTTAACCCCACACATTTTCCTAATTTTGTCTACCCATCTTCCCCGCGGTCTTACCCTCTTTGTATTCTATCGGGTACCATTCTAGCACTTTTTTTTGTCTACCTTTCGTCCATTCTTCTAGCCACGTGGCTCACCCATTGCCATTTAAATCTCTTTACACTATCCACTATATCCACAACCCTTTTCATACTTCTCAGGTTAGGCGATGCGGGGTATATCCTCAATATACCCAATATTCAATCGCCATAGTTCTTTATCAACTCAAAATAAAATAAAATATCACGCGCTCATATTACCACTATTAACCTATGCTTCACCTGTATGGAATAACGTCTCGAATAATAACCTTTCCAAGCTTCAAGTAATATAAAATAAATGACTAAAAATAATTAATAATACACCCATATATACTGAACTTGAAAAAAATGCATGCCATAAATAATATCTCGTTTGTTACAGACATTACTAACATACTAACCAGTAGATTATATGACAGAATCACTAATAACCATAAACTAATAACACACTTGTGAAGAGTCTCGGTGATTACAACAAAATGTCTACCCTTCAGGTATATACACAGATTACCTAAACACAATCCGCTTTAGGTCATCGACTTTAGAGAGTCTTTAATTAATATTATGTATTATATGTATTATGAGCATTTATAAGAATTGTAAATACGTTTTTTGAGCTCTTTTTCCTATTATGCTGTAGATTAACATTAGAATAATATAATACCATGATTACTAACCAAATTAAATTAAAATTGTAAAATAGAAAATGATCAGTAGATCAGTAGCTATTAAAATAGATATAAGACGTATTGTGATTTCGTAATTTCGTAATAATAAAAAGCATTTAAAAATCAAAATCAATACTTCTCAGTTTGTCATATTCCGTCTCCTGTCTTTATACACTATGCGAAGCAAACAATGTTCCATACTTCATTGTTATATAGTGTTTAATTGTATGTAGATTTAAATATAAAATAGCACTTACTAATTTAAATAATTAACTGTAACGTAATTAATCAACTCTATCATTTAGCATTTGTTTAGTGGATACGAATCTATATGAAAAATCTTGTTACACCGATGTGAGTTTTCATATATAAAATAGTATAATGTGATTATTCAAATGTTGCACATTATGCAATACGGAGCATCGTTCGCAAGGAGTGCAAGGTCATCTTTTCCCGATCGGTCTATGTTGCATTCGATATCGCCTAATTGGAATGCGTTCGGGAAAAGCGGCACAATGGGCAAAAATTCGTGCGAATTTTCCGGAAAATTGGCTTGATGCCGGAACCTCGGTCATCCGGGGGCCCCTTTCTAGAGGGGCCCACGGTGTGGGGCGGCGTGGGGCGCCGCCTTATAAGCCCCCGCCGCTGGAGGCTCCGCCACACAACGTCAACACAGCCACAACGAACAACAACGACCGATTGCCAATAGTAAATAAATACTACTATACTACTAATAATATAATAATAGCATTGTGCCGCGTAAAAAATAATATAAATAATGATCGATGATTTATACGAGTGTTATATAATAATATGATAATAATTATTGTGATTGAGTGATTCGAAGCTTTAAAGCTCCGTATAAATACATACAAACGTTGATGCTGTGCGTCTTTTACATACATATATAAAATACATATGTTATAGTATGGATTTCGTCATTTTTTTACGGCGTCGGCCTTGATGTTTTTGATATTTTTTTTATCTGAATTTAATGTCGATATGGGTGTTGGTTTGAATTTAAATCCGGGTTTTGTTCGGTGTAAAAAAGTGGACTAATTTAGATGATTTCGTATTTTTTTATACTTTGAAAGGCAGCCGAAATGTACTCAAAAGTTTCATCAAATTAAATATTGTATTGTACAAAAATGAAACTGTAAAATATGCGGTAACGATAAAGCTTGTAATTATTTTTTGCAAATTCGTTAAGTTTGATAAAAAAAACATGATTTTTTTTATTGAAAAATGAGTTTCTTAAAAAAAAATATTGTAGTAAAAAATATTTGAAAAATCTTTGAATGACCTTGAAATATAATAATTCAAATTAAAAAATTGTATTTTTAAAATTTTTCGAGTACTGCACATGTATGTATGAACGTTGCATTTATCATTGGTTCATTTACCACTTTTAAATAGTTTTAATTGTATACAAGGATGTATTGAAGTTTATATATGATGAATTTTTGCATTTTGCTGCAAATGTAATATGTATGTATAGGTATATTATGTTAATAAAAATTAATTTGTTTTGTTTCAGCTACATATACGAAAAATTCGATAGGTGCAGTTCTTTAGAATTGTGTTTATATACATCAAATTAAAAGGAGTCGAAACAGAAAAAACAAGATGAAGATTGTGCTGTGTTTCATCTTTTTAAATGGTAAGTTTTTGGAAATTTTGAACTTTTATGGTTTGCCCCACATTTCATAAATCTCAGTAAAAAAGTGCGAGAAAATCGAAAGGTGAAAGAAAACGTCCTTTCACTATACTTGATATGTATTTGTGATGTACAAATTTATCATTATTGTTCATTCATACCTAATTAGCGTGTAGTTATTGTTTAATAAGTACGAATACAATTGATTCAAATCTTTATTATTATTGGATTAATTTTGAATTTCGCGGAAAGAAACAATCGGTCATAATGTATAAATATTCCACAATTGTATGCATTTACATCGTTAAATTTTCAATGAAAAGGAAGCAATGATATTAACTGCACATTATGTATGATCTATTTTCTAATATAATATATTATAAAAAAAAATGCTTGAATAACTCACACGTAATTTGTGTCATTTTTAATTGTCTATTATGTACTGAAAAATAATGAATATTCATTTCGTAAATTTATTGAGGAAATACAAATTTTCCTATACATTAACTTCACACGTTACTGTTTTAATTTTATTAAGCGTATCGATACGCACAATAAAACATAAAATATCTCAAAGAATTAAGTCTTTTTTTAAATTATTTTACTTAGTATACATTAATGAAATCAACGTTTGGATATAAAATGTTTAAGAATTTATAATATGTATTTTCGTATAGGTTTTGAGGTTTTCTATTTGAAAATTTATGATTTCATAACGAGGCAATTCTACCATATTGGACAGTATTAATGATACTAAACTAGAATTACTACACACATAAAAGCTACAATTGTCAATATTTATATTTAAACGAATACAAATAAATTTTTCATTAAAAGTAACGAATTGAATTACGTCTTATGATTACGCTGACCATAAGTCCTTTATTTAAGAGGACAGACCTTTATTTCACAACTCTGTCCTTAAGATTTATTTATATCCTAAAATTGCTCTTTTGTCTTTTATTTTGTAATATCGACAATCGCTTAATATATTAACGGCCAAATATTTAAAGACGCAATTCATAAATTTTATCAAACCTGTATTTGAGTACACTGAGCAACAAAAAAAAAAAATTACCGGGCGGAGACTAATCAATATTTACTAAATTTGACCCACTGAATTCAAATATGACAATGATTGTTGTTGTTTATGAGTTATGAGCGTTTAAAAAATTCATAATTTTTACAGTTTTTTTTACTTTTACAGTCTTTAACTGAAAATATAGAATTGCTATGCCAAAAGTGAGTATTGAAATCAATAGTTAGATGTTTTTCCTATTGATTGCGTTTTAAAACACATATAATTGAAATGCTAGCGAATTTCAGTATATCAAAAATATACTGAGCTTGATGAGCTTATTTCGCTAATTTTTCACTTTACTACGATTATTTTTATCTAAACGTACCCTAATAAGAGCGATAAATGTCTTTTTAATGTCAATAATATGTAAAACACGCATATGTATATGATTGTCTAAAATTCTAAATTAATGTTACTAACTTGTTATAAAACGATTATTTGTCCTTTAGTTTTTGCCAAAAAAATATGGTCACCGTACTTATGATACATTATTGTGTGGATATTAAGATTCATATCTACGTAACATGATTATTGATTATACTTCTATTATATTGCAGACTGATTTCTTAAGAATTAATAATATTAAATTACAAATTTAATATTGTCATGTATATTAGTAGAAATTTTCAATTCATATTATGGAAATACATTGTGAATAGCATTAAGATGCGAGTTAAATAATTTTAATTGAAATGTAACGACGTGTTAGTGACAGGTGCGCTGTCACACGAGTGACAATACTCACTAATGACATAAATCACTTTCGGATGCAAATCAATGTGGTTAGCTTAGAAAACAATAATAGCATAATCATTTATAAGTAATCTTCCTTAAACTACAAATGTTTATAAATGTTTACAAATGTTAATAAAGAATAGTCTACATATGTATGTATAATATATGAAACGTCTACATACTATAATATATAGCTTTCAATTTAGAACCTGGAAATTTGGTTTTCTATTTTAAAGTATTTTAAAGGAGATCGGAGTCGAGGAACTCGTATAAAAATTATGTTTTTAATTATTTTTTTCAAAACGAGCACCGCCGAGCAATATGAAACATCTCTACGTTGATGTTTCACACTCTGCAAGATGATTCACGATCGTTCAAGTGAAAATCGATCGAAGCGTTCATCGGTCAGTAAGTGCGCGCATTAGATAATTAGAGAAAGGTCAGGCGAAAAAAGTAAAAGGATCGTCCGAATTAAAATATTTACGAGGAGAAAACATTCAAATGATCCCACTAAACGCATACATAATGTAATCGGCGTGATTGATCCGTGCAATAATGACCGCGATGACGATTATATTGAAAAACCGGTGACGTTGGAAAAGCGTTCGCGACATTGACCGTGCTCTCTCGGTTCAACACACGAGGAAAAAGCCAGTTTCTTTTTATGTATTCGTTTTATGTTTTTGCCCTCGCGTTGTCTTCCTGAAAGAAGAACGGCATTTTTTCCAACTTTGAAGAGTGAAACTGACCGGTCTTGAAATATACATATCATACTACGTACATACCACATATCTGCAGTATTCATTATGGTTGGTATCCGATCTGCGTGCGGGTTCCACTTTCTCGGATTTACAATACAACGGCGACATACTAATCGAGTCGGTTATTAAGTGATTGTTCGATGGGTAAACGATGATGGATTACTTCATAGTGTTGCGTTACGTTTTTGTTGCTGTTTTTCATTGTTTTTTTTTTTGGTATTCATTGTGGGCGATAGTGGCAATGCGTTTGTAATTCGCTGACGAGACTTGAAAGCAGATCGATGTTGGATAATTCGGTTGAAGAGGTTCGCGTGCCGAATTTGGAGAATGGATCGGATGTGATCTGCTCTAAATAATCTAAGTGGGTATGTCGGGTGATATAATCTAAATGGGAATTCTGTGGAATGTTTGGTTTGGTTGAGGTTGATGTTATGTATTTACAAATTTTTATAATCTGTTCGAATGTTTTGCATATTCATATTTGTGGTACAAAGTGTGGTGGATGAATGCAGATAAGGTTGCTTTAATTTCAATGTTGAACCATTCATTGTTTTAATTACAAAATTGTGTTTGATTGAACGGCAAAGTCGTTTTGTTTTTAATTAAATTTGGAAGATGTTGTTTATATCTATAAGAAATATAGGGCAGGAGTATTGGTTGAATAAAAAAACGAGGATAAAATATTAAAAGAATTGTGAAAAACAGTTATGCGAATCTATGTGTGTCGATATTTCCAAAAAATGATGCTAGGTTAAATACATATTTATTTTTTGAATAATTATCATTAAATATATTTATGATTATTATATTATAATATTCATTTTTATGTGAGATTTTATATCACAAAATTAATTTTATATCGTATTAGAATATTAATTACCAGATATGAGGTACTTATATACTTATGTTACAGTCGAAGTGTATTTTCAGTTGTAATATATTCTAACTGGCGTTTTAGGTCATTCATATTCGAATACAATTCAACTAGTAAATTAGAACTTTACAAGCGTAAATACCCTTTTAACAATGTGCGCCATTTGTAATATAACAGTTGAGTTTTGACAGCTCTGATATTTTTACGATTGCTTTACAATTCAATAGTGCGTTAATATTAGCTAGATATTACGAATAAAGGTAATGAGAAACGTATTACGATAACTCTAAGAATGTGTTCAAAACAAAAATGTGACTTTCCAACTCAATTTACTAGTCGAGTGACGTTTTCATGAAAACCTAACCTCTCCATAAAATCTGGTGCCAACTTATAGTTGAACTCAATTTTCAGTTGTAATGTATTTTGACCAGTTTGAATGTAATTCTCCATATGAATCAACTTACGTGGGTTTGACGCAACATATTACAACTAATCAAAATATATTACAACTGAAAATACACTTCGAATATGACGATAGTTGGTACTAGGTTAGATGGAGTATATTTCAACTAGTCAAAATATATATATATTATATTATAACTGGTAGATACACTTCAACTGTATATATTTATTGTTATTGTACGATTGCATAGTTCGTTTCCGATTTTCACCAATGGCGATAAACGGACACGAATTAATGCAATCGTCTAATATGTAGGTTACCTACTATATTTAAATGTTTAATAATCATTTTTAGGTAGTTTATGAATATTGATTAATTTCCAAACTGTCATTTTAAGTCGAAATACACTTAATATGTAAATATATGTAATTAGGTATTCACTATAACTTAACAACCACAGATAACACATTAATATTTTTACAAATTTTAAGCCTAATCTAATTCAATAACCCCACAAACATTGATATAATCAAAACAAATGTATAGCTATAAACTAGAAAGTACATACATGTATGTATGTATGTACATATGTGTGCAAATGGGTATCAGTTAACTCGATAACATTTTGCTCAAACACATTCTTAACCCGTATCGCTCAACAATATAATTACAGATTAATCCACAACACGTGCACTCTCGTTATCATCATCATCATCATCATCGGTAATATCACATTATGTATGTACAATTATTGCAATGTGTGCATTGACATCGTCGGTTACTACTTAGCCGTGATAGGACGAGTTTGATCTCAGATCAGAATCGACCAGTTTGAGAAACTGGCTTTTGTCGATAGCGAAAGTGATATTTTTTTCACTATATATTATATATATATATATATATATATATATATACATATATAATGTTATCATTTATATTTTTAGCATTCAACCTGTTTGCTTCCGTTCGGCCAATTAAAGGAACGTTGCGATTTTAACTCCATTTTGACATCTGAACTGAATCGTATGGATAGTATTAAAATCACCAAAGGTGTTTGTTAACCCGCTGTAAACCGATAGGGTAATTTTATACGCGTAATGTGAGTGTTTTCACGTTTTAAAACAACTTTCAGTGCGTCTCCGGGGTCATCGCTTTCCTTTCCATGGAAAGTCGCGTGTTTTTTGAACCGCAAAAATCCGTAATAATAATCATCGGAATAATAATGGTTGTATACGTAATACGAACGAAGACAAATTTAATGACGTTAACTATGAAGATTGGACGGTTTGGACGATGGATGCAATTTGTCACTTTCCATTTTCATTTATATTGTTTTAGATTTTGCGGTTTAAAGTGTGTACTTACATACATATACAATATTATGTTGTAATTGTATTTTGTCGTTCGAACAATGGCAATTTAATTGATTGTATGAATGTTGAGAACATGTATAGTGTTGCCATAAAGCTGTTGCACACGACAATTGTATTGTTTTTTTATTTCTATATATTTTTTGAACAATAAATTAACTAGCAAAGGACACTGTCAATATGATTTACAGCGAGTAAGTAGGAGTCAGTTTGAAATGTTGCAATCGATTTTGATGCATTGTTTCTTTCACGTACCATTATATAATATGTTAATAAGATATAAGAAGCAAGGTAGAGTCTAATGAGATTGTTCGGAATCCGTATGAAGTACATTACTCTCTAGTGATTGAGAAAGTGCAAAAAGCACTTCTTCGTTTCCTATATAGGAAAGAGTATGCATATTACCCATATCTCTCCCCTACTCCCTTCCTTTTGGGTATAATTCCCTTGAACTTCGGAGAAACTTCTCATTAATTAGTTTTGTTCTCCAGCTTCTACTTAGTAATACGTCATGCCCGTCGTCGCTGGAACAGTTTGGACTTTATTTCCCTATTAATTATATGCGTGGTAGACGTCATCATTTGATGGCTCTACCTCCTACTCGCAAATTACTTTATCGGATGGCTTCTATTCCAAGAGCTATCCGACTTCTTAATGAAATCGTTGCTGTCATGTCTGAATGTGATAGTTATTTTAACTTATTTGTCTGGTAGCTTGCGCTCATAGTTATTTTCTTAATTGGATGTGATTTTTGAGTGGAATTTGATCTTCTCTCTTCCATTTGGGCCTCGCAAGGTTGTTTTGTATTTACAGCTGGTTCTTATATGAATACTGGTGCTGGCTGTGTGTAGATGCAAAACATCCCCTACTAAATATTTATTTTCATATTGAGAATAAATCGCTTTCGATAAATACACAAATGGTCTCTTAATTATTTTATGTATAATATATGTATATAATGTACTTAAAGAAGTATAGAAGTGTGGAACGTTGTATGCTCAGCATAATGATAAGTGGTACGAAACGGAATACATGGGAGAGAAACGTGACAAGCGTAGTCGATTTAGTGAAGATATTGAAATGGCAATGGAATGATCACGTAGTTAGAATAATGGATGAAAGGTGGACAATAGAAACGCTGGGATGGTACCCAAGAGAATGTAAAAGGGAGGATGCAAGGAAGACGGGAGAGTGCATTAGTAAAATGTGTGGGGGGAGATGGATGAGAGTTGCGCAAAATAGAGACGAATGGAATAGTGTTGGATAGGCCTTCATCCAGCAGTAGATGTTGAATGTTGATGATGATATGTTAAGATTTTCAAAACGATGGAATTTATTACATGTATGTAATTGTTATATGAATACACACATTTCCACTTATTTTAGTTTTGCAGCTAAAATTCGTTAAATCAATTGCATCTATTGAGCGTATGGTGCAATGCATTTGTATTATATTGATTGTATAATTTTGTTCGTTTTTTTTAAATATGATTATTGGCTTTCACTATTTTTTATTGATCATTCTTTAATAGCCTCTCTCTCAGGTATCTTTTTTCAACTACATACACATATAATACACTCTCCTTTTCAATTGAATAATCACAGAATGAAATAATATGGGTAAATCTGAAATGATATTTTGAATCCTTATCATCTTCACAATTGAATAAATATTTTAATGATGTTTCTACACTTATTTCTTCATTGGAGCACAGCTGTCAGCTAGTCAGCTCGGCATATCAAGGAGCTGTCTCTTCTTCTTGTTCTGTCCACACCATTAAATACATCTTGTTACAAACCTCCTTTACTTTTCACTTATGATTAAAATTCAAGAAAAAATTTGCCTCTTATCCGATTGTTTTCATACTTTGCCATATTGCTCACTTTGGTCATCAATATTAGTAAATGGATCCTCCGCCATTACGATGGTGCAAAAATGTCGTGTAAGACGCGTTTGAAATCTGTCCCTCGAGATAGTGCCTGACGTTAATCGCCTTAAATGTTCAGTGGCATTGTTCGCCCACTGCGCTCGCCTCGGCGTTTTCTTGGTGAATATCCGTTTTCGCCGTCATCTAGCTTTAATTGCTATAACTATTTATTTTTTCACTCTTTTTTTAGTTCACTCCAAGTGTTATTTGATTGTTAAACCTCGTAAAACTAATATGGCGGGATAAAATGTCCAATCTAAACAAACTCTTCAACGCTGGGCTTGCACACTCGTATGTTATGTAGATTCAGTCCGGACATGTATAAATTGACCTCAATACAAAATTATACATATGTACACACATAGCGCATAATAATACAAATACGAATTCATTTGACTAAATATAAACGTAAATCAATGTCAATGGCGATTTTTACAATTTAAATTTGATCACCGGTACACGTACTAACGTAACGGAAACGGGCGCTAACGGCATTCTTTCGACCGTGAAATTTACTTTCTTTTGACCACGTGCTCTCTATTTATATTTACAACTGTTATTATGTATGTACATCGGAACAATATATAAATAACATTAAAAAAAAAATCGTCTATACCTGTAAAACGAAATACATATGTACATACGTAACGTGTAAAAGTTACGCATTGGATAGATTATATTTCGTTAGTGTTTTTTCGTGCAAAATTTCACCACTCGTAATAAAATTGGCAAGCCTTCCCACGTGTCCACTACTACACAGTTTACCAATCGAAGATAATATTCACACAAGAAACTGTACGAGAAACAATAGGCCTTTTGTTGGTGATTTTTTCCTACGAAATTTTTCCGACACGTGTAACTGACACGTGGAAATAAATCGACATTCGATTTATGTAATAACAGCCACTGATTGAATTGTCTGGAGTATCCCATGCATCTGTCATGTCGCATATATTAATATATCATTTTCAATTGTTCACAGCGTGTGATACAGGCTTCGAACGCTAACTGCTGTTTTTTTTTTTAATAATTATTTATTTTCAGCGTGGACTGTAATTTATTATTATATTGGAATTGATTTAAAAGGTCATAGACTACATACGAGCGAAAGGACAGACTTTTAAAAACTCCTGTTCAAGGTCTGGTCTCCAAAAGCGTATCGTTCAATACTATGGGGTTATTGCGTGGTGTTTTAATTTTTTACATTGTCCGAAATTGAATTTAGCGTTCTAAAGTTTATATTGATGTTGTAAGGTCAAGGTTAAGTCTAAATTTAATATAGTGAATATATTAGTACTAGGATTTGTATAATGTATTGCAAATTTAATGATTTTGCATTACGCAATTACAGTTCCTGATGTTTGTACATAATATAATGTCGGTATTGATTGTAAAGGTTGTTTTGACGTGGATAACGTAATGCAATGTAAGATCTTTTATGATGAATTGCTCTAGGATTTGCATAAATTATTATTTTACATATAGAGTTATTTACCTGATATAATATTCCCACGGTTTTCAGTGTAGATAGTCATTGTTAGTAATTATGGAGGGTATAAATTAAAAATTAATTCTATAGAATCGCTGGGGATAGTGCTAACTATTGTTGGGTTATTTTTATTGTGTTACTGATGTGCTGTTGTGGATTCAGTTCAATAGGATTGATTATCCATCAAACCATCTAGGTTTCTTCTTTAGACGAATCTTCTATATTATTGTTTATTATCAACCATCAGAGAGGATCCGTCTGTGTTCCGAGAATATTCTATTTCGCAACTATCCAACTAAACTATCTCCATATCTGACGAAACGAGATGACCCTATCAACTACGTGAATCCATTCTAAATACTCTTTAACAACATATGAAATTGATATTGCATTGCTGTTGATTAATTTTGTATTACTTAGCTTTGAACGTATTCACTGTGAAGCAAGTATATTAATCAACGAAGTAACTGGTGCAATTTGCATGATCATCAGAAAAAATGAAATAATCAGTTAAATATTATAACGATTTAAATATGTAGAACGGTTTGTACAGCATATAAGTAAAGATTACGCGATCTAAATCAGTCATTTATTGGAAATGGAGAGTAGTTAAGTTTGGATTGCGGTTAAACTATCATAGAAATCGAGATTACATAGTTTAGTGAGTACATGCAATTAGAGAGAGAAACACTACAAATTGTATGAAATCTATCGCGGAAATGCAAGCAGGCAGTCTTCACTTAAATCCGAAACCTACATTTGATCACTAATTCCAAAGCCTGAGCTGTGATTAGCTCTAGGCGTATTTGTAGAGAGATCGTAGGCCGTTTTTATGAATTAACTATTCAATTTGGGTTATCCCTTTCCGGTCGAAGTGACCTCGACGTGGAATAGATATTATTATGAAATATAAAGCGTTACCAATTCATAAGTGCACAGTTTGATTTCATAGTATATTTTCACAATCTATTCGAAGATTGTATGTGTGGGAAAGGTACACTCGAGTACTAGCAGTGAACGTAAAATTGCATAGAACGACCTTCATAAGGTGAAATAGTACTACTGAGATAACTACTAGCCGGTTTCTGCGACAATTTGCTACACGCGAAACGTTACAATTTATTATATATTTATATTGAGTCATAGTGGTAATCGATTGTTTGTCGAAGGCAGGGCTAAAAACGGATCGGAAGAATACGGGATTATTATTGTGAAAAAAAATCTCGATGAATTTTCTAATGCCTTAAAAGGCGATTAGAAAATTCACTAGTTTGAGTTGTAGAATGCATTTCTCAGAACGAAAGTGTTATTTGAACTGTTTTTTAGCATTTGCTAGTTTGTGGGTAGACCTGTCACTTTTTGTGTTGGTATTGATTATTTTTTTTTCGAGAATTGTGACTTTCGTCGTTTCTGAATTAATTGATGAAGTTTTTAGTATATTTTTTTACATTTTCTAGATTTGGATAGAGCTATTTTTGAATAATCAAATGTGTCGAGTCTTAATTTAGCTATAGACTATCATATATGTTTTATTAATAGCCTTCAAATCAATTATTTATTTAAGAATACTTGGGAAAGGCGGCATAGCCGATTGACCCAAGGAGTTTGTTAATACATACTACATATACATAGTTATACAAAAATACAAATATCATATAAGATAAAAAATCAAACATCGAAAAGAAATAAAGAACTAAAAATAGAGGAAAATAAAATAAACAATTAAAAAAAAAAGTAATACAAAAACCTATGTATATATTTTAAGGAAATTATGTTTATTTTTAAAAAGGTTTATGTTACTAGAAGTAACTAATTCATTGAATAGATTACTCCAAATTTTAGCCACTCTATTTGAAAATAAAGATTTTCTAGTAATAATTATAAAATATATAATAACATGATTTTTAGTATGGATTTTGATTTTTAAATGCTTTTTATTATTACGAAATTATGTTCACAATACATCTTATATCTATTTCAATAGCTACTGATCTACTGATCATTTTCTATTTTACAATTAAATTTAATTTGGTTAGTAATCATAGTATTATATTATTCTAATGTTAATCTACAGCATAATAGAAAAAGAGCTCAAAAAACGTATTTACAAGTCTTATAAATGCTCATAATACATATAATACATAATATTAATTAAAGACCTAAAGCAGATTGTGTTTAGGTAATCTGTGTATATACCTGAAGGGTAGACATTTTGTTGTAATCACCGAGACTCTTCACAAGTGTGTTATTAGTGTATGGTTATTAGTGATTCTGTCATATAATCTACTGGTTAGTTTGTTAGTAATGTCTGTAACAAACGAGATATTATTTATGGCATGCAGTTTTTTCAAGTTCAGTATATATGGGTGTATTATTAATTATTTTTAGTGATTTATTTTATATTACTTGAAGCTTGGAAAGGTTAGTATTCGAGGCGTTATTCCATACAGGTGAAGCATAGGTTAATAATGGTAATATGAGCGCGTGATATCATTATATTTTATTTTGAGTTAATGTTTGAGTTATAAAGAACTATGGCGATTAAATATTGGGTATATTGAGGATGTACCCCGCATCGCCTAAACTGAGAAGTATGAAAAGGGTTGTGGATATAGTGGATAGTGTAAAGAGATTGAAATGCGAGCCACATGGCTAAAATAATGGACGAAAGGTGGACAAAAAAAGTGCTAGAATGGTACCCGATAGAATGCAAAAGGGTAAGAAGAAGACCATAGGGAAGATAAGTAGATGAAATTAGGAAAATGTGTGGGGTGAGGTGGATGAGAGAAGCGCAAAACAGAGATGAGTAGAAGCGTGTTGAAGAGGCCTTCATCCAGCAGTGGATGGCGAATGGCTACAGATGATGATGATGATACTATATAAATTAATGCATGTTTGTTCATCAGCTTTATGAATTCACTGTGCTGATTGTAATCTAAATCTTATAGTACTCCAGCTTAGATCGTAGACGGTTTTTGGAAAGGGTGAATATTTTAATGACTTTTAGTGACTTTTAACTCTAGTTAGTATATATGTGTGTATGATCATATTCTAGAAACAACATTTTTGTTTCAATACGCACCGTTTGAAATAATGCCCTGTTAAATTGCACTTTTGTAACGTCCAATAATATAATATAAAATGAAAATAAATAACATTAGATTTTAGTAATAAAATCGATCGAATTTAATGCGTAATGGTATAATCAATTTGAACTATGTATATATTATACTATATTGTAATTATGTAAATAATGGGTCTACCTCACGGCACCGAAAGTGAAAAGGTCGAAAAAACAAATATCGGAAGGCAAAGATCGAAAATCGAAAGATCTTAAGTCGAATGATCAAAAAAAGGGGGCATGGTAAACGGTACTATGTATATATAATATATATCAGTGGCTTGTGGTGAAATTATCTCTCTTTTTGTCATACAGCCTTGTTTAATGTGCGCGCGCAGAACACGGGAGGAAAAGCAAAGTATTAAATTTAGTATTAAATTTGTACATACATAAGGATTTTCATGGATACACTATAAACTGTTAATATTTACAACGACATAAAGTACGTATCAACTTTTTCGAGAAGTGTATTATTTTTTCTATAGAATATGTAATAATTTGAAAACATCGATTTTGTATATGTAATTTATATATAAACGGTATAATTAAATATATGTACATATATTTCAAGAGTAAAAATGAATTTAATACATATAAAGCATAAATAGATATGATACTAATTTTAACCCAAATTCACTAAATAACGTGAGTTTAAATCAAATAAATGCATTTTAGAAATGATTAATTAGTATAATAATGTACAAAAAAGATGAAAACTGAATTCGTTCATTTAATACGTTTGCATGGTCAATTTATTATTAATGTTTATCGACATAAAGAGTTGAGTCAATAAAACATTAAGACGAGCCAATTTTTCTGCATATAATTATTATAACAAGATTCGTCCATTGTTACACGAGGCGAAATTTTCACTTTTCAAACGAAAATAATCACAATGGTATTTTAGACTCGACAATCTTTGACCCAGGTAGCAAAGTATAATAAGAATATAGGTAATTTTAGCGGAAACAATAGCAATGTGAACTTTGTAGTCGTATGCACGTAACGTACGACACGATCGTGCTTTGCATTGTGTCAATTTTAGTAATTTATTTTACCATTATTTCAGAGATGCGTGTGCTTCTTTCTTTCTCTCCCTCTCTCTCTCTCTCACACACACACACATACATACACAGTTATAATATAAACAATTATGGCAGATCGTGAAAGTAGGAAGTGGGTGAGCAGAGTACCGGGCGATTCGTGATACAGATTCGATCGGTTGGGTTCAAGGATCGAGCAAATATCGTGGGACACAGATCGACACGTTGCAAAACCCGACACCCATTTAATTATTGACTTTTTCTTGTTTCAGTACTTTTGGTAACGTGTAGGGCCGAGGAGAAGGTGGCCAATGAGCCAAAAGAAAACAAAGAAGAATTGGCGCTGTTGGAAGTGGAGAGTGATGCTGATCAGGTGAAACCGAAGAGACAGACTGAAGAAGGTAGAGCTTTGGGTGCTACCCAACACTTTTTCGGATCAGCACCTGGACACTATGTACTGAGATCTTCACCCAAGGATGCAGCAGTTGAGGTACTATTCTTAATTTTTTTTTGATAAACTTTTGCTTTATTTTCAGTTAGAACAGATATAATCATTTTTTTTTTCTATAATTAGTTGGTTTTAGGAATGCATGTATATACGTATGTATATAAATAATTTGATTTGACTGATAAACACTTAGGGTATTTAGTGATTAGTCTTATGTGTTTTTTAGTTACGTGGAAGGAAAATGCTTATCATCTTTTTGGAATAGATTCGTTTCTCAATATTTTGAATTACCCGTGTATTCAATAGAATCAATATTTGGAATTACATAGAATATGAGTTTTATTTTCAAAGAAAAAACATCGTCTTTATACAGATCTTATCGTTTTGATTTGAAAAAAAAATTGTATGACTGAATTTATACGCAATTAATGTAGTGAATAAACTGTAATATGGTATTAAAATTATTAAATAAAACAGTATAAAATTAAAGATACGCTCCAAAATAGTATAATTAATATTTTTAGTTTAATAAAATAATCATGTCTTAATGTAATCAAAAGCTAATATTAATAAACGCGATAGTATTTATGTATTACTCGTTCACAGGTACTCAATGTATTTTTGTTCAATATGAAAATACATAATTTATCACACAAAATAAATATTTATAAATTAATTTTACATTGTAATTAAACGCAATAATGTGCGCCGTTTTATGCAAAATATTATTTTTTTCAATGTCGCATAAAAACTGAGATATATTACATTACATCCAGACAGACGAGTATTGAATCGTCTGAGTGGACAGCTTTTTTGAGTACGTTTTTGTGCAGTGAAGATAATGTCAATGCGACAAAATTAAATTCGAATAAAAAATACCAACAGTTTCAAGTTTATAGAAAGTTGTGCGAAAATTTGCGCAATATTTAAAACAATATTATAGAAAACGACAATGCGTGCTTTCCCATTGAATTTTATCGATCTTCACGTACACGTATATCAACACCTATTATGCCGATGAATATTTGCATCTGCAGTCTTCTAATTTACGTTACGTAACATTCGAAAGTTTTCTCATGTCGAAATTGTCTCAGTTCGATTGAAGATCTGATGTAAATTAATTGTTGTTTTAATCGGATTACGAAGCGGAAAGTTTTTTTTATGGGTTTTGTGCTTTACGAGATATACCGTCAACACTCGGTTGGTTTAAAGGTGAGGTAACAATGGTAGAGACTAGAGAGTGACAGTGATTTAGAAGTTAAGTTGCTCAACGAAGTCACACGTCGTGACTGGGTCACAGTCGTGTTTGCCAACGTTCGCTCAAAGGGTTTAGTTAACCCGTTGCCGACTTTATGTGTATCGTGGGCTTCTTTCAACTGACCATATTATAACATACTAGCTAATACTGTCATCCAAAATGTGTCCCATGGTTTCTGGAAGCCCTCTGTTCAAAATTTCAAATCTGGATCCCTGTACCAACAACATATGTATATTAAGTTTAGTATAATGTTACACTATACTATTAGATTTCAATGGAGGATCTGGAACAGGATATTGATTGTTTAATGCAGCTCTATTGACCGTAGAAAAATTGTAATCGATGAGAACTGTATCACACTCAGTTGCTTGGAATATTTGAATAATATTATAATGGAATGCAATTTAAAAATTGTATATGCAGTGTACTTATGTACAATAATCCCGATGCGGATTATCTAGTTTGCGGAGTATCTGTGTTTGAAATTAATTCATTTTCTTCTTTTAATTCAATTATTTTTGAATGAGTGTCCGTGATAATTCTCAGTTCTTGTTTCAGTTCAGATTTTCACATCCGTTTCAGTTCCGATTCCCGATTCCTGTTTCAGTTCCGAGTCCTGATTCCTGTTTCAGTTACGATTCTTGTTTCAGTTCCTATTTCCATTTCCTGTTTCAGTTCCGACTTCCGATTCCCGATTCCTATATCAGTTCCGATTCCCGATCCCTGTTTCAATTCCGATTCCCGATCCCTGTTTCAATACCGATTCCTGATTCCTCTTCAGTTCCGATTCCTGATTCCTGTTTCTGTTCCGATTCCGATTAATCATTGTAACCTATTGTAACTCTATTTTAAATCATGTATTAACTAGTATCCGAAAACACGCGCTGAAATTTCAAAGGGCACAACACTAGTACGTAATAATGAGTATATTTGGAGCATTGGTTGATCAGTGGGATTTTTTCGTTATATACTGAACAGATTCAGTTATTTATTTAATTACTTTTTGCATTCAATTATAATCTCTTACAAATACGCAAAAAGTTTGATATTTGGTCTAACGATAGCTAAATTTTTACCGTCCAATGTTACAAGGCTAATTCAACCTATGGACCAAGGTGTCGTATCATCAATGAAATGACTTAACCGTGCTGATTTTCTGAGGAAGATGATAGCTTGATCTGAGGAAGATGATAACTTGATCAATTTCTGGAAAAAATTGAGTACATTCACACGGAATAGCAAAATCTTGGTCAAAAGTTATTGGTTTGATCATGTGGAGATTAGTGGAAAATTATAAATGATTTGAGTGGTTTGATCGCGATTTAAATGATCCGGGATTTCAATGTATAGTGATGCAGATATCGTTTATATTGTCACTCAAACACTTACTCACAAACAACATTCACTTAAACAATTGACACAATATTAAAAATTGATAGTTCGAATTATCCGTGTTTTTCAATTATCCGCTCACGTAATCCCCAGCATAATCCCAGATAATCGAGAGTACACTGTAACTTTTAATCTCATTGCATGTTTTCACATAAATTTGGATTCCATCGTTGAACAAACTCATATTCAATTTGTACCGAAAATACCCAATAAAGTAAATAACCAATCGCGCCATTAAATTTAACCATTTTGTGCAACGTCAGATTTTATTATGATCGTTCGCTTTTTCATCCGCTGTGCAATTTATTTGCAGGTTTTTATGCCATGGCAAAAAATATAAGCAGTCAAGAATTCACTTGGTTAATAAGTACATACATAACATTGCAATATACGGTGAGCGACAATAATAATAGTGGGTATGCTTCTTTCGCAAATACAGAATAACATGACCGGATGCTGTAAGCCGGAAGTATTGAGAAAAAAATGTTCGCACAAGTCTTGACGATGGTCGAGTTAGATATAATATGTTGAAAATATTAATTGTGTGTGACACGAGGCGCTACTGGTTTTAAAATGTATTTGTAAAAAAGTGAAAATCTATTTAATTTATTGAGTGTGTACTCGTTGTTGGTTGATTATGTAGATAAGGATGAATTTGAAAGTGTGTTTAATAGAAAATGTGATTTCTCACGCATCTTATTATTGAATATTTATGAAGAGAGTATACATACATACATACATACATATATATTCGGTTTTAATTAAAGATATTATTATTTCACGTCAGTTTCAGAAGTAGCTTGTTGGATTTATCTGTCAATTTCTAAACGTAATTTATGCCATTGAATAGGTAATGATATCATCATAATTACGATGGTGTATTATTTTAATGATAATTCTCCTCTTTAACATGGCTAGAAAGTTTCAAAATGGTTCTTCAATTTAATATTTAGACAATAATATAAAGTTTTTTTAGTACACGATTGACATATGTAAAGTTACATATGTATTTATTTTAGAATCTTTGAATATTCAACTTCAGATTTTACACCTGTTTTAAAATTCAGTTTGTATATAAAACTAGTGTTGTGCCCGTTGATATTTCAACGGGTGGTTTTGGAAATGAATTGATACACGAACCACACCCGAGGCTATTGTCGCTAATAGTTTCAGCACACAAGGCAATTCACACCGCCCCTTCACTCTATCCCCGCATGTTCTCCCGGCCTTTCACGTATAAATAATCATTTATATGTGCTCTTGCATTCTTAAAATTGTAATATTTATTTTTTGAAATCTCAATACTCAAAATCCAATAAAACGTACATACATCCCTTCCCGTTTTTGTATACACATATGTACATATGTATACATATATTATATATTATTTTAATAAAGGCTTCCTTTATATTTTTGATATACTTATTTTTAGATATATGTACATACATATACTTAATTTTTCCCAATATATTTCATTTAACCAAATACGTATGTTCCAGTTTACTAGACTATGGATTGTCAAAATGTTTGCATTTTTTATTTGTCAAAATATTCAAAACATGCACATAAGAACAGTTCAAATTGATTTAAGACGAAGATGTTTTAAGCTTTCATCTTAACAGTTAAAATAAGAAGAGGCTAGTAAAAATCAAGTTAATATTATAATTATAAAGGCAATTACTTCCAATAAAAAGCATTTTTTTCAAAGATTACTAAAAAAAATATAATTTCATATGTAATTTTAAGTCCACTTTTATACTTATATATGTATATGTAAGTCCAATTTTATTTACATAGGTATACGTCCACTTTTCGTCATTCTGAGAAATATCTCTCAAAATACTAAATATAATGTTTAGCGTTTAACAATATTTAAAAATACTGGCGGCCTGAAATACGTTTATTCTGCTTTTCCGAGATTCTGGACATAGCGAATTTAAAGAAGTGATAGCAATATATGAGTTTAGTCAAGCGGAAACAGTGTTTTTGGAATTGAAAATTGGACTTCCGCCACTTTCAAGTATAGCGGCTCATATACATATATGTATGTATGTATGTATGTATGTAGATGTTTGAGTGTAAACTACTGCTTATGTTTGTTTAATGTTTAATACAGATATAATATATTTACTATATGTAAATATCTATTTAGTTCGTTATCTCTAATATGAATTATTTTATACATTTCAACACACTACCGGTGTGATGGAATCTAGAGTCGGTTGTTTGAAAAATTGAGTTCTTAGAACCGTTTGTCAAAATTTTATAAGAGGGACAAAATTACAAAATAATATAAGTGGTCAACTGTCTTATAAAATTAAAAAAAAAATTATATGTACCTTACTCTTTCAGATCACTAATGATTTTTAATCTATCGGGGACAAAATATTTTAGTGTTGAAATTTTCAATGCTTCAGTTGGTCCGCTATTGATTGAGAGGGGGGTTTAAGGGGTGGCATGCGGGTTTTAAGTGAGTATTTTAGTTTTAAACTACAGCGGATGGAATATATGTAGGTTCATAAACAGAGAACTGGTTGCTAAAAATTGGGCAGCACTCTGCTGTATGCATATTTGTAATGGAAAATTTCTCCTTGGAGTTACAACAACAAAGCCAGGGATAGAACCCGTGACCACACAATTGAGAGCATTACACATTCATCACTGATATAAACACCTATTTTTATTATTTGATTTTGAAATTATGTATCTAAAAACCGTTTATCGCTTTCTAAATTTCTTACTATTGCGAAAACGAAGCATTTAAAGCACTTGCACAAACCTGACCTTTCTCACTACATTGTTAATGCTATTGCAGTCTGAAGCCATTTAAATCTAATCAGCTGTATCCAGCATCTGCTCCAACAGAATTCTAGTACTCCGTACATCGAATTTGGACCATACACCTGTCTCCACGACATTTTGAGATGAAAACGAATACCAATTAGACAATACGGACACAGCATGCACATGCTAATCAGTTTTGATCGTCCAGTGTGCGAAGATTGAAGTGGAATAAGTTGATTTATTACGGCCATTATTACCTGTTCAGTTTTGCATTGTTCGCAAGGAATGGAAAGCCGAGAGAAATTAACACTATGTGGAATAAATTGTGGACACATAAAACGAATACGAGAGTGCAATAATGTGGGTCAAAACTATGTAAGCTAGTACGTAGACTCGAAAAGGGGAATTGGGTTTACGATTTTATACGTTTCGTATTTCGTTTCTGTGAAAATTGAGACGGATGCTGCTTTCACCGAAGAGTTCGGTCTAAAATTCAAAATGCATTTATAGATTTTTTTCGGCTTGTTTAAAAACTGCATTCGATTTCACTTTTACAGTTACGTGCGACACTTTCGTGTGTATTATCCGACGTTTTCGGCGATTGTGCGATTTAAAAACGCATTAGTTGCCAGATATGCATCGACAGTCACGTCAACTCGAAATCAACGGTTAATGTCAACAAAACATGGTATATTCTACTCTACTTGATTCGTCTATACTCGTTGACCGATTTGTATTCCGTATGAAATTTAACCGTGACACTTTTCCTCTCAATATCTGGGACAAAGGGCTGGTAAAAATAAACCGAGGTAAAGATACGAGTATTGAATACACAATAAACTATAAATAAATATTGAATTGGTTTAATTTTAGTACAGAAATATTTATCGTAATATTTATTTAACATGTTCGTGTCACTTTTTTCAGTCTGAAGCTGATTATTTGAGCATCCTGAGGCAGATAGAAAGCGGTGGTCTGCAACCGGCAGCCGCTCAAGTTAGACCCACTGTACAGCAGTTCCTCATTCCTAGGTAAATATTATATGAAAGGTTTTCCACATGTACATTGTACCTAGTACATTGATTTGAAACGTTTCTGTACAAGGAAGTTAGACAGGACTGTATTTAAAGTCGTCAGATTCGAAAAAATAAGGCAGATTGGCAGAATATATTAGCCAATCACCGATTGTTTGTAGATTCCACATTTAGGAAATCAACTTACAGAATGAATCTCATTTAAATGTAATCGACTATTGAGCTATGAGATATTGCGATTGGTTTTAAAATTTTTATATAAAATACGCATTAAATTAAGGTTTTTGTGGGGCTCGTATTTGATTTTAAATTAAATTCCAATAAAAATTCGCCTGCAGCGTATAGATTTATGTAGGTGCCACTTTAGTATGCATTCTACCTTCACATATCTACCTTCACGTTTTTACTTTAATATGCGGTTTCACAGTCTCAGTTCTCGCGTGACAGTGAGACTGAATAATACCGACCCTAACAACCTAATCTTAAATGAATAAGGCCAACCCTAACTTAACCTTGACTAACCTGACCCTTAAATAAATAGGTGTTGGCTACTAAGACATGTTTTTTTTTGTGAAAATATTGATGAAATAAAACAAAAAAAAGTATCTTAGCAGCCAACACCTATTTATTTAAGGGTCAGGTTAGGTTAGGTTAAGTTAGGGTTGTCCCTATTCATGTAAGATTAGGTTGTTTGGATCGGTATATTCTTCGTTGCTGACGATATTTTGATAGAAATGATTCGACGACATTATGGGGCGGCAATTATAATAAACAGGTCGTTGCTACGATACAAATAAAAAAAAATAGCCGACTGCGATTCAAAGGTAGATCGCATGCTAAGGTAGACCGCATACTAAAGTACCACCTTTATGTATGTACATATACTGTTGTATTTTATTTACATTTTCAGTTCTTGTGATTGGAAACAATGAAAAACCACTCAAAACTATACCAATTTATGCAGTTATACATATACATTGTGTTAAATTAAATTTAACATTTTATATGTTTGAAAGGGGGCAGAGGGGGGGGGGGGGTTCATAATTGATTCTAACTACTGTACAAAACGAGTTTATTTGAATACTTTCATGTTTATTTAATTTTAGAGAAAGAGAGAGTAATTTTGACTGGACAAAAAATGGACCATTTTACTACATACCACATAGGTAGATTAATATACCTTCAAAAAAGGTCCTTTATACGGATAAATATTTCAAAGAACTTCTTCTCTATAAATTAATTCAAATATTATATCGCTTCTACTGCTCGTATCCATGCTTGTGTGTATGTACATACATATATATGTAAATATGTATGTACATGCACATTCGTAATTCAATATTATTTAATCGTTAAAATATTATTATCGTTTATATAATTTTACGAAAATATTTCTGCACACATGAATAACATGCAGTCTGTATACTAACTGTCTTATCTGAAATTTATTTTTATACACACTTTGTCAATATTGGTTTTTATCGCTTGCACCAATCGCCAACAATATACAAATCCAAAATCCGGTCTTCGGTGAAGCCAGAACAAGCTTAACTATTGAGCAATTTTTATTTCCAGACAATCACAACCGACGTTTGCATCCAACCAAGCCTTAGGAAACGAGCAGAAGTACATTCAGATCCAACCAGGCCAACAAAAACAGAGACCGCTAGCGCAAAACTTACAACAGAACTTTCAAGGAAGAATCCCACTAGTATTGCGTCCCCAAGGAGCAAGGCCTACACCGACTCAGGCTATATATTCAAGCCCAGGATTCTTTGGAAACGCAGGAGGACATGCTCTGCACGAGGCTAGAGTACAAGCAGCACTTTCAGTGGGCGATGACAAACCCACAGCAGTTCAAAGCAACACTCAATTCCAATTTGCTCCCAAGCCCCAATCAGCATTGGGAGATTCGTCTTTCGAAAGGGAACTAGCTCAACTGGTTGCAGCAAATCAAGCAGCCGAACTCAAAGCTAAACCTCAAGTGCAATACATCCAAGCTGCTCCTCAAAAACAAGCGTATAACTATGTACAAAAGCCCAAACCTTATGCCTTTTTAAGACCAGACGCTCAAGGTCCCAAATACATAGCACCAACGGCTAGAGCGAAGTCTCCCAAGTTTCAATCTGTTCAGCCTTCTCAGCTTCCTCAACAATATTTGATCGAAACAACTAAACCTCAACCCGCATTCAGGCCTGTATTGAAAGCAAAACCTCAACAACAGCAATACTATCAAATTCAAGAAGAACCCAAGGTGTATGACTTCCAAAATTTCCAAGAATCTTCCCCAAATCCAATGAAAATTGTAGCTGCTCCTCAATTACATCAATCCCAAGCACCTTCCCAGTACAGATTGAGTCAAAAAGAAGTAAACGAGCCCGCAGCTCCTACTTATTTGCAGTATTATCAAGCAATTAAGCCTCAACCTGAAGATATCAGCTCGGTTAACGATGTTAAATTAGAATCATACCTATCGAGATTTAGCGCTCAGAAACCAAGTGCTTCCACTCCCAGCGAAGAACAAATTTACATTCCAAAATATCAGCAACAACAACAACAACAGCAACATCAACAACAACAACAACAACAGCAACATCAACAACAACAACAACAAACCAAAGTCGAAGAACCAGGCAGTTACGTCAGATACAAGGCAGCTAAGCCTCAACTGAGCCAATATTCGTCAGAAGATGACGCTTTGATACAATCGCTCATAGCTCAATCTTTGCAAAAACCCAGACAAGGACTATCCAACTATGCTTCATCGAAAGCAGCGAGCACCGAATCGCAACCCACAATTTCAGCTCCTTCCCACTCATCGATCTTCGTTTCTAAATCGTTGGTACCCAAAAAGAACCCAAGTCACTCAGTAACAATCGAACAAGCCGACGAATCCGAAGAAGACGTCCAAACTGTAAGATTGCCTCCTCCCAAAAACAACAAAGTGTACACTCAAGACGAATTCCAAGCTTTGCTAGCTGCCGGATATGCCGTCACTCCAGTACCAGTTACAGAAGAAGAAGAATCAAAACCACGTTTTAGCCCAGCTCCATCCAACTACCCAGGACACAGTAAATACCAAGCTTCCACTGTGGCTCCTGAAGCTGTCCAATCATACCAAAAGCAATCTAGCGAATCTTATGCTTCTGTAACCCAAGCACCCAGAACTAGAAAAGTTCAAAGGAGACGACCGGTCAACAGCTCTCGTTATAGGCAAGAAGAGAACCAAGCTGAAAGTGAATCCCAATCTCAAGCTTCGTATGCATTACCAGCAGAGAGAATTAACTACGGAATGAGGAAACAGGTTAGGACCAGAACACAGTCGAGGCAACAAGAAGCATTAGAAGACGAATCCGAGTCCTAAATTTTAAAAGGAGATGATCGAATTAGAATACTCAACATTGAACTGTTTTGTGAAGGGTTCGACTTTACCAACTATGTACATGTATTATTTATTAGAAAATTTTCATACGAAAAAAATTCAAAACGAGCGTGCCAGATGAAGTATGCATACTAAGTGTATATATAAAAAAATTACACATTGTAATTTTAAATTCAGTCCACTTTAGACAGTCAAAATGAAAATGGTTTTTGTATGTATGTATGCTGTTTATGTTTATGTATTGACTGTTTAGAGTGATAAAGATGAATTCAGGATGTAAATAATTTGAGACGAATTGTATCCAACGTGAGGCTGATTTATGAATGTATAATAAAAGACTTTTAAATACAATTTTTTTAACTATAAATATTATGCATTACATTTAAAACAAACTAGTTTTATTGTAATTTTAATATTGAATGTATGAAAAGTTTCACGCATACGTGTATTGTGTAATTTAATTTAATTATACTGTAACGAATTTGTGCAATAAATAGATACTTATGATTTAATATAAAAAATAAAAAATAAATATTATAGTATTATTTTGTATAACGCAACAATAACAATAATATAACTTGTGACATACTACGATAGAGATTGTAATCGCTGTAAGCGATCAAAACAACGGCGATCGTTCAACTGTGGGACTTGTTGATTATATATTTACTAGTGAATAGCCCGATGAAACATCATCGCATGGGTATAAAATTATTATATACTCTTATAAAACTAAAAAAAAAATCCGGAACCGGAACCGTTATTTTCGTAGACTCTCATAGATAGTTTTCAATTCTTTATTTGTAATAATTTTCGATTCTTAAAAATACGCAGACTCCCATGGAGAGTTTTCAATTATTTATTTAAAGACTTCCTATTTTTTTCTATTATTATTAGCTATCGCCCCGAGCGATACTGCAAATCGAAATCGATTCACTCGATCCATGACACCCGACTTCTCCCGACAACTACCGAAGATATGACTCCGTTTTGATTGGTTGTCCATACGTTCTGTACGATTATTGAATATTAACGTTATTTAGAGCAGCCTTTATATCCGTATCATGGTGTACTGGTCAGTGTATATTGATCTGGGCGCGATGGGGGTAGGTTCGAGTCGGCGTCCTGGAATTGATTTTATTTTTTCAAATATCGCTAAAATATAAATTAATTTCAATTTCAATAATTTCAATTAAAAATATATATTTAATTGTTTTATATGAAAAGAAAAAAAAATGGTTCAAAACTTCGATAAATGAAATTATTAAAATTACGTATTTTTATATGGCGAGAAGGAATATTTCAATTAATGTTTAAAAAAAAAAAGGGCGAAACGAAAAATTGGATTTGGCACGATGTCCGAGACCATTACCTCATTAGACCCATATTCAGGCTATTTGGGGTGATCGGTTCGAGTCGCGACAAAGTCGTCTCGTCGAAAAATGAATTAATCGATTTTTATCGATTCGTTCATTATGTTCGGCGAGAGTTAGGACACACACACACACCCACACACACACACACACACACACACACACACACACACACACCCACACACACACAGATTACCGTCTTTATATATATGATACTAATTATTTGTTTGGAGTTCGTCACTTCTAAAATGTTTTACTTTATTTTTAATACAACTGCATTACTTTCTCGATATTTTAATACGTATACATATATACAAATGTATTTTGACAAGCGTACCTGCATGAATCATATAAAGTTTGCGCATTTAATGTAGATAAGAAAAATAAATATTATATACCTATAGATATTATTGGGTACATAACACACTCAAGCCGATAGCAAATTTCCAGCAATTACCTTTTTTTGTTTACAGAAAGACAATCACTGATAATGAGGTCACAAGTTAAAATAAATTTATGATGTTTGCTTTTATATAAAAAAATCTATGTTTCCAACCCATGACTTTATTTATGTATTTGAGGAATATAAGAAGTATAAAAAACAGAATTCAATAATGAAATATACGTACATACACGTTCACAAATACCGACTTTTAGATACAAATTGAGCGAAAATGTAGGGAAACTTACACAAGACAAAAGTTCTACTTCCGGTTATCGGATTTTGTTCGAAATATTTTTACTACTTAACATCATTGTATTATATATACATATGTATACATGTATTATAAACATTAAATATCGAGAAGATAGAGATAATTTAAAAGGTTAAAATAAAATAATGAAATCTAGTTTAGGAATTCTAACCAAAACCTTATCAACTCTAAGTACATAAAGAATACAAATATAATTTTTCGGCTTGATGTGTTCAGTGGTGTGGAAAAAATCGTGTCGTCACAGCAATTTTGACTTTTCTGAGAAGGAAAATTCCCACTTTTTTAATTTCATCGCATTGATACACTTGTGTCGAGCACACATACATATTTAAAGGAAGAAAAACCAAATAAGAGTAAACTGCCACTTCCGGTTGACGGGTCTTCACTAAATTTTATATGTAACTTGGTATTAAGCTTAAACTTCCAGATATGAGATTTTAGTTCAATATACTCAAAGGTTTCTGAGAAAAAGATAAAAAACCTCGGTTCTCTAGGGTAAAATTACTACTTCCGGTTGAGGTAAAAATATTTTAAAAACATTAATGTATAAAATTTATAATTTGTATGACATGTAAAAAAATTCAGTCTGATTCGTTGAGCGGTTTGATAGATAATTGAATTCAAAAACTTAAAAAAAGGACATATATAAAGGAAGGTATCGACTAGCATTTCAGTAACCGATACGAAGTTTCAGTTCGATAGAACTAATAGCAAAATACACAGAGACACATACTAAATACACATAGATATTTTTTCTAGACCGCAAAAACGTGATAAGTGATCGATTATGAGTTCGATTCAGTTAAAATCTCGAGTTAGAATTTTCGCAAAATCACAAAACTTCATTCATTGCTAATACGTACATAGAATAAAAAGTAAGTATTACACTGCACTCACAGAGTGCATACATTTTATTATATATTCGTTTTAAACACACTTAGCATATTGCATGGACAGCAAAAGTCATCATTGCGAATGCTTTTAAAGCCCACTCATTGTTGACACAGACTGCAATGAGTCAACAGCTATCGATGTTGGGTGTTGAATGTCTGTGTACATATGTATTTTACAGTGTTGTTATAATATGATATTTTAAAACCAATATTAAAATTCTGATTACAAATAATTAAAAATAACACCTGATTGGGTTTTATTTTAAAGAAAAAAATCACAAAATCAAATTTTTGTATGAAAGAAACAAAAATTTCCATTAAAAAATATAAAACTATTTATAAATACATAATTCGATATATAATTTTGTTGTATCGGCAACTCTAAATATCGATACCTCGTCAACGATTTTTTTTATGTAAATATAAGACTTTTTCCTTCTTTAAATTGAAATTAAATGTGGTAAAATGGTAAATGGCAACGTATCCAGTCGACGCCGTTTTGATGTCCTACAGCTTCAATGACAAGATAAACATATTAAAAATCAGAATTATCAATACATGTAAGCTAGTCAAAGACGTTAAATTTAATTTTTTTCAGACAACATAATATGAATAATAAAAATATATGTATATACATTCATTTATCGAAACGTAACAATACTACGCATCACCGGAGCCACAGCTTGAGAAGCGACGACGGTATTCAACTGGCACTATTAATACGGCGTCACGTAGCACTTCGCACTTTGAACTTGACCATCGGAAGAGCTGGTACTCTTCACCGACCCACCTTCTGAAGATGGATTCCCCACCTGCTGACGCACCGAAGATGGACACACCCGTGAAGACCAAGAGTACGGAAGAAACACCCAGTAGTCCAGTAAGCAGCCAGCCTGAAAGCCCCACGTCTGAGACCCACAAGAACGCCAAGTCCGTGTACGAGTTCACGGTCAAGGACAAGGATGGACAGGACGTCAGCCTGGAGAAGTATCGAGGGAAGGTCCTTCTCATCGTCAACATCGCTTCCAAGTGTGGTTACACTCCTAGCAACAACAAGGAGCTCACGGAACTCAAGGAGAAATATGAATCCAAAGGTGAGTGCTCGCATGTGGTGTTTTTTTAATGATCAACTTGATTTCTGCCGATGTTTTGTCGTTTTTGACCTTGAATTTAAATCTCAGCGTTGATTTTTAATCTTCATCATTAAATATATCAAAAACGCCTTAATTTCATTATTTAAAAATCAAGTTGACTATTTTTTATGCGTATTAAACTATTTTTCCTCAAATTTGCAATAAAGAAGTCGTACATAGAGATGTTTAAGTGATTATTCCTCACAAAGCGCTCGCCCAAAAGTCACTAAAATCTCTATAGCGAAAAAACTGGCAGCCGAAAAGTTCATCATACTAACGAAAATTTGAGTGCCAAATATTCCGTATTCGCGATTTTCATGGCAAAAAATGTCTTTTGGGCGATCGCAATGTGCGTCATAAACCAAATAACCCATAGAGATATAGTCGATATATATTTCTTACATTATTCTAAGCAAGAAACTAAATACCATTTCTATATTATATAAATTTTCGTTTCACCATCCATTATTGGATACAACCTTTAACATTCAGGTTTATATAGTTTAACCTTCATTCACTATGCTAAATTGAAGTCTTTCTTTTGCATTCTCTTATATACTATTCTAGCATATATTTTTTATCTGCATATTAAACTAGTGACTTGAATCATTTCACTTGCTAATAAAAGATATTAACAATTTGAATATCTTTTATTTTCAAGATTGTATAAAATTTATTATAATTGTATAAATGTAGTTGTACATAAAATTCGACCTATATTGAAACTGCAACAACTTTAAAATTATTTCAAATCAACTGTTGTTGCACGTAAAAATTGTGCAATAATCATACTAAGTTTAAAAGGTCACATTTGCATTAAGTATCAATTCGATTATTCAAATTAGTATGCCAAAAAAAGGCAATTGTGGGTATTTTGATGAAAAAATCTATCCTTTCAGCGTACGTTTTCGTATTAAAATATTACAAAATGTTGAATTTAGAATTGACGATCTTTGGAATTTATGCAGTTAACGTGCATGTTTTCCTCCATTTACATTTGTTGAGTCACAGTTGTTATTCACGATTTTTTCAGAACAATTTTGCTGCAATTTTGAAGCGAAATTTAATATATGTAGTACGGGGCATTTTGAACGTTGCCAGTATTTATCAGCAATTAGATATCAGTGTATGTAACGTTATATTATATGTATGTACATATGTACAAACATATGTATTTATTTTAGCACGATTGAAAGTTATGTCTTTAACACTTTTTATCTTACTGGCGACTACGCGGCACATTTTACAACAATACATTTTGAACTTTCGTAATTGCCACAACAATAATCTCACTGAAAATATCTGAGCGAATTTAATGTAACAATAATGACTGGAAATCGACTGTAATACAAGTGGGTGGAAACAATTAATTAATTAATAGATTAATTCATTTAATTTTTTTTGATATAGCGCCCAATACGTCAAAATACATCATTTTGGAGAGTTTATATTTATTTGTGATTCTTCGTTATAAAATTTTATATTATAATAAATTACAATTTGCTTGAAGCCGTGACTTTGAATTGCCACTAATCAGTCAAAACTAATCATAATCGACCAATTTAAATTGAAATATGTTACAGTTCATCGTCTATTTTTTTTAAACAGCAAATTTTTTCGTAAAATACAATAAATAAATGACAAAAATCAATTTTCTATGTCATTTGTATGCTAGGAGGTTATCTTTATATTATGTAACTTTTCTACTAGATTCATCGTAGGATTGTCAAAATTTTAGCTTTTCGCTCTTGTTGAAATGTGACATCTTAATTAGGACAAATGACTTCCGGAAACATCGTGATTGATATTGTATTTACACTATTCGACTCACGAATTAAACTGTATACCCTACCAATTTAAATTAAGCAATAAGTAATTCATAGTTGCTTCGTATATTTCAGGCCTCAGAATATTGGGTTTCCCGTGCAACCAGTTCATGGGTCAAGAGCCAGGCAACAACGAAGAGATAATGTGTTTCCTGGCCAAGAAGAATGTCGACTTTGGTGACGTTTTCTCCAAATGCGAAGTCAACGGAGAAAACACCATACCTCTGTATAGGTACTTGAAGCACAAGATGGCCGGAACAATGGGAAACTTCATCAAGTGGAACTACACCAAATTCATTGTGGACAAAGAAGGACAACCGGTGGAGAGACATGGACCGAACGTCCAGCCCAGCTCTCTAGCTGCCAACATCGAAAAATATCTGTAATGGTGAATTAGTAATATTAGAAAGGCTGTGTAAATTTAATTAAATTAGGACAAATCAAATCAATCAAAAGACAACTTTAAATATCTTCAAGTTCATTTTTTTTTTAAATATATTTAATACGATTCGTTTCGAGTTGGTAGCGTTGAACGCGATCGATGGATTTTAATAATAATTTCAAATTATTTTATGCGAGAGTTGTCTAAATTTATTTTAATTACAATAATTGTTAGAATTCTTGAATAATAACCAAAGTTTTTTGTTGTATCGTATAATGTATGATATAATTATTTATTTTTACGTATGTGACGTGCGTGTCGAAATTGTGTTGAACTATTTTCATGATAGTTTTAATTTGTGATGATTTCAAATCGGTTTTCAGGTTAAATTCTAACCCGTTTGTGTCTCGTTTGATGCTTTGTAATCGAAACTTGAAAATGTGTTTTGAGTTTTGATTTCTTTCATTGGATCAAAGTTGTTTTAATCTACTGGAGTAATTGAAATCAAATAAACTGCCATTTCGGTACCATAGAAGGACCCACCTGTATCTTTCTGGAGATACGTCGGTTATTTCAGAGGCCATATACAATATTTTTGAAAACTATCTTTTAGGGATGAAATTTGAATGTTACGGCCGGTTTTCTCAACACGGTCGTGGCACGTCAAAGTTTGAAATATTAATGAATAAAGTAACCAATTTCCAATTCTTTTTGGCTAGGGAACATTATATGTAGCACTCTTTTTTTCTACAGCTGCTTAAAATGAGATTTTGTGGAAACGTCTAGAGGAAGATACCACTATAAAAAATACAAATTTCGGGTAGTTTCAAATTCACAATTCGAGTTTGATAAAGCAAAAGCACTTTAAAAACTTCACTTTATTGAGTTTTAAAATTCGCAATTCGAGTTTGATATATCAAAAGCACTGAAAAAACTTCATTTTATTGAGTTTTTAAAATTCGCAATTCGAGTTCAATAGAACAAAAATAGGCTCCAGTTTACATGGAATTTTTAAACTCTTAGCAATTAATAAATCGAGTTAAAAAACAACTCAACAGTAAAATTGCAATAGGAGTTCCTCTTTAGTCCCGCATTTTAGGGATTATGTGTTCGAAAAACCACAATTGTCCTAGCATTGAAAGGCAACAGTCCCAGTTTAAACATTCAATGTAATTGAATTTGTTTAAACACATTCTTTTGGGAGAATAACGCTGCTAAAATATATTTGTATCGATACTCACAGTTAGGTTTATCTTTATCGTACTCACGCTTCTGAAAGAGTGAAACGTACCAAGGTTAATTTTATGTTTAAAAATTTAATTTTAATTTTGCAAATTTAGTTTGAATGTGTTCTAATAACCACAATGTCCATCAGGTCGAATAAAATTCACAATTCGACTTGAATAGGACAAGTACCAAAGAAATTTAAATTGGTGTGGAATTTTTAAATGTATGTTTTCATACAATGTGCTCTATCTAGAGGCATGTAGCAATAAATCTCCCTCTCGCAAATAATATAAATATTCGTTTCCAGAAGGGTAAAATGAGCATAGCAGGCGCGGACGACAATATAAGTCGAATTAAAATATCTGCATATTCAGTGTGCTTTATTTTATTTTACCGAGATTTTTTTACGAATATATTCTATCGCTTCCGGTAGGGTATTAGCATGGCTTACGCGGACGACGGTATAAGTTTATCTTATTTTCCAGTATCGCTTCTTTTATTTTATAATTTAAAATTCTACAATTCCAAAATTAGGTGAATAAGCCCCAAAATATAAATTCTTGAGTTTTTGTTTTATTGTTTCGAGAATAGTAGACGCCAGAATCGGATGAACAGACGACTATCGTGGTTATGTAATTTTTTCACGCTATTCGTCATTCATCCGATCTATTTATTTTTCCTAAATTGTCTGGCTGTCTCGTCGTTGTCTTCGTCTTTATTTCATTACGAATATTTTTCTCTCAACGCATTTTTATGTAAATTGACGATAGGAGTGAATTTTTTATACATAAATATGTGCTTCTAAGTGGTTATAAATGGATTTTCTCGTCGTCGTTGTCGTTATTTCGTCACATTCATCGTTTTTTTTCGGATATACTGTGTGTTTTAATCGGAAATTTTTTTCTTATATATTTAAAAAAAAATTATCTCATCGCATTTTTATGAAAATTGACGATATGGGTGAATTTTTATATATGTACATACACATCTGCATATCATACTGCATGTACATATGTATGTATATTATACTTATTTCTCTTTTTGAAATAAAAAGCTCGCGATTTAGGTTTTCAATTGAAAACGTATATGGATTCACTATGTTCGTTAGAGTTTGATTAGAAGGCAATATTTTTTATGTGAATTACTAATTGGTCAGAAGCTTAACAGTTTTGAAAATCCGAAAACTTATTTTCTGATAAGAACGGGTATTGTTGATTTTTCTTCTCGGTATTTTATGTATTCCACTTGAAACTATTATAAATATAATGTTTACACATTGTGAATTATTATGATTTATTATTATATTATACGACAGATTGTTTCTTTTTTATATCGATGATTATTGTATTGTACATGTGAAATTGATAAAAATAAATAATTAAGCTATGGTATGTTTTATTTATTTTAACGTGTGTGTATATTAATGATCCTTCATTCGTGTATCATGTTTTTATATACCTATACAAATATTATATGTTTATGTTATTTAACAAATACATTCATTGAAAGTAAATGCATTTTTTTTTCATTTATTTAAAACAAATACACATAATATTATATATGTTCATATGTACATATACATATTGTTGACTAAAATAATGTCTAGTAATTTCATTGAGATTTAAAGGATTAATTTTAACATAAATATTGTCTCAAAGGTTAAATACATAAAATGTTTTACACTACTTAACCCTATAACATTACATATCATACATATGTACATATATTTTCAAATTGTTTTTATACTCTACTATTATGAGTTGTTTTAAACGATATCGTGTGATTTCACAAAAAAATTAAAATGATCAAATCACACTATTTAAATAAAGCAGACTTCTTTCAGTTGCCTATAAGTATGCTTGAAATATTTATTAATTACATAAACAGTAAATATTATCAGACGAAGGATACAAAGCCGGTTGTTAACTGTTACTGTTACTACTCACAAATGATATTTTAATCACAGGCCATTTGAGAACAACCGATTTAACGAATATAAATAATTTATAAACTAATTTTGCAATTATCCTGTTGTAAATATCTATCGATTATATAGCAATACAGCATTTTAAATGAACGACACAAAGTGAACAAAGCCATTTGAATTTGATCAATAATAGTTTGTCTTATTGTACGACCTCATTTATTATATTTATTTCAACAAAGACTTCATTCAAGTGAAATGGGCAGTAATGGTTTTAATTTTTCAATTATTAAAAAATTATGATAAGTATAGATACGTATGTACATATGTATTTATATCCAAAAATGGCGATCCTGGTGATGGTATGTATTTATATCCAAAAATTATTTTCCTTGGCTGACTTTTCATAGATACATATATATGTACATATTTATATCCAAAAATGGTTTTCCTTGGGTGATGAATTAGTGGATTCGATCATGATTGGTGATACAGATTTAAGAATAAAAAAATTGGATCAAGGTTGACTTGAAGCACTGCTTCCGTTTATGTTGAGCTTATACATACATACACACATATAGATAAATATAATATAATACTTTCGTTCGAATATGACTCAACTGCGTTTCCTTTTACTTTTTGAAGTTTAAATCGATTGCTTTTGTTAATAATTTAACCTTACAATTGGTGATAACCTTTTTGAATATTATGAGATCAAATATTCACTTTCTTAAATGTTTGTTCAATGCATTTTAGGTACTTACTTTTGAATATATACATATGTAAATATGTACTATGTACATCAAGGACTTCGACGAAAAAGTATGATGTATTGAAGTGAAAAGTTAAAGAAGTATTCACATTGGTACATTGGATATATTGATCATTTGTAGTTACATTAGTTGTATTGGATTTCTAATCCGTAAAACTTAATATTGATAAAAGGATTATATTATAATTTTCTCGTGAAGAAAATGACAAAAATAGAGGAAAAAAAATGGACAAGACTAAATTGCCACTTCCAGAAGAGGAATCTAATCTATAATTTGGAAAGAGACTTTGTATGTAAATATCCTTGGTCGTCGTCGTCGTCGTCTTCGTCGTCTTCGTCGTCGTCGTCGTCGTCGTCCGTAGATCGGTGACGTCATCGAACACGTGATTCGATTTTTTTTTTTTTTCGATCCATGGGCGCCGATTTGTTTTTTTCGATTCAATGGATTCACCCCCGCGGGGGCGCAAGGCGAGTAGTTTCATGGGGCCCCGCCAGGGGCGCCACAAGGGGCGCAGCCCCGTGGGGCCCCAGCCTCATGGGGCGCAGCCCCATGGGGATCAAAAGGGGGCGCCACAAGGGGCGCAGCCCCGTGGGGCCCAGCCTCATGGGGCGCAGCCCCATGGGGCTCAAAAGGGGGTGCCACAAGGGGCGCAGCCCCGTGAAGCCCCGAAGGGGGCGCGGGGGGCCCAGCCTCATGGGGCGCAGCCCCATGGGGCTCAAAAGGGGGCACCACAAGGGGCGCAGCCCCGTGGGGCCCCGAAGGGGGCCCGGGGGGCCCAGCCTCATGGGGCGCAGCCCCATGAGGCTCAAAAGGGGGCGCCACAAGGGGCGCAGCCCCGTGGGGCCCCGAAGGGGGCCCGGGGGGCCCAGCCTCATGGGGCGCAGCCCCATGGGGCTCAAAAGGGGGCGCCACAAGGGGCGCAGCCCCGTGGGGCCCCGAAGGGGGCCCGGGGGGCCCAGCCTCATGGGGCGCAGCCCCATGGGGCTCAAAAGGGGGCGCCACAAGGGGCGCAGCCCCGTGGGGGCCCGGGGGGCCTAGCCTCATGGGGCGCAGCCCCATGGGGCTCAAAAGGGGGTGCCACAAGGGGCGCAGCCCCGTGAAGCCCCGAAGGGGGCGCGGGGGGCCCAGCCTCATGGGGCGCAGCCCCATGGGGCTCAAAAGGGGGCGCCACAAGGGGCGCAGCCCCGTGGGGCCCCGAAGGGGGCCCGGGGGGCCCAGCCTCATGGGGCGCAGCCCCATGAGGCTCAAAAGGGGGCGCCACAAGGGGCGCAGCCCCGTGGGGCCCCGAAGGGGGCCCGGGGGGCCCAGCCTCATGGGGCACAGCCCCATGGGGCTCAAAAGGGGGCGCCACAAGGGGCGCAGCCCCGTGGGGCCCCGAAGGGGGCCCGGGGGGCCCAGCCTCATGGGGCGCAGCCCCATGGGGCTCAAAAGGGGGCGCCACAAGGGGCGCAGCCCCGTGGGGCCCCGAAGGGGGCCCGGGGGGCCCAGCCTCATGGGGCGCAGCCCCATGGGGCTCAAAAGGGGGCGCCACAAGGGGCGCAGCCCCGTGGGGCCCCGAAGGGGGCCCGGGGGGCCCAGCCTCATGGGGCGCAGCCCCATGGGGCTCAAAAGGGGGCGCCACAAGGGGCGCAGCCCCGTGGGGCCCCGAAGGGGGCCCGGGGGGCCCAGCCTCATGGGGCGCAAGCCCTAATAGGCATTAACTAAGGGGGGCGAAGCCCTAGACGGCAATTAATCATGGGGGCGCGGAGGGGCGAAGCCCTAAAAGGCAACTGATCATGGGGGCGAAGCCTTAGACGGCATTTAATCATGGGGGCGCGGAGGGGCGAAGCCCTAAAAGGCATTAACTAAGGGGGGCGAAGCCCTAAACGGCAATTAATCTTGGGGGCGCGGGGGGCGAAGCCCTAAAAGGCATTAACTAGGGGGGGCGAAGCCCTAGACGGCATTTAATCATGGGGGTGCGGAGGGGCGAAGCCCTAAAAGGCATTAACTAAGGGGGGCGAAGCCCGAAACGGCAATTAATCTTGGGGGCGCGGGGGGCGAAGCCCTAAAAGGCATTAACTAAGGGGGGCGAAGCCCTAGACGGCATTTAATCATGGGGGTGCGGAGGGGCGAAGCCCTAAAAGGCATTAACTAAGGGGGGCGAAGCCCTAAACGGCAATTAATCTTTGGGGCGCGGGGGGCGAAGCCCTAAAAGGCATTAACTTAGGGGGGCGAAGCCCTAGACGGCTTTTAATCATGGGGGCGCGGAGGGGCGAAGCCCTAAAAGGCAACTGATCATGGGGGCGAAGCCCTAAACGGCAATTGCTCATGGGGCGTGGAGGGGCGAAGCCCTAGAAGGCAAAGGCTCAGGGGGGCGCCGAGGGCGAAGCCCTAGAAGGCAAAAAAAAAATTTGATTTTTTAAAAATTTTTTTTTGATTTTTTTTTTATTTTTTTTTTATTTTTTTTTTTTATTTTTTTTATTATTTTTTTTATTTTTTTTTTTTGATTTTTTTTTAATTTTTTTTTATTTTTTTTTTTAATTTTTAAATTTTTTTTTAATTTTTTTTTTTTTTTAATTAAATTAGCTTAGTCATGTTTAAGCGGTTTATATTATAAACACTGAGCGAAGCCGGGTAATACAGCTAGTCTAATCTATAATTTGGAAAGAGACTTTGTATGTAAATATCCTTGGTCGTCGTCGTCGTCGTCTTCGTCGTCTTCGTCGTCGTCGTCTTCGTCGTCGTCGTCGTCGTCCGTAGATCGGTGACGTCATCGAACACGTGATTCGATTTTTTTTTTTTTCGATCCATGGGCGCCGATTTGTTTTTTTCGATTCAATGGATTCACCCCCGCGGGGGCGCAAAGCGAGTAGTTTCATGGGGCCCCGCCAGGGGCGCCACAAGGGGCGCAGCCCCGTGGGGCCCCAGCCTCATGGGGCGCAGCCCCATGGGGCTCAAAAGGGGGCGCCACGAGGGGCGCAGCCCCGTGGGGCCCAGCCTCATGGGGCGCAGCCCCATGGGGCTCAAAAGGGGGCGCCACGAGGGGCGCAGCCCCGTGGGGCCCCGGGGGGGCCCAGCCTCATAGGGCGCAGCCCCATGGGGCTCAAAAGGGGGCGCCACAAGGGGCGCAGCCCCGTGGGGCCCCGTGGGGCCCCGAAGGGGGCCCGGGGGGCCCAGCCTCATGGGGCGCAGCCCCATGGGGCTCAAAAGGGGGCGCCACAAGGGGCGCAGCCCCGTGGGGCCCCGAAGGGGGCCCGGGGGGCCCAGCCTCATGGGGCGCAGCCCCATGGGGCTCAAAAGGGGGCGCCACAAGGGGCGCAGCCCCGTGGGGCCCCGGGGGGGCCCAGCCTCATGGGGCGCAGCCCCATGGGGCTCAAAAGGGGGCGCCACATGGGGCGCAGCCCCGTGGGGCCCCGAAGGGGGCCCGGGGGGCCCAGCCTCATGGGGCGCAGCCCCATGGGGCTCAAAAGGGGGCGCCACAAGGGGCGCAGCCCCGTGGGGGCCCGGGGGGCCCAGCCTCATGGGGCGCAGCCCCATGGGGCTCAAAAGGGGGCGCCACAAGGGGCGCAGCCCCGTGGGGCCCCGAAGGGGGCCCGGGGGGCCCAGCCTCATGGGGCGCAAGCCCTAATAGGCATTAACTAAGGGGGGCGAAGCCCTAGACGGCAATTAATCTTGGGGGCGCGGGGGGCGAAGCCCTAAAAGGCAACTGATCATGGGGGCGAAGCCTTAGACGGCATTTAATCATGGGGGCGCGGAGGGGCGAAGCCCTAAAAGGCATTAACTAAGGGGGGCGAAGCCCTAAACGGCAATTAATCTTGGGGGCGCGGGGGGCGAAGCCCTAAAAGGCAACTGATCATGGGGGCGAAGCCTTAGACGGCATTTAATCATGGGGGCGCGGAGGGGCGAAGCCCTAAAAGGCATTAACTAAGGGGGGCGAAGCCCTAAACGGCAATTAATCTTGGGGGCGCGGGGGGCGAAGCCCTAAAAGGCAACTGATCATGGGGGCGAAGCCTTAGACGGCATTTAATCATAGGGGCGCGGAGGGGCGAAGCCCTAAAAGGCATTAACTAAGGGGGGCGAAGCCCTAAACGGCAATTAATCTTGGGGGCGCGGGGGGCGAAGCCCTAAAAGGCAACTGATCATGGGAGCGAAGCCTTAGACGGCATTTAATCATGGGGGCGCGGAGGGGCGAAGCCCTAAAAGGCATTAACTAAGGGGGGCGAAGCCCTAGACGGCTTTTAATCATGGGGGCGCGGAGGGGCGAAGCCCTAAAAGGCAACTGATCATGGGGGCGAAGCCCTAAACGGCAATTGCTCATGGGGCGTGGAGGGGCGAAGCCCTAGAAGGCAAAGGCTCAGGGGGGCGCCGAGGGCGAAGCCCTAAAAGGCATTAACTAAGGGGGGCGAAGCCCTAAACGGCAATTAATCTTTGGGGCGCGGGGGGCGAAGCCCTAAAAGGCATTAACTTAGGGGGGCGAAGCCCTAGACGGCTTTTAATCATGGGGGCGCGGAGGGGCGAAGCCCTAAAAGGCAACTGATCATGGGGGCGAAGCCCTAAACGGCAATTGCTCATGGGGCGTGGAGGGGCGAAGCCCTAGAAGGCAAAGGCTCAGGGGGGCGCCGAGGGCGAAGCCCTAGAAGGCAAAAAAAAATTTTGATTTTTTAAAAATTTTTTTTGATTTTTTTTTTATTTTTTTTTTATTTTTTTTTTATTTTTTTTTTTATTTTTTTTTTATTTTTTTTTTTGATTTTTTTTTAATTTTTTTTAATTTTTTTTTTAATTTTTAAATTTTTTTTTAATTTTTTTTTTTTTTTAATTAAATTAGCTTAGTCATGTTTAAGCGGTTTATATTATAAACACTGAGCGAAGCCGGGTAATACAGCTAGTATTCTCTAAATTTATCATGTTACATGATATTAATATATACATAGATATGAAATTTCAGTTCAACACGCAGAACGATTTCGGGGGACAATTACTATCTTAGGTTAATATAAAAATTAAAAAATACAATCCTAATGAAATTACCCATGTCTATTACACGTAAAAAAGTTTCAGCCGAGACTTTTGAAAATTAAATAAAAAAAAATGCGTGTTCGACGATCGATTCCAAGTTGGAATCGATCTAAATGTCGAGGTCAATTTCACAGATCTATTGTTGCTACGTAGTACATATGTACAAATATACTTATATACTGCGTAAAAAAAGAAAAAAAATACCTAAAGTAAAATGAAAGTACAAAGTTAAGAACTTGAGTTCCAATTTCATCTAAGGTAGAATCGTTAAAGCAAAGAACGTGACTCCAATAACGTGTCAATATCGTATAACAACATCATATCCTATAATATTAAACTAGCTATAATTATATAATTGTGTATACGTATTATTTATATATTTGAATTTACTTGGGAGAGACAAGGGGTTTGTCAATTATATTGTACACATTTGCATGTATGATAGTATCAAAAAAATATATGAAACAAAATAAGATAAAAACAAGAATAAAAATAAAAGGGAATCATCAATCATATTTTTAAAGAGGTTTAGTTTAACAGAAGTTATACATTCATTTGGTAGACTATTTCAAATTTTGACCACTCTATTTGAAAAGAAGATTTTTCTTTTGTAAGAAATATGTATATTTTTGGAGTCTGAGAGCATGACTTGGATGGATTCAACCTCGTTTATTTAGGGTGCAAAATCACCTCTGTAACCGGTGGACACCGAGTGAGAGGATAAATTGTTCAATAATTTCTTTTTGAGCGACTTGCTTCAAAATTGATCAAAATTCACCAAAAAGGTTGTTAACAGTTGGCCTACATATACGAAACATTATTAGAAAATAAAATAAGAATCGCGGAGGTCATCGACGGTATTGCAGAGGCACTCAATTAAAATTCTAGATCAACTTTATCGCGATGATTGCGATCGATGATTCTAAACGCCGTTTTCGATTGAATCGGGTGCAACTTTACGTGCGCTGTTTGATTCGAACATAAACCGAACAAAATCTGCATTTTGGCATGTGCAATCGAGAATGTGCAATGCACGAGGGAAGGTCACATGGAAACGTTTTTCGGGACAGAGCAACCATTGCAGTGACATGTGACGAACATAAGTTAAAGCGTTAGAATTGCATTAGAACAGGTGAAAGGTGTGTAATTACTGGCACGGCTGACTGAAGTGCAGGGACGGATAGAGCCTGGCGGATGCCAGGGAGAATCCTGGTGGGTCAGTCGGTATACCATACATTATTACTATTATATTCTGTGTGATAATGCCAATGCTTTGTCGTTTGCCAATATTTTTGATAAGTAGTCGCGTATTTAGTATGCGTAGCATGCGTCTACATGGATTATGTTCTACATATAATTTAGTGTGTAGTAACTGCTCCCTTTATGCAATGTTCATTAAAATTCTTGCATATTTGATAGATGCATCGACACGTTAAAAGTATAAATAATATAAATGTAAATCTAGTGGTTCATGTTTATAGATTAAATTTAACATTAAATTTTAAATATTTTTTTTAACCAAATTTTATAAAAATGTTCGTATGTGTGTCTCTTATGGAAATATAAAGCTTTTAATTTCGAGTCATCAAATTTTACGGTTCTACGTGACGAGCCAGAATGTTAAATTACAGAAAACACAAATATCGGAAGGCAAAGATCGAAAATCGAAAGATCTTAAGTCGAAAGATAAAAAAGGGTGCATGGTAAACGGTACATACTCACGTACATACTCACTTAATTTGAGCGAGCAGGGTACAACAGGAACAAGAGGAACAGGCTTTTCCTCCCGTATTCTGCGCGTGCACATTAATACGGGAGGAAAATCCTGTTCCTCTTGTTCCTGTTGTATCCTGCTCGCGCAAATTAAGTGAGTATGTACGTGAGTATGTACCGTTTACCATGCACCTTTTTTTTGATCTTTCGACTTAAGATCTTTCGATTTTTGATCTTTGCCTTCCGATATTTGCGTTTTCTGTAATTTAACATTCTGGCTCGTCACGGAGACCGAAATTTTACATGCCATTTACACTCGGAAATGAGGATAGTGTCGAAATTAAGACTCCGACTCTACAGCCCTGGTTAATAGTAATAATAATTCGACTTAAGTCTAGAAATCGGGATACTATTGTTAATAATCCATTTTTACAAGCGTTTTGCTCTCTTGCATTGAAAATGGATGGAATGCTATCTTGTTATTTGTAATTGCTTCAACACCTAGCCCAAGTCCTGTAATAATATACATATACAACTGTTCGAAAAGGGTATGCTTTATAAATTAAAATGCGAATTTCAAATCCCTGATTATCTCAACGGTATCGCTTTCAAGTTATCAGCAGGGGACTCACATGGGAAAACAGGAAATTTTTACCCAACCGGGGTGAAAATTTTGTTCGTTGGTTTTTATATCGTATGTGACATTATATATCTAATAGCTTGCCATAAATAAAGAAACAAACAAACGTACGAACTACATATGTACATAGGTACTAAAAAAGTGAATGCATATGTGCAAACAAGGAAATGACAATATTTGTATGTACAACGTGCATACAAAAAAATCAAATTAAATTCATTATGAGTAATTAATTGTGAATCTATCCTCGTTTGCTTTTACTTTCAACAGTCAATTGACATTTCCTAGAGACGTCTGTTTATGTAGTAACGGATTTTGTTTGTCTGTTGACCTGTCGTTGCACAACCGGTGCGATAGAAAGGTGAGGTGGAAAAAAAACTAGAGCACTGCCAATTTTTTTCGGCTGATTTGCGTCTGAGTTTGCTATTAATCGTTTTAATATATACATATATACATACATATATGTAATAAAAAATTGCTGCGTCTCTTCTGGTTGCGCGACCCGGGCATGCGTATGTAATTTAAATTGCGCGGATTGCGCAATGTTTTGAGCTCGAGCCAAGGTCACGATATATCTCGAGAATCATTTCGCAACATGCATCTCGATCGATATTGACACCGATGACTTGAGTGAGACGGATATTATTAATCTTTTAATTTTTTATATGGTCGTATTGCGGAAAGATTCTGCCTCGTCCTCGTCCTTAAGGACCATCAAATTTGGTATGCTATTTTTTCAATTTTCATCCGAGCAATGCTGGGCAATTAGGCTGTATAAATGCATATTATACATATCGGTCTCCGTGACGAGACAGAATGTAAATTACAGAAAACGCAAATATCGGAAGGCAAAGATCGAAAATCGAAAGATCTTAAGTCGAAAGATCAAAGATCAAAAAAAAAAATGGTGCATGGTAAACGGTACATACTCACGTACATACCAGACAGACAGACAGACAAACAGACATTCAATTTTATATATGTATGTAATATACATAGATAAAGAAACACGTCCGTCTGTCTAGCGAGACAAAACCTTGGAAAATTATAATATCAGAAATTTAAATTTTGATTTTTAAATCAAATTTTCAATTTGTACTATTATTACATATTTTTTTTTGTAATATTTTTTATTGAATTTTGTTTTCAAATTTTCGGCCATAGGCGCTTTGGAGCTATGTACATACATGCAAAGTCATTATGGTTTATGGTCTAATTAATTTTTTTTTAAATAAAAACTAAATAAAGAATGCTTTTTACTATTCATAATATTATACATTTGCCGTCAATTCTGTAATAATAGCTATTAATCTAGTGATCATTTTTATTTCTTCTAATTTTATATTTTGGTATTAAATGTGTTAAAAATATAATATATTTTTAACAAAAGTGAGTATTATGTATATAAATCAATGATCAAAAATTATTTTCTATTCGAATTAGAACTTTCAAATAAAAATATATACATATATATTGAGATTGAAAACCAATCCTTTGTAAATGTAGTGAAATATAAAACTGGCCCAATGGATACGTTTGATAAAAAAAATGTGTAAAAATATATTTTAGACTTTCAAATTTCGCTAGATAATCAACTATACGTATTTTTTTAAAGCAATAAAAAATCACAATTAATAGAAAAAACATCTAACTATTGATTCTAATACTCACTTTTTTGGCACAACAACACTGAATTTTGAGTTAAACGATCATGTGTCATAAACGAAAAGAAACCAACAAAAATCATTGTCATATATGGATTCAGTGGGTTAAACTCAGTAAAGATTGATTAGCCTCCGTTCCGGTAAGTAAAAAACGTGTTTTTTATTGCTCAGTTTAATCAACGGGTGATATTCTGCTAAGAATATGGCATAAAACGGGTTCAAATATTTTCTGTTACATTAAAGAAATATTAATTGATTTCATTTTATTTTTAACGAATTTTTCAGCAAATCGGTCGAGCAAACAGGGTATGACATAATCGCGTGGCACTCGTTTTTTTTTTCATTTTTATAAATTAAATCGTGAAAACCCACGCAAGTCCACATGCATAAGGTCAAACGTTTCGCCACTTGATTAGACTTAATCACAATGTTAATTCCAACAGTCAATTCGAAAGTAACGTGCAAAAAGCTTAAATTTTCATGCACACTTCGGTGGATACAAAAACCAATAATAGACATGGAAAAAATTGGAACATGCTTTATTTGTCCGGCGCAAATATCACGAGCCACATAAATACGTATGTACATATGCACATATGTATGTATGTTTGCGAAATGACAGTGCAACAGAAAATAAAAGTATACACACATAGGTGGGTAAGCGCAGGTACCAAATTATGGTATTTTTTTTAATCACATGCACGCGTGGTATGGAAAACATGGAGATTCGTCACGAACCTTGTGTTGGTGTATTTTGCGTTACACAGACATGGTCATTTCGTGATTTTAACACTTTCTTCCCCGGTTGCGAAACGCGCTGTGACCTTTATAAGCGACCCATATTCCGCTCAGGTATGAAAAGTGCACGCGATGACGAAATGCACTTAGACCATTCGGTTCGATGCAATTAGATTATGCGGAAAATTGTCGGAAAAATCGAAGGAAATCGTCAAATGCATATGTATATATGTATGTATGTATGAATATTTATTTATTTAAGGTTTGGACCATTGTAGCATTACAGGAATTTAAAAATATAACAGAAATAAAAGAAACAAAATAATAACTCAAGAAATTAGACAACAAAAACAAAACATATATACATATACACAAACAACACATATAACACTATCATAAAAATAATAAGCCATATAGCTAATAATAATTACAAATTATAAAAAAACAACAAAGAAGGGAATGTCTTATAAAAGAACAAAAAATAAAGAAAAATAAATATAAACATATGTATGTATGTACATATATACACAGACATAAATACATTTATACAAAATCATAAAAAAACAATAGCAATTATAATAGCAGATACGTAAAAACATCAAATATAAAATATAAGATAAGAAATGCCTTGCACCTACAGCACGTTCCAATAAATAAGAACCAACTGCAAATACAAAACATCCCTGTGAGGCCCAAATGGAAGAGAGTAAATCAAAATTCCACTCATAAATCACAATCAACCATGAAAACGCAGACTACCAGATAAATGGGTTAGAGTAGAATATACATATGTATATTATGAATGTCTAATGTTCAGTTTACACATTTTATATGTGTGTATGAATGTACATATGAATGTTAGAGTAGCACTAACGTTTAACATTAATCAAAAATTTTAGATTTTTTTTGGTACAAGTACAAGTCTTAAATTTAGATTTTTTTTTCGTTTGAATATTAAGAATGAGCATAAAAATCATAACTCAACCTTAAATGCCATTTTAGGGTTGAGATATATTTTTAAAAATTTTTTATGCTTCTTTAAAAAAAAAAAATAGAACATGAAATTTTTGATACGAAACGTATTTATTATATAAAAAAAAATCACAAATTATGTAATATATAATAAACAACTTATATGTAAATATGTATGTATGTACATACTAGTGAAAATATTGAATTATACTTCAGTTAAATCTAATATATTTTTCTATCTAATATATTAATTGATATAATATTAATATATTAATATCTAATATATTAAATGTTTACTATTAGATTAGCCTTGCTTAAGCGGTTTATATTACAAATACCGAGCGAAGCCGGGTAAAACTGTAATAAATTCACTTCGTAACCTAGTGAATAAATCGGAATTATAATGAAAGTAAAACCTTTAAAATATATTATTATAAAGAATACTAATATAATATAATACGTAAAATATATAAAGCGACTTAATATACATATGTATAATATATCTAATATAATAACCACAAGTCTTTCATCATACATATTCAGTATTGATTTCAACCTTTGTTTAAGTTTAATGTACTAGTATTTCTCAATCTTTTAATTCAGGTAAAAATTACTTAGACTTTTTATGCAGAATTAAATGCATACAAATATACATATGTATATTACTTAATTTTAACAGTTGATTTATTATTAACACTATAACTCTTCCCTACATATAATATGCTAAGATATGTATGTACATTTTAGATGATAAATTGTATTTTTTCTCAATCCAACTTTACTAATAAAGCATATTATATTTAACAAATTAATTCGAACAGTTCAATCCTGTATTTAACTTGAAATCAGAAAAATTACGAAACACTGATCGATCACATATTCAATTACTCGCTATAACGACATAAAACCCGAACAAAAGCTCTGAAACTTTAGAGCGCAGATTTCAATCTGAACGAGCGTGTCTCAAGGACTTTGCAACTGCAAAAAAGTAATACAAAATCAACAAGGATATACTTAAATTCTGAGAGCTTGTAATTCGTGACGCAGAATGACAGATAGGTATATCCTGCGAATACAATGTAAAAATATCATGTTTTACATTTATACAATAAATCAACAACAGTTTAAGTCGAATTTCACATAATTACTAAAATAACCCTAATGATTATATTCAAAGAATATAAGTCGATCTAATTAATTATATATGGATGTGACATTTAAGGAAGATGTGAAGATTACACCATGTATGTAAATTTGATAGAACTACAGATTGAATCCTTTGTATTATGCATACACTGTATTTTATAAGTATATGAAAGATAAGGCAGTGAATTTATTGTTGGAAACTGGATTGTCCATTGATATAATCAGTCTACGGTCACTGATATCACTTTTGCCACCTCCCCTTGCAATTTGGTCCAAAACTATAAAAAGACCGAGCGCTAACCCTTTCCGCTCACAACATCGAATCAGTTTTCAATCGTCGCACACAAAATCTACACGATTAAGGTTAGGCCAATTTAATTTAGCAGTTAAAATTAACCGGTCGATAGCCTTGACCGAACTTTACGATTAACGATAATTCGATCAATTTTAACAAAAAAATAATACGGTGAAATTTCGCAAGGATTCATTAATCACATTCGCCTTGTCATTCCTAGTGCTTGCAATTTGGATTGAAACATTCGTACTTAATTTTTAAAAACTATACATTTTTAAAAAATAGTCATTTTAATGAGAATAAAAAATATATTGTACGAAATTTTTTTTTTTGAAGATTGTAAAATACATGAAAAGCAAAAGGAAACAAGTGTGAGGCAATAAGAAAGTAAATACATTATATTTAAAAAGCTAATACGTATTTAATAACATTATTAACTTTGCTTCTTTTTATACTTTATATAATATATTATTTATACTTTTGAATGTAATATATGTAGTATTTCAAAATTTTGTCAAAAGAAAGCATGCTTTGAAGCTTTGTACTATTAAAATATTTTTATTGTTTATACTTCCGTTTTGGATTTAGTACATTTTAAAAATATAAATTTTGCATAATAAATTTATCAGAAAATTGAAAAATAAATAAATGCCATACATAATGTAGTATTAATCTTTACGGTTATAATTTTTATTTACATAAATTCATTAACAGGATGTGTACCAATTTCTGCATAGTTACTCGAAAGGTTAACCATTACGTTAGATTCAATTTTGCATAACTGGTTACAATACGAACATTTATCTGCCATTCACAATCAATCATCACGGTTAACATGTGTACTTATAAAGGAACGTAATCGTCTTTTTAAATAAATAATTCAAATTCGGTCACAGAATAAATAAACCACTCATATTCGTACCTACTTTTTAAGTAGATATTAAAATGATATCAGAATGTTGTGACGGTTCCAATTAACAATCTATCCTTGAATACCTGTAAATAGACACGTAAATTATATAAATATTTAAAAACAGTCGATTAAACTACATATACACGTGCTGATCATTGAATTAAAATTCAATTTTTGTTTTACCAATTAAGGTAAACTTGTATTGATATTGCGCGATCATGCGACCAATTGAAAGTGTATCATTTTTTTTCCCGATTGGCATTTTCGCATTAGTGCAATTGAATGTCGATAATGCTAATTAATATAATACGCACTGACATTTAAAATCTTGGTTCTTTTTTATTAACAATCCAAATTAATAAAAAATAAACTGTCGAACCACTTCTACATATGTATAATACATATGTAATGATACTTTGAACAATTCAAGGCATTTTTCGAAGCTATAAATCATTGTTTGAGAATTTCAATATCGTTCAAAAATTTGAAACAAACATTACTATTACGTATTAATGCAAGGTTTATTTGAAACGGATACATTAGACAGGTATTTTATTTATTATTATGAGGTTTACGAAATATTAGTAATAATAGCTCGAGGCGTGTAGGCTAAAAAGTCAAGAATGTGATTCGGTTTTTTTTTTAAATTTAATTTAATTATCCTGTTATTAAATATACAAATAATTAAGACAATAGTCTCAGTTTATGTTTTAATAATAATTTGATTAAACATTGTTCACATATTATAAAATTTTAATCGAAAAATATTATGTATGTAAAGTTTGTACTTTATTTACAATAAATTAATGGTTTCAAAAAATTTTCAACAAAAAATATTTCTTTAGTACAAAAAATACTTCATTTTTATTCAGATTTTTTAAAATAACATTGATTGACTGAAAACGTAAATTATAACATATTAGTATGGCAATTTATTTCTATTCAATTTAAACAATGATCAAATTAAATCTTGATTTCAATACAAAATATCGATGGCTTGGTGCACAGATATTGTACATCCATTTTTGAATTTATGTCGAATTTTAAGTTTGTTGATTCTGGAATAATTCAGGTTTTTAATTTCATGGTAATTTATGTAGTATACATAAATGACCTTGAAAGGAAAAACCTTAATTATTCCAGCACAGATACAAACGTATAATTCGATACAAACTTAAAATTCGATACAAATTCATAAATGGACATACAATATCTGTGTAACGAGTCATCGAAATAATTAGTACTAACCTAATATTTGTTTTTAAGAATTAAAAGCGACGATATTTATGTCATTTTCATCGGTTTGACCGACAACTGCCTTTTAATCACACTTTGAGACTGGAATCATACCATAACTGGTCCAACAATTCCATAAATCGCCCATAATATTTTAATTCAAGGTGTTCGAGTGTTGCAAAATTGAATGTTGCATGTTGTAAAATTGCTCTAATTTTGATCATTAAATTCTGCAGATGAGGCTGCTTTTGCTGGTCTCAGCTCTGACCCAAGTGGTTCTATCAGGCCATGTAGCCGTGAGGATGCCGTTCCTCAACCCAGCTGGCGTCACTTATACATCTTATGGAAATCCAGCTCCCCAATACAACTATGACTATAGTGACCATGGTTATGGATACGAAGCTCAAGCTCAGCTTGCTTATGCTGCTCAAGTCCAACACCAACAACCCCTATTGGCCAATGGTCCAGTTGCCGTGGGTTATGCTCAAGTTCCAGTCAAAACTGCAGTAGCTGTACCAACAGTCCATCACGTACCAGCTATAGCTGATGTACCAGTGACCAAATACGAAGCTCAACCAGCTGTGATTCAGAAGATAGTAGATGTGGCCAAGCCTGCTATCAAGACCAGAAAATATGAGGTATAGATATTAGCAATCTTATTTTTTGTACATCCTTTCCTTTCATTCTGTTACTATAAAATATGTACTAATACAATGTACATATGCATAAAAAGGAGTAAAAAGCTTTCATACGAAGTGATAGTTTGCTTGATTTGTACAAAATTAGCATAAAATTGAAAGAGACGAATAAAAAAGTAAAAACACAAAATTGACCAAAGAAACATAAAACAAGAGATCTTTGAAAAATGTGTTCACCATCATAAAGCCAACACGCATGGTACATTATTGAATAATGTTTGAGTCACTACAATAAATTGTCCAATTAATTGCGACGACAAATAGCTCCACCCGTAGGCTTTTTTAATAAGCAGTCATCGATCATTAAAAGTTTGGCCATTTATGATTGATACCAATTGATCGAATCATTTAAAACTATTCTTGAAGAATAAATCTAGAAAGTTTCTTAAATTTGTATTGAATTATTGGGAAATCTGTTCAATTGGGCCAAAACATCGTCTCTTAATGTATCCTCATTAAATGATTGCATATTTTTTGAGCTAAGTTTAGCACTTTGGTCTTTTGCGCCTTCCTCAGTTTTTGCGCCCTGTGCTCTTGCACCAGTTACGGCTCCATATGGTTCAAGCTGATCCAGCCTTGTATTGCTTGGTAACGTTCAAGGGGATCTAGTTTTTTAACGATCGAATTGTATCTAATGTAAATTTCACATGTGAGTACCCAGATTTCCAAATTAGAGAAAACGACCCAAAACTTAGTATTTACTAATGAAGTAATAACGGCTTGTGTAAGTTAGCTAATCCTCGTTATTCAAAGTAAATATTTTTTCGCAGTGAAATGGATCTTGAACGTTTGTTTTACTTTCGAAATGATCAACGCAATGTCACACGTCCGGCCTTGGATTTGCGTGAAACACTTACTTACATACAAGTAGGAGATAAAAATGCGAAAAAAGGCGTAATGAACGTTCTAGTGTTGTTAAACTTGAACCTTGTAAAGTGATTGTAAGCAACGCCCCTGCCTAGTAGCGTTTAAAATCAATCCATTAGAAGTATGTAGGTCCTGTTCATTGACTTCCTATTATGTTATTAAATCAGTTGTGAACTATGATTGGATATGGTATTGGTATGAGCAAAAACTAGAACAAATTAGATTTGATTAATATTAATCCATCCATTATCAACAATATTATGTATTGAAGAAAATTTTGATCCAACGGTTTTCTTCTGGAGAGGATTAGAAATTTGAAGATAATTGATTTAGTTTTGTTATCATCTTACCAGAAGTTTTATAAATCCATAAGCTTGCAAACATTAAAAGCTATCTCAGTACTATATCAGTTGGTGGAGCGATGGAACAATATTTCAGTTGATGGAGCTTCTCATAACCCTAAATTAAGCAGAGCTCATATTGTTTTCTCTGACTATTTTTGAGACGATTGAAGGAAAACTTTCAAATATAAACAAAACTTCTAATAGATTTAGGGAGATTATCACAATGATATTTGAGTAAACCCAATTGAAGTTCCTCGAAACGGCCTGAATACCTAAGAGGCTGTTGAAATACCTTTAGTTAGTTAAACTACATATGTACTATCAATTGAAGTTATCAGTTATCTACATATAAATAGCTGCTCGTATTTTCAGTCATTTCTGTACAGAAAAGCTTTCCTTCTTTTAAATCATCTCCATTCTTCTTTCTATTATTTGACTCAATAGCTGACGACCTTTTTCAACTAAGACATAATTTAAATTCTAATGATTTTGTTTATGGAATTCAAGGTACGCCGTCCAGCTATCCAGAAGCAGTTCTACGATATCGAAGAGCGCACCATTGTACGACCAGTCGGCTCAGCTCTTGTTGAGCTCGACGAACCCCTATCGAAAGCCCAAAAAGGACCAGCCATCGTCTCATCCCTCGATGAGCATCATCATCATCAAGCAGCAGTATTCGCTGAGCATGGTCACGCAGTAGCTGTCACACCCGTAGCTCACGCAGTAGCTGTCACACCAGCAGCTCACACATTAGCCATTACTCCTACTGCTCACACTGTAGCCATAACTCCAGTGGGACACCATTTCCATCAAGAATCTGCTTTCATAGACAACCGTCACTTTGCCCCAGCAGTTCAACACGTTGCTTATTCCACCACCCCAGCACCAATCCACTTCTCTACCCCAGCTCCATTGATTGTATCTACAACTCCTCACTATTCGGAAGATTCCGTCTTGGTTGAAGCTGCGGCTAGAAACGTAGCTGAAACTGAACACGCTGCTTATGAAGCTAAATTGGTACATGAAGAAGCCGTAGCTAGGGCTCAAATCAATGCCAAAAACGCCCATTTGGCCGTAGAAGCTTTCTCAAACGGAGCTGCTTTGGAGAACCATCACGCTCTGGAGCAACAGCATGCTTTGGAGAACCACCAAGCTTTGGCCAACCAACAGGCTTTAGAAAACCATCATGCTTTGGCCAACCAACACGCTTTAGAAAGCCATCAGGCTTTGGCCAACCAACACGCCTTAGAAAGCCATCATGCTCTGGAAAACCATAACGCTTTTGAGGCTGCCAAGAATGTGAACCATCTGAGCCACGAAGAAGCTCAAGAGAATCAGCAGAGGCTGATCAAGCTTTTGACTGCTAGAGGAGGTGTAGCTGAAGTAGGCTTCGGAAGAGCCGGTCACTCCGAACACATCGGTGATGCTGGAATATCTAGAGCTCGTGTCTTGTCTGCAACCCCATCTCCACATCATGCACCCGTTGAAGAAAAGGTCAACACCAGGAGGATAGTAGTGTCCAGGCCAGTCCAGACTCTTCAGGAGATTGATGTTGTCGAACCAGCTACCAAGATTGAGCAAGTGGCTATCAATACACCCACTTTTATCAAGACAGCTAGGGTGGGCGTACAGAGAGTGCATACGTCAGTTCCGGTTTACGGAAAGGCTCTTGCACCAGCCGTTGCACATGCGCAAGTACCGGTCGGTTACTATCATTAGTGTCGTGGTAGTTGTGTAAGTTACAGAGGAAATTGGTGGTATGAGCTATGAGATAGTTTCCGCTGGAGCACATTGTGAGCTTTGCCCGGCACTCCCAGTTCAAAGATCACAATGTACTTCGCTGAGACGTGTAGCTGAAATGTAACGATCTGTAACATGTCTAATTATTTTATTGTAAATTATATTGTATTTTTCGATATATTTAATACGTTTTGTAAATAAATTCTCACTTTCTCTTTTTAATAGTGCGTCAAATAAATTAAATACGAATAAGTGATATAAAGCCTATTTATTTAATCCTTATTTTCTACTTAATGTCTTTTTATTAATTTATTTCTGAAGGTGTATAAACATTTTCAAGCGATTTTCCTTTATCTTATTTTGTGTACATATACAATTTGGTAGAGTTGGAGGTCTACATCTAAATTAAATTGCGACAAAACATCATATACGTATGTACATATGTATGTTTCCTTTTCAGTTCATCTACCCATAGTTCTTGCATCCAAAGATTATATAATAGATAGTGATAATATATAAATAAAAAAAATGGATGTGATCAGCCCATGACTATATCTACATATGTATTTGAGGAATATAAAAAGTAAAGAAAACAAAATTCGACAATGACGCAAGCATACACGTTCAAAAATACGGGTCTACCTCACGGGCCCGAATGTGAAATTACCGAAAACGCAAATATCGGAAGGCAAAGATCGAAAATCGAAAGATCTTAAGACGAAAGATAAAAAAAGGGTGTATGGTAAACGGTACATACTCACGTACATACTCACTTAATTTGCGCGAGCAGGATATAACAGGAACAAGAGGAACAGGCTTTTCCTCCCGCATTCTGGGCGCGCACATTAATAAGGGAGGAAAACCCTGTTCCTCTTGTTCCTATTATATCCTGCTCGCGCAAATTAAGTGAGTATGTACGTAAGTACATATGTACCGTTTACAATGTACCCTTTTTTTTGATCTTTCGATTTTCGATCTTTGCCTTCCGATATTTGCGTTTTCGGGCGTTTCACATTATTACTAAATATTCCTATGAATATTATAAGCATAAAATTTCAAGGAGATATAAATAATTTAAGAGTTAAAAAAATATATATTGTTTAAAAAAATAATACTACGAATTTTAATCAAAACCTTATCAAATCTCAGTTTTTACATAAAGAACAATATAATTTTTCAGTTCGATAATGTGGAAAAAATCGTGTGGTCCCAACGAAAAAATCCCACTTACGGTTAATCAAATTTATTTATTTTTGTTTACACGAAATTGATTCATAGGTTATACTGATTTTTTTTCGTGAAGAGCACACATACCAATTCAAAGGGTCGAAAATAATAGTGGAAGGTTTTTAAAATACAAGCCATCTATCACCCTCCTTGCCCCTATTAATAATGATATTATAATTATGAAATAAATATTCGTTTCAATAACATCTCTTAAGAGGGCGGCATTTTGAATCCTTCCTAAGAGCGGCACATAGTGGATAGCGACTGTACACCCGAAACCTTAATTTTGTTGCCGTTCCTTTCTTCGATATATATATTGAGTGAATGCGACAGTTGCGCCTCGACCAGGTAATACCTATTTTAAAGCGACAAAATCGAGGTTTCGTATTCTCCAGTTTTCTCCTCCGAAACTGGACCAATTTAAAAAAAAATTCATCATCGGTATGAGAAAGATATTTTCTATGTTTGCGTCTTCGTATTTTTTAAAAAATCAATCGTTAAATTAGCACGCTGGACTCTTTTCATCGGTGTAAAAACGAGGCGATTTTATAGATTTTTGGTGGCTCCTAGTTCATATAAAAAATAACTAATCAAAAAAATAAAAAGATAGAAACATGCCTATGGTGGATATCCATAGCATATTAAAAATAATTTCTCTAGTGCCATAATTGAGGAAGGGACAAGTGTAATGCGTTTGTATGGACAAAGCGCTGGTGTCTAGCCCTCTTAAGTAATGTTGAAATATTGAACGGTTTGAATCTGGAAATTTGCGAGAAATTTTAGATGGAATATGGACGAGATATATCAGATAGTGTGTCGGAAAGGATTTGATTTAATAATGAACGATAAATGTTATGATGCAAGATGATGATGGTAAGGATTATTAAAATTAAAAAAAATAGTCATTTAACGGAAACGCATACCAACCACATACCAAGCTAAGATTTACATATATGTATTTACTCAATATTTACGTGACTCAAAGATTTGGCATTGAAATTATTTGATACTTGATCAATTTGTTTCTGTAAAAGTGGTCCAATTCGAGCACACTTCTCAGTCACTAGCGTTGTTCGCCCAATAAAATGTTGTGTCAAGAAATTCATACAAAATAAGGAACGCTTATCGAATCGAGTGGCATTAAAAATTTACCATCGATCGAATGTTTGCTTATCATTTATGCATGTTCCAGGAAACGTGAAAGCTATTACGCTTTCGTAAGCAAGTACACACACACACACAAGTTTATACGGCTTACGATTGTGTAATGTCGACATTTTGGTCCAATTATGACGAATGGTCCCACGGGGCGTGATCCGGTCGTTTCCGGGATAATAACAATCCTAACACAGTCGGTTTTCTGTCACGATAGACACACAAAGGTCGTGATGAAAATGACGCTAGTTATGCCACTTTTTGTCCAAACAAAATGTTAATTTATGCTCGGAGCGAGCGAGACGACACGATCGTGTATTGCGCAATTCGAGACGAAAATTGCGTGCGTCTCGTTGGCAAAGTTGCACCATCGATCGTTTAGTTTAGGTAGTTGCTGGAAATCGGAACGAAAATACGTGCTTTTTGTACAAAATTAGGGTTGCCAATCATCAACATACATATGTGGGTACTTGAATCGATACTAAACAAATATTGAAGGTCTCTTTTATACGAATGATGGGCCGAGCAGAGAAATGTAATATTAATAGAAGTGGCTTTAGGTGTTATATTGTTGTCAAGTGACAGTTTGTCCATAGACAAACCTAAATATTTTTAGCATCAGTCGTATCTGACGCTTATTGCACGACGTATGTCCGATAAAAACTTCTCTGTTTGTTTATATTACTCGCAAGATGGGCAAGCATCGGTAAAAATTGCACAATACATTCAAAAACATACAATAAACAACATGGGATACATTTTTATAAGTAAATTGATTAGATTGTATTCCGTGCGATGTAGCGTATTTATAAAGACGTACCGCGTAAAATTGACAACAATTATTTATTCGTAAGGGCCCCTCTATTCTTATTACATCTCTCTGGGGCCGAGTTTTGGCAACCGGGAATTTCTCGGTGGGCTTTCAACTCTCACTGCAATTCAACAATAGTATCTTCAATTAAAAATATTTTACAATTGGTTTCTTATAGCAGTTGTTCAACTGACCCTCAGTTAATGTGTAGTTTTGTTTTGACTAATCTGTCAACTGTCAATGCTAATTCGCGAAAACGGTGACTGAGCAAAAACGCTTCTAGTTTTTTTTATTTTAATGAGTTATATAAGTCAAGTGTACTGGGTTGAAAAAATTACATCCTGTTGCAATAATTAATTATAATTCAGCGTCGACAATGTCTTATAGCAATTTTCGAATGATAGCGAACTGGTTTAATGGCGATGTATTTATTTTGCTTATTTTTTATAATTGAGAAATTTGAAATCGAACTATTTATAATACATATATGTATGTATGTATGTACATAATATGTGCAAAATCAAATATTTAAAAGTTCTAACTTGGGTGGACGGCTTGTTGAATGAATAAAGTTATACGGTTTTGTGTGTGGGTTATATTTTGAAGATTATTTTAAATCGCAAAAATATTATAAGCATGATGTAATATAAATCTATGTATTTATGTTTTCACATTAAAATATATAATAAATATTTAGTTTAATTTTAGAATTTTCTAGGATTTAATAAAAAGAAAACTTAACATGACTAATGAAAAATTAAAAAAAGAAATTGCGTGTTGAAAATAGCAATTTAATGAAATAACGGTTTCCCTAATATTTTCCAGCAAATTTTATAACAAAGATCGTGCGAAAGTTGATATATTACGAATATGTCCGATTGGGTTACGTTAAACGAGTATTATAAAAATGGAGAGAATAAATTCTGAAATTAAAACAATTTATATGTGAAATTCTAAGCCATCCAAATTTTCCATTTCAAAAACAGTGCAGATAATTCACAAAATTTTAAGACCCTCAATTAAGGAAGTCGTGCCATTTTGTTACAAGCTTTTTATTAGTTTTACTTGTTTCAGATGCATTGTATCGTAGATTTTGTGCTACTTTTAAGTTTTATTAAAATTTTTGGTTGATAATTTCAGCAAAAATATTATTTTGGTTCGGAACTTAGATTCGATTTTTCATCGATTCTTCGTTCAAATTTTATCAATTATTTCAAAAGTGTTTTATTATTCGTACATAGATGTCATTAACAAAAATAAAATAATGTTTTCAAATTCATTCACCGCCTTTTATTAATTATTTTAATAAATAAATAATAATTAATATGTTAATAATAATTTCAAACATGGAACAGCGCTACTTAATTTACACTATCATTACAATAACGTTCAACTTCGGGAGGTTTGCTTGAAAACTGTCAAAACTGAAACTTAATGACTTACATACATACTATGTAATTACAAATTTAATAATTCAACCTTTAAACACAAAGTATAGATGTGCCGCTTTAATTCTCACGAAATCGTTAAAAAGACAAGGTAAGTTTGATGTGTAAATCCAAACACTGCATTAGGGTCAAACATTTGGCTTCATACAAACACCATCTAACACACATAATTTTAAATGAAATATGAATATGAAATATGAATTTCGATAGATTCCCTGTAAAAAGGGATAAGAATATAAAAATTGTTCAAACAAAACTAAAAGCTAATCAAGAAGATTTATCTCACAATAGTTAATAGTGGGAAAAAATCCCAAGTGAAAATACGCAATTTTGACTTTTGATTTGAACTGGACGACTACTTAGAGAGATTTGAAAGCTGAAAAGTACAACATATGAAAGATAAAATACCCGACTATAGATTTCAATATTCATTTTGAACAGGAAATTGACAGATTTTGAGACATCGACCGAACAACACCAAGCTTTCAAATCTCTCTAAGTAGTCATCCAGTTCAAATCAAAAGTCAAAAGTACGTATTTTCACTTGGGATTTTTTCCCACTGTTAATACTATTTTATATTGAGGTCTTTCTATTGAAACATGTTTATTGGGATAGTGTTCTGGACACACTATTTTTTTTTCGTTTAAAAGGGTTAATTGGAAGTGTGCTGAATTTTAAATCGGTAAAATTGCGAGCAAAAAGCTCGTACTAGTATTTACTCGTATTTACACGAATCTGAATTGAATTAATAGGGATAATATATTAAATTATCTTTATATGAGAATTAAATAAAATTCCACTTAGAAAAATCATATTTCGACTATTTTTGTAGATTAATAACAAAAATTCTATTGATAACTGGCTAACCTCGATAAAATAAACGAATTTTTCGACCGAACAACACCAAGATATAGAAAAATCGCACGACTTAAAAAAAACATATACATACATATCTCCGAATCTCGAACCAATCAACATTTTTTATTACCAGATTTGTGTTCACTGGGCATAGATCTATGTATAAGAAAATTCATATCTCGTCTCTGAACCAAAAAAAAGTCGTCATTTGTCGAACAGTGTTATATTATCATATCACAATTTGCAGTAGTAAAAGAATGTATTTTCTGTCATTAAAATTTGTCTCGAAATATGTATACATAAGATTTTCACATCCATTGTTTCAATGTAGGCCTATTTCTTTCCTATACCTACACCTGCATAATAGAAGATTTAAAATATCTATGCCTTCGTGAGATGGAGACCAGGCAATGTTCAGATTTTACCACTTGTTACTTTGTGTGAATGACGACACGCCACAACAGTTCAACACACATTACACGAGATGTTTTCTCAAAAGAAGCAAGTGGGTAGTAAAAACCGCGTGACTCGGAACACGTTCCGGTCAAATCCAACAAGGAAAACAGCTTCTGGCAAAAGGCCGGATGGTGAAGATCGCGACCTTACACCGTTCGTCGAACTGCATCAACAATAATAATGCACTCTGTATCCAAAAAGAGAAAAAAAAAATCGTCTAGGCGTGTCTCACATGAGAAAAGTTTCGTCACCGCTCATAAATTCTAACGCTTATTTGCATGTGTCATGAGAGTTGCTTTGAAACCCGTCTCGTTAGTAGAACTTTGCTTTTTACTACGCGTGTATTGATAATAGATCGATAGATGTGAACCTTGAGACCTGTTGACCCAGAGAAGTAATGGTAGCAAAAAACTGACTCAGCTGCTTGTATACTCATATCTATCTATCTATCTATGGTTCTGGTAAACTACAAGTCAAAGCCCTCGACGAAGGCAATGGTAGGGGTGAAGGTTGTGCGAGATGACGGACAACGGTTTCCTATTAATCTTCAAAGTAATATTGCATAAAAAATTGTTAGAATGTTTCTCAAACATGTCATGAAAAATTTATAAATTATAGTTAAATATATGTAAGTACAATTGTGCGTTTTCGATAGATTCCACTGAGACGTGGAGTATTGATATTTGTTTACGTCATATTTTTCTTAGTAATTTACATATATACATTGTTTGGATTTGTAGTTCGGTTCGATGGACCATGTTGGGGAATGACGTGGAGTTAGTTGATTGAAATGCCTTTCTTCTTTCTTTGTAATCCTTTATTATTTAACGATATATAACTTTCCGGAATTGCCCAATGATGTGAACTACCGACGGCTCTATGCTTCCTCGGTGATTCGAGCTGCAAGTCAAGAGGTCCGCTTTTTACCAGCAGGTAAGCGTGTCTTCATAGGTGTTTCTATGAAGACTACCTTTATGTATCTAGGCGTGTCTTTGATGACTACCCCTGCGTGTCTAGGTGTGTTTTTGGGGACCACCTTTGCGTGTCTGGTTAAATGTGCGTGAACAATTCCCCTCATTGAGCATTAAATGAATGGTGGGGGAACGTATGTTATAACATACGTAAACACAAGTCTGTCAATACGTAATCACTCGTTCCATTTACGAAAGCCCACTCCCCACACTTTGGAACAGATGCACAAAAGCAACTGTCAGTATATAGTTTTAGCGTGCGCATCTTTTTCATTTACTGGAGTATTACATATGTACATATACACATATGTATTACCGGATTGACATGATGCGAGTAGCTTGGGAGTCCAAAACGTTAAAAACTGATTGAATCACCTGTTGCCATGCTGCGAGTAACGTCCAAGCTAGTCGTTAAAGTTACTTGACTTGGTCCAAACTCGTATCGTGTCAACCCAGTATTATATACATATATAAGTAATACTAAAACGACTCTAAAACTTATTTGAAGCCTTGTTCATGATCGCCATTGATAATGCTAACTCGCTTAATGTTAACTTTCAGGGTTTGTTGATATGATTTTTTAGGATATAATAATGATAATTTATTTTTATTTTTACTAATGATATATCTATACAAGGTTTTACCGTGTTTTTACTAGGCAATTCAATATAAGTTTTTAATGAACAAAAATATAAACGAAGTACAAAATCACGTGAAAAAAAACTGTTTTTTTAATGACAATTTCGCCAATTTATCCACCGTCATTATAGAATAGTAAAAAACAGAAATAAAAAGAAAATTTGAAAACATATCTACGATTCAAAATTCAATAACTCCTCAAGCAGATGCGTTTATTCTAGATTAGACAAATCTAAGTTAATAACAATTTGGTTGAACAGCTTGATGCCCTTTGTAATGGGCAATGAAAACACCACGTTGATACGTGCAATAGGAGAAGACAACAAACTGCGGTATCTACATATGTACCCGAGTTGTTTGGGAACATTGAAGCTCAATTCCGCAAAAAATTGAGGATTATTAACTAAACCAACTAGCAATTTGTAGAAGTGTTTTCTCAAATTTACTCTACGTCGTGACGCCGGAGAATTATAGCCTAGTGCTTCCGGAAAAGAAAAGAGCAAAAGATAGCTATCGTAAATTCGTAAGATTCATATAGAATTCGAAAATTATAGATTCATTTAGAATTCGAAGCACAAAAGCTCTCTGAAATTTGAACACAATCGAACCGGAAGTAGCATTCATCTTCTAAACCGATCGATGATCTGTGCTTCGACGAATATGTCCCTACTAACCACGAGTTAAGATCAAGGATCATAAGTCAAAATTCTTGAGTTATTTTATTTAAAAAAAAGGATAGTAATATATGGCGTGGCTGTCTCATTTTCCTTCTAATTAATTAGTATTTATTTCTTAGAAGCTAATTCAGACATAGCAGTGTTCAAGGTGTTAAATCGCCTGCAGACTCTCCTGACACTGGCCTGCTTGCGTTAAACATTGACAGAATATGTGTAAATCTATGCAGTATAATATTATCATTATTACTTAATACATACATATGTACATGGATGAAGACGTACATATACATATAGTTGAGTATGTACACGGTAAATAGATCATCAATTCGTTGGGATTCAATACGAAATTAAGTAAACAATTAAAGATTAAAAATATATCTACATTTGGGAATATGACTGTATGCGTTGAAAAGGACAAAAAAACAGAGGACAACTGGCGCATGCGGCTCTTTGCAGGATAAAGTGCGTCCACCTATTCTCTACGCAACATTCGAAATATACATAGAACGATCCTGAAACGTAATTTTGTTTCAGCTTCAGAATTTAAATATATGTGAACGTTTGTTTATCATGGATTCAAGCAATAAGTTTGCCATAAATTCCGTTACCATTATGTACTTAATTCATTTATGTATGTATGTATGTATGTACATACTTATGTATGCATCAATAGACGACTTTTTGCGATCACGAGAAAATTCATCCTCGGGATTTTTTTCTACTAGTATTTAAGGGGTAGGTCTATTTCTACCCATATTTCAATTCTGCTGTATATAAAAAGATCCAAAAATTAAACTAAGAAAATATATTGGAATTTTTGTACAGAAATGACCGCTAAAATTCGGAGTCGTTTATAAAGTTGTATTAAATTAGTATAAAATGTGACTTTAAATTTAACTGAGCAAAAAACAAAATTGCCGGAGTGGACACTAATCAATCTTTACTAAGTTTGATTCACTGAAGGTATGTGTTAGGTGTGTGTTGTTTAATAAAATATTGAAGTAATAATAAGTATTTCAAAGCAATACAAAATTACAATCAATAGAAAAAACACCTGATTGTTGATTCCAATACTCAATTTTGGCACAGCAATACTAGATTTTAAATGAAGGACTGCAAAAGGCAAAACTCTATAAAAATCGCACATTTTTAAACGCTCGTACCTCTTAAACGAGAGCAAGCCAATAAAAATTATTGTCATGTAATTAAAATGAGTGGGGTCCACATGCATTAAAAAGAAAAAGTAAATTTATCGTCATACATAAACTTCATTTTAATTTTAAAAATACATATATAAAAATAATAATGCGTTAAATGTTTGAAAATTCAATCTCACCCTTAATTTTGTTTTTATTATTCCTGCTTAGGAGTTGACGTTGGCTTAATTGGTAATACTCTTTCAGTAGCAGTTGACGTTGGCTTAGTTGTTAATAAAGTTTTAAGAAGGATATCTATAAGGATACAGCTCGGGTTCGTTTTTTAAAGTTATCCAAGTACTTGAATTCTTTTTTTAGCCTTTTGGAATTATCTTGGGATTTGAAAAACGTACTTTTATAACGTGCACGCGTGTTCAACCAATTTATTTAATTTGAGAAAAAATACCCGGATCGATAACGTGTCACTACGAACTCCGAAAAACAACTGAAGTTCAAAACAACATAAATGAAACAAAATATTTCTGCTTATCCATAAAAATTGCGCTCCCGCTTCGGACTGTATTTTCGTTTCCGTTTCAAATAAACGCGGCAATAAGTTATCAATTCGAATATCGAATATTCGAATATTCGGATTGGAAACTCTAGTCTAATATATGTAGGATGTACAAAAACCAGCTGCAAATACAATCCCCGAGAAATTAAAATTCAACTCATACATCACATACAATAATAAAAATAAAGATGAGCGCAGGCTACCAAACAGATAGGTTTGGTAGCCTGCGATATCACACGCTCTCCGATAATCTCCGATATCACACGCTCACTGATTCAGTAATGATTGATTTGTAAATAGAAAACGTGATTTTTGTTGCTCAGTGTTATTGCTAAAATATTTATAAAACCATATGCTGCGTCTTTATGTAATTTCCCAATTTTTCATAGTATTTGGCTCCTTGTTTGCAAAAGGATCCCAACTAGGGATCCCAAATCCGAGTATTCGAATACTTTTTATACGAACTTATTTTTTTTATTTTCAATCTACAGCACATTTAGTTCTATTTGATGTTCCGGATAATGATTCTCTTAAAAAAATTAATAATATCTTGAACTTCTTAAAACTACAAATAAATAATTAAAGGCTAATATTCGATATTCGAATATTTGGGATCCCTAATACCAACCACTGTCGTAAACATTAACATTCAAATAAGATAATGGTTTCAACAATTACAAGAAAATAATGTGTAACATAGACAGTGATCACTGAATCAGTAGCTATTAAAATAGACTAAAGATGTATTGCAAAAAAATGCTTTTAGAAATCAAATGTATGTAATTTAAATAAAATTTTCATACGTTTCTGAATCGTAACAAAAATAAACCAATAAATAGTTCAAAAATTACAAATTCAAGTATAAATTTAAAACAAGCAATTTGCAATTATTATTATTTCAATTTATATAAAAATACACAAATAAATCTAAAAAGTTTGACAAATCCAATAAAACCATTTTCGAATGTCCTCACTTAGTAGTAGAAAGGATACTAGCCGTACGATTTATTGATAAGCAATAAAATTTGACGATTTGCGAGATCTTACTGTGTATACACAGCATCGTATACGACGTGAACCGGATGTTCGACCTTGACTGTTATGCGCGCGCGGACATGAATGGGTTAAGGAAGTGTTCTGGGTGATCGTGGAGAAGGTCAAGTTGAGCTGTTTGTATAAATTGGTTCACACACCCCTGGACTGCATCAGTGCACGATTGGGATCATTGTTGAGAACAACTGACCACCTGTGACCACATACACCCCAAACTGTAAGTCCAATTTTTATTAGCCGTCTCGTAAAGCAGCTTTGACGGGGCTGGAGATTAAGTGAACGCACAGTGAAATTTATCGAGTGTAGTTTATTTTATACAATTAATGGATTAAATAATAAAAAAAAATAATCATTTAACAAGATTCCTATGTAGATTCAATACTGTTTAATATATTATATATTACATATTGTGGAAACAATTACGATTCAATGTGTGAAAGTGACTAGAAGCAACTTTTAGCCTACATTAAGTTTGTTGTCAGAAAGTTGCAGAAGACTTTATCGATATTTATATGTCAATAATTTTCCAAAGGATTCGAAATATGTATGTACGTACCTATATACTAATAAGAAAATGCTTTGATTAGCTATTTGAATACTTTTAAATGAGTAGAAATACACAATTTAAAGACTGATGCGTTGTAGTACATATCTCAAAAGAATCTTAGCAACATTTGAAGAGGTTTTTAATATAAATTGAGTATGTAATATAATATACTTTTCATATATGTATATTTAAAGTCTCTTTTAACTCGCATAAAAGCAACATTGTCAAAGTTTAATTAAATATAATGTATATGAAAGGATTTGCATTGAGATTTATTGTAAAAGTTTGTATGTAACAATTTTTTTTAAACATTGCAGTTTACTAATACTTTTTATATACAACGTAATACGCATTTGGCCCTGGTTTTCTTTAATAGGCGATGATACAATTTCACTCACAAAGGGCATGATAAATACGATAGACTGGTTTAAAGTTATAATGTCGTTCGTGACATTGGCACAGTTAACCCACTCTAGGAAATCGTTAGCGAAAACACATCTAAATGGTTCAATCGGATCGTGCATATTCCGATATCGTTCACACCGGCGGATACGTGAGCGCAATTCTGGGTTACGAATTTAATTATTTCGATTTCATTTTCAGTTCAAGATGAAGTTCATCGCCTCTTTGTTGACTTTGGCTCTCCTCTCCGAAGCCTGTCTGGCCCAACTGGTTTACCAGCAGCCGATCGCTCTGCAACTGGCAGCCAACCATCAAAATTCTGGTGTTCCACATAAGGCTGTTGAGATAAATGCTGCTCACGAATCACTCCTGCCCCCAGAACTTCTCAAGTCTAAGAAGTTCTATGACGATCCTCGCGTAGCTGCTGCCCTCTCTAAAGACTCCTGGTTCGGCGATAAGGAGTCTCAAGTCTACGAAAGGGAAGCTGAGAAGATTCCCAGAGAACGCATCTACAAGCTGGCTAAAGACGCTGGATTCATCAGGAGGAGATAGATACATAGATCTGATAGACTGAAGATTTTTTTAAATATAGTTAATTATTTAATTTATTTATTTTTTTTATAATGAAATAATATGATGTCCAAAGTGAGTGTGTGAATGCGATGTAATTTGAAGGCTGTTTAAAAATAAATGGATATAAATATTTATGACTTCGTTTCATTGTTATTATTCGAATGCTTTTTTTAACAGGCATGTTAATTATTAAACCTACATACATACAATGGTAAATTTAATATGAAGTCTTCTCAAAATGTATATACATACATATGTACCTACATGTTTGTGTATAAAATAATACAGGAAATAAATACACGGAATTAAGATTTATATCGGTTGTATTAGAATATTTTAAAAATTATTAAGAAAATATATAAAATATGATTTGTTTATTTCATCAAAAAATTTTCTATTGCAAATGTTTATGGTAAATGTACTAATGAAAAAAATTGAAAACAGTATTGTTGATAGTCATTTCAGCCTTAAAATAAAAATATCGTTTCAATATATCCTTTTCAAATTATATTTATTAAAATATAAAAAAAATATACACATATTGGCATTAAAAAAAGAGTCAACTTCAGTGAATGACGGTTTTAATTTTGAGTGCATTTGAATGTGTCGAACAAAATAATAATTGTATAAAAAAAACATAGATAAAATAATAATCAAAAACAAATGAAAGAAAAAAGAAAAAAATGCACCAATTTCAAAAGAAAACCATATATTTATCGTCTGACTTCATGATGACTCTAAATTGATCGAATCGGTCTAGAAAATAGGATGCTGTGGTTCTCGCATAAGTCGAACACAACAAATGAATACTATTTGTTTCAATTGAGTTTAGTTCGATATGATTTTGTTGGAAAATTTTCGTACATCTTACTTAGGCATTCTGATTTCTCGATGATTTTTATTTCTCGAGAAATGAGAATTCTCGATTTCACTTCTCAATATTATCGAGAAATTTTGACCAATGAAAAAATATATTTATGTAATAATATCACATTACATATACATACATAGTATTGCAGATAGATTTAAATATGTATGTTGGACTGTTGATCAACAACTCGCCATATTACATTTTGATTGGCATAAGTTTGGAATTTGCTATAAATTTCAATAGTGAAATATCAAGCGGCAACTCACTACAATTAAATTTTAATTTTTAATAGTTAACGTAACTCGCAAATGAGCTAATATTTAGGTACATATACGCTTTTAAAATGACATTAGCCCTAAATAATTTTGTATTTTGACAATTCCCACGCAGAGTGATTTATTTTTATAAGAGCGGGGTCTTAGGGAAGATAAGGTTGGAAATATGTAGTATATAGAAAACGGTTCCCGGAAAGATGCACTAAATTGCACTGAATAGTAGCGCAGTTTCGAGAAGTCCTAATTTTCAAAGGTGCTCTAAAAGAACTTACATAATATAATTTCACAAAAAACGGTGGATTATTCTGTTGAATTAATAACAAAAATTCTATTGATAACTGGCTTACCTCGATAAAATAAACGAATTTTTGTTATTAATCCACAAGAATAGTCGAAATATGATTTTTCTAAGTAGAATTTTATTTAATTCTCATATAAAGATAATTTAATATATAATCCCTATTAATTCAATTCAGATTCGTGTAAATAGGAGTGAATAATAGTACGAGTATTTAGCTCGCAATTTTACCGATTTAAAATTCAGGATACTTCCAATTAACCCTTTTAAACGTAAACAAAAAATAGTGTGGCCAAAAAATAGGATTTGAAAGCTGAAAAGTACTACAAATGAAAGATAAAACACCCGACTATAGATTCCAATATTCATTTTGAACAGGAAATTGACAAATTTTGAGACATCGACCGAACAACACCAAGATATAGAAAAATCGCGCGATTTAAAAAACACATACATATGTATGTATGTATATCTCCGAATCTCAAGCCAATCAACATTTTTTATTACCAGATTCGTGTTCACTGGGCATAGATCTATAAGAAAAGTCATATCTCGCCTCTGAACGAAAAAAAGTCGCCATTTGTCGAACAGTGTAATAAAAAAATGCATTATAGAAATTCTCAAGAAATCTAGATATTTCCCAAGAAATTAGAATTCTCGATTTGACATTTTTCTCGAAAAATAATTCTCGAGGGGAAACACTAGTAATACTTGTGTTGTTATTTCAGTTATAGTGATAGTGGATTGATTTTTCATTGGAGGAGGGATCATCGAGGAGGGTGAGGAAGTTTTGCGATAATGGGAAAGTTCGACCTAGTGCTTTTGATACTTCTTATACATACATATATCTCAAATACATGGGCAAAGTCACGGTTTGGTCACATCCAATTTTTTTTCAAAAAAATACGTATTATAATTACTTTTTACTACTTTCATCTATGGATTATTTTAAAAACACAATACATGTATGCATGTACATACATACATATATCCATTATTTGTTTGAACATTTTTCTGAAGATGTCTCTATATGATGTATCATTTTTTGTATAAAATTATATTTTTCGATATTCTATTATATATGTATACGTACTTGTAGCGTTTTTTGGAAAAGTACCATCTATTGGGAAAGTGGTAAACTTAATACACCGTTTTAAGTTTTACATATAATATTTATTTTTACTTATTTACGTAAATATTGCATTTTTTTTATTTCAGTGCACATGTAAACATGATTATTATTTTATCCAGGACATCATTTAAGAAGTGATCTGCGGAACAATTTCGTCCAGTCTTTCTGTGGATTTTGCTTTTTAATTTAGGCGAATTATTCTTATCACATATAATGTTATTTAGAAAGGTACATCCATGAAGCAGTAATTGTACGAGACACGAAGATCACATTAGGAGGTAAAAGATATCTGACTCAACAAAGGCTCCTTGATTTCTGTCCTTCATTTTGAAAATTATATTTAGTTATCTTTTTCCAAAATGGAAGCAAACAATTTGAAGAAATGAAGAATTTTGAAGGAAAATCGTTTTCAGTCCATATAAAGTACATACATATATGTATATGAAGAACAGTTGTGAATAATATTTCAGAATCGCAATGGTATTTATTCATTGGAATCAATTTTTAATCAGGGCTTAGAGTTTTATAATTTATAAATAATTATTATTATTCCAAATAAAAGAAGACAGCAACAGAGATTCAGACACTTAAAGCAAGAGAATTATCAAAATACAATATATGTAAGAAATTACAAGTTTATATGAAGTGTAATTTTTTGACATGATATTTTATTTGAAATAAATTCAGTCTCGAAGCTAGGATGTTATAGAAACCTTACAAAATGTGAAAAGTTATAGACAATCTGGATATGAACAGATGAAAATTGCTACTACTGAGATTGCAGAGAATCTTGAATGCAGTACAGAATTTCCAGCCGAAAATGAAGTGAGAGCTAAAAAGGAAAACGCGTCAATTTGACTTCGAAGAAGGTATATATAATACATATGTATATATATATATATATAGGAGAATAAATTTAAAATAAACTTTTCAATCATATTCTGGACGTGACCTTTAATTCTCTGAATAAACGATTCGTGCATCTGGAAACACATGGAAAATTTTTACAGTTTTTACATGACATTTTTAAACTCAAGGATATTTATAGTATGTAGATTACAAAACGCTAGAAAATTATTGTACTATCTCTAGTGAAGTTTTTCCAAATGAAAATTCATTAATTTATATTAAATCTACATTGGCTGCCACTATAGACTTCACATTTCAAACAAAGTTAGAAGGGTAAACTGTAGTAGATTGTTGTAGTTGATTGTCACAGTTGCTATCATTATTTTAAAGTATTTCATATTTTCAAAATAAAAATAGTATTCATACATTTTGTGCAGTTTTTTTTGAAATTCACAATCGTTCAATCGAAAGTTCGAAAAAACACATTGGGGGCGGCATTTCGAAGACTTGCATAAAACTGACTTGCACGGCCCTGCACACACGACAAACCTTTATGTCAAGGTTCAAATCAATAAACCACTAAAGTTTTGTGGTTTAATTGACTTAAACCTTGCAAGATGCCTCGATTTTTTTCGACATGTAAATGTTTTCAATTGAAAATGATATAATTTCAAGGATTGTAACATTGCATTTTACACGTGTTTAATAAATATAATCCAAAGGTGAGTGCCGATAATCTGGCTCAACATTCAATATAGTATAATATTATACATACCTACATACAAACATAGAGTAGAAATCAGTATCAGTTGTTTTTTATGCGGTTTTTCAAATGTCATTAAAATTATCTTGAAGAAACAACATTTTTGCGGTTATTATCTCATCAATTACTAACTATAAAATTTTGTTAATACGGAAGTATTCCTTTTTAGTGCCAAAGATGCATGGTGGATTTGAGAAGTTTGTCGAATTCTATTATCGATAATCTTATTGTTAGTTTCAATTGTTTATTATCGTGCGGTTTCCCATAATATTGTAAAAAGATATTTTTTTTCTGTGGTATATTGTCACATCCGTGTAAATAATCTAGCGCTAGCCCTTTAACCCTAAGTTAGTTTAAAATAACTCCGTTTTTCTTACTGCTAAAGATGTGAATATTGCTTTTACAATTCAATCAAAATCAAAATCTTTATACCAATCCAAACACAATATCTTTGTTCAGATTATTCATTTTAGCCATCACTCTTAAATATTTTTGGTTATTTAAAAATTACGTTTATTGATCAATTGGTTCGCGGTAAAAAAAATATTAAAAAATAAATAAAAAATTTATTATAATTATATTATACATAAAATCTTTGACTTATTTTAACACGTATTTTGATGTGTTTATATACTTTTTTATTTTAATTTTTAATAATAGATTTTAATATATATATATAAATATATATATATATATATATATATATATATATATATATATATATATATATATATATATATATATATATATATATATATATATATATATATATATATATATATATATATATATATATATATATCATCATCATCATCATTTACAGCCATTCGCCATCCACTGCTGGATGAAGGCCTCTCCAACACGCTTCCACTCGTCTCTGTTTTGCGCAACACTCATCCATCTCATTCCGCACATTTTCCTAATTTCGTTCACCCATCTTCCTTGCGGTCTTCCTTTTACTCTTTTGCCTTCTCTCGGGTAGCATTCAAGCACTTCTTTTGTCCACCTTTCGTCCATCCTCCTAGCTACGTGACCCGCCCATTACCATTTCAATCTCTTCACTCTATCCACTATGTCCACTACCCTTGTCATATTTCTCACCCACGTGTTCCGCTTTCTGTCTTTCCTCGTTATGCCAAGCATACAGCGTTCCATACTTCTTTGAGTGCATTGGATTTTATTTTGCATCTTGGCGTTCAGTGTCCAAGTTTCACATCCATACGTCATCACTGGCAAAACGCATTGATCAAAGATCCTTTTCTTCAGGGAGAGTGGCATTTTTGATTTAAAAACAGCATTCATCCGTCCAAATGCACTCCACCCTAATTTCATACGTCTCTTTATCTCTTCATTTTTACTACCAGACATGTCAATTATTTGACCTAAATATAAATAATTATTTACTACTTCTACTGGTTTATCATCTAAGGGGATGCTATCAGGCATGCAATAACTATTGAACATTAGTTTAGTCTTATCTACGTTAATTTTTAATCCTACTTTTCTACTTTCCCTGTCCAGCTGTGTTAGTCTGATAAGTAGGTCAGCTGAATCACGAGCTACTAAAACTATATCGTCTGCGAACCGAAGGTGACTCAAAAAGCGACCATTGATGCTTACTCCGGCTGTATCCCAATCCAATTTCCTGAAAACTCCCTCAAGCACCGCATTGAATAACTTGGGCGAGATTGTATCTCCTTGTCTTACTCCTTTTCCTATGCTAAATCTATCTGTACCTGAAAAAATTTTAACCGAAGCTGTGGCATTCTTATATATTGCAGCTAACAGTCCCACATAGGGTTCCGGCACTCCCTGTGTTTTTAGAGCGTTAAGTACTGCATTATGACTAACTGTATCGAAGGCTTTCTCATAATCGACGAAACCTAGGCACAATGGCCGTTGATATTCGTTGGCGCGCTCGATTAGTTCGCCAACTACTTGGAGGTGGTCCATTGTGCTGAAATTTGCCCTAAACCCTGCCTGCTCTATAGGTTGGTTCTCGTCGAGGATATTCTTCAGCCTTTCTGTAATAACCTTCGTGAAGAGCTTGTAGACCGCTGAAAGTAGACTAATGGGTCGGTAGTTCTTGATATCGCTTTTGTCGCCTTTTTTGTGTATTAAAATGATAGTTGCGTTATTCCATCCTTCTGGTATAGCTTGTTCTGGATGCATTTGCTGAAAAGCCTAGCTAAGATATTAATTAGGGGGGGGCCGCCACATTTTAGTAAGTCAATGGGAATATTATCTTCCCCTGGGGTTTTACCGTTCTTTGCAGTTTTTAGCGCGGCCTCTACTTCGCTAGGCAATACTGCAGGAACCCTTTGGCCGTGTGTCGATTCCAGAGCGGGGAATTGGCCGTTGTCGTTCTCGTATAGTTTATATATATATATATATATATATATATATATATATATATATATATATATATATATATATATATATATATATATATATATATTATGTTACTTGATATTAAGCTGAAACTCATGTGTAGATATGAAATTTCAGTTCAATTTGGTTTCGGAGAAAAACTCAAATATTTCTATTCTTGAGTTAGAGGCATAGATCTAGAATAGACTAGATATGGCATTACTACAAATTTCGTTGGAGATCTTGTCGCCACTAACTGAGGGGGGTTTAACTATCGGGGGGAAGTTGGGGAAAAAAAAGGTTTTTTCCCTACGACGCAGCGGTCGGCGTTTTTTTCACTTCCCCCCGCTAGTTAAACCCCCCGCACCCCTCAGTTAGTGACAAAAAGATGAAAAGATCTCCGCAATCGACCTTTCCTACTTAGAAGCTACTAACCTTTTGAGAGAAAAGTGTGCATGCGCCATGTATTTTGCATGCGCTAAAAGGGAGACCAGTATAAACCGTGAGGGCGAATCTATGTATTATACATCTATGGTTAGAGGCAAAAATATTAAAATAAATACTTTCAGCCCTATCTTTTGAGCAGCTTAGGAGTTAATTAAGTCATAAAGATTACAAAAAATTAGACGTGCGGGGAAATGTTCCACTTCCAGTAAATCTATGAATTGAAGTATGAACTTTTTGCCCGATAAATGAGATATTATACAATCAAATCAAAGTTATGTAAGTACTAAAGCTACAGCGGGATCAAAAGATCTTATCAGATCAGATTAAAATTTTATATAATAATAAATAAAACAAGCTGAATGCAAAATCACCACACAAGTATTATTAAATGAAATTGCACAGTGATATAAAACAAGGTTAATATTCACCAGCTGGACGTATGCAGTCTCCATAGTAATAGCTTAAGAGCTTTTGCTGATCATCTTCTTCAATTGAAAAGGTTTCACATAATTAAACAAACACTGATATTTATATTTGAATTATATCAATTATTTTTAAAATTCAAATTCACTAAAATACAAACAAATGAATGTTTTTCACACGCAAAGGAAAACTTCAACACAGTCAAATAATTTAAATTATTATGAAAAAAACACGCACAAAATCACTTTAACTCGCAATTTAATTAGTTTAATGAGTTTTAACTTATTCAAGAATGATATTATACTGATTGATTTTATTTTATGATTAATTGAAACGTTAAACATTCGCGATCAAATTTTGCCTGGTATGAGGCTCGACAATTTTTCGTCCACTGAAATCGAATGAAAATAAAAAAGCGAATACAATTTTTAAAATTTAAATCCAAATATTTATTTTGAAGGCTTTTCTTTCGTTTGATAATATTATATTCGAAAAATACAGTCCCACCATTGCAAGATCTACAGTAAGACTACTTTTTACCAGCTTTTTATTAGTTTCATTAATTAGTTAGGGAAATTCTTATTGTTACTTCTAAATTCTTAAATTCTTACTTCCATTCTTCCGATCGCTTTGATACTTTACCGACATACGGGGGGTCAGATGTCAATAGCATTGACAAACGTCTCCAGCATGGCGCTAGAGGAAGTCAATTATTAACGAAATTATTACAAATTGCATCGAAATCATCTGTCAGATCAACATCGTGAAAGTTGGCTATCCAGAAGCGCCTTTCTGCTGCCTTCTACGCAACTCAAAGGCTAGATAGTTGAACAGTTTGATAATGATAAACACATATACTCGTACACATATACCGGCTATGAAAAAGTTCTCGATAAACATTTGAGCACTAAAATATGGAAAATAGAGCATATTATATTTTCAATGACACAAAAGCTCATCTTCCGGCTGTCGGATTTTGATTATAAATTGTGTCTTACTTTATATTGTCATAACTACAGGTAGGATAGTCACAGTGCTATCCATTGTTCGGCAAACTTTTAACAATGCATTTACAACCTTTGAACAATACACGGCCCCCTCAGGCTCCGGTGACTAGTAATAACAATTAAAACTACAGAATATAGAAATAATAGAAACTCACACAAGACAAAAGTTCTACTTCCGAGATTTTACTAAGATTTTGTATAAATATGTGAAGCATAAAATTTCAAGAAGATCACAACATTTTTTACTTCTCTCAGAGGAAAAAATCCTACTTCCGATTAACCAAATTTTTTTATTTATTTTTTTTACATGTAATTGATACAAGGATTATACTGAAATTTCGAAAAAAATAGTGGAAGAAAAATTAAACAAGAGTAAAGTGCCAATTCCGGTTGATGGGTGTTCACTAAATTTTATATATAACTTGGTATTAAGTTAAAACTTCTAGATATGAAATTTCAGTCCAATTCACTAAATAGTTTCTGAGAAAAACATAAAAAACCTCAATTCTCTAGAGTAAAAGTACTACTTCCGGTTGAGGTAAAAATATTAGTGTAAGAAATGTATTTATTTATTTATATATACACAAAAAATCAGTATAATCTGTTGACTGATTTGGGAGATAATTGAATTCAAAAGCTTAAAAAAAAAGAGGACACCTAGTATAAGGAGAGGTACCATTTCCGGCCAACTTAAAAATGTACGTCGTATCGATTGGCATTTCAGTAACCGATACTAAGTTTCAGTGTTCAAAAAATACACAGACACACATACACATTTTTCCTAGATCTAGATCAAAACTAAATAAAAAAATCTCTATTATTGTTGATCTTACTAAAATCGATCAAGTTAGAGTCGGAGTCGTATCATAAAATAAAGTCGGAGTCCGAGTCGATCAATTTTGATCCAACTCCACAGCTTGGTTTTTTGGACCATATGCATTATATCAGATCACAAGGCAAGTTTTTTCGACCGACCTGTACCAAGACCTCAAGACAAATAATACAATCAGCTCGGAGATTACACTACCTGTGCACAGACAGCCTCGCGAGCCAAATTCGTGCTAGTAAATTAGGCAAATCGGCGTTTTAATGTTCGCACATGATGTTAACTAACGCAAGCCGAATGTTACAATGAGGGTATCTTCCACTTTTATATGGTGTTGTCGTGACACACGACACTCATACTATACGTTTTCCCATAGAGTCTCGTTACATAAACCCAGAATCATCTGCTGCCGACTGATGATGATGATGGTGATGGAATGGATCGGTGGCGTTTCACAACTAATAGCAACGGCGACGACGTGCAATACTAGAGCGAAAATTTACTATACATACATATTATATTTTTAATAATAATTTACGCTAAATGTATTTTAATGATAATTACGTGAATTTGTGAATATCTATTTATGCATGTGTTTATATACATATATGTTTGTAAGTATATATAGTATAGAAAGCTTTAGAAACGACGAACGAAGGCGGTTGCACACATATATAGATGCATTTTTGAAAGGAACGAACGCATCACGATTGAACCCGGAATCTTACTTGTGTACGAACGATTGTAATATATGTATTGTTTTATCCACTGCACATATTGATAGTGAGCTAAGTCCAACTTTCCTAATAAATATTCACACGTTTCTTATAAAATCAATTTATTTCATATATTTTAGATTTTTTTCAACTTCATGCTGCTTTTTTATATCTAATGTATAATTTCAAAAGGGACTTTGTATGTAAGTATGTATGTATATAAAGCCAGCAGTATGGCTTAATGGTAGTGTGTATGTTTAGCACCAAGTGATCAGTGGGTTTGATCCATCATACTGATGGTTAGATTTGGAGGTATTTGTGACTCTGAATTGATCGTTTCTTATCAGAGTTTGGCAATTTTATTTGATCATTGTTGAAACGGTTCCACAAAATTGGCAAAAAATCATCTTTCCTGTTGTCACAAATCTTCTGTATTTATTGTGTGTATAATTTGTAAAAATTATGATTTATGAAATAATAAAATGCTGCATTGTTTGTAATTAATTGTCCAGGAAGGCGCATTGGGGTCTTCCTGTCAAGCCTTCCTGGTATATATATATATATATATATATATATGTAAAATTAAATAAATATATATGTATATATGTAAGTATCTTTGGTTGGAAACTTCGTAAACAAAACAAAGTCTGTATGATGACAATTCAATTGGTTGAATCATTGATGTATAATACACTAGATGGGCCCAGACGTGTTATTTTGGTCGGAGATCTTGTCTTCACTAACTGAGGGGTTCGGGGGGTTTAACTACCGGGGAAGTTGGGTTTTTTTCCTCACGACGCAGCGGTACCTACCTACCTACTAAGAGAAACTGTGCATGCGCCATGTATTTTGCATGCGCCAAAAGGGAGACAAGTATAACACGTGAGGGCGGATCTAGTATATTATATATCAATGGGTTGAATATTATATTTTTTTCGATTCAAATAAATGAATATTTACTATTAGATTCGCCATGTTTAACCTGTTTATATTACAAATACTGGGCGAAGCCGGGTAAAACAACTAGTAAACTATAAAATAAAACTCATTTAGAAGTCGCAGAAAGTTAGTTTTACATTATCTTTATGTTTTTATATTATAATGACTCGGCATAATAAGTTTTTAAACATTGTCCACCACTTTCCTTAACAAGATCTTTTTGGGATTTGTTGAATTTTTATTCGGATGCCATTCTATAATTCTGGATAGTTTAACAATGAGTTAGTTTGGCCCCACTTTGTTTTTCAGAATCCTTATGGAAAAATTCCAACGCATTGACTCTTGAGATTTGCTTGATATTTAAGACATCTCATTTGAGTGATCTCCAAAAAATAACTTTGTGGCATAATGCATAATTTTGTAGTTAGATTTTAATCAGCTAGTTAATATTTACTCTCCAATTAATGAGTTATTTTTTGAGTAATCAATCAACTAATTGTATGAGTGATAGGAAATATTTCATCAGTTAAAATTTTAATAAAAATACACTTTTTAAAATATACATGGGTATACATATATTTAGAAACTTCGAATTGGAGCGGTGCATCTTTGGAGCGTGCACATCTGAAGATGTTCGATTGTAATGCAAATGCACAACACATTGCATACAGAATGTCACGCAGATGCAACTATAGACAATGCACAAACTCGCACACATTCACAGAATCCAAACTATAAAAGCTTAATTCCTTTCCAGCCACCTTAACAAAACGTTAAGGGCTCTCGTTCGAACGGGTCGACAAAATGTGAACACGTACACTAAAATGTATTTAATATTCACAATTCTACTAGGAATAGTCGTAGCTGATAAGGTAACATACATATATAATTTATTTTAATGTATTAAAAATATTGTAACGAATTTTTAAATATATATTAAACTTTTAGAGCAATGAATACCAGCAAAATTATGACGAAGTCCGTTCAGTATCGCCGACTTCCATTTTGATCAGCGAAGAAGATGTACAATTTTACGAAAATGAAGTGAAATACGAAGAGGAATCTAAAATTAAAAAATCAAGGGGAAGTTCATCATTTTTCGATGCGAAAGAAGATCAAAATGATGGTGCTTATGATGGTAAATGGGTGGATACTATTCCAGGAGAGGCCGGTAAGGATTTTCCATCTTACAGTGAAATTCCAAAAACTAGCTTCAGTTGTAAAGGAAGACGACTTTCTGGATACTATGCTGACATTGAGACAGACTGTCAGGTGTGTATTTCTAATATTAATAAAAAAATTCTAATAAATTACATATATAGAATAATTGACGTTTATGTTTTCATAACAGGTTTTTCATATATGCGTAGCGGCCGGTCAAAAGATATCGTTTCTTTGCCCCAATGGAAGTATTTTTAATCAGAAAGTACTGGTTTGTGATTGGTGGTATGATGTGGATTGTCGAATTTCAAATGAAGTAGCTGAGCTATCAGAAGAAGTTTTGAAAAGTCAAGAATATCATCAACAGCAGTTGCAAGAAGTAGCTAATTTCGAAGGATACGTGGCAATCGATCCCAATTTAGAATATGATCTCAATTTGGCATCTTCTGGAGGAAACGAACATCCAAAATTGGAAGCTGCTAACAGTTCAGAAGACGTGAAGGACAGTGTGCAAAAGGAAGACGGGGAAAAAGTCAATACAAGATACGGAAAGAATAGAAAATCATCACAACACAAATCTGAATCCTGAAATTTTATTTTAAATTTGATTGAATAAATCGTATAAATCACATATGAAGATTCTCAGTTGTTTTTTTTATCATAATGTATTTAAATCATTTTACAAGACTGTATGCTGTATATATATTTATAGGTATATATGTATGTATGTACATATTATACATACATATGCATTTCAATGTTAATACGTGAAAAAATACAATTAATATTTGTTAAATAGAAGAATCGCAATGCACAAAATAAAAATATTAAAATTTAACTTATTTTTAATATACTTACATGGATCTATGTATTTTAAAATATACATATAGGTATATTATATATGCACATTTCGAGACCACAAATAGTATAGGTAGTATTGACACGAATAAATGACGAAAAAACTAAAAATGCAACACATCATTTTAAATAAATATTTAACCTAAATACGACAAACCAAAAGAAATTTATTAACTCGAATAATTAAACTTCATTTAAAATACACATAAAAAATGTCTCAAATATATTTTGTAGTAACTCAAGCATAATGTCATTTCATTGATTGTCCGTTATTTTCCCGTTAAAATCATAATTTATTTTTAAAAAACAAGCAAACGTTACATCGTGGTAAATAAATTGAAAAATACAAACACAACAATAGCATTTCAGATAAGTCACATCTATAAATTTAAATATTTGCACCGCTGACCTTAAGATATCGATTTGTGCAATACAGGCGATCTTGATCTCGTTATATGTAGAAAAATAAAAAAAATATATAATGGCGATACGATTAATTTTTATTAGTGGATAATAATTAAGAAGCGAATCGTGATCGTCTTCAGAGCAGACCAATTTGTCTGCGAACAATCCGATCAAACATTCAACCGGTTCGAGACAATCGACACCTATTAAACACATCATTTGCAGAACAGCAATTGATAACACAGACACACATGTGTAAGATGATCTTGACATTTCAATACCATTCTTTATATTATATTTAGAAATTAATTGACTATTGAAACATTTCACATTGTACTTTGAAATGTTAAAAAAAGAAACAGAAGCGATAAATTATTTATTTAAATTATTCTCCAAACATTGATGTATGGTTAAATATTCAGACTAGCAATATAACATATGTACATAATTGGTTTATAATAGTGGCGATTTTTCACCTGAAAAAGAGCACGATTTGTTTACGATGTACGCCATTAGCCGGGTCTGAGAGCATCGATTCAATTTATGGCTGTGCTTAATCGCCAATATGCAACTTTGAAGTTTGCACAACAGTTTCGTGAAGATCATAGATCAAACGAAATCAAATTGATCGCAATCCAGAATAAAAATTAGAAGAAGAAGCGTGAGATTGGTTGATTGACGCGCTCAAATACGAGTCGAATCGGTTGATTGATCAATTATATTATTAGTGTGTTAAGATCGTTCAATTTGCGAATCATTTAGATTTTAATTAATTGTATTACTTACCGTTTTTATAGTTGCATTATGCAAATAATTGCACGCATTAATAATATTGAGTGGAATTATACACGATTTGTATAAATTGTAAAGAAAGAATGATGTTTACGATAGTATGTAAAATTCGTTAAAGTCAAAATATGCCATTTTAAATTTTATAGTAGGTGTGTTGTATAATGAAATATTGATTTGATACATAAATTATGATATTTTTTTTGTATAATCGTTTTACGTGTGAAAACATTATTATATATGTACACATATGTATATATATATATATATATATATATATATATATATATATATATATATATAAATATATATATATATTTATATATATATATATATATATATATATATATATATATATATATATATATATATATATTTATATATATATATATATATATATATATATATATATATATATATATATATATATATATATATTTATTCTAATATATATATATATATATATATATATATATATATATATATATATATATATATATATATATATATATATATTTATACACGATTTGTATAAATTGTAAAGAAAGAATGATGTTTACGATAGTATGTAAAATTCGTTAAAGTCAAAATATGCCATTTTAAATTTTATAGTAGGTGTGTTGTATAATGAAATATTGATTTGATACATAAATTATGATATTTTTTTTGTATAATCGTTTTACGTGTGAAAACATTATTATATATGTACATATATGTATATATATATATATATATATATATATATATATATATATATATATATATATATATATATATATATATATATATATATATATATATATATATATATATATATATATATATATATATATATATATATATATATATATATATATATATATATATATATATATATATATATATATATATATATATATATATATATATATATATATATATATATATATATATATATATATATATATATATATATATATATATATATATATATATATATATATATATATATATATATATATATATATATATATATATATATATATATATATATATATATATATATATATATATATATATATATATATATATATATATATATATATATATATATATATATATATATATATATATATATATATATATATATATATATATATATATATATATATATATATATATATATATATATATATATATATATATATATATATATATATATATATATATATATATATATATATATATATATATATATATATATATATATATATATATATATATATATATATATATATATATATATATATATATATATATATATATATATATATATATATATATTGACTATGATAGTCATTGACTAGACATTGACTATGATAGTCAACAACACTGATCAACAAAAGAAAAATCACCACAACGGAGATTAATCAATCTTTACTAAGTACTTTTACTTTTAACTTTACTAAGTACTAATACTTTTAAGTTTCACTCACTGAATTCGAATATTAGTATTAAATATATAGTTAATGATTAATTATAAGAATTAAAAAGCAATAAAAATTTACAATCAATAAAAGACTATTGTTTCCAAAAATACTTTAAGCACAGTAATACTCGATTTTGAATTAGTCAAAAATCTGTAAAAATTGTCCATTATTTATACGCTCATATCTCTCAACCGAGAGCAAGTTAGCAAAAATCTTTATTATATTCAAATTCAGTGGGTCAAACTTAGTAAAGAATCATTAATCTCCGCTTCGATAAGTAGAAATCGTAGGTTTAATTGATATTCTCACAGAATCTATATATGTAGATGTAGAACACAAATAAAATATATACATAAGTATACGATTAAAAAAATAAAAAAAATTGTGATCTTTTGGGATTGAAATTTTTTTTTTAAATTTTTATGTTAATTCCACATATGAGCCGTTATATGTATTTGAAAGTGGCGGAAGTCTTTTTTTCAGTTCCAAAAATATTATTTCAGTTTGACTTTATTCATAAATTGTTATCACTACGTTTAATTCGATACGTCCAGAATCTGGGAAAAGCAGAATAAACTTATTACAGGCCACCGGTATCTTTAAATATTGTAAAACGCAAAACATTATGTTTATTATTTTATGAGATATTATATTTCTCGAAATGAATAAAAGTGGACTTCCGTCAATTTCAAATATAACGGCTCATATTTAGAAAAAAAAATACGAAGTCAAAAGATACTTACGGAGTATTTAGTGCCGAATAAGTATTCAATTTAAAACCAATTGATGTATGACATTTTTTAAGTCATATTTCATGTTATACATACTTATAAATTCAATGGCATATTTTAGAATATGCAAAAGTTAAAAAAAATGTTTAGCCCAATACACCTGAAAACGTATCGTTTCAACTAGTGCTCCTTCTCGATTATTATTTCTCGAGGATTTCTCGAAAATATGTCAAATTGAGAATTATCATGTCTTGAGAAATTTTATAATTTCTCGAGAAAATTTATAAAACATTTTTTATTATACAAAAATATTTTTTTGTCGAATATTTTCGAAAATCTTACAACCACTGCCCTTTATAAAGCTGCATTTGAAAGGGGGGGGGGGGGGGGGTTTATATCTAATGTGCATACTTCATAGAAGGTTTTAATAATAGCCAGCAGTTTGGCTTAGTGGTAGCGTATATATTTAGCACCACTGAGGTCAAAGGTTCGAGTCCTCGCCATCTGCTGGTTAGATTTAGGGGTTTTGTGACTCCAAATCGATCGTTTCTCTATCAGAGTTTGCCAATTTTATCTGATCATTGAAAATTGGTATTAGATCTAATCCTGTTACAAAATCTGCCTGTGTATAATTTGTAATAATTATACACAATAATCTGAAATCTATAGATATCTCTATAGACGTCTTTATAATTTCGTATTTATTATATGTATAAAAATTGTACACAAAAAAATCTAAAAATAATCCATAGATGTCTCTATGATTATTATTTCTGATTAATTGTAATATGCTATATATTCTGATTGTATATGTATGTATTACTGTATTTCTGATTTCTGATTGTTTATGTATTCTGTATTTCGTTAACGTACACCCGTCGCATTAGAGCAAATCTGTAATGGCGAGTGTATATTGATTTGTAACAATACAAAAATAAAAAAATAAAATAAGGGAGTCTGGGAATGATGAAAAATTGTTTACAAATTTCTTACTTTCGAACGTGCCTTATCTTATGTTCTTTTCTTATTATATTTTGACTACTTTCTGAATTGATCTTTATCTCATTTTGACCTGGAAATTGCAAACGTGTCAATCTGTAGAAATATATAAACAATATATTTTGACTACCCTCAATTATTTTACTCTACCCGGCTGGCAGAGTTATCTTTGCTTTGGTGATTATAGAAACCTCTCCGATTATCTCTCCAAATCGGCAGAATGCAATACAAAATTAATACAAAAATTATATAATGCGAAAACATATATTTGTATTTTTGAATCCAATTATGTCAAATAAACGATACCTTACTGTGTATTATACATTTTTTCATTTTATTTATCAAAATTTCTTGAGAATTCTCGAGAAAATTTAAGAAGTTAAATTGAGAATTCTTATTTCTCGAGAAATGAAAATCATCGAGAAATCAGAATCACTTGTTTCAACATAGCAATTTTAAATTCATATAACAAAAAATTCTAATGGAAAATAAACTTATACAATAATTACACTTTTAAAACGAACAAAATAAATAAAATACCTGAATCATTCCGAGTTTAAAGCCCGTAATTAAGAGGACCGACTAAGTTGGCTGTGCTACATTATATCGATAAATCACAATCTTTTCTGGAGTAGATTGGTAACATTAGCGATGAATATACCTATAGCATGTTTAAACCAAACTATAGCGGATTACAGCGATGCATCTCCATAAACGCGATGCACTCGATAATAAGCATAACATAATATAATAATTGCACCATCGAAAGTAACGCACGCACGCTCTCCTCCGAATCGTTCGTCCCCGGGCGTTTAATCTGTCAAAACAGATACACATATAATATAATATTATATCACGTGTATATACCTGAGTGCGAGAGATGTGCGATAGAAACGTGAACACGAACCATGGCTCTCGTTAATTATTATATTAAGTAATGCGCATACGCGCAAATATGCAAAGAGTACCGAGAGATGGTAGCGTTGCGATAAAGATGGACGTTTCGCAAAAGTCGTTAACGACATGAAACTAGATATGCCGATGTTTGGTCCAGAGGAACCCGGCGATTCATCAATCATCCGAATGGAGAGTGAAGTTTTGATTAGATGAGAGATATGGCGAAAAGTCCACACTGAAGTGTCGTGCCTTAAGAATATGCTGCTTACTGGGTCAATATTAGATATCAATGAAACTAATTATTGAGTACGATTTAAGGTTCTACTTTTCAGTACTGCAGTGTGCAAGACAACAGCCCGCTACAGCAATGCACGGAAAATACTAGTTGTATTCATATTTATTTATTTATTCATTTATTTAATAGTTTTGGACCATTGTGGCATTACAGGAAGAACCTAATGCGCCACAATGGCCTACATTTGAAAAAGATATAAAAACATGATATAAAAACAAGTAAACTGTAAATAAAGGAAAAAAGCAAAAGCAGAAAACATGGTAAAATAAAATAATAAAAAAAAGTAACAAAAGGAAAATAATACATCATTCAGAGAGAAAAAAAAAAATAACAAAAGTGTAAAAATTAAAAATAAAATCCATAAATCCCATTCTTTGTTTACACTGAGCAAAATTAAAATAGTATATAAAAATGTACAAAAGAGAAAGAAAAAATAAAATAAAATAAAACAAAATATGAATAAAAAATAAAATCACAGCGAGGCCCAAATGGAAGAGAGTAGATTAAGATTCCACTCATTCATCACATTCAAATTAAGAAAGTAATGAAGAGCGCAGGTTACCAGATAAATATGTTAAGATAATATCCGACAATCTACGCTCCCCAAGGTGGAAAATATCACATTCAGGGACAGCAGCAACGATTTCATTGAGAAGTCGAATAGCTCTTGGAATAGGAGCCATTCGAAAAAGAACTGTGCGAGCAGCAGGTACAACCATTAAATGATGATGTCTACCACGCACATAATTATTAGGGACATAAAGTCCCAACTGTTCCAGCAACAACGGGCATGACGTATTACCACGCAATAGCTGGAGAACGAAACGAATTAACGAGAAGTTTCTCCGAAGTTCAAGGGAAGTATACCCAAGCATGCCCAAAAGGAAAGGAGTAGGATAGAGATATGGGTAGTACCCATACTCTTTCTTATAAAGAAAACGAAGAAATGCTTTTTGCACTTTTTCTATAATAAGAGAGTAGTTTGCTTCATGCGGATTCCACACAATTGCATTATACTCTAGCTTACTTCTAACAAGCGAGTTGAAAAGCAAGCGAGAAGACAAGGGGTTGGAGAATAATCTAGCATATCTCAAGACAAATCCAAGTCGACGAAAGGAAACGTCAGCGATTGTCTTGATGTGGTTGTGAAAGGTGAATATTATACAGCACCGCTCGCTTTCGGCACGTACATGCTTGTTTTGGACAAGTGCAGGCTAAAATCGGCTTACATATACACTACAGAGCGCGACAACACGGTGCAATATTGCTTGCGTCGTATCGTCGAGTCGAATATGACGTCACGATATGACGTTTCTGAAAATATGTATTTGCACATGGCAACACATATGTTAAAACACATGCACTCGCTACTATGACGTCACGTCATGAATATTTCCACAGTGGTCAAAGAAAATCGGTTTTGCTTGATACGTTTCGTTCACATGTGCTGCTGTATAATATGAATAAATTTTATCTGCTACTGTTATTACACAGTACGGTACATATGAATGTTTCCATAGCTGGGCTCGAAATGGACAGGAACGTATGGAAACGCCGCTCTCTTTCGTGAAATCCAAAAACTTAACCCTAAAATCCAATATTTCCGTACCTTTTTTTGAATTAAAAAAAAATCGAATAAATCTGTAATAATTAATGTGAGAAACCCTGACTCATCACTAGAGTACGGATAGCCAAGGTGCCGCTTATTGTTAAATTGTTGTAAATGCTTTGTAAAAAAGGTTCGGCAAACCTTTAACAATGCACTTACAACATTTGGCACCTTGGTTATCCGGGCTCTACTCCTCACTCACGAACATGTCGATCTATTATGAAAACACATAATTTATTTATGTATATACATACACAAAAGAAGTGCTTGAATGGTACCCGAGAGAAGGCAAAAGAGTAAAAGGAAGACCGCAAGGAAGAAGGGTGAACGAAATTAGGAAAATGTGCGGAATGAGATGGATGAGTGTTGCGCAAAAAAGAGACGAGTGGAAGCGTGTTGGAGAGGCCTTCATCCAGCAGTGGATGGCGAATGGCTGTAAATGATGATGATGATGATGATACATATGTATGTACATATATATGAAGATACTCTTCTTCGAACAGTAGCCCACTAAACTCATAGTCTACATCAGGCTTTATCTAACATCCGAAAAAACTTTTCTCCTGCAGCGCATGATTTTTTTTAATTCTACATTTTGCATAAAGATAATATTTTATTTTTGCAAATTTTTCCTTTTACCTCATATTTATGCATATAATGTATTATAATGGTACAATGAATAAATCTAAACTATGTTTTGAAAATTATCGAGCGCTACCAATCGTGAAAATTTTCATTTCGAGCCCTGGTTCACAGTATCAAATAATACTTTTCGGTCTATTAAAGGTTCGTTCCGTAGACAAGCAGTGTTTTATAGTATGAACAAAACGTTTCTTCTTCATGCAGTGCTGTGTTTATGTGCAGTACTGGATTTTATAAACGGACTTTTATTTGAAGACTTCATACGATTTAAAATTGTTGTAATTGTTGTAAACACAGATGCGTTTTATATATAATACATTGAGGCCTAGAAAGAGCAAGAGGTCGATATGTCATTTACTCATCTATACAAAGTTGTGGTGTCTTATCCTAGACCTAGAGATATAATCGGGTCTTTGGTATTTCAGAGATATGATTGGATTAAGTATCACTAAGAATTGCTAAAGTAATGGAAAATCCATGGAGAAATTATACATACATATGGACAATATTCCAATATAGTATGGTAAACTGAGAAACTGATAATAATAGCGACTGAATTGGGTAAAACATTCACGTGAAATGGTGGATGATATACAATAGATTTGAGTATATAATATATGTATGTATTTTGAAATAGTAAAAGGGTAATTTGTATGTACGTACATACATATTTATGTATATAAATGAATTTTATTTTACGAATTTTTGAAATCTCAAATCTCATATTTGCTGGTGCATTTATGTATCTTCACTTTACCAATTAAAAATTCTTATCTACTGAGAAACACTTTTTTTTGACAAAATAGTATAACGTTAAATTAAAATTAATCAATTAAAAGAAATATTTGTTAGATCAGATTGAAATTTTTCGTATTCAATCATTACAAAATATTTACAAGTCAGATTAAAAAAAAAATCATTGAGCGTTTGACGAAAGATAGAGAGCAAAATAATTTTTTCAAAAAAGAGAATACGTTCTCTTAAAAAGAGACCTGTTGGAAACCTTATCATGGAAATAATATCTTTGAAAATTGCTAAATTTATAATTGCGTACCATATAATAACATATTTCTATCAAAAACTTTATTCCAAATAATAAAAAATGAAATGATAATCAACGTGAAAATAATCTTATTCTAAATAAATTTTATACCATCCTTAAATGTTATGTCTGCATATGTACATACATATGTATATTTAAAAACGGCTTAGTTTTGTTTTTACTAGTCCTATTTATGGTACATCAAAAAACTATATGTTTCTCACAATGATGTGTAATACATATATGAATATAATATACATATGTATATGCAGATAGAGATTATGAATTATGATATGCCATTAAAATTTGCAATATACGCTAAAATTATTGGGTAATTAATATTAAATTTCTCGCCGGTGCATCGGGATACAATGCAGCGAAAATAATTTATGTGCACATATCGCATTAATAAGAAAAACCTTTTGTCGATGGTGAAATTGAGAATTTCGCGAGACTGAAGATTCGCAAGTTCGTTGCACAATTTATTTTGAATGCATTTTAGTAAATAAGTACTTGTCTGAAATAAGTACTGTGATTTAAGATTGTTTCCAGTCTCGTACGGCGAGCTTTCCAGGTGCTCTTGATTGTAGACGATGACATGTAAGATTGAAGGATTGCTTAAATTTATATAATATTTTAAATATTAAAATGCAATTTTTTATGTTTTGGTGGTTAAATTGTATAAAAAACTTAGCTCAAAGCAATAGATACTATTGTAAGAAAATTTGATGTAAATTTTCATGTTTTGTTCAATGACTAATTTTAAATTTGTGTTAAGTTTAAATAAACAATAGTGAATGAATAAAATGTGTATAGGTTGCATAAAATGAAAAAAATAATGTTATAATCAAGAAACAAAATTTATTCAATATTAACTAGATGTAATAAAATATAAATTACAAACGACTAAAAAGAATACTAGAGATGCAAACACAATTTGTGTTTATTGGGGTGGTAAGTACGAGCGACTAGGAGCGAATGCATTTTCTCCGTTTCCGTTTCCGTTTACTTCAGGAGCTTCTTCGCCAGGAACGGATAAGTCTTCGATGGCGGCAGAGTAACCGTTTCCGTTACCGTTACCGTTACCATTTCCGTTTCCATTGAAGGTTTCTATCGCGGCTGATGGCGGCAAGTACGATTTGTCAACGCTTCCGTTACCGTTACCGTTTCTGTATGCATTGCCGTTTCCATTGGTGTAAGCTCCGGAAGCAGAAGCTGCGATGATACCATTACCATTCGAGTAACCATTACCGTTGCCGTTCTTGTAACCATTTCCGTTACCGTTTCCACTACCGTTTTTGTAACCATTTCCGTTACCGTTTCCATTTCCGTTTTTGTATCCATTACCATTTCCATTACCATTGCCGTTGGTATATCCATTGCCATTAGTCAAAGGAGCACTGGCAGGAGCAGAAGATGGAACACCATATACTGGTTTGATACCGTTTCCGTTTCCGTTTCCATTTCCATTTTTGTAGCCATTGCCATTTCCGTTTCCATTTTTATAACCGTTTCCGTTACCATTTCCATTTTTGTATCCATTACCATTTCCATTACCATTACCGTTGCTATATCCATTGCCATTGGTCAAAGGAGCGCTAACAGGAGCAGAAGATGGAACACCATATACTGGTTTGATACCATTTCCATTGGTATAACCATTACCGTTTCCATTTCCGTTTTTGTATCCATTTCCATTGCCATTGCTGTATCCATTTCCGTTAGTTAATGGAGCACTAGCAGGAGCAGAAGATGGAACACCATATACAGGCTTTACACCGTTTCCGTTTCCATTACCATTTCCATTTCCATTACCATTTCCATTGGTGTAACCATTTCCATTGGAATAGCCATTGCCATTACCATTTCCATTTTTGTATCCATTTCCGTTTCCATTACCATTTCCATTGCTGTATCCATTACCAGTAGTTAAAGGAGCGCTTGCTGGAGCAGTAGATGGCACACCGTAAACGGGCTTGATACCATTTCCATTTCCATTACCATTTCCGTTTCCATTACCATTTCCGTTCTTGTAACCATTTCCATTACCATTTCCGTTTTTGTAACCGTTTCCGTTACCATTTCCATTTCCATTTTTGTATTGAGATCCTACAGAATCGGCAGCAGTGTAACCACCATTTCCATTTCCGCTTTGAGCATTGTAATTATAGCCTGCATTTTGTTGACTCAGTCTAGCATCAGCCTCTTCCATAGCCTTGACAATCATTTCATTGACACCGTACAACCCTTGGGCGGAGTCGCAGTCGAATTGGTTCCACCATACACACACAAGGTATTCTTGGTGGAAAATGGTGCCATTGGGACACAGGAAGGAGTCCATTTTACCACCCCTCTGACAGATGTGGAAGACTTGGCATTGAGCTTCGGGATCAGCATAGTATCCAGGGAATTGCTGTTCGTCGCATTTGAAGCTGGTTTCTGGGACTTCAGCGTATATGGGATAGTCAGTTCCTGGTTCTCCAGGGATTTCACCGCCACTTGACTCTTCATCATCAGAGTTCGTCTGCCTGGCAGATTCGTAGCCTAACTGGTTGAAGGGGACATCGCTGGAGTATCCGTTTTGAGCCCTAGCTCCAAGACAGCAGAGGAGGACGATAGTCAACTTTGAGGTCAACATTGCGTTTAAGTTTTGGAATCTGCTGAAATGATACCAATGAGATATTCGGTGTGACAATTTTGATTGTCGTCGGACTTGGCTACTTACTGAAAGATCGAGTCAGACGAGGAGATGTCGATCCCCAACTGTTGCTGATGGTCTGATGCTCTAAAATCGAGATGGTCCAATCTTTATATGTGCCCAAATTTTGCCATTGGACCGGCGTAGCATTGAACCAGTCCCCTCCTCTCATTATTATTGAAAGTATTTCGATTAACAAAGTTCGTTTTTTTTTGTCTTGTGATGTGTTGCGTTGTCCACGTATGTCCAGAGGCGGTTCGTCGTCTTGGTTTCGTGTTGGTTTCATCGTCACGACCGAAGATGATCCTAGGCCGCTCTGGGTGATGATTGCCGATCGTATTTCGATGGCGATGATGCACTTTTGCCACGGTTGCGTCACAACTGCAACTTAATGCAGGGGTCACAGAGATTTAAACTGTTGAGCTTTTCGTTTAAATAACCGTGTCGATCGACACGCTTATTTATTAAAGTGCCGAAATACAATGTGAATATCAGGAAAAAATTGTACTTATTCGCCCTATAGGATGCTTCCTTTGGGCACACTTTAAAAAAATTAATGTTTTTTATTTAAACGAGGGATACACATGTCGTTTCCGGATAAGTATTATGTTATAAATTAAGATGTCATATGTGTTTTAGTGTAGAATAATATCTGCAGTTGAGCTGAAGTAGACTTACATAACTATAGCCCTATAAGATTCAGCCTCCTCCTCTGACTTACATATGTAATTTTATATACCTATTTATTTAATTTACAGGGTATTTTATTTATATATAATATTTTTGATCTACATACGTGTATCAGTTAGAATTTAATTAAAAATATAGAGCGGTGAGTAGAATTATAATTGATCTACAATTTAAATCAATTAATGTAATAGCACGCATACATCTTAAATATCTCTATGTACATATATTAAAAATGTAATTGAATTATAAATGACCATGATGTTTTCTAGACAGGAGTTAAAAATTAGAACATATTAGCGGGAATTGATTTACGAGTAACAAATTTTATTAATACTTTGATATTCATTTGTAAATTTACGTAAACTGATTCAAACCAAATAGGATTTAATTTAAACTCAGCAAAACTCACCTTCCTCTTCCAATTTTCCAATATAAGTCTTTGAATGTTTCTAAAAGAAAACAAGTAATATTTGAATACGTTTTGATAATTTGAAAGGAAATAGATATACTAAGAAAAGACTAAAACTAATGTAATGTAAATAGAGAAAGTTTTCCATATTTTAGTATTTTTAAAAAAGGGCACATAATTTAATAACTAAGAAGAAGAAAGCTCTTTAATAAATAAGAAAGAAATAGGGAGGATGGATCTAAAGCGTAAATGTGTAATTAGTTTTTGTTGATTGTTTGAATATCTGTAATTTCTGTATATTTATTTATTTATTTTATTTATTTATTTAAAGTTTGGACCGTTGTAGCATTACAGGAATTCCTAATGCGCCACAATGGTCAAAAATATAACAGAAAAGACAAGAAACAAAATAATAAATTAGACATAACAAAAACAAAACATATATATACACAAACAACTAAAAATAATAATTATTATTATTATATATCGTTTATCGTCTTGAATTCATTCTATGTTTACAAGGTTTTTGTATTTCTTAATATTCTTTCTCGATTATGATTTTCAAGTTATGAATTCTATAAGTCCTCACCAGATAGAGTTTCAAAATTTGTCATCCGGACTGACCGAAACCAATCACGACAAGCAAATAATACACCACCACCACGTCGATCTACTCTATCGCAACGATACAGCCTCCAGGAAGAATCAAAAAGTTCAGCATCAAAAAATGATGAAGTCAACCATGTTTCCGTTAGTGCTACCATATCATCACAAATATGTAGTAGAAACGGCTGAATTAAACGCAGCCAGCTTTGTCCTGAGACCTCGTGCATTTTGGTAATAAATTACCAATTTTCGGTCTCCCAGTTTGGCGCGTGACTTTCTTTGAGACAAGAAATGGCAGTTTTGATTGAGCCAACGGAGGTTGAGCCAATGGAGACGAAACGGAAGAGGAAGCAGAAGAAGAAGCCAACACAGTCACAACAGAATCACGACTATCAGGACCATTTGAGCAGGCAGATGTAGGAGAATATATTAAAAAATGGCCTCTATTTAACCGATCAGTAAAAAAATCAAGGTAAAAATAACGGATTGATCAGCGAATATAATAAATCATCAGTTTGTATTGATCAGTTGCTATGCGATCAGTTATTTAATAGAATTATAAGTATTTAAATAATATTAGCAGAAATTGAACCAAAATTATCATTATATAAAACAAAATGATAAGATTTTAAAATAAATGATCAATTATTATTAAATGAAACGATCTTTTTTACACATTTTGACAGATGACGTAAAGTCAATGTTGCCATATCGGATTGTTTCCGGTAGTGCAAAGAAATATTGTCACTAGCAACATCCTCTCCACCCGCGTGCGTTTCTTTGTTTACGCCAAACCACGCGTTGATAAAATCTGGCATTCACTGGTGTTTTGATTTCTCGATTTTCTCCTGGATTTCAATTTCTTTTTTCAACTGGCTTTCCAACTTAATAAATAAATACCGACCATAAAAACCTAATCAAAAATGAATAGGGCCAACCCTAACTTTACCTAACCTAACCTGACCTAAAATAAATAAGTGTTGGCTGCTAAGATATGTTTTTTTTAATAAATACCAACCCTAACAACATAATCTTAAATTAATAGGGCCAACCCAAACTTAACCTAACCTAACCTGACCCTTAAATAAATTAAGGGTCAGTAAATATTAAGTATTGGCTGATAAGATATGGTTTTTTTGTGAAAATATTGATGAAATAAAACTTAAAAAAAAAAGATATTACGATGTGTTTGGATGTATATTATGGTGTGTGGAACGCGAGCAGAGTGGGAATGGACAGTAGCGGGGCGACGCGCTATCATCCAACTGTCCAATATTATAATTTATCATTTATATTATTTATCTGATCACTTATTTAATTAATTACTGATCGAAAAATTGTTATTTACTGATCGAAAAATGAATATTTACTGATCGAAAAATTGTTATTTACTGATCGAAAAATGAATATTTACTGATCATTTTTATTATTTAACTGATCACTTATTTAATAAATTACTGATCATTTATATTATTTAACTTATCACTTATTTAATAAATTACTGATCATTAATCTAAATTTTTAACTGATCATTTTATTTATTTTTAACCTACCAAATAATTAGTTCCCTTAAAAAATGAATGAACATGCTGTATACATAAATAAAACACGATTATATACATACATACATATGTACATATGTATGTACTTTTGAACTTTGAAAATAATAAATTTCATTTATCAGTTAATCGATTACAGGTAAAAATAAGTACCCGAAAATTTGTCTTAATGTCAAAACGCCTTACATAATTGGAAATTTATGCAAGCAAAATGTAATTTAATAAAATAAATTTACATAAAGGGACATACATATTCACACATATATAATGTAAAATTTCTTAGAACGATAGATTTCATCAAACTTAATAAAAGTTTTCAATATCTGATATAACTTAATATAAAAAAATGGTAATAATAACTAGGAAGTTTAAAAATTGAAAGTAAGGATATGTTATAAGAAATTTCATCTTTTGCAGAAAAAACAAAGGTTCTCACACGTAAGTCAGATAACAAAGAAATTCTGTTCGTATCGAAAACGTTAATCATTTTCTCAAACAAGGATGCAATAATTCCAAAGATGCAACTGTTTGGCCATTATTTTTCGTCGGTTCGCAGTCGATCCAATCTTTCATGTTTTAAAGGTTAATCACATAAAGTTTTAGTATCGAATTATGACCCAATTCCGATCATAATTTGCCGTGTCTAAATAATCTAAATCAGCGCAATAAATCCGTACATCTTCACGGTAACACGAGAACCAGTTCTAATCTCGAAACACGCATTAAAACGAATACGATTACTTACACATATGAAATATGATATCTTAATTTTTCGGAAAAATGTGCTAAATTCACCGCATGTTTTTTTTTTGATAAAATTTGCATTTCGTATTTTATTTTATATAATGTGAGAGGATTTTTGCATCTTGATCTTGATAGTGAAAAGTTTGCGATTTGATCTATCGCTTTTGTAGTCGCGATGTACGATCCATTTTATTATATTATAATATAATAAATAGTCGTATACTTGACCTTTTCAAAATGCGATGATTGAGAATTAGATCATTACTTAGTCAATCAGCCCATTTGTTCTCTACACACGATCGAAAATATCTCATACATGTACTGACTAATGACGCAGAGTAACGCTTCTCAAAATGTTTTCAAATATAAATTATAGATATTTAAACATTGAATCTTTGATTGTGAGACTATTAAAGCTTAAACCTTTTGTGAAAGGTTTTCGGGAATTTTGTAATGTACATATGTATGTACATATGTACTGCGAAAATAATGTTGATATTTACGAGCAGCTCGATGAAATAACTGCGATCAATATAACATACATATATATGTATAGTACTTTTGTATTTTTAATATCAAAACACACGACAATACGCAGTGAGTTTTCAAAATAACAACCGTTTAGTGATTAATTATCATTAAAGACTTATTAATTTTTTTTAGAAAAATAAATAATTTATAGCATTTGTGTCTACTTTTATAAACGTGTATGTATGCACGATGTACATACATATTATATTACATACACATCGTTGATTGACTATTAGTATTCTTTAATTTAAGGACAAACTAAATTTATATATTTTAACCCATATATTACATAATATTTAAATTTGATTTTGAGTTTTAAATGATTTTTATTATTACTAAATTATGTTCACAATACATCTTATATATATTTTAATAGCTACTGATCTACTGATCATTTTCTATTTTACAATTTTAATTTAATTTTGTAAGTAATCATAGTATTATATTATTCTAATGTTAATGTACAGCATAATAGGAAAAATAGCTCAAAAACCTATTTAAAATTCTTATAGATGCTGATAATACATCTAATACATAATATTAATTAAATATTCTCTAAAGTCGACTGTCTAAAGCAGATTGTGTTTACAGAGGTAATCTGTGTTTATACCTGAAGGGTATAGAGATTTTGTTGTAATCACTGAGACTCTTCAGAAGTGTGTTAGTATATGTAGTTATAAGTGATTCTGTCATAGAATCTACTGGTTAGTTTGTCAGTAATGTCTGTAACTAACGGAATATTATTTATGGCATGTAGTTTTTCAAATTAGTATATATAGGTGTGTTATAAATTATTTTTAGGGATTTATTTTGTATTATTTGGAGCTTGGAAAGGTTAGTATTCGAGGCGTTATTCCATATAGTTGCAGCATAAGTTAATAATGGTAATATGAGTTGATAAACAACTATGGCAATTAAATATTGGGTATATTGAGGATATACCCCGCATCAATGTGAGGTGCCCATCTCATTCTTTTATCGAACGTTACTCCTTAATATTTTATTACTGATTGCCATTTCAGACTTTCTCGAGAGGGGATTTTCAGATCTGAAATTTTTGGCTTATGTATAATATTTAAATCTTAATTTTCTCTATTTCAAAATATTTAGTTTTCATGTAATCATATCAATACATATGATAACATGAAAACCAAATAATAATACAATAATATAATAATACAATAATATCAATACAATAATAAAGACTTTTTATCACAAACATACACGATTAGTAAATTGAATATGTAGATAGTAGGTTTTACATATCAAGACCATACGGAAATCAACGTAAATATTATACATAGGTATTTTATTTCAAAGTAACCACATATGTATGTACAATTGTAATATCTGTACAAATGTAAGTCGGAGCATTGATGTATCATATTTTAATCATCGACCGCTGAAGATAAGCAATGTCATAAAATTCGAATGGTTGAAATGGTTTTATTTAGATATTTTTTTTTTAATATACATATGTATATATGTATAAGCAGGTGGATTGAAATATAAAAATAAATTTGTATTCGCACATATTGAAAATTAAAACGAAAAAATGATTTTTATTAATTAAAAAAAATATATAAACATATATGCACAAGAATATGAAAAAGATCTGGCGGCCAGTAGCAAAAGTTAGTTGTTTGGCAAGAGGTCAAAAAGTAACCCCACGCCACTGTAAAGTATTTTTCTAGTAAACGTACTTACAAATATCAGTCACCGGTCATTACATATGTACTACTAATGTAGAATGCTGTTTGGTTGTTCATCAATCATTCGATTTGATGTTTCAATTTTTTTTTATTATTTAAATTAAAGTAATTAACGAAAAATTATTTCAAATAATAAATCCGCAAGTGACAGGAAAACATATAACAAGTATCGGTACGTATTTTTAGACGATACGATCGATACGTTTTGACAATCAGTTGGGCAATTTGTAGCCATGATTTACCATCCGTAGACTCGCAGCAGCACATTATTACGTAACAGGTATTTTAGAAGTCTCAAAATGTTATTAAACAATGAATTAGACCCTTTAAGACTCATTAGTAGAGGTAGGACCGGAAGCGTGCCGTTTATTGTTCAATTGTTGTAAATGCTTTGTAAAAAAGGTTCGGTAAACCTTTAACAATAAACTCCCCCCTCAGGGTCCGGGCTTTACTTATTAGTTTGACAAATTAAAAATGACCTAACCAGTCAAGCGATTTCTACGAAAGGAAATCAGGCGATAAATTGGTTCAATTACATTATGAGCCAAATATGTATTTGTAAAAGTGTACAAGTGCGTACATATGTACATTTGCAATTCATTCAATGCATTCGAACATTTAGGTGATAGCTTACAACTTCTTACTACATACATACACCAGTGACGTGCCGTAATTGGACTAGAGCAGTGGTTCTTAACCTTTTCAGTGAGCTGCACCCCTTTGAATCTGAAAATATGTTCCCGCACCCCCTTGAAAAATGAGTTTTGGAATCTTTAATTGAGAAAAATACATTTATTGCAAGCTTTTTTTCCTTAGCGCACAGATATGCCACTTGATAGGACACTTTTAACAAGGGCTTTTGAATTTTTGCGCCACATAATTTTGTGATTGTACCACTGGCATCAAATCGAGCCTTATTTGACTTCAAGATGTTCAGACTATGACCTGCACCTTCACCACCATGCACATTGTTGAAATGTTCTAACAACTTTGATGGTTTAAGATTGGAGTTTGAAAACATCTTGGAACATACATAAGATGCATTGAGGTCATTGTGTACCATCTTTTTCTGTTGTACAAGTGAATCCGTAAGCAACATTGTCTTTCCACTGGCATTTTTTTGACATGGCGGGGTTTAATACGGTCAAATAATAATTAATTAATTTTTAGTAATTTTTCTTTATTTATGTGTATATGCATGTATAATGTGTGTATATGTATTTGTATGTGTATGTATGTATCTCTAAATATTTATTTATTCACAAATTTGCCATAATGACTTTACAGATCAACTCCAAGTCGTCACTATGGCTACATAAAAAGAAAATTAATTATTATTATATTATAATATTATTATATATTAATTAAAAGACAGATATGGATAAAACAAATATAAAAATACAAAATTGTAAAAACATGAAATATAAAAATACGAAATTGTAAAAACATGAAATATAAAATATAAAATATAAAAAATAAAAATAAAAATATAATATATATATATATATATATATATATATATATATATATATTATTTTATTTTATTTTATTGTCACAAATCAATACACACTCGCCATTACAGATTTGCTCCAATGCGACGGGTGTACGTTAATGAAATACATAAACAATCAGAAATCAGAAATACAGTAATACATACATATACAATCAGAATATATAGAATATAACAATTAATCAGAAATAATAATCATAGTGACATATATGGATTATTTTTAGATTTTTTTTTTTTTTATAAAATTTTTATACATACAATAAATACGAAATTATAGAGATGTCGATAGAGATATCTATAGATTTCAGATTACTGTGTATAATTAATACAAATTATACACAGGCAGATTTTTGTGACAACAGGATTAGATTTAATACCAATTTTCAGGAACCGTTTCAGCAATGATCAGATAAAATTGGCAAACTCTGATAGAGAAACGATCGATTTGGAGTCACAAAACCCCCAAATCTAACCAGCAGTGGCGAGGACTCGAACCTATGACCTCAGTGATGCTAAATATATACGCTATCACTAAGCCAAACTGCTGGCTATTATTAAAACCTTCTATGAAGTATGCACATTAGATATAAACCCCCCCCCCCCTTTCAAATGCAGCTTTATAAAGAGCAGTGGTTGTAAGATTTTCGAAAATATTCGACAAAAAAATATTTTTGTATAATAAAAAATGTTTTATAAATTTTCTCGAGAAATTATAATATATATATATATATATATATATATATATATATATATATATATATATATATATATATATATATATATATATATATATATATATATGTGTATATACATATATGTGTATATGTGTATATATGTATGTATATTTATATATTTATGTATGTATGTATGTATGTGTATTTGTGAATGTGTGTAAGTATTTGTGTATATGTGGATGGTGTACATACATCTATGTTTATATAATTGTCTTTGGCCAGGAATGCGCATTGGGTTTACCTGTTAGTCCTTCCTGGTATAAATTAAATAAAAATAAAAAATAAAAATCGTTACAATAAATTCAAACCGGAATCGGCCTTGCCTGAGGTATTAGTAACGGTAGTGGATTGTTATGGTGTAGTCCACCGCGTCGTTGGCTTACACGGACTCACCGTCTCAATTCTGTTCCCTTCGCGGCACTGGCGAATTTTTATGTATAAGCGTTACTTTGTATAAATTTTATTTTATTTAATCGTATCTTCAAGCATTTGTGGAATTTCCATTAAGAATATTTTGATTTGTGTCAGTCAAACATCATTCTGAAATATTTTTTTTGTTAAAATAACACAGAACTTCTTAAGTACAAATATGGCAAGGGACTCGGCTCGCGAAACGATTTCCTCAGTGTAAATCAGTGCGGAAATAAATAACGAGACCTTGGAATTTTAAATGATAAATCACCCGGAAGATTAATTTTTGAAGACAAAAATGATGTTATTAAGAAAGGTAGGTTACTTAGGATATTTTTACTAGCACAAACATGAAAAATTATACTCATCACTTCAAGACAGATTATTATAATTCAAAACATTTTTTTTATCCAAATCTAGTCCTAATCCTGATATCTTCTTCTTGTTAATGCCTTGTCCACATCCGGACGTTGGCGACCACCTCGTCGATTATTTGAATATATCCGCATCGGTCTTCAGCGGCTCGGAACAGCTCTTCGGCGCTCATATCAGTCCACATGCGCATGTTTCGAAGCCAAGATAACTTTTTCCTGCCAATCCATTTTTTTCCATATATATATATATATATATATATATATATATATATATATATATATATATATATATATATATATATGCATATGTATGTGTTAAATTAAGATGATTTTCGAGTATACAAATTTACAGTTTTTAATTTAAAACTACCAAATTTGGTAAACTATTTCATGATATTCTAATTTATGTAGACTGTAGACAGTTTTTAGAACAGTTTTGTCAAGTGAATTTTCTGAAAAAGTACCACATGAAAAAAATCAAACATTCACCCACTCGGGCAACGCCGGCCAATTCGACCAATACATATTCAGTCGTATACATCATGATTCGTTTCCATTACCTTGGCATTAGAAATAATAATACGCGGCTCTTATTGACTAGTAAAGCATATTAGTTTTCATCCTGCCACCCTTTTTAAATAGATCCACTTGCTGATTAGTCCAGAGATAGGCGGAAAGTTTCAAAATAACCAACAAGTTCACTATTCTCAACTTTTTTTGCTCTCTTGCTTTGTAGGACAATAGTGAAGCATTTTTTGTGAGCAAAGGAAACTTGTCCGCCGATCTCTGCTGATTGCAATTGAATTTGTTGCAATGCAAAAATTGCTGATTGCAATTGTAAAATCTGCTAAAACTGCTGATTGCAATTGTAAAATCGCCCAGATATACATAATTTCATATACCACGATAACTCCCACGACTACTCGCACGACAGATATGACTCACTCGACCGATGCATCCACATATTATAATACTTTAGCCTTTGAAACCAGACCAGGCCTTTGGAAGCAAACCATTGTTGAAACTCCGACTGGGATTGACACGGAAGGACAAGTTGAGAAACAATGGCTCTAGGCGTTAAAAAACGCTAATTGAAAGCAGAAGAGCTAACAATGCTCACCCCGTCGGTCATGGTTTGAACACTTGCCGACACACGATTGTGTGCTCAGTGTGGCAACACTGACGCCACGAAAAACCAATATAATATCGACATGATGATGTGCCCGCATTACCATATGTTACACATTAGAGTGGAGTAGGTAGGTACATCACGATCGGATCACCGAAATTAAATATTAGGTGTGGGTATATCGTATTATATTGTATACATACTGCGAAAGTGGGTAAGTGGGTGACGCGGGTATGATGATTTTTCACGACGAAGTACACGATTTTTTGGCGCACGCGTCCATCTTGGAAAAAAAATTGCGCGGATAGGCAACCATCGAGTCCTCGGCGATGACCGATGAGATGATCTCCACATTATTTTGGTTGTATAATAAAATAAGTTCTTCAGTGAAAGTTTCACGGATTGAAAGGGTAAACTTATTGGTCAACAACTGATGAACATCTTACGCCCATGCATCGGTGACCACCTTCTGGTCCTACCTAGGGATTTCAGACAGTTCCTCATCAAATTGGCAAAAACTACTCTACCTAATTTTTGAATATGATTTAAAAAATGTACATATTCAATTTAATACCATAGGTGTCGTTCAGGGGCAACCCGATAACGACATCACGGGAAATACAAAATTGGGTCCATCGGCTATGCCGCCATTCAATGATAATATAAGATCCTCATTCTGTACATGTACATATTTATGTAAATCGATGCCAGAGAAATGTAATAATAATAGAAGGGCCCTTACGAATAAATAATAAATAACCAGCAGCGTGGTCTAGTGGTGAATGTTGAATTATTTCGTACTTGATGTTACGAGTTCGATTCCCGCTAAGTCTCGCTGTTGGCCAGACCTTGATTTGTCTAGGTCGATCGTTTCTTATCAGAATTTGCCAATTTTTCTGATTTTCATTGAAACGGTTCCTGTAAAATTGGCGTTTCCTTCCCAATTTTCTGTTGCGAACCTTTAGTTATTGTCATATCTTAGGTTTCACCATATTGCTCACCATAAATGTCTTTGTGGTTGTTTATCGAATATAAAATTCGCATTGTTACATGAAAGTTATTCATCGTTATTTATCGTATTAATACGATGTTTGTAATATATACTGACCATAGATGTCAGATATTGTTTAGATTTACATGTATCTATGTAATAATTATGTTGACCAGGAAGGCGCATTTGGGGGTTACCTGTTAAGCCTTCCTGGTATATTTGTAATATAAAATAAAAATAATAATAAAAATAAATTGTTGTCAATATTTCGCGGTACGTCTCTATAAATACGCTACAACGCACGGAATACAATCGGATCAATTTACTTATAAAAATGTATCCCATGTTGTTTATTGTGTGTTTTTAACGATGCTTGCCCATCTTGCGAGTAATATAAACGAACAGAGAAGTTTTTATCGGATATACGTCGAGCACCAAGCATCAAATACGACTGATGCTAAAATTATTTAGGATTGTCTGTGGACAATCGTCACTTGAAAACAATATGACGCCTAAAGCCACTTCTATTAATATAACATTTATCTGATTTATAATGATTGGACACAACTCACCAGCTGAGGCGTTTAAAAAGAAAAGCCTCGGGAATTGGTAGTTTGAATGTAAGACCAATTCACAAACTTGGAGAACAGAGTGTTGATTCTGTAGTGTCCGTACATGACCGAAAAAAACAGGAAGAACTGGTATCATTGGTGATGATTTTTCTGGAATTAATAACATTTCACCGAAGAAGAAAAGAGAATTATGATTTTACGGGGGTGATTATAATTGTATAAATTTATCGTATGTAGAAGAAGTTTTATTGTTTTAAAGAAAATTTATTGTCTGTAATAAATTTATCGTATGTAGTCTAGAAGTTTCTCAGTTAATAAGTAGTTTTAGAGATGTAAAATCGGAATACATGTGTAGACAGAGAGATAAAATAAAAAAGAACCTGTTTTGAAATAAAAATAATATGTCAAACCAATTTTGGATAAATATGTCATATATATATGGATAAATATAGCCAGCAGTATGGCTCAATGGTAGCGTGTATGTTTAGCACCAAGTCATCAGTGGGTTCAACCTGCTATACTGCTGGTTAGATTTGGGGGTATTTGTGACTCCAAATCGATCGTTTCTTATCAGAGTTTTTCAATTTTATCTGATCATTGTTAAAACGGTTCTTCAAAAATTGGCAAAAATCATCTTTCCTGTTGTTACAAATCTTCTGTATTTATTGCATGTACAATTTGTAAAAATTATGTACAAATCTAAATCCACAATGGGTTAAATCTTTAATTAATTAATTAATTGATTGTTATTTCGTGTTCTTCAGCTTCTCGAAATACAGTGATTTATGTAAAATTAAAATGCTGCATTATTTGCAATTATCAGTTCAGTAAGTTCGTGCGCATTTTCAACATGCACGGGATTCGCGATGACTCATTACTAAACCAAAAAGATTTCGAACCTGCCGAAACTTGTCATCGCTTGACTAATGTATGTATTAGTCAGTCTGTCAACAATTTTCGTAAACATCGGACGCATATTAGTACCCATAAAAAATGAATATCGATAATCAATACAAACGTGCTGTTTTATACTTTTTATTTTTGTGCCTGCTTCTGCCAGATTTGCAGCGATAAAAATTAATAGTGTACATGTTGAAAATACTATCAGTGTAAGGACTGCCCATAAATGGTTTAAAAATTTAAAGTTGGAAAAAGCACCATTTATGATGAACTCCGTTCAGGACGTCCTGTTAATTTTTGATAACGATTTCTTAAAAATCTTGTGGAGTCGGAGCCACAATTAAGAGGGCATGGACAGCAGCGCCTTGCCCATACAAACGTACTATACTTCTCCCTTCCTCAATTATAGCACTAGAGAAATTATTCTTTAATATGCTATGTATATCCACCATTGGGGTGCATCTATCGTTTTATTTTTTTGATTAATTAGTTTTTATAGGAGCTAGGAGCCACCAAACATCTATAAAATCGCCTCTTTTTTACACCCACGAAACGAGTCCAGCGTGCTTATTTAACGGTCGATTTAAAAAAAAATACGCCGATAGATGCACAGAAAGTATCTTTCTCATACCGATGATGAAATTTTTTTAAAAATTGGTCCGGTTTTAGAGAAGAAAATAGGAGAATATGAAACCTCGATTTTGTCAATTTAAAATACGTTTTATCTGGTCGAAGCGCAACTGTCACATTCACTCAATATATATATATATATATATATATATATATATATATATATATATATTTAGGAATTCCTGCTATGCCATAATATATATATATATATATATATATATATATATATATATATATATATATATATATATATATATATATATATATATATATATATATATATATATATATATATATATATATATATATATATATATATATATATATATTGTCGCATTCACTCAATATATTTATTTATTTTATTCTAAACAGACCATTATGGCATAGCAGGAATTCCTAAAGCGCCACAATGGTCAAAAAATATAACACAAAAAAAACAAAATAACAATTAAACATAAATTAATACATAACGAAAATAATATACACATCAATTATACATAAAAAAAAATACATTTGAACATAAACATAAATACATCCATACATAAACATAAAAAATAGCATTTAATAATAGCAGATGAAGTAAAAATATCAAATAAAAAATATAGCATAAGGAATGCCTTGCACCTACAGCCAGTTTCAATAAATATGTAAGAAACAACTACAAATACCAAACATCACTGTAAGGCCCAAATGGAAGACAGTTAATCAAAATTACACTCATAAATCACAATCAATCATGAAAACAATGATGAGCGCAGACTACCAGATAAATGGGTTAGAGTAATTTCCGACAATTTACGCTCACTAAGGTGAAAAATATCACATTCAGTCTCGGCATAAAATATATGTATCGAAGTATCAAATAATATGTAACAAAATTAAGGTTTCGGGTGGACAGCCCTCTTAACAGTGGATCAGATCGCAGAAAGGATGGATTCATCTCATGGAACAGTCTTTCGTCATTTTTCATCTAAAAATTTCCTGCCCGTCATTTCACTATTTAAAAATTTCCTGAAAATGCGCACAAACTCATGGACTGACCTGATAATTGTCCAGGAAGGCGCATTGGGTCTTCCTGTCAAGCCTTCCTGGTATATTGTATCTATGTAAAATAAAATAAAATAAAATGTATGGAGATGACGAAGAAGAAGAACAGGAGGAAAACATTCATCAATTCGAGATTGCCATAGCGATTGACCTCATCCACACAAACTTCTCAAAATTGTTAAATTCGAAAAATCAATTTGGATCACGCTTAGAATATTAATTGTACGCCTTCACGTTTTTGACATTTCTACACATATCTCGTACACACGCACACACATTTTCAAATATACTTATTATAAATCGACAGCGAAGCATTCAAATAATACGACGAGTGTGTGGGAGAGCGAGTGTGAGCCCTCGGGTGTATTTTCCACCTGAAGTTGGTTTATTGTGGCCACGATCGGCCAAGGTTGGCCACCTCTGATGGAGCCATCCCCGGCACGAGAGCGAAATTATTTAGGAGCACGTCTCGTCGTTGTGCAACACTGTTTTCAATTTCATAATTTTCGCCGTTCTAACGTTTAATTATTTGCCAGGCGATCTCGATACTCTTTTTATGGGGGTCAAAGTGAAGAAAGTGGCCTTGAACCGTATGGTAGCCGGTACACATGCACCGGTAACACCAAACACCATTCTTACACGGAGTTCAACTTGCAACTACGAATCAATTTCGTGCTTCTGATTTACTTTATTTTTGTTGCTTATCAATTGCCTCAAAGAATATACATATATTTTATTTTTATTTTATTTTTTATTGTTACAATCAATATACACTCGTCATTACAGATCGCTCCAATGCGACGAGTGTACGATAACGGTCAGAAATACCATAATACATATACAATCAGAATACAAAGCATATAACAATTAATCAGTATAGAAATAATAATCATAGAGACTAAATAATAATCATAGATCTATTATTATTACAATTTTTATACATATGTATAATAAACACGAAATTATAGAGATGTCTATAGATATCTATAGATTTCAGATTACTGTGCATAATTTTTACAAATTATACACACAGATTTTGTGGCAACAGGAAATGATCTAATACCAATTTTCAGGAACCGTTTCAACAATGATCAGATAAAATTGGCAAACTCTGATAGAGAAACGATCGATTTGGAGTCACAAAACCCCCAAACCTAACCAGCAGTTTGACGAGGACTCGAACTTTCGACCTCAGTGGTGCTAAATATATACATATATGTATATTCTTTAAGTACATAAATAATATTCTGTCGGTCGTAAATATTCTGCTTAGCGTCGAGAGGCGCCGGGTTCGATCCCATGAGCTGACCTGGATTGAAAATAATTTTTCTGAGTACATATATCTGTGTGCTGCTGGTCAGACCTGGATATTTGTGACTCCAGGTCGATCGTTTCCTATCAGAGTTTGCCAATCTTCTCTGATTTCATTGTTTAAACGATTCCCGGTATAATTGGCTAAGTATCCTTCCTACCTACTATGTCACCACTATTTGAGATTGATTAATGTACAATTCATAGATGACTCGTTAATTTGCGAGTTTTTCAGTGTCTCGTTATTCAGTGACTTCTATAATAAAAAAAAAATGCTGCAATGTTTGTAATTGGCCAGGATGGCGCACTGGGGTTACCTGTAAGGCCTTCCTGGTATACATATGTATATGTAAAAAATAAATAAATAAATCAAACGCACTTTTAATTCGATCGAATTCTTACTGTATTAATATGTTTATTTATACAGTAATGCGGTTACACATTTTATTATCAATGTATTGTTTGCTCATATGAATAGATAAGTATCTCTCTATTGACCATATTTACGTATTTTTCGTTTTATTTATACAGTTATGTGTATGTATGTATGTATGTATGTAGACTCCGGATCCCAGACTGCAAACTGTTGAAAAGTGGTACATAGGTACCTGCTTGATTACCTCATATGTATATACATATGTACAAACATCTTATTTCTTATCCTTTTGGACTCGAATTAAAATAATATATATTTTTTTTTAATATTGGATTTATTTATTTAATTAGGTTGGTTACACGTGTAATATACAAATGTATGTATATTAACTTAGCATACTACACATACATACGTATGTATTTTCCTATAAATTAAATACAGAAAATATCACAATTCCACACTGGAGGTTAGGCAAGTTAATTTTATTAATTCAATTCCATTTTTTTTTACTTATGGTGTATTATATAATATAATGTCTAATGCACTCAAATAAGTATGGATTGCTATATACTTGGTATAACGAGGAAAGACAGGAAGTGGAATAGGTGGGTGAGAAGGAGAGGTCTTCTTCCAGCGGTGGATGGTAAATGGCTTAGATAATGATGGTGATATAATATAATATTACAGAGGCACTTATGAAGTACATAAAGAATCTGTAGACAGATAAAAATTGACATTAAAATACCTAATGCAAATTTAAGTTTTCGCTTTAATGTTAGTTTATGAAGTGCTTCGTATTTAAAACTGATAAAACCATTCCGAGAATATATGTACATATAAAAGGCCAATAAGGATTGAAAATCATTTAAAATTATTCGAAAGTATGTGAAAGTGTTAAACTACTTTTTTAATATTTATTAAAAAAAAAAGCAACAAACAATATTACCAGCATTATTAACCAGCAGCGTGGTCTAGTGGTGAATGTTGAATTATTTCGTACTTGATGTTACGAGTTCGATTCCCCGCTAAGTCTTGTTGTTGGCCAGACCTTGATTTGTCTAGGTCGATCGTTTCTTATCAGAATTTGCCAATTTTTCTGATTTTCATTGAAACGATTCCTGTAAAATTGGCGTTTCCTTCCCAATTTTCTGTTGCAAACCTTTAGTTATTGTTATATCTTAGGTTTCGCCATATCGCTCACCATAGATGTCTCTGTGGTTGTTTATCGATTATAAAAATTCGTATTGTTACATGAAAGTTATTTATCGTTATTTATCGTATTAATACGATGTTTGTAATATATGTATACTGACCATAGATGTCAGATATTTAGATTTACATGTATCTATGTAATAATTATGTGGACCAGGAAGGCGCATTTGGGGTTTACCTGTTAAGCCTTCCTGGTATATTTGTATATATGTATGTGAAAATATGTATGTAAAATAAAATAAATAAATAAATAAATTACAACTTATATAACAGTGACTTTAGACTAAAGATTAATAACAACAATTAAAAAAGTAATATAAAAACAAAGAAGAAAAGCAATGAATAATGTTAGATATGGGAATATATATATATATATATATTTATTACTAAGATAAATGATCTTATAATAGAGATTTAAAGCAAGAAAAGGATCAATATGAGGGAGAATTTGTTAAAGAATAGAAAGATCTATGTACATATATTGTAGGTATAAAAGAGGAATAGTTAGTAGAACAGGGATTAATGTGAAATAATGAAAAATTATAGAACGATCTGATTGGAATAGGATCTTACTTAGTAAATAAGGACTATCAATTATATAATTCAAGAGCTTATACAAAACGGGTCTACCTCACGGGCCGGAATGTGAAATTACCGAAAACGCAAATATCGGAAGACAAAGATCGAAAATCGAAAGATCTTAAGTCGAAAGATAAAAAAAAGGGTGCATGGTAAACGGAACATACTCACTTAATTTGTGCGAGCAGGATACAACAGGAACAAGAGGAACAGGCTTTTCTGCGCGCGTACATAAACATTAATATTTGCCTTCCGATATTTGCGTTTTCGGTAATTTCACATTCCGGCCCGTCACGGAGACCGGTATGTACTGTATATATAATTAATAACATATCTTAGAAAAATATTCATTATTAAATTTAAAAAAAGTTTATCGAAAATACTATGAACTATTTTTTTTACATAATTACATTACCAATACAACTTGAGCAATCATCCATTTTTTTCATACGTATAACAAATACGAAGGCAACGAAATGATACAAATACAATTTTTTCTATTGCGAAAAAAAAGTTAATTAATCACTACGATGATTTTCATCATACATATGAATGATTACGATTAAGACGAAGCCTTTATACCGTATTTTTTATCTCGATAATTTCATACATGTAATCTATGTAAGTGTATTTGCTCTAAATACACCCCAAATTAGATCGGGCCAAATTTAATGCATACATAAAATATTCATGGTCGTCTTTAGAAATTTAAACAATTAACCATTTACATTGTGCGTTTGTTTCAATGATCTAACAACTGATGATGATCGCAGTCACTGGCCACGGTAGCGTCCATCATCAATCAAAACGCGTTCAACGTCCGCAAAATAATTTAATTGCGGCAACAATATTTCACGTTCGTATAATATATGTTATAATCCAATGACGAAGGCCGGGTTTGGGTAATTTTACCACGTTTTTCTGTGTACGGTGTGGTTGTGGGGCTGGTGGTGTTGCTGATCACGAAGTCCTCATCGTTCGTATATAAAGCTGAGGAACGTCTTCTGTGTATCATTACCAATTCGAGGGCTTTCGGTGAGCTTTGAAGCACAAGAAACGCACACAACGCGTTGGGGAAGTCATAATAAGTGGTAATTAACCAATCCAAAACACTCTAAATATCATCAATAATTAAAATCAATAAACGTTTTTGCATGCGAATTCAGTGAAAAGTGCAATTTTTATATGAAAAAACATTAATATCATACATAAAGTAGATGTATGTTCTAATTGTGATAATTGAGCTTTAATTTTTATTTTTAATTACATACATTAAATTTTAAGTAGCTTAATTAATTGATATGAATACACTTGAAATCTAAGTCTAAGTGATCGTGTGATTTTTGATAGTTTCATGAAATATTATTATTTTTATTTTTAAAATAGATCAATAAGCTTTGAGTACAATACAAGTTTCATCAAAATCGTGTCATATTTTTATAATGCATGGAATTTCTTATCATATATTATATACATACTTATACGTTTTTATATATACTTAAAATAATAATAAGCACTTATAAATAAATAATATGCTTAAAATTCTCAAATGCGTTGATACAATTATTATAATATTATAATTAATACTAAAAATCATCTGCTCGCTGACAAATGATATGTGTATTTTTTTCTTGCATATTTCTATGTATAAATTATACATTTTTTTATTACCTGATTAATAGATAATCGATAGGTTCAATACATATAAAATAGTTGGTGAAATGACGGCACTATCAACTATAATAATAATACAATAATATTTTACAGTGAACTTTATTTTGTTCATATCATTGGGATACTATACTATTTTAATTTTGTTTTTTATAAATATACAAGAATTCATAATTTTAGCTTTAACTACAACTACACTTTCAAATATAACGGCTCATGTATAAAAATAGGTACTACATATTGAATGATTGCATAGGTTCATGCCCTTTTACCATTAAAAACATTTACTGCTTTGTATAAAAATCGGGAACGAACTTATGTACATATGTAAGTAACTAATACATTGAATTTATACATAGGTTTTCCGAACCATTATTTATTTATGAATTTAATATAATATATTTTGATAGTTCAAAATTGAAAAGCAAAAGATACATATATTTGATAGACTTTTTAGGATAATGACAATTCGAATGATGTATTACATCCATACAAGTACAAGTATGATTTAAATGTATGTATAATATAATATGATATGTATGTATGTATGACTTAAAATGAGATATGATAATAGATTCTACCATTACCCAAAATCAAACTACAATATGTACATATGTAGGAACATTTTCTGTATATTGAATTTTCTATATTTTCTATGCATATAGATATCCTACATGGCATTTTCAGCAATACAAAAATTAAAAGTAATTAATCGAAAATATTTAAAATATAAAACTACAATTTTTATCTTGTATCGCAATAAAACATATCAAACTTTAATCTAAATTGTAATTAATAGAACTCATTAAATTTCAATTAATTTTTGCTTCATTATCAAACACATCTTTACATCAAATATTAAACATAGATAAAGCGATTAGTGTCAGAAACCTTGGTATCATAATAGCAAATAAAAAAAATAACAAGGGCAACACTAGCGATGTATCATAATTTGATAATGGTGCGAATCCGAAACTTTAATTACTCAAAATTAACAAGATCGAAAATTAATTTCCAGATTTTTTAAAATGGTGCTGAAATGGAGTCTGGTGGCCCTTTACGTCGTAGCTGCAGTCGTAGCCCAAAATGGATATCCGAGAGACATTCCCAACAATCAACTAGGCTATGACTACAACAGCCAGGCCTACACCGGAAACGATGATGAGGTTAGTGGAGACGAGATTCCCGGAGAAGCAGGCAGGGACTATCCGGTCTACGCCGAGGTTCCGGAAACCGGTTTCAGTTGTGGCGATCAACAGTTTCCGGGTTACTATGCGGATCCCGAGGCCCAGTGTCAAGCCTTCTATATCTGTCAGAGGGGTGGCAAGAGCGATTCTTTCTTGTGTCCCAACGGTACTGTGTTTAATCAAGAGTTTTTGGTTTGTGATTGGTGGTACAACTTCGATTGTAGTCGCGCCCAAGAGTTGTACAGTGTTAACGAAGTTATCGTGAGGGCTATGGAAGAAGCTGATGCTCGTTTGAGTCAACAAAAGGGTGGTTACAGTTACAATGCTCCTGGTGGTCCGAGTCCAGTGTACGGAGCTCCTGCCGATTTCGTTCAGTTGTTGAGAAACGGCAATGGTAGAAACGGAAACGGAAACGGAAACGGCTATAAGAATGGAAATGGAAATGGTAATGGATACAGTAACGGTAATGGAAATGGATACAGCAATGGTAATGGAAATGGAAACGGTTACAGCAATGGTAACGGAAATGGAAACGGTTACACGAATGGAAATGGAAATGGAAACGGAAATGGAATTAAGCCAGTGTATGGCGCTCCTTTGATCAATGGAAATGGAAACAGTAACGGAAATGGAAATGGATACAGAAACGGAAATGGAAATGGAAATGGATACAAAAACGGTAATGGAAATGGTAATAAAAATGGCAATGGAAACGGTTATCGCAATGGTAACGGCAATGGAAACGGCTACAAGAATGGAAACGGAAACGGTAACAGTAATGGAAATGGAAATGGTTACAAAAAAGGAAACGGAAACGGTTACAAGAACGGCAATGGAAATGGAAACGGTTACAAGAATGGTAATGGTAACGGAAACGGCAACGGTTACTCAAACGGTAACGGTAACGGTAACGGATATTCTGTAAGCGCTCCACAAAGGACATATCTTCCTCCGGTTAACGGTAACGGTAATGGTAACGGAAATGGTTACCAGGATCTTTCCGCTTACAGGAACGGCTTAGGAAACGGACCTTCGAATCCCGACCGTAGCTATTTGCCACCTGGAGGAAACGGAAACAGATCTCCAAGCCCTCAATACGGGGTACCCGGATTTGACTTCAGTTCCCCCGCATACAATCCAGCTAGCTCACCCGACAGATCATATTTGCCACCTTCTAAATGAGATGTGTAATATTTCTGAATGATATTTAATTTAATTTGAGAGTGTCTTGATATTATAAATTATTGTAATGATTTTTTTGTATGTATGTAATTGTGTATATACTCGTAAATATTACCACCTATGAATGTTCGTATTTAATTAGATTATAAATGATATTTAATTAATTAAACTTATTTAACGTACTATGTGAAAATTGAAGCAAATAATAAACGAATGTATAACATTATTATTGGTTTTTCATATGTAATTATGTAATTCAATCAGAATTACTGTGGTTCTGCACTTGGGTAATATGAAATTTAGCAAGTTCGATTCATTATATTTATTTATTACATTGCATATTCAAATGATCTATAAATATTAAGTAATGTAATAGTTAGTAAAACTGACAATATAATACAATAAAACTTATAAAAGTCGGACATATTCATTATAAGCAATATTTAAAAAAAATAAGTGACAATTATTTTTAAATAAGAGTCCATCGGATATTTTCCTCGATAAAATGAATTTATTCAAATAAATCATAATAGATATTAAAATAAATAAATTTTACTAGCGACATCTATGTAAAACTATTCAAACTTAATTGAAAATTTTAATTATTTACACATTAATTTAACATGTTGTGTAAGTATTTATGAATAATACGAATTACAGAACAAAATATGATCCGCTTTTATTTATAAATAAATCTTTTTAACTTTATAATACGATAAAGTCAAATCATAAACCGTATTCCATATAGTCAAATCCGGTCTCCGTGACGAGACAGAATGTTAAATTACAGAAAACGCAAATATAGGAAGGCAAAGATCGAAAATCGAAAAATCTTAAGTCGAAAGATCAAAAAAAAAAATGGTGCATGGTAAACGGTACATACTCACTTAATTTGCGCGAGCAGGATACAATAGGAACAAGAAGAACAGGCTTTTCCTCCCGTATTAATTTGCGCGCGCAGAAGCCTGCTCCTCTTGTTCCTGTTGTATCCTGATCGCGCAAATTAAGTGAGTATATATATACGTGAGTATGTACCGTTTACCATGCACCATTTTTTTTTGATCTTTCGACTTAAGATCTTTCGATTTTCGATCTTTGCCTTCCGATATTTGTGTTTTCTGTAATTTAACATTCTGTCTCGTCACGTAGACCCAGTCAAATCATAAACATGTATTCACTAAAGATTTAGGTCATTCAGTAAAGCACATATTTCGTTCAAAATTTAGTAGCAAACTACGTGCCAAAATCAATACATACACAGAATCCAAATTTAGGTCGCCTCAAGTACAAACCTTCGTTTACTATGCATATTTTATGTTCATTATATGTACACGCTGTGAGCATCGACCGTGAATGCAATTCTGAATGCAAGTTGACATTGCAATGCACAATTAGTTTCAAGTGCACTGGGACAAATGCGCTAACTGACCCACTTTACCATCTCGAATCCCCACAATGATAACACAAATTATTTCATAACACTATTCGCGAGATTTGACCGCAATTCGTATCCTCAACCAGCAATATGTGTATACATACGTATAATATATATGATGTTACATACATATGTAACTATGTACATATCTTCAAGTGCAATCAAGGGAATATTCTATTTATTATCTTCAATAACGAGTTGAAAATAATGATGTTTTCCACAAGCGGCAATCATTCAATGTTTTATACATGTATGTAATAAAAATTATATGCACCTAATGTTATGAATGACGCAAATGATGATAACTCCCACGTTTTGCATATCTATATAGAAAGATCGAGTATTTTATTTGTTATTTAATGCATTTTAAAGTTTGCTTGTGTTTTATATTCAATTTTTCAAGACCAGTAATATGAACTTAATCTTATGTAACGAGGCCAAAATGACCTGTTTTGTGTTCATATTAAATGTATATATGTACATATATACCCAAGAAAGCTCTCATCGACTTGTATTTTCAAAATAATTATGGCAACATGAAAAAATGATTTTCTGAAAATACGGCTTCCGCCATACTAAAACTATTTTCGAGCGAAACGTTGACTTTGAATTCTCGTAAATCAGTCAAAACTTATAATAATCGACCCAAATAAACTCCTATAGATGAATATTGAGTGTTTATTTTCATAAAATAATAAAAAAAATAAAAAAAGTGATATATGAATGAAACCTACTATTGTCTTTTGTCTGATAAATCGATTAGTTAAAATTGATGATTTTTTTTTACTTAACTTTTCCTTAATACGACAAAAATTTTCCACTGGGTTAGTGTAGATATGTATGTATATTAAAACCATACGTATAATATGACAGTTGTCCAATTGTTTTGATAACCACATAAAAGTCATCGAAAAATGAATAAATATTTATTATTTAATTAAGAATAAAATTAATAGATTAAAGAGATTGAAATTGAATTTCAAATGTCTAAATACATATATTTACATACATATCTCCAATTTTCATACTATGTATTTGAACAGGCATTTGAATAAAAATAAAATATACAAACACATACAATTTAACATTTAAAAATGCATTATCATAAAATAAACACACTTTTTTATTAGATAAACAATTTAAAACGTAAAATATCCCCGGATGGAACAATACCTATGTATATCAACGTTACTTTTATATTTATATACCTGCCTATTTAAACCTTTTAATAAATGCTATATGTTAAATTTAAACTGAAAAATGCTTAATATTAAACACTGTTCTACAAATTAGGTCATATGAAAACACGAACAAAATAGTTGAATGGCATATTCTGTATACATATTAAGTACGTATTGAACACATCATAAAAATCTTACAGTAGCATACCTAAAGTATTGTTCTAAACTTTGTTCATACCTAAGCTTTGAAAATTTTATGAAAACCACATCCAAATCCGATGCAGTTTCAAGGAAAAATCCACCCGGTCGTTTTATACGTTGAATGAAAATCTGCGGTGCATGTGCAACGTGCATTATTACAAAATGCACTCACACATACACCCGGATACAAATCCGATGACCTTGCCAACGGATTGTGCGCACGTTGCAATAAAAACGGGTTCATCGATCGCTGCATTTACGTAACGGCGTCACACGAAATGCATTCATTATGCAACTTTGTATGCAACTCGGTAGTGCAATGGTTGATGTTTAATTTTTTTCATTTTAAGCATTCTCAAGCACTTCATAGGTCATTGTAAAGCTCGACTAAATAGCACACATATTGATAAGTTGGGTATCAATTTGACTATTAAGCAGTATGGACTTATTGATTCATATTGATTCGTATGATATGCATGCGTGCAATAGAATTTTCCATTGTGTTTTATGACTGTGTGAGGCCATATGACTCTATGCATTACCTAGAAACGATCTATTGACATTGAACTGGTGCAAATTCAATGTAATTCTGAGCGTATCCAGAATACTATTCTGAAATGCTACTCTACCCTTATGCATGAATTTTCCAAACATACATGCATTTCCGTTTGTATTCAATATAATATTCTTATCAAGATATCTATATTTTATTAAAATACAAATTAAATTAGGGAAATGTTGTATAAATCAGAATATTGGTTATTAATTTGATTTTGATCCTGGAATGCTTTAGTTGAAATAATATATAAACAATGAATCAGATATATTAGATAGTCATTTTATCAGGAAAAATGTTAATTTGGGTCTATTTACTTTTAAATAATTATAGTAATAATGATAATGATAATAATAATATATGTATGTAAGTACTTGTAATAATAATATTAAATGAATAATAAGAATAATAATAATAAATGTTAAATAATAATAACAATAAGAAAATCAATTTATGGCGGTCGGTAAAGGAGCTTCATCCACAGAACGTTGTATATGTAGAGCAGTGATTTCCAAAGTAGTTCCTGTGAATCCGTAAGGGTTCTTGTGACCACTGAAGTGGTCTGTGGCAAATTAAAAATAATTTGGGGGTGCAAGGACAACGTCCGGGGGTCCGTGAAAGGTTTAATATAAAAAAATATTTGTAACAAAAATATCTGTACACATTTGCGACAAATATATCTGTAAATATTTGTGACAAAAATATCCGTTCAATTTCTGTTCTCAGAAACCTTTTGGTTTATTGAACTGAAATTTCATATCTAGAACTTTAAGCTTACTACCAAGTTATGTATAAAATTTGGTAAGCATCCATCAACCGGAAGTGGCAGTTAGCTTTTGTTCGATTTTTCTTCAGTACTATTTTCGACCCCTTAAACATGTGTGCTCTTCACGAAAAAATTCAAGTATAATTCTTGTATAAATGTGATGAAAAAAAATTACTAAACTGAATAAACCGGAAGTGGGATTTTTTCCTCTTAGAAAAGTCAAAAATATTGTGACCACGATTCTTTCCACACCCCTGAACGTATCAAGCTGAAAATTTATATTTGTATTATTTATGTACTAACTTAGAGCTGATAAGGTTTTGGTCAGAATTCGTAAATCAATTCATAAAAAAATAAGTAGTATTTTTTTTTAAAACAATGTTTCATTATTTTATTTTGACCTTTTAAATTATTTTAATCTTCTTTATATTTATTGTGTATAATACTGATAGTGATTTCAAGTAATAATAAAAAAATGAATAAAATCTGACAACCGGAAGTAGAACTTTTGTCTTGTGAAAGTTTCCATACATTTACGCTCAATTTGTATCGAAATTGCTTAGTATTTTTCTATTAGTATTTCATAATGCCGCTGGTATGTGTGAATGTGTCTGTACGGTTCAATATAGAATTTTGTTTTGTAACTTTCTTATATTCTTCAAATACATAGATAAAGTCATGGGTTGGTCACACCCGAAATTTTCAATTGAAGTAACGGACTGCAAATTAGTGCTCATGGAGACTTACGAATACTATTCACAAACATATGTAGAGCCGAATATAAATAATCTCATAATTATCAGGTTCACCCATTTCATTATACTTTATGCATACTATCATAATTTATATTGTATGTTTACGTCACGTTTACCATTCAAGACATTAATATTAAATTTATAATTTTTCTATTATGCAGTTATGTAGAGATATTCTGAGGCCGCTCTCATCTTGAGGATGGCCTCGAAGTCAGATACGAGCCCTGTTACAGACATCTGTGACGCCTGGTAGCAGTTGTTGTATTAGGTAATTGGATATAACATTGCAAAAGCCCAAAAGACAATTTTCGCCATGAAAATCGCGAATACGGAATATTTGGCACTCAAGTTCTCATTAGTGTGACAGTAATCGTTAATATGATGGACTTTTTGGCTGCCAGATGTTCCGTTATAGATATTTTAGTGACATTTGGGTGAGCGCTTTGTGACCAATAATCACTGAACCGTTGTATTGTACCTTTATCCTCTTCATTGTCTCCTGCTTGTATTTCATCAGTATAGAGGCTAATAAAAAATAACATAAATCATTGTATCTTTACCTCTATAATGGAGTGGTAAAATCATCTTGCTAGCATATTTGATCTAAAGCGTACATGAAAATATAAATCAAAGTTCATGATTTGCAGCCGAAAAAAAAGCATTAGTTAGATTTTCAAGTAATTTTTAGGGTTTAAATGTATTAAATAGCGATTATTTTATGAGATATAATGCGGTCGTTTGATTAGATTTCATAAATATACATAAAATGTGAAAGTAATATTTATTTTAATAACGCAGAAGTTTTATTGTGCTATTTCAATTTATGGCATCTGCCTTCGAGGCTATGATGGAAATTGATAGCATGTATTATACCATTATCGGTTTATAAATGACTTTGTATGATGTTGGTACTGTTTGGATGAGAATGATGTTGTATTGTTCAGAAGCTGAAAAACATAATGACATAAAATATACATATGTGTTACTGTAGAATGATTTAAAATAAAATAGATAGGCGCCATAAAAGGAAATGGATTCATTAGACAGCATGATTTATCTGTCAAATGGTTCCGTCTAATTAAATCGATAGAACCAAGGTTAAAATGCACTTTTTGCATCTTTATGCACATACATACGTCTCTTCCTGTAGAACATTTGGCATTTTGCAAGAGTGCGAGATTTTGTCAAGAGAGTTGTTGAATTGGCGCCTGCAGCACTACAAAAAAAGTTTTAAAATAAGCACACACCAACCGTTAATGCATTCAAAAGGACGGTTCAAACAACAAAAAAAACAACAATCCAAGGTTGCATTCGTCTGTTGCATTTGGATATTTTTTGTTGACGAATTTTCATTTAGTAGACGTTCAAACGTACTAGACGATCTCGGAAAGAATATCGCGAGGGTTCATGGTCGATGCTTTTTTTTCTTGCATTTTAAAATGCATATTAAATGCGCATATAAGAACATCAACAATTCTAAAAATATAAGACATCGTGTTATTGTATGTTTAATTGTTTTGTATGGGAAAAGCCCATCTTCTATAACTTACATAATATGGAAGGAAAAATGATTCAAAGCGATTTTGTCCTGTATTCCAATGATTCTGGATTTTTCAACAATTTTATCGGGAAAGCTTATCGTAAAACAAAATATCAATCTCTTCTTCTCATTCCCTCCACAGCACCAACAACTATGAATTGTTATTGGTTGACAACAACAATGAATGACACATTCTCAATGGAATGTAAATGACAGAAGTATATATATATATATATATATATATATATATATATATATATATATATATATATATATATACATATGTATATATTTTTTGAAATTGAAATCATTGAAAATACATTAAAAGTTCCGTTAGAAATAATTAATTTCGCTTCATTTTTTAAACATTTGCAATACATTAAAGGTACCTAAATATTGGCTCTATTTTCAATTATCCATATTATAATTACAATGCAGGCTTGAACTAAAACATTGCATTTATCAGGTACTATATTATAATCCTGTCTCGGACTTGTCAGATACCACATATTGGAAATAATCGAAAATCCGTAACTGAGAAAATCCGCAACTTGGCAGACGAATGACTGTTCTTGGAATACATAAACATATTTGTATAAAACTGATAATTATGCATATTATAAATGTCAGTGGACTTTTCTGCATACATATTACGACTCGAGTGGAAAATCACAATGAAAAATTATCGAAGACCTTGAAATATTGCTACATAGAAATACGCATACGATGATTTAATCTAAATTATAGGCTTAAATTTCAAAATATTTTTTTTATTAGAGATTTTCCACTTGAATTCCGTCTTAAATGCAAATACGAAAGATTGCATTTCATGGTTTAGTAATTGAATGTTATAACATTATGTATATTATGCCATTCGATCACACACTCGCATAATCAGGTATGCAATATGATTTTCAAGGTTTCCTTATCTGGACTCGTACAAGAGTGTATAAAAAAATTGCATAGCATTATTTATTCAAGATAAGATAATCCATTCAGCGGTTTTATTTTATATATCGTGTGCTGTGTTTATTTACGGTTTGACTGCATTGAAAGTGCATTCACATCTACCGAGTTACACGTGTTGGCAAGTGCGCTAATGTTATGTTGCATATCTATATGTAAATGCGAACGATGCAAAAAGACATCCGAACGATTAATCCAATTCTAATCGATTGTTTTATGGAATGATGTTGTTCATATTTTTATCGTTAAACTATTATATACATAAATAATCTCTGTATTGATTTTCTCATTGTTTATGTCACGTGTACGAGGAAAATTACTGGAAAATGCGCAGCGGTAAAGCGCACTGTCGAGCCACGTGACAATATTATTGTAAAATAATATCTAAGTCGGTCATTGATCTTTGATACAAAAAAAGTGCATCGAGTGTTGTGACCGAGCAGGCAATGTCTACAGAATAAAAGGAATGGGCCATTAATGCCATTATAAAAAGCAAAGTTTAATGTTAGACTTATGATATTAACGCGTTGATGCTTGGAAATTTGTGGCTCTGTATAAGGAAAATCGCTTGTAATATATTATACTTAGAAATCTTCTAAGTTAGTCAGAAGAAATCTTCGTCTAACTAACTAAGATTAAAATTTAGTTCGGAAACTGAATGATGATGACTGGAGAGTGTTGCAGTGAAATTTTAAATAAATTTAAATTTATACTTATTTCAATTGAAGAAATTTATTTATCTATTTATTTATTTATTTATTTTAATATACAAATATACCACAGAGTCTTTACAGGTCACCCCAATATGACACTGTGGCCAGACAATACATAAAAGATCAAATACATAAGAAAAAATAAAACAACAATAATAGAAAAACAAATAAAATAAAACATTTAAAAAATTGTACATAAAAATTAAAAATTGAAAAATTGAGAATTAATAAATTGAAAAATCAAAAATTAAAAAAAAAAAAAAAATTAAAAATTACAATATTACAGTATTAATAATTTCGAATAAAATTATATAATTAATGGAAATTTAGTATATTGACATCTTTTTTTAGTGAACAGGAGCATAGAAGATACGCCGTAATGTCAATTTACTATTTATTTTAATTTTGTAAATGATGTACATATTATCATATTCTATACTATAATAAATAAAATACATATATGGTTCATATTTGCTGTTCTTCAATATCTGGTTCATATTTCGTCATTTTTAGTAATACACACAACCAACTGGATTCATCGGTCATTCTATTTCTTAAACTACATTTTATAAAATTCATTTCTGAAAATAATATGTAGCTCACAAGCATATGTAGATTAGAAAATTGATAATATTGCCCTCGCTTGTTTTTTTAAATCGCTAAAGATTTCTGGAACGGCGTTCCAAGTTCTCGTTATTTCTTCTTCTGCATTTTTATTAATTATGTTCGTTAATCGATCACTTTCAATTATTTCCAAATCATTTTTCAAACCAACAAATTTTTGTTTCCATATCGAACTTGATTGGAATTCGATAAATTGCATTTCAATGTCTTCCAGATTTAGCCACTCGAAAATCTCCAAATTATAAAAAAACATTGATGTCTTTTCAAATCTTCTGAATTATTTGAATCTTGAAGAAAAGTCGTCGATTACACTGTTCGACAAATGACGACTTTTTTTTTGGTTCATAGCCGAGATATGACTTTTCTTATAGAATTATGGCCAGTGAACACGAATCTGGTAATAAAAAATGTTGATTGGCTTGAGATTCGGAGATATATGTATGTGTTTTATAAATCACGCGATTTTTCTATATCTTGGTGTTGTTCGGTCGATGTCTCAAAAGCTGTCAATTTTCTGTTCAAAATGAATATTGGAATCTATAGTCGGGTATTTTATCTTCCATTTGTAGTACTTTTCAGCTTTCAAATCTCTCTAAATAGTCATCCAGTTCAAATCAAAAGTCAAAAGTACGTATTTTCACTTGGGATTTTTTCCCACTGTTAATACTATTTTATATTGAGTTTTTTCTATCGAAACATGTTTATTGAGATAATGTTCTGACCACACTCTTTTTTGTTTTCGTTTAAAAAGGTTGATTGGAAGTGTGCTGAACTTTAAATCGGTAAAATTGCGAGCAAAAAGCTCGAACTAGTGTTTACTCGTATTTACACGAATCTGAATTGAATTAATAGGGATAATATATTAAATTATCTTTATATGAGAATTAAATAAAATTCCATTTATTTCGACTATTCTTGTGGATTAATAACAAAAATTCTAATGATAACTGGCTTACCTCGATAAAATAAATGAATTTTTGTAATTGAAGTTGCCACGATAAAATTATAAAGGATTATCATTTATCTTGAGAAAAATTAAGGTTCGCCATCCCTTTATATATGACATTTATTGCATACTATAATAAAAAAAATGTTAAATTTTATGTTTTTTAATATTTAAAATATAATTCAAATAGATTAAATATTTTTTATAGAACTACATAGGTAAATTATTATTAATTATATTTATTATTACATTATTATTCATATTGAACTGTTATAATAAATTTCTGAATGTACGATTAGTCACATAGTATAATATATCAGTATTCTTCATAAAAATTTTACAGTTTAGATCCTATAGTGATGATTTGAATGATTCAATGTAATTTCACATACATAAATGTATATATTTTTCTAAAAATTCGAATGCAACTTAAATAAAATATCGTGGATTAAAAAGTATTAATCATATATTGGTTGTATTATTGTTTAGTATAAAGTACCTACATATGTATATATAACCAGTTTCCATACGAGCCTTTTTGAAATAAAAATAATAAAAATAAGAAATCACTTGCATATACATATGTATGTACGATCATCAATGACATTGAGAATGAAAAAAGCATAGATTAGTTCTATATATAGAAATGATTTTAATGTGTTAATCCAATGTTTCAAACTGTTTATACGATTTAATTTAATCGCGTTTGAAATGCAAGACATGACTTTTCATTGAAAGTTCTGTTATATGGGTACTTATAAAATAAGTACAGTTGATGTTATTCAATATATTGTATAATAATTGAGTAACACACATGAGAGTACGCTTTTAAGGTCATCAAATATATGACTACGTCAAGGTTTAAAAATATAGTTTTTACTTTTCATATACTTATGTGTATGTAATTTTTGATTCGACTAGAAATTGCAGACGGGCGAATATACTTCCATCTTGATATTTTTTTTATTTGAATTGCAGTCCCATCCCTGATGATTATACATACATACATATAATGTATACAATAGGATGTTGAATATTTTATTTTTACTTGTTTTATTTTGAGTGCGCAACCTTCAAAGGTGCATCTCTGCGTCTCGTTGATTGAAAAAATAGAGTAAAAAAAAAAATCGATTGCATTTTTTAAGTCGAATTTTAGATAGTGCAGTCATTGTTCGAATTGCATTTGTGCAAACGTTTAAAATTATTTCCTGGTCTGTCGCTATATACAGTAGTAACAATAATATAATAATGATAAACCCGTTGCACACGGAACGTATTATATTATACGAATGCACAAAAGGATTTTAATTTATGCACTCTCGAGACCGGTTCAAGTTTGTGTGTCGACATTCAAAAAATTGCACTCTAAAATTCATTCTCGCTTGTTTGTGAATGCAAAATTTATCCGACCAATGCAGCTACATATGCATATATGTATGTATGTGGGTAGATAGTAAAAATGTAAATAGAATCGACAATATCGACGTTTTGTATTCGAAATTACTTTTCCGCATGTTAATTAATGTTAAAAAATGCACTTTTTAGCCAGGAAAGAATGCTAGATTTGTCTATTATTTTTTAAGATGAATAACAGTACAATAACTTATGCCTTTTTCAATAAAAATCATGCCAATGATGTACTTTATTAAATGCTATGTTGATGCTCTTTAATATTCCATTGCAATTATATTCGTAGAATTTAAAATACGTAACAGAATGAAAGATGTATTATGTATACATAGAATAGATAAACAAACTTTAATATAATAGTAATTAAGAACTAGTGTAGGGCCCGTTGATTTCAACGGGTGGTTTCGAAAAGAAATTGAAACTCGAATAAAAATAAAGTTAAAGATATGGAATCGACTGGTTTCGGAAAGACAAAGGCACAAAAAAATGAAAATTTTGAAAAAAATGAAAAATATGAAAATAATGAAAAATATGAAAAAAATGAAAAAAATGAAAAATATGAAAAAAATGAAAAAACTGAAAATAATGAAAAAAAAATGAAAAAAATGGAAATAATGAAAAAGATGAAAAAACTGAAAATAATGAAAAAAAAATGAAAAAAATGGAAATAATGAAAAAGATGAAAAATATGAAAAAAATGAAAATATGAAAAAAAAAATTTTGTTCCCCATACTGGTTGATGGTTGATCATAAGAAATCGGAAATCGAAAAAGATGTCGACGAAAGCCGAAGATACGCGAATGATTGGTTCCCCATACTTCTATAGGATAATCGAATATTAAGTAATTTTAGAGCGTTTTTTCTGTCGAGGCTGTAGTCTAATGGCTAGCGACCTGTTCTGGGCGAGGGGCCTTAGTTCGATTCCGTGATTTGGAATTAATTTTATTTTTCAAATATCGCTAAAATATAAATTAATTTCAATAATTTCAATTAAAAATATATATTTAATTGTTTTATATGAAAAGAAAAAAAAATGGTTCAAAACCTCACTAAATGAAATTATTAAAATTACGTATTTTTATATGGCGAGAAGGAATATTTCAATTAATGTTTAAAAAAAAAAGGCGAAATGAAAAATTGGATTTGGCGTGATGTCCGAGACCATTAGCTCAATTTAGACCCATATTCAAGCTATTTGGGGTGATCGGTTCGAGTCGCGACAAAGTCGTCTCGTTGAAAAATGAATTAATCGATTTTTATCGATTCGTTCATTATGTTCGGCGAGAGTTAGGACACACACACACACACACCCACACACACACACACACACACACACAGATTACCGTCTTTATATATATATATGATTTGTCAAGTATGTGACAATATTATTTGATTGAAATATATAAACGAAAAATATCAAAAATAAAAATTCGACTTTGTCTCTGATTTAAAAATGTATGGTTTAATATTTTTGCAATTTTGCAATGGGAGTACTAAAATAAAAAAGTAAACTTTTTTCTTTCAATATTTACGCATTGTGCGACATCGTTATCGATATTTAATGTAAATGTAAATCACGACATTTAAACGGAGACTAGAATAATAAAGTGTCAACGAACTTCTTAATAACTGACACAAAATTGTATCGTAACACTGTTTGTAATGTCAATGAACTTTGGATTTATCGCATAATTACATCAGAAAGACGTGTCATCATTTAAACGTATCGGATATCAAAAATGGAATTAGCTCGATTCGATTCACACGTTCGGAGATAAGTCGAACCCAGTATGTATTTATTGACGATTACAATCCAATAATTAGTGGTGATTTTTCTCTTTGAACTTTTGTGTTATTTTTCGAGAGATAGTTGAACTGTGCTGACGTTTGATCGAGATTTATCGTAGGAAAACCCCAAAGTTTGGTAAATATCCTTAATTGATAAGTCAATCAATATTCAATATTTACATTTTCCAATTGCTTTCTAAATACATGCTTGTATATGACTTTTGTTTAGATACTATGGTAAATGTTGGACGTTTCGTATAATGATTGGAGATTTTTTTATGTACGAGTTTAGAATCATTTTGAAAAGTCTATCGCTTTATTTCACAAGTAATTTTATAATAAATACAAATATAGTAGTAGACTTCACGGTTTTTAAAAATATTTTTTAAATAATATGACAATACTGATTATTGTATAATAAATACGGTTTACACTGTATGTAAGTACATAGATGTATGTGAAATTGAGAAAATAAATAAAACAATGTAATATTTAATGGAAAACAATTAATTTGACTACAGAAGTTATCTTTTGTGGGTTAAGGTAAGTATGTAATAAAAAATAATATATGCATATTTAATACTACAATAAAACTATTTGATTATGGAATCAAAGTATGTACATTCATACGCACATATAATCATCATCATTCATATGAAATATGATATAACATTGTATTTAACAGTTATTTAAAAATAATTTTGATGAAAAAAACCCTTCTCTGCATCAGTGGACGGACAATAAGGGATAAATCAAGCACTTTTACGAAAACGACAGTACAAACGCTAAGCATGTAAATACGGAACTGTCCCGGCTGAAACGGGATGCATGGTCACCCTAATTAGATTGGATGATTGCATAAGTTCTTGCCCGATTTCCATTGATTTCCATACGTTTTTTAACGGTTAACGGGCATGAGCTTATGAAAGTATCCAATATAATAAATAATTAGTATTTTTTAATTGACAAAGTTAATTTAAAAATACAATAATTTACATCTACGTAGTGTTTAATGATTTTTCTTATTTTTTTAGGTTCAATCACCCATTCGGATTCTTGAATTATAATTTCGTATATTCATATAATACATGTGTGTGTATATGTATTAAAGTGAATTATGATAATTAAAAACGGTAAGTTTACTATTTACAAAGTTAATTTATTATCACGTTATTGCTTATTCTAACCTCAATTATTTATTCTCATAATGAAATTATTTATTCCAGCCTAAAGATGTAATGTTTATAAATGTAAGATTATTTATGTTGCTTAACACATACTTGAGTTGATTGACTTTAATATCAGTTATAAATTGATATATGTAATTTTGAGTACCGAAAGAGTATTTTTTAATTAAGCAAATGGTATTATAAATATTTTGGTTGAAGAGATGTCTGTGTATTTGAAGACAAAAACTTTAAGCTATTACTGATAAAGTTCTGTCTCTTTACGCTTATAAAAAAAGGTTTGTCGTTGCATATAGTTGATAAATTTATCCGGGCAATTTTTCGCTGTGATGAATTAGTATATAGTAGATTAGTAGATCTTTTATTTTGTTTCATACAATATATTCTCGAATATGAAATTGACAAATCATTTTCTCTCTCAGGAATCCACAATTACCACGACTACAAAAACAGGCTGTAATTTGTTGGTAACTCATCAATTATCTAAATTGGTGTTTGGATTGTTGTTTATTGCATATGTTAAAGCGAATTCGTGAATTCATGAAAAGCACAAGCCCGTTGCTTTATTCATCTAATGGGCAAGTTAGTTAGGAATTCTTAAATTGACATTATGACAGTAATTCATTTTGGCAGTAAGTAATTTTGTAATTTGGTCCCTTGATCAGTGAAATTATAATTTTTGACAGTTGGATGATAGCGCGTCGCCCCGCTCCTGTCCATTCCCACTCTCCTCATGGTCCACACATCGTAATATCCATCCAAACACATCGTAATATCTTAGCAGCCAACACCTATTAATTTCAGGGTTAGGTTAAGTTAGGGTTGGCCCTATTCTTTTTTTTAAGATTAGTTTGTTAGGGTCGGTATTTATTTTTGTCAAATTTTATTTTTGTTACCGGCAGCCCATTCGAAAATAAATCGAACAAGAGTAAACTGCCACTTCCGGTTGAGGTATGCTTACCAAATTTTATCCATAACTTGCTATTACGCTTAAACTTCTAGATATGAACTTTCAGTTCCATAAACTAAAAGGTTTCTGAGAAAAAAGTAAAAAAGCTCGATTCTCTAGTGTAAAACTACTACTTCCGGTTCAGATAAAAATATTTAAAAAATATAAGGTAATAGATATTATTATTTCTATTACTATAATATACGAACACCGTATCTGTCGTGTGAGCTATTTTAGAGAGGGCCATTATTTTTATTTGCAGGGAAAAATGTTTTAGAGATGAGCAGTCGCATATAATATGTTTAGGTTTGACAGATCCAGAGAAGTTAGAGACACAATACGTGACAAAAACAGCCACCCACGTGACCAGTTGATGATGTCGCCATCAAACGGCACACACGTACAATGGATTTTGCCTTTACTTAGTGGAAAACGTACGTTGCTCAATGCATAAAACAAGCAAGAACATTACAAGCCCATTGCACGCATTCGGCAGCTAACTTGCTCATTTGATGAATAAAGCAACGGGCTTGCACTTTTCATGAATTCGGCTATTTTTTGCCGATTTCACGCATTAGGCAATTTCACGGATTCGGTGTAACACACACACATTGTCATACTTGGTATTTTATACTAAAAGTTTTTAGAAGTGGCTTAAATAAAATTTGTTTTTCAATTTTAGAAAGCATTTTATATTCTAAGCAGATCTCACCCCTAAATATAATAATGAAAGCAAATAGTCGTTTATATATGTACGTGTTTTATTATGAGAGAGACGTATTTCATCGATCGGTGCGCCGTTCCAGGGTAGTTTTCCGCTGGCCACTTTTCAGGGGCAAGTCCGGACGAGTGCAAGTGCACTTCCGGTGTGTGCACGTGCTGTGGGCGTGTACAAATGTGCATTTATATGAAGTTGCAGTTGACTCAAGGTCGACATCGCGTATATTTAGCGAATGTCGAGCGACGCGCGACCAGTGCCCATCGGCCACGGAAACCCTGACCATCATCGAGGTGAGACGTGGTCACGCGGAAAATTCGCGATTTTTCCGACCCTAAACCCATTGTATAATTCCCAAAGTGCCCTAGGAACAAACTGCAGCTTTTGAGTTTTGCTGTCATACAATTTTTTTTCTGTTTAAATGCGTTTTAAGCGCCAATCAATCGTGTTAAAGTTTGCGTCGACTATTCTTGCATATGGATGATATTCGCTTAGCTGATCAACTAATGGAAATAGACTTATCATATAGTCATTAATTAAGTTAATTTTTTATTTTACTATTTACAACCAAATTAAAGCCTTTATTAGTATCGAGAAACAAGTGTCAAATTTCATAAAAAAATTCCAATTGATTTTTATATAGCTTGAAAATATAATATGACTAATTAAAGATGAGTGTTGGTTTTATAATCATAAGTCTTTCACTTTTAAAGCAAAGGTTTTTAAAAGTGTAAAAGTAATTATGTCCTTTTTAAAGTAAGTATAATACATATATATTTATATATAAGTGAGTTTCAAATATTTGAATATAAAAAATTGAGTATTATTCAATTATTACTTACTATGCAAAATAATGATTAATTCAACTGATAACGATATTTGGGTCATTCTTCAGTTGAAATAAAAATATACAACATGTGGTAATTTTTAAAAACAAACACAAAAAGCTATCAAACGCCCAAGAATATAAACAAGGTAAAGCAACGTTCGTTGCGCTCTAAACTAGATTTGGTCACGTTATGGTTATTGGTAAAAATATATGTACATACATATAATATATACAAATAATATCTCAATGGTAAACGCATTCTGTGATAGCACATATTAAATAATTGTTTTAAATATCGAAAAATCAACAAACGCTAGCGTGATGATACTCTCCACCGTTGAAAAATTTGTAAATATATACATACATATTTATGTATCACATACATACATATATGCATCAATACCGTATTGCAAGTCAGTCGGATACGGTCAATCATGATATTAGCCATAATTTATTATATTTTATATTGTATGTAAATTTTTTAATTGTTTATAAATTAGTTTTACTACAAATTACATACATCAATTGAGTCGACATCGTTAAATCTGATAATATACGAATTTTTACTGATCTTTTTTATGTTGGAATTAAAAGAGCAAACTGGTAAAATGGTAAGATGTATTTGATTTTATTATTTTTTTAATATTATTAAATTGAATCGTTTAAATACGCATATTATTATCAAATATTTGTTGTATTTATTACCTACACAATGCGATATTTTAAAAATATATTTAAAACCATATTAAGTTGATTATGGTTCTATTAATAGTTTAACACTAAATTATGCTATTTATAATTATTAATAAAATAATTATATTTGAAAGATAATTTAGGAAAAATGCAATTATAAATTTTAGTATTTCAACAATACTTTTTCAACTAATTAATCTACCCTGTAATTTAATTAATTAAATACAACAAAAAATAGTTCAGTAGACTCATTTTGTATATTATGATATTGTCATAATATACAAAATGAGTCATAAATACTCCATGGAATATTATTGACTTATGTCTAATATATTGTATGGTTCTTTATTGCTCAAACATTTTTGTACGATTTGTTAATATTGTAATATTTCGATATGTTTGTATGTTTGCATGAAAGTTTTCCCCTTATGAAAATCCTCAGTTTTCAACTTATACAATCAAATTTGACACACTGTCTCATGATACCTTAGCTTAAAACAAAAATGAGTTTTAGAATAGATCAAAAACCTCTGAAATATATTTTTTTAATTTTCATCCACCAAGGGACGTCTTGGTATTTTAAACCATTTTTTTTAATATCATTTTTAAATTAAACGACACATTGCGCGCAATCAACGGTTGAAGTTTTATACAATTATTGTATACATGTGAACATATTTGATGTACCAATCGCAAGTATTAAATAAGTTTTAGTTCAAATTATACAACAATTAGTGACACACTAGACAGGTCAACGTCTACAATCGCGCAAGCTAAACATTATCTATCACAATCCAATATCAACGCACACCTAACATATCACAAACGAAATGTTGAGGTCGATCGTTGGTCGGATGAGGTGGAAAATTCGACATGTGCCAATCCATCGGTTTTCTAATAACGGCTTTAAGGTTGTTGGTTGCAATATTCATATTTTTCCCCTTAATTTAAAACAAAACAAATACTATAATATAATATGCGTGTATAAAATTTGTGTAAAATCATTGTTTTTTTTTATTAAAATTGCAGAAATCGGTAACAAAAATATTTTCAATACTATTTTTCAATATATCACATTTCACACAAAATTAGAGAAATGCAACATTATGTACTAGTCTTGCGCTTGGTATTTTCATATTCATTGTAGTGACTAGAGTGCATCACTTCACGTTGATTTAAAGTGCAATGATCTTTTCATAAATAATATCATAACTCAACAGCACCGAAATATGGTATTTTCATACATGATTTTATTATATTATGAATGTATCAAATTCAAACACACATTGAAATAAAACATAAGAAACGACGTGTGGTTACATATCTCATATTACAGGAAAAAAAATGAAAACATCTAACAATTTCGGGCATCGTTTGAAAACCGCTGACATATTTCATAAGTTTCCAGTTTCAGTGTTGAATATTTCACATTGGGCCGTGTAAATTAATATACATATGTGTGTGTAAGTCAGAAATTTCAATGTGAATGTCAATGTTGTAAGTCGACCCAATTATTTGCAGTACGATGACCCATATTTTTGCCGTTGCGAATGTCGTTGAACTCCATATGCAAGTGTCAGTCACTCTATATATTCTAATTTGTACATAATTATGTGTTTGTGCATTATATGCAAAGGCTTGCATTTTAAAAATGCCGATTCCTAGTTTGACCTTTCGGTCGTCTAGAAAAGCGTACGTATAATGTATGAATTACATATAAGCGTCTATAAAAATCTGAACCTATGTACCTATCTGAGTCTTCCTCTTTTTTATGTCACGTGTCGAACTTAAATCGAACTTAATTCAGAGAAAAAGTTAGATATGACTTAAATATGTTTATATAAAACGTGAAATAATATGAATTCGATTCGTGTTGGTCAGTTAAGATGATCTGACCGATAGAATCAAGATAGTGGTCTATCAGAAATTTTAGGAGACAAGATAGAAATTTAAAATTATGGGAAGAGAAAAATATAATCTTTGGCACCACTTTAATATTCCCAAGCATAAAATAAATGTAACAATATTTGACATGATCGTTTGCAAATTGGAACAATTATTATAACATACAGAACTTAATTTAAATATTGTATATATGTTACAGTGAAAGCATTTTTCAAGTGAAAATATATTTTCAGTAGTGAAAATATATGTTCACCAATTCAAGCAGTGAAAATTTATGAAACAATGAATTAACAACGTTTAACTCTATAAATTTAGCCCTAACAACCCAATCTTAAATTAATAGGGCCAACCCTTACATAACTTAACCTATCCTATCCCTTAAATAATACCAACCCTAACAATCTAATTTTAAATGAATAAAACCAACCTTGGAAATGTCAGTGGAAATATATTTTCACTTGAAATATAATTTCACTGTGACATATAATAAATACATATATTTGATTTAGAATCTTACTAATACACTGATAAAAATTTGATTTCAGATGCCCGAACGGTTAGATTTAGACGTGGAGACTGGAGTGTACAAGCTAAATGACAGACATCTACTAACCAGACTGTTGAAGAAGGACACCAATGATCCAAATATTAAAATAGAAAATGTCGAAATATCGAAAGCTTCCAAATCCGGCGACAATTACATGTCACAGATACAAAGGGTTAAGATTGCAGCGGTGTCTTCAGATGGCACTTGTAATTACGACATAAAATATAATATGTACATTACAAATACATCGAATTAAAATATATTAAAATTTAATCTTACGTTGCAGTGGTGAATAAGTTTTTCATCATGAAAGTGGAGGATCAGGCTGACGAGAAAAAATCATTGTTGAACACCGATAAAGTTTGGGCCAATGAAGAGTTCGTATACGATTCGATTATACCAAGGTTGGAGGAGCTGTCCAATTCATCCATAGCCAGTCCCAAATATTATTATGGGGACGATAAGATGATCCTTTTGGAAGATCTTGACGAAAGTGGACACCGCATGGGAGACAGAGCGAAAGGGCTAAATTTGGATCACACATTGCTCGTCATGGATGTAAGAATGTTAATTTGTTTATTGTTCTGTTGGATATACATAGTTTTTTTTAGATTACTTATGTACATATATACACGTAATTAAAACGAAGCTAGGGTCTATTTACGTGACGTAAATGAATCAATAACGTTTCAGATCTTAGTCATTGCATACCTTCAAATGTTCATATGTATGTCTTCTTTGATTCAAAAGTTCAACGTTCTTTGATTCAAAATTATGTATATATTTTTTTGGCACGTAATAGATAAATTGGCGATTTTAAAAGGCCATTTCAATACATATATACAGGGTGTATTACGTAAATAGTGAATCGTTCTATTTTGTTGCAACTTGATATTAACCTTGACCGTAGTATGTATGTTATCGGATGCGCGGAAACTCGGTCATACGGAAATGTTGCAACACTGCACGCCACAGCTGCATTACAGTTGTGCGAAACTGTTGGTAGTTGAAAGTTTATTTTGTTGAATTTATGTTCGGTAACTTTTGTAGGGTTTATATTATAATTTGTATATAGTTTGATTCAAGGAATTGTTTTTATACTGATTTTATCTTACGGAAACGAACTTCATATCACGCTAGAAAATAGGGAATTTTTTTTTTTAGGACAAAAAGTCACCTACCACCTACTGAATATACATATGTACATATAAGAATTATAGTTATTAGCTATTAATACAGGTTCAATGTTCATAAGTAAATATATTATAAATAACCACTACAATTGGCCTATGATTAAACCTCATAACGTTTAACAAAAACACGTCGTCTAGATTCTAGAAGACGTGTTTTTAATACTTTAATACACAATAAATTAGAGATTTTTTCATTTAAAATATAGTGGCTAAAATTTGAAACAGTCTAATGAATGAATCAGAAGCTTTTATTAACCTAAACCTCTTTAAAAATAAACTTGATAATTTCCTAATAACACTGTTCGACAAATGACGACTTTTTTTTGGTTCAGAGACGAGATATGACTTTTCTTTTAGAAGTATGGCCAGTGAATACGAATCTGTAATAAAAAATGTTGATTGGCTCGAGATTTGGAGATATATGTGTTTTATAAATCGCGCGATTTTTCTATATCTTGGTGTTGTTCGGTCGATTTCTCAAAATCTGTCAATTTCCTGTTCAAAATGTATATTGGAATCTATAGTCGGCTATTTTATCTTCCATTTGTAGTACTTTGTAGTACTTTCAAATCTCTCTAAGTAGTCATCCAGTTCAAATCAAAAGTCAAAAGTACGTATTTTCACTTGGGATTTTTTCCCACTGTTAATAATATTGTATATTGAGATTTTTCTATTGAAACATGTTTATTAGGATAGTGTTCTGGCCACACTATTTTTTTTCGTTTAAAAGGGTTAATTGAAAGTGTGCTGAATTTTAAATCGGTAAAATTGCGAGCAAAAAGCTCGTACTAGTATTTACACGAATCTGAATTGAATTAATAGGGATAATATATTAAATTATCTTTATATGATAATTTAATAAAATTCCACTTGGAAAATCATATTTCGACTATTCTTGTGGATTAATAACAAAAATTCACAAAACACATATATCTCTGAATCTCGAGCCAATCAACATTTATTACCAGATTCGTGTTTACTGGGCATAGATCTATAAAAAAAAGTCATATCTCGTATCTGAACCATTTTTCGTGTCGAACAGTGTAATTTTCGGTTTATTTTGTTTTCTCTGTTTTTTTTTTATTCTATTTTATTTTGTTATTATTATTAACAAGCCCATTGGGTTCATTGGCTATGCCGCCTCTACCAAGTATTTAATTTTTTTTTATTTGTTTCTATTTAAACGTCGGATTTTTAAATATGCCTTTGAGAGGTGAAAACATTAAAGCAAACGTATGCAAAATTTTCGGCAATGTAAATTACATGATTGATCATAAACAGTTATTATATGCCTAGATTGGAACTATCCACAACTAAAATCCGTCGTGTGATAAGTTTGGTTTTCTCAAAAATTAAAAATTACACCGAATTACTATTTTGAAGTATGAGGGTGAATAGTAAAAGCAATGCTTATATCTTTAGAGATACTATATTATTTAGGAAAATTATCTTATTACATATTAAACATTTGAAGTGATACGGGACTGGTTATAGTAATTTCGATGGTTGATTACACTGAGCAACAAAAAAATTCCCGAAGTGGAGACTAATCAATCTTTACAAAGTTTGACCCACTTAATTCGAATATGATAACAATTTTTGCTGGTTTGCTCTGATTTATGAGATATGAGCATTTTAAAAAATGTGCGTTTTAAAAAAAAAAAAGGCTTTTGCAGTCTTTATCTCACTGTTTTTGTACCAAATGTTTAAAAAAATATATTTTTGACTTTAAAAATTCACTAGATAATTGATTATACATATTTTAATGGAATAAAAAATCAGAATTAATAGAAAAAAATTTGATTATTGATTCCAATACTCACTTTTGGCACAGCAATACTAGATTTTGAGCTAAATACTTCATGTATGTATTTAGGCGTTCAGTTTTAAAATCTAGAAAAAACCAACAAAAATCATTGTCGTATTCAAATTTAATGAGTCAAACTTAGTGATAATTGATTAGTCTACGTCCTGATAAGTAAAATACGTGATTTTTTGATGCTCAGTGTAAATCAGTGAGAAATTTTACCTCGATTATTTTATAAAATGTTTAAAACACCTGGAAGCCTTGACTAGCGCCACATTACGATCTTGAACTGGCGCCCTATGTATTCAAGGCTATATTCTATTCAGAAGTCTTTTATTTAATTTTTATAATAAATAATTATTATACTTATATAATACATTAATATATCCAGTGTTTTCTTTTATACTATGTATGTATATCGACGTTCAGTTAGAAATGAATAGTGCATTTATATAAAATATTTGCTATTGTCTATTTGATTGAACTTAATTTAACACCAAATAATTAATTTTCAGAAACTGGCCCAATTTCACGCAGCTTCCTTTGCATACCGATACAAAAACAGGCCCGAATTCGAAAAACTAATGTTTTATTACAACCATCCCTGGTCTTCCTCGGAAAACGCTATAAGTATGGCACCGTACATCAGAAAATCCATCTTAGACGCCATAGATTTGGTGAAAGCTCACAAATATCCAGAAGATGCGTACGAAAGCGTTTTCAAGGTCCTTAGGGATTTCATCGAGAAGGAAGATAAGGCAATCGTACAATTTGAAATGTGTCCAGAGGAAGACAGCGTCGTTTTTGTTCACGGTGATCTCTGGGGTAACAACATAATGTTTTTGTACGACAACGAAACCAGTACACCGATTGATGCCAAATTCTTGGACTTCCAAGGCACTCGTCCCGGCTCCGTGTGTAAGGACTTGTTGTACTTCATCTTCTTGAGCGTAGAGCCCTCAGTGAGGACTGAGAACTTTGATAAGATCATCGAGTTTTACCATTCAAAGCTAGGCGAGCATATGAGACAGTGCTTGCCTTCCAAAGACCCATATGTGAACGCGTTCACGTATGAAAAGTTCTTAAATCAGTTCTTGCAATATAAGTTATACGGACTTGTTAATGCCATTATTCTTTTGCCTATGATTGTTCTGGATACCAAGACTGGCACATACGACTTTTTGAACTCGAACGGAGCTAATCAGCAATTAATATACAGAGAAAGGTTGTGCGGTATCATCGATGAGTACTTGAAAAGGGGCTGGATCGACATTGATTGATCGTATTTCTGCACTGTATTACATTTTTTTTTAAATTTATTCCTAAAGATGAAGATTAAGGCCATCTTTTTCACTTTATTTTTTTTAATATTATTAACGTCTTGCGAATTTGATACAAAACAAACGTTACAAATGAGGTCTGTGATATTATGCAGGTCGTTATTTACATGATTATGTTATTGCTGTTAAATTTGACTTTGAAATATTTAACAGCGTTATAATTAATTGACTTATGAAATTAATGACTATTTGTTCGTTTTTTTACTTTATGTTTGAAATATGTATTTTAAGTCAAATTGTCGATAGTTACCAATTTTTAAATACTAGTCAAAATGTTAAGACGTTCATTGAAACAACAGCAACTTCACGTCACAAATCAATAACTATTATTTGACACAATTAATTAATTTTAACAAAACTATATGATTAAAATATTATGTGTTTCTTTGTAGAGTCTTTCAACTATTATTTTAATTTTAATGTTTAATTCCAATGACCGCAGTATTTTTTATGATAATTTTGTTATATTGTAGTGAATGTTTTATTTGTGCCTGATTTTGTGTCTATTTTTTAGTATTGTATTATTTGTTGTGTGTAAATGTCGTGCCATTTTTTGCCAAATTTATTTTTAATTATTATTACTGATATTGTACAATGCGTGTTTGATAAAGACTTGTGAAAAGTTTATTTTTTTATAAAAATTAAAACTATTTGGCTTCTTATATCGTGATCTGTTTTAGATTATTGTGATGTAAAAATTGACTAAAAAAAAATCTTATGTTGAAACTTATACAACTATTCAAAATAATTTTCAAGATATTACAATCGATTGATCCACTGAGGCTAAAGATTATCAACCCGTAAACTTAACTTTAAGTCAACTAATGAAAAAGTATTTTATTATTGATATATATTTTATTATTAATTATCGTTACCTGTTTAATTTTTTAAGTGTATTTGAAACTGTACTATGTATGTTTTTTTATATTATTATCATATTGAAAATGAATCTGATACCAAATGTATTGTATTGTAGTTATTGCACGTTTGTAGAATATTGATTAATCTTCAAAATCACCATCGAATTTTTACTTTATTTGAAATATGACATGATGCTGTATTTTCTGTTAAATTGCGTTATTGATTAAATTTGGGAAATTAGGTTAATTAAAATATTATTTTATGATTTTTTTTAATGCATATGATGGTGATTTTATGTTGCAATTTTATAATAAATAATTTTACAATTTTTAATCCAAATAAATAATTCAATATCCAAATAATTTTATTATTTTTATACATGAACCTAAACCATGTACACATTAGAAATAAAGCTTTTGGATGTTTCAATAGATGTCTCTATTACACAATCCACAAAAATTATAGAAATTTTCATTAATTATTTTTAGAATTAAAATTAAAATATTACACTATATTTATTTATAAATATTTACATTAAAAACTATTAACTTGACTCAAGTTTAATTTGAAGTTACATTTATTTTAAAATTTAATTGATTCATAGATTATTTCAGACGAGATTTCCTAAATCTTGGACGGTAAATAAAAAAGACAAATAAAGCAAATTCTTATCGATATGATTTAACAACATTTCCACGAAACTTTTTAAATAATCTTTCATATAATAGTAACATTTATTCATTTTTGTACATATTTACATACATACATACATAAATATGTACATGTAATGGTATTTCAGGGTGTATGTAATATAATATTTTCAAAAAGTGTATAATGTGTGGATATGAAAGTGAACTTTTTTTTAAGCATTTATTATTATTTACAGTAATTTATTATTATTTCAATTAATAAAATTTGCAAATTGTCCAATAATTATACTACAAAGTTTAAAAATAAAAATTGTTATTATGTACATCAGTGGCTGACACCTATTTTCGGGCATAGTTTCTATTTTGTATATGAACCTATTTTTTTACTAATAAAGGACGAATACCAGTCTAGAAATTGATATTATTCTCGCATCTTTTGAAAATAAAAAAATTGCAATGAATTCTATATTAGTACCTGCTATACTCGTCTATTGAAACTATTTTTGTATGAAATTACTGTAAACTAAATAGCTTTTTCTTTAAGCAAGACATAATTAGGCTGCCAGAAGGATGTTCACTTTATTTAAAAATAGTACTCTCAAAGTAGCCGAATAGTTTAGAATTGGAAATAATGTTTATGACTGGCGTACGGAACGATGTCACTAAATGTAATCAATGATATCGTTTCAAGTGCACACCTAAATACCAAATATGTACATACTAAGTAGGTATTAATATCCCGAAAAAGAGAAAAAGGATACGATGGATCTTATCTACAATATTTAATACGATTTTTTTTATTATGACACATACTAAGCCCGCTTTAAAGGTCAAGGAATTTGACCCTCAAAGCCCTCAACATGAGGCCACCACTCCCCCAACGAATACAGTCTAAGAGACCCTTTCGTCGGAGAACGAGACGGTTGTTCATGAATATCGCACAAGAACAACCGCAAATCACTGTTCTAATAAAAAAAACCACACTGTACATAACCAAGTACAAAATAAACAACAACGCATGAACACATAAAGCGCGCATGCGTTAGAAAACAATACCTGAAATGTGCCGTGCGAATGCACGCACACTTCAAGTAAACATACATGTATGTATGTTTATACGTGCATAAACACGCACACACACACACACACACACACACCAACACACACACACACCAACACACATACACACATACACATTCACAGAATAAAAATAATAAATAAATAAAAATGAACTCATAAATGCTTATGCAATCAAGTGGAGTAGTCCCAAAGCGTTCCGCGTACTTTTCGAAAGCTCTAAACGATGCTTTATTCATTATTAGATCCCCATAATGCAGGGGGCTAATGAGAGAACCCCTGACGCTGTTTATGACACATAGTAATTGTTAATTTTATTATGATTTATGTATATTATATTTTGTATTGAAAACCTCTGTAAACTGCATTTATAGATAAAAAATAGGCCAAAAGGATAATTCTTGGAAAATGAACTAAGCCCGAAAAAGCCTGTGTGGCGACCAGTGATGTACAATAATCTTTTGGAAATCATATTTTTTTTATGAAAAGATCAACATGTGTTTAACTAACTGTCACAGAATAAGAAAATATTTAAAAAATATATTTTCTCTTGGCTTAGACTTTTAGCAACGTATAAACGATTACATTGAAATTCAAAATATTTAAGATATTCCTGGACAAATCTAGGAGGGGGGATCTCAGCCACCGCCAAAGGACATCCCTGATGTTTGTATGTATGTATGTATGTGGTACACATATGTACATACGGGTCTACGTGACGAGACAGAATGTTAAATTACAGAAACCGCAAATATCGGAAGGCAAAGATCGAAAATCGAAAGATCTTAAGTCGAAAGATCAAAAAAAAAAGTGCATGGTAAACGGTACATACTCACTTAATTTACGCGAGCAGGGTACAACAGGAACAAGAGGAACATGCTTTTCCTCCCGTATTCTGCGCGCGCACATTGATACGGGAGGAAAAGCCTGTTCCTCTTGTTCCTGTTGTATCCTGCTCGCGCAAATTAAGTGAGTATGTACCGTTTACCATGCACCATTTTTTTTTATCTTTCGACTTAAGATCTTTCGATTTTCGATCTTTGCCTTCCGATATTTGCGTTTTCTGTAATTTAACATTCTGTCTCGTCACGGAGACCGATGTGCATTGTACATATGTATGTACATATGTATGTTAGTGTACCACAAAAATATTATTAAATTTAAAAAATAGCTTGGCTCATACTGTGTTCAAGAAATTGACCAACTTTTATGCCGATTGGCCAATCGGATAAACTCAACTTTAATATCTGCAACGTGAAGTTTCCGCATTTTCAAACTATTATTAACATTTGTGTTTAATATTACACAGTTAAGACACGTGTACATATTAAACACAGGTAGACACAATCGATCGACCGATCTACCCGTACGAAATTTTTAATTTCTCCCCGACCCACACGCCTCTTCATCTCATTACGAATATTGCGCCTCGGACGTGCCTGGCTCTCGAGCACGCCGAGACGCACCTTGACATTTGGCAACGACCCGAATAACGCGAAAAACAGCATCTCTTTCCTCAGGATTTTTACTCATCTGGTTAACTAACGCATATCTTCTTCGCAGTTCACCTTCCACGTTTTCCTATACCGGCCGCGAATTTATTTATTTAATGGCCAACCTAGATACGCTAAAGCACGAACATCACATCAAGGATCCTCCCTGCAGGTATAATATCTTATTCATATGCGTGTGATTTCTCTCTAAGCTCATGACTCCTTTGGGTTTTAATGGACGTGTAAACCTACATATGTATATATGTATGTATGTGTGTATGTACGTAATAATATGCGACACGATCTATGTTCGCAATGCACGTTGGGATATTTTCACAGGTCTTTTTTTGTCATTAGTCTATGCCGTTATGGTTTAATATCACGAATTCAGTATGTGTACTGAACGATTGCAGGTTATTTTGTATGCAAATGTTTCATCAGATCGTGAAAGAAAAATCGGCAGTATAATAGATTATCATAGGGTGCGATTATTGCACGTTTCTATGTGTAACTGAATATGTCCATTATGACATATGTATAATCATTACATATTTGGTTTAGTTCAGTTTTGATTTACCTAATCTTTTTCCGTGTTTTTTTTTGATGCTTAAAACAGTTCAAAAACACACTGTTTGTTGGCAAACTTGTTTGTTTTAGGTCACTAACTACGATATTAATGTAATTGTTAGCGATTTTATGAAATTACGACTGTGTTTTACCGATCAAAAAAGTTATCAATGAGTGGTTGAGCAATCTCTACGATTGTCAAAATCTGTCTCCGTGATCTAATTTAAATTTCTATCGATTTTAGGCAACCGGTAATAACTAATGATAATAACTTTTTGTATTCCAGACGATAAGGAGAATAGTGCGATCCCCATCGTCAATATAAATAACGTATCATCATCATCATCGTCATCATCTACAGCCATTCGCCACCCACTGCTGGAAAGTTCCATACTTCTTTGAGTGCATTGGAATTTTTGAAGCAAGTTGGCGTTCAATGTCCAAGTTTCACATCCATGTCATCAACTTTTTTTTTCTACTTACAGTGGTCGTTATTTAATTTAATGTACGTACATATATTTAAGGCGATCGGTGAAATATGTCCATCCACCGAACATACAGAGATCAGTGGAAATGAGAAGACTTGACAGGAATCTATAATTTTGACGATAAAAAAAAACACGACGACGTAGGGAGGCCACTCGTTGTTTTTTTTTTAGAATAGTTTCAATTATATTATTATTAAAAAAATATTCAAATATTGCAATTTAATTGGGTCAATTATGATATATTTTGACTGATTAAATAGAATTGAAATTCGTCGTTTATACCAGAAAATGCCATACACAGCGCGCCAACCTCAGTCCATTTGTATGGAAAATCTTAATTTTTTTTCTGGTCTTTATTTTGAAAATATAAGTCGTTGAGAGCTTTCTTGAGTCTACCAACTTAAACTTGAATTCAAAGAATGATGAAAAAATTCATGAACTTTATGAAACATAAGAAGAACAATGTCACAATTTTTTGCGTCAAAATACTATGATATAATAAAATAATGATTCAAATAAATTACCAAATAATAAGCATGTCAAATTTAAACAGCGTTACTTTTTAATAGAAGAGAAAAACAACGGCACACACGCCACAAACAATTAATGTCAAAAAAGTTAACAAACAAATTACATCTGTCACGATGATTTCATCCGTCATTACTCAAGACAAATCACCGCAGCGAAATTTTAATACGGGGGTATCTTAGTAATCGATATTTTAAATTACATTCAATGCCGAAAATAATTGAAATCTATTGCACATCAAGTGTGTAGGAACCTCTAGTGTGTAAGAACATATCTAATGAGCGAAGGCTACATACTGACCTATAAAAAATGCACGATTTACGAATTTAGACAAAATGGACGGTTTACAGAACGAGCCGTTGTACTTCGAAGTTTTCAATTCCTAAAGAAATCTCAGCTGAAGTTACACAATTAAATCTTTCGACGAGATCGCGTACCTACTTATGGTTTTAAATCCTCTGCAATTAATTGTACGTTGTATGAAGACGACGATTGGATTCGTGATCGAACCTGTCACCATCACCACACGATCGTTGCAGAGCGAGGATCATGAAGTTTTACGGTGACGATGGCACGATCGTCACAATCAGCGGATTTTAAATTGGCAGAATCGGATGCGATAAGCACGCGATGCTAATTAAATTCGTCACTTATTCTTCTAGTCAAAAAAACTGTAGAGCATTGGACTCGTTGAATGGGGGTTCGTCGATCGATTCCAGACTCGGATGAAATGCTTATTTGGACTTTTGGATGATTTCAGTGATGTCAATGTACATACAATATTTAATTATTATCGCAATGCATTGAATGTAGATCAATCATGTTTATAGAATTTTGAAAAATTTCATAAAATAGGTACTTTAAATTTTACTGCTAACTTGTGTTTCTTATAATTGATATTTCTTTTGGCTTTTCAATGCATTTTTTTTGCATATTGAAATTTTTTGAATTTATTTAATAATACTTGGCCAAGGGGGCACACCGATGGATTCAAGGGGTTTGTTATTATGTATATAGAGTAGTACAGAAATACAAATATCAAATAAGATAATAAAAAAACAAAAAATATATAAATAAAAAACAAAGAAAACTGAAAAGTAAATATAAACAACTGAAAATAGACGAAAATAAGGAGATAAAATTGATGGAACTAAAAAAAGGGGTTAATATGAAAATAAAACTTTATTTTAAGGAAAGTTTATTTTTAAAAAGGCTTAAATTACTAATTTATTGGATAGACTATTCTAAATGTTAACTACTCTATTCGAAAAGTAGGGTTCTTTAATTATTTTGAAGTAAATATCTTTTTGGAGTCTGAGAATAATGACCTCTCAGATGAGTGTTATTTTTAAACGTAAGGAGGTTTATCATAGGGTAATTTTAATGGTTTTTTTATAATTTTATATACTTCAATTATATCACTTCTCATTCTTCTCGTCTCCAAAGTGGAAAGATTCATTAATTTCAATATCATATCATATGACACTGATTTAAGTTCGGAAGGTATTTTTTTATTCTTCGTTGGACGTTTTCAAATCATAAAATATTTAAAAAGGTATTTACACCCGGAAATGTGTACAGTTTACTAAAATATAGGTCATTTTATAGATTAATGAGTATATATGAACACACAAATGTACATAGTAAAATGTTTAAGTCATATTGATTGTGACTTTATTTATTTTTTATTGTCTTTTATTTATGTCTCTTCCAGAAAAGAAGTACAAGAAGCAAGACTATATATGTATTTATATGTAGCATTTTAAGAGATTTCAACGAGTAAGTACGAATAAAACCCAGGAAAACGAAATCAACGAATTCTCCAGTATTTATGCATACCTTTTCATAATAAACTATGACTTACAATAAACCCCTAAAGGGTTCTAAACCTTATCACGATATCTAATAAATAAAATTCCACCGTTAACGTGTGTAAATTACCAACCGACTTTTATCGGCGCATCATCGCTCACATAATGAGGTGTTGGAAAATTATTTTCATCAATCGTACAAACTTAATAGGAAAATCGTTGCGTAAACAATACGTGAACGCAAACCATAATATTATGCTGTAATAATAATCAGCGAACTTTAAGCCTTAAACCGCACACGTATTTATATATATACATAAATATGGATATAAAAATATAATCTGAATATAAATCATATACGCGTCGTGGTTTCCCACGGGTGAATCGATCGAATTACTATAGCAAATATTACGCGATTCTAATAAGCGAGAGCCGTTAAAATTAACGGCTGCCATAATGCACGGTTAATATTGCTGTAGGCCTCGGGTATAGTGATCGAGTGCAAATTATGTGGAACATCCCTATTCATGCCTAATCATTTGCAATGTGATGCCGGTCATTAATAATAATTTCTGTATACTCATTTTTTTTAATTATTATTAAATTTTATTTGCATGTGCCTATGTGTGTGTAAGTTTTATTGCAGTATAATAAATGCGAGATTGACACGCGTGAGTTGAAAATTTAACCTTTGAAAATAATCACGAACTGAGGCAACTCCATTTCCCCCATAAATCTCACTAATGACACAATTTCAACGCCGATCTAAAATAATTTAATAAAATATATTAAAAAAAGTAACAATAATCTCGCAAAGTATCTCTTGAAAGGTCAGCACGCAGCTTAATATATTGAATATAAATTTTTCACAAAAGCGAGATAAATTCGCAATATATTTAACACGATCTAATCAAAGGAGAAATTGTTCGTAATGTACGTTTTGTCCACTCGTGACAATAGTGACCCCGTTTTATCGTAAAAAAATATTAGAATATATTATAAAAATAAAAAAATTAACATCTCTGTAATAACATTTTCATATTACACACATATTCTGCGCTCGTGATGCGTTTTATATGTATATATTTTTTAGATCCAAAAAAATAACGTTATGAACAAATTATTGTGCATATATTACACATTGTTTGTTTTAAAGGTTATACTTAGATTAATAAAGGTAGTCGCGAAATTATCGCTTGAGTAATTTTTACGATATTACTCCTTATTATTATATTGTATTACGTAATACGTATTTTATATAAATAGAAAGATATCCATTAAAAAATAATCTTCTTTATTTTAGCATGAACGAATAGCGCTAGGTACATATTAAATTTTAAAAATTCACACGCTTTATATTATTATAGTATTAGGAATGTCTTATATCTAATATATAATTTTGAAAGAGACTTTGTAAGTTTTGGGTCCTAGAATCCGTGATGTCATCAAGCAAATCAAGGTTTTTATGCTGACGATATTGATATCGTTGAATATTATTTTTTTTCTATTCAAATAAATTTAATACAAAAACAAATGAATTTTTGCTATTAGATTTGGCAATTTTTTAAGCAGTTTATATTACAAACACTGAGCGAAGCCGGGTAAAATCACTAGTAATATATAAAATACGAATACTCAATATAAATATGTATGTACATACATATATACATTTTTAATAATTTTAGTTTACATGAAATTGAATTGGGTTATGTATTCAAACAATGTCTCCTTTTAAGGTTTATAAAATCAAATACTTCTACATATATACATATGTACATAGCTATGAGACGGGTGACCGTGAAAAAGTCGAAAATATTCGTTTATCATGCATACATATTAAAAACGGTTAGTATATATGTATATAAGTGGAGTGCGGTAAAAGTCTCTCTCCCCCGTCGTACTTAATTTCCTCTTTAATCCTCACTTAATTTGCGCGAGCAGGATACAACAGGAAAAAGAGGAACAGGCTTTCCCCCCCCATATCCTGCGCGCGCACATTAAACTATGCTATATGACAAAAAGAGAGATAATTTCCCCACATGTCACTGATACATATATATTATATATACATAGTACCATTTACCATGCACCCTTTTTTTTGATCTCTCGACTTAAGATCTTTCGATTTTCGATCTTTGAATTCCGATATTTGCTTTTTCGACCATTTCACTTTCGGTCCCGTGAGGTAGACCCCTATGAGACATGCTATCTCTAAAGAGGCAACTATATATTATAATACAATGATAAAATAATTCAAAAGTTAGTAAATATAAGCAGAGGTTTTAAACCAAAAACCTAATATGATGTAATTTGGTTTAAATAATGTTAAAATTTGTTACCATGCAGGATTATAATACAAACCTTTGGATTATGGGGTTAAAATTACATTACATCTATGATTAAGTAGCCTAAACTATGGATGCACGATTCGGTATCACACACACATCAATTGTGCAAAACACCCGGAAATCGATGGAGCTTTTATGTTGATTTACGACGAGCCATTGTTATTGGTCTGATTGACGATGATCACGCCTAGAAACCTGAGGACTCTCGTGCGTGAGCAGACCATCAGTGAAAGTGGTACAGAAGACGAAATGGAAGCACTCTTAGGAAATGGAAGGCTTAGAGGAATCCATTGAGATCCTTTCGACCGATAAGGTTCGGTATCTCTCAAACGGCAGTTCCGTCACGAACCTCGAGACTATTTGCTCACTATTGTATCTGTTATGATTACCAAACGTGCGGCTTCTCTTCATTTTGATTTTCAATTTCAGAAATGATCGTATATAAATTAATTGGATCTATTATTTTTTTTGCGATTTGATTTCATCTTGAGGTTAGCGTTGTTATGTTTTGCATCTTTAGATGTTTTGTTGAATCATCGATGCTAATAGAACGAAAAGGAGCCGTTGAAATTACCAATATGAGAATATATGTATTAAATAATATATGTATGTATGTTTTAAATTGATACATTGCGGCATTTGATTGATCATTGAATAAATGATATCTATTGTATGACGGATTAAATTAAAACATGACGCATTTAAATATATTCCAGATATGTATATACTTTTTTACATGTGTTCCTGAAAATATTTTGTATGTATATTCTAACCAACTGCATAGCAACTGGTAAGTAATATCATACTAAATGTCGAAGCAATGATTTGAGACTTTATATGCTACCATAATGTGATTTTTTATCTTATAATAGTTTTAAATATGTACATATATCGTATTAAATGTAAAAAAGTTATAAACACATACAGATAACTCAATGATGCTTTGATCATTGTTTTAGACTCTTAAGACTTTCGAATATATGAAACTATTGTTACATGATTATGAAATATGATGACACATTTCTTAAATTACTTCTCAATAAAGTAATAACATAATTTTTATCTATAATTCTTATATATATATCAAAACATCAAAAAGATTTTAGCATGCATTTGCATGGTAAAATCTTCTCCAAAATGCTTTCATTCTATGATACATTCATGTACTCTTTTAAGGCATTTTCCTAACTTCATAATTTCAACCCACTTATGTTAAATATACATATGTTTACAATTACCATTACCATACTAGTTAATCTTATAGATGTATCATTTTAACCTCTTCATTTGCCTCACTATGCCAGCTACCGGCATAGTATAGGTATTATATTTCTCTTCTTACATCTCTAGCCTATACTGGATCATCTAACATGATCTAACCCAGATTTTGCATCTTTACACATACAATAATTTATTATATTATATAGTAAAGTTTGCATAACATTTTTCCATAATAACATAAGAAACTTTTAGTTGATTCAGCACCCAAGACAATTTACTCAAAAGTTGACATCACTTTTACCATATACAGATTTGAATCGTATTGCACTCAAACACCATACTTTCACCATAACCTTTGAAGGACGGAGCGTTGAGATCGATTGAGTGTCCCGAACCGGGGTCGAGTAATACCCCAGTATTTTTTAATCAAAATACAGCTTTCCTCAATACAAATGGGTTTAATATATATCTTATTAATCATTTTATACATCAACATAAAAAAGTTTTAGTCCTATAGGATATTTTTGACTATTTTTGTATTAAAAAATTATGACTAGCATCAACATGCAAACGCACATAGGCAGGCCAACAGGCGACTGCATGACTGAATAGCCACGCTTCAAAAGCGACGAAAACAATAGCTTACGAAAATATACCTGTCTCTTTCTCTCGCATTGATTCATCTATCAACAAGAATATGCAAGCGAACAGTCAAAAACATGACTTATCGCTACCGCCTTTAAATCATACTTTGGAACGTAGAAATTTATAAATGTATTTTTTTACGATGTACCCCTTTTCTAAATCATACAAAATCTATTAAAATACATTTATTGTAGTTTATTTTAGGAATACAAGAAATGTGGGGTGTATAGCTAAACAAAATAGTTATTACGAAAAACGTAAAAATTGGCTAACGTAAAAATCACATTTGGCACAACAATACTACATAGATTTGAAATCTGTAAATAATGTCCATTTTTCTAAACGCTCACACTCTTAAACAAAAGCAAACCAACAAAAATCATTCTCATATTCGAATTAAGTGAGTCAAACTTAATAATGATTGATGAGTTTTCGATCCGGTATTATCTATTAAAATAAATTTCTTGTAGTTCATTATAGGAATACAAGAAATATAGGGTGTATAGCTTTGAAAACCACATAGTTATTACGAAAAACGTAAAAGTTGGGGCACTTGCATACCCCACTTCAGTGAGGGAGGGTTGAAGCGATATTTGCCGAAAGTGACACCATTTATCATAACTATCAAATGTTTCAAACTAAGTCTGCAAAACTCCTTGCAGACACTGCAAAATGTCGCCCGAAGACACTCGGAACCACAAGACACACAATCACGGCGAACGACATGCAAATTTTCCCCTAGCTAGTTGCGTCACAAGGAAGAGCCGACCATTTACACCGCAAATCCTCCAATCCGAACCATATATTATACATGGATAGATTCTGCGAGACCAGAGAATGGTAATTCGGCACGAAGAAGGCTCGTGCGCAACAACGGCGGCGGTCGCCGTGAATAATGCGAAACAGATTAGTGTTCACACAGACCGCACCGCAGACACCACAATTGATTATGTGAAACATGTCGCAACAAAACGAGAAGTACACACCGATTTTCAAATAAAGAGAGCCCATCGTCAGTGGGAATCTCCCCAGACCTCCGCAATCCTGAACGAATACCGACAGATTCGACGCGGATCCAGCTTCCGTGACAAATAATGCACGCCGAATACCAAAGATTGTGTTGCAAAATTATAATAGTATTAGATTATATCGAACCGATTCTGTTGAAAATTTGCATAAATAATGCATCAAAGGCGGTGCCAAATTATTCTGAGGAATTCTTCTTACTTGTGATTGCATTTTCATTGGAGTCTACAATAGTAATTATTCAACAATGTTCGTTAGATACGTCTGTTACAAATTTACAATGTATTTAAATAATAATAAATTAATACGAAGCTAAAAATGTCTGTTGATTATTGTTAATTGTACTTCAAATCAAATTAAAATGAATTTTCTGTATTTTTACATGAGGATTTAAGGTGAGTTTTTTCGTGAGTGATTTCATGATAGTCAAAATCGCCCGGTACAAAGCCACCCCGGAATAACCACCCCGACAAAATATACGAGGCTAATATAACTATATTATTAATATAACTATAATATAACTATAATATAACTATTAATATAACTATATTATTAACTATATTCTAACTATTAAACTAATTTCTCCTAACAGATTTAAAGAAGGAGGAGCAGCTATATTAGAAAATAAAAGTATTGCCCACCAAAATGTCAATCTAGGAAAAATCCCAATTAATCCCTTATTAATCATTAAACTCCGTCTACAAAACCGCGCCAGAATATATTAAAATATTATATAATAAGGGAACGTTATAATAAACGCAACTGAAGCATAATCCATTAGTGATGTGGGATTTCCCGCTTTCAACGTTAGCCTTGTACATATGTACATAAATATATACATATGTACATTGGGGGCGACTATTTTTTCGAAATCAAAGTCGAAATTGATATTTAAATTTTTTAATATAATCCGGCGCCTTTTTTGCGGTTGAGTGGTTATGTCGGGGAGGTTACATCGACGTGGTTTTGTCTTTCGCGCTTAAGTTGGAGTACCAATTTTTTATTTTTATTTTTACATACATCATACATAAGTGCCATGATAGGAATTACCCCAAGGCGACACACGGTTAGATTAATTCTTGTAGATAAAGACTAACAATTTTCAAAACATAACGGTACATAGAAAACAAATAGAAACATCTATGGAAAATCAAAAAAATGGATACACAGCAAATTTGCGAGAAATACAATAGCATTTATAAAATTCAAAAAAATTCAAGATGCTAACAACTTGAATTTGCGAGAAACTTAGGGGGAGGATACCGATACCGAAACGTCACAACAATTAAGCTAGGAAAATTCTAACAGGAGACGTCGATCTGTGCTATTTTTAAAACTTTGTTATCAGCATATTTGACCGGTATTTTTGATTTTTAAATGTTTTTTATTATTACTAAAATATGTTCACAATTCATCTTATACCTATTAATCTACTAATCATTTTCTATTTTACAATTTGGCCGGGAATTGAACCCACGAAATATCTACTGGTATGCAATAGCTCAACCGGTGCACTACGCTGTGGCTGAATGAAATTAAATCGGGGCTATTTTGTTTGAAATATTTTTTCGGAACTATGTATGTACATATGTAGGGAGTAGAACATGCATTATCGGTTTTCGGTTAACCAGTTTACCGGTAATTATGTCCAAGTTCCATTACCGAATTAGCGGTAAATATTTTTGTAATTCCCGGTAATTTCAGTAAACTATGATATTATATGATGATATTTGCAAGGAACAGGATCTATGCTTTTTTGTCATTCATTTCATTTGTCAAAAAATCACCGAATATTCGGTTGCAGACGAGAAAGAAAATGGAGACAGAAGATTGCGGCAATAATGAAGTTTTTGATATTTTAACTGAACCAGTTGAAGTTTCTTCGAAATATGTTATAAACATTCAACATTCATAATAAAATACGAAAGAATGTCAGCATGTTTTGTCGCTCTACAACTAAAAGCGACAATCTCCAAAAATACGTCAAGAAAGATTTTGGGAGAAGCTTTCGTTATTGCTGGACTCGTTGGAATAGCTTACTTGCAATATTGGAACGATTTGATCAGATTTAAAACTGTATAAGAAAGAGTTGCATATATCTAAAGATAGAGTTGAATTTTACAAGGATAAAATTGATTTACTCACATAATTAGTCAAAGCATGGCTGTTGATAAAATAATCCGTGGAACCTCTGTGTAACCATTGTAGATGCAATTTTTTTAGTGCAGATATTACTGTAAAGTTTATGCTGGATGAACTGTTGAAGCAGAATACTGTACTGAGCAATGAATTCAAAATAGCATTATTTTAAATTTTAAAAGAGAAAATAATTATATTGTCAAAGCAATGCAAAGCAATATAACGCCAATATACTAAAGTTTAGATCCCAGTCTAAATGATGATACATTGCACAGGTTCATTTTGATTTCTCTTCTGAAAGAGTATCATGCAAATAATTTGCGCAAAATAAATGTTTTTTGTTTTTATCAATATTTTTTTCAACGTTCCTTTTTTTTATGCATACATATGTATGTGAAAAACCTTTTGAATTGAATAATAAATACTGTCATTTTAAAATGAATGTTTTACTTGTAGGATATTTTTATATCAAAATATAATGCCATAATATTAACTTTTTGATACTTTAAAAATTCTAAGTAAATTACCGGTAATCTGACAATGATTTATATTGTTTACTGATTTACCGGTAATGCCATTTTTCGGTAATTTGCATGCCCTATTAGGTTGATATATATTTCGGATTATTGGTCATGACTTTTGTAAATATTTAAATATATGTATGTATATAGTGACATCCGTAATGTTTCTATGGCATAATGGTAATAAATAAATATATATACTACACCGATACGAAATGCACTTAGGCGAATACAATAAACGATTTTGACTGATCATTGTTTTATCAGCTTCTATGATGAAATCACTGACGAAAAAACACCTTAAACCCATAAAATCAATTAATTATGGAGAAAGTTGCGTGTGGTTCACAATCGGTTTTCAATCGGATCTCTCACCGTTTATATCACAGATTCCGACCGTGCTATGTAAGATACGATCATTAGTCATGTCATGAGAGTGACGCTATTTGTCGTAACTCTTGTTAACATAATCGCAGAGTGACCTTTTCATTAACTGGATCACATTATAATATAACATTTACATATATACATAGCGGCTATAATTAATATTAATTTTTTCCGAATAAAAATATTAAATATACAACGAGCCGTCGTCGTCATAATTCCCACTAAATTAATTTCGTCACGATTGCGACTCATTTTAATTAAACAACGGCTTCTGTTCGCAACTCGTAATTAACACCGTCACAGCGGTCGTACATTGTTAACAATGCGATTGATATCGAGCACAAAAAAAAACAACACATTTTACGACAGTATCGAAAATAAAATGTAGTACAAATCGCACGGCCATTAATCGTCACTTAATCGCGGCTTCGTTAGCGCGGCCCACAGTTTGGCAACGGGTCGCATCGTCGCGAAAATTTTCAAGGTTCGTGACATGAGGTCTTGCAATTTCATGGGTCGCGGGTGTGTGCAATTATTCTCTCATGCTCTCGTTGCTGCACAGAAGCGAAAGATCACTTCCTCAAACAAATCGGGGTTTCTCAATCGGTGTGACCGCGTGTCGGGATGCGTCCGCTATGAGAACTGGGGCTCGAGCCTCTCTCCTGAGCACGTGTAAATCAGCGTGGGCTTTGAAGTTTTCGATGTATGAATTTAGGCGGAGATATCGTCTCTTTCGAACCGGTCAACATGGTTGAACCGGTTTAATTGTTTTATCTAGCCAGCAGTATAGCGTAAATTGCGAACGACTGAGAGGTTAGAGGTCGATTAAAAGGAATCATGCCTATGTCGATTAAAAGGAATCATACATTGTATGATTTGAATTATTTAGGTGCTGCTGCTCAGTTTTGATATTTGTGACTTGAATTCGATCGCTAACAGTCAGAATTAGCCAATTTATTTGATTTAATTGTTGAAACGGTTCCTTACAAATTGGCTACCTACTGTCTATTTGTCACTGCTATCTGAAAATAAATTATATATACATATCTATATACATATATGTACATTTATAGGTAGCAAAAGTTTATTGTATTCGCCTAAGTGCATTTCGTATCGGTGTAGTATATTTATTTATTTATTACCATTATGCCATAGTAACATTACGGGCGTCACTATATTTAAATATTTACAAAAGTCATGATATATATATATATATGTATATATATATATATATATATATATATATATATATATATATATATATATATATATATATGTGTATATGTATATAAAATTGAATGTCTGTTTGTCTGTTCGTCTATCTGTCTGTCTGTCTCGTATAGGCTCCTAAACAACTGAACAGATTACGATGGAACTTTCAGTATGCATGTCCAGAAAGCTTACTGTGAAAAAAGAAACGGGAAAAAAACTCTTAATAATATTATTAGTAATTACGATTTTACCGAAGCGAAAGTTTGAAGCGCATTAAACGTTCGTAGTCAAGGAAATGTGTTCATTGGTAACCACGTTACCAGTTGGTTTATGACGAAACGGCGTTGAAGAGACGTTGTTGAGTTCCAACCATCCCTTGAAACGGGAACGGGAACGAGAACGAGAACGAGAACGAGAACGAGAACGGGAACGAGAACGGGAATTGCATGTCTTATTCTGGCATTGCAACGCATGCCGGGTTTAGCTAGTGTACATATCTATATATACATACATTATATGAGGCGTTATATTTGAAAGTGGCAGAAGTCCAATTATTAGTTCCCAAAACACTATTTATTTTTTACTTAATTCACAAATTGTTATCACTTCTTTTAATTCGATATGTCCAGAATCTCGAAAAAGCAGAATAAACAAATTACAGGCCACCAGTATTTATAAATATTGTGAAACGCGTGTCATTATATTTCATGTTTTGCGAGATATTTCTAGAATTGAAGAAAAGTGCCACTTTCAAATATTTATTTATTTATTTATTCTAAACAGACCATTGTGGCATAACAGGAATTCCTAAAGCGCCACAATGGTCAAAAAATATAACACAAAAAAAACAAAATAACAATTAAACAAAAACATAAATACATCCATACATAAACATAAAAAATAGCATTTAGTAATAACAGATAAAGTAAAAATATCAAATAAAATATAGCATAAGGAATGCCTTGCACCTACAGCCAGTTTCAATAAATATGTAAGAAACAACTACAAATACAAAACATCCCTGTAAGGCCCAAATGGAAGAGAGTTAATCAAAATTTCACTCATAAATCACAATCAATCATGAAAACAATGATGAGCGCAGACTACCAGATATAACGGCTGATATAGTATTTACCTATACATACATATGTATATGCATAAATAAAATTTTATATTAGCTATAAGTGTCGATTTGAGGCAACCTGTCATGGTACCATGATAAAAATGAAATAATAAATAATAATATCGATGGCTTGGTGCACATATATTGTATGTCCATTTTTGAAAGTGTATCGAATTTGAAGTTTGTAGATGCTAGAAAAATTCAAGTTTTTCCTTTCGAGGTAATTTATGTGGTATACATAAAGTATTATAAAGTATACGTACAGTATTTTAAAATATTGTTAAACTCAAAATATCATATTCAATGTTTTGCGAGATATTTCTCGAAACGAAGAAAAGTCGACATTTGTATATGTATATGAATTTGATTCATGTACAATATGTAAAAATTGATGTAAAAGTCGAAACCCATAGATGTCTCTATGGATTGATTAATTAATTAATTAATTGGTAACTTTGTTCTTTGAAAAATACAGTGATTTATGTAATAAAAATGCTGCAATGTTTGTGATTAACTGTCTAGAAAGGCAAACAAAAGATATTTATATACAGATAATTTCATTTTGGTTGATATAACATGTTTTAAGGAACAAATACTGAATCTTCATTATATTTTTTGAAGTACACATCGAACTGGCTATCGCGATTGAATATTACATATATACATATGTATGTACATACAATGTAATATTATTTACAGATGATAATGTTATATTAGATTAGCCTTAAGAAATGCAAGTCTGTCAAAGAATTACATATAGCATAATTCAAATTTTGCAATACATCTTTCATACATACAATAATACATAAAGATAGGTCACATTGCATTGCGTCGCTCATGTGAAAATAGTCAAAAGCTATTAAATCTTAATCCAGTTAGATATGTATATAATTCCGGTTCACAGCCAAATGACATAATATACATATATAAATTACTTCAAAAGACATCCAATGCAATATTTTTTTATATTGAAATATTAGTATTATTATTACTATTTAAATTTTAAGCTTTAATTTAATTGTTTTAGTGTATGCATGTATGTATTTTTATATATTATATATTTAAATAAAAAAAGTTATCAATAGAAAATATATTCTTAAAATGGCAACTCATCCGTATGAATAATCGACATCGCATTCCAACATCACGTCGAATTAAATCGCACACACTTATTACACCTCGTTATAAATTTGGTCACGATATCACCAACGGCAAGGCTTCTTCAAATTATGATAAAAACCTAACATTTTGATCACATTAATATTATTTTTAGGGGTCAAAAGCGAGCCGACCTTCGCCAACGGCGTTTTCGCGCGCGCGAGCTCAGGTGTAATGTAGATATAATTGTCGACCGGTTCACTTGTTACCGATTCGAAAAATCGCTTGGCATATGAAATATAAACTCAAAGAAAACACGAATTCGCAATTGCGAAACAATTTTCGGCGGGAATTTGTCCGAAAATTATCCGAAAGGCCAAAAACGCGATTTGAACTCTGCATAATTGAATAGGCGTGGAAAAATCGAGTCAAACGCTTCGACGAGGAATCGCTCGAAACAAATTAATTAATTTGATCGATTGTCATCCGGAGATGTGGACCGTTGGTCAAGAACGAATCAATGAATAGAAGTTCGTTAGGATGGAATTATTAGTTCATTCAAAGCGAAGGTCTTCCTAACTCAAGGTGTTTGATCCATTTCTTTCGTTGGATCATTGTTCACATGGGAAAAAACCTGTTTCAGTGTTATCGAACTTGTAGCCCGTTTGTAAAGTTCAATTTCGCATGATTGAATTGTTCAGATCTATTTTCAAACTTATATGTATTCGTTAACATGAGATGAATTCAATTAATATTAGGAATGTAGGTAAAAGTATAATAGAATTTGTTCATATTCAAATACTATAGTTAACGTTTTAAGTAGATCTTTTGATACTCATCTTTATTTTAGTCAAGAAATAATAAGTTTAAGTATTAAATTAAACAATTTTCTGTTTAATATATTTTTTATTTAAAAAATAAAATGTTGTTGAAATAAATAAATACATATGTAGATAAAATACCCTTTGAAATTCTTCTGTAATGGGTTCAAAAACCATTTCAATAATCTTCAATAATATTTTGAGCTATGATGGAATCTCTTATTTTATAATAAAAATATTTCCTCGTTATTAATGGATTCAAAATGGCAGAATCATTCTTAAAATATCATACAAAAACATCTTCGAAAAGTCTCACACAAATTCGTTTGATTCTGTAGGTAGTTTTTTAATGCCAAATAATTGGTTTAGACGTCGCATAGCTCTGTTTGATGTGTTCATTGGCCAAATTTTTTGATCGCATCTTGCCTAGTAATGATTTAATCAAATGGGATTTTAACTAGAATGACAATTGCATAATATTTTATTGCCGGAATATAGTGCTTGTTAAATTCCTGAGGTCTATATAATTCGGCAATCGTTTCTTGACCTTTAGCTCTACGTCTGTCTATCTGTATTTTTTTCGCTATTTTTTGCACTCAATATAATAATAAAATTACGTTAAATCAACAATGATGATGATTACGATCAATTATTATTTCGCCGACGACTGGAGATCCGCCTAGCATTATACTTTTTGAGAAAAAATTGCATTATCATTACATTTTTCTCGCACAGTGTAATTTAATATTATTCATTATTAAATACCGGTAGCTTTTATGGTGTACATAATGGATATGATGGTGATGTACATACATATATTGAGGAAACAATCAAACAATTAAAACAGTACAATTTTTTTACAGATTAATAAGAAAACCATACTATATGTAAGACGACATATAAAGACGTAACTTTAACTTGATAGTATCAAACGTGTTTAGTTAAAAAAAACCAAAAACAATTTGAGGTCAAAATAGAACGTCAACATGCGAACAACGAAGACAAACAGCGACTTTGCCGAAAGCAAAAAAATAATAAGAAATAGTTAAATTTGAGAACTTCATGTCATGCGATCGTTAAAATTGCATACGAGCAAATGCAATCGACTGCAGATGAAGAGGTCGAACGTGTCCAAGGAAACGATCATCAGTACCTCTAAAACCTCACACAAAATCAACAATTAAATCTAAAAACTCACAGATAAATACACCAAGATTACAATACAAAAATTTCGCAATGTTTGAAAGCGTCGAGCAATAAATTTGCATGCACGTTAAAACCGCACGTGATTAATGCATCGTTTACACGATACCGAAAATAAAAAACACGCATTGCACAATAAGCCACCGTTCGATTTTTATTCATTTTTTATATTCGTTTAATTACAGTGATGATTATAATTTCAAACTGTCAGCGATATCGTAAGTGTTGCGAAACGATACATTTCTCGCAATGTAAGAAAGTGCGTAAGACGAAAAAGTTGAAGCTGAATGTACATATGATGAGTACATATGTAGGTACATATGTATGTAGGTGCGATACGCAATCGACAAATTGTAAATTTGAATCGTGATGATGACGAAAAATGACCGTTTATGGCAATTTTCTTTATGGGATTTACGAAAATGACTGTCGTAAAACAATCCGTGACCCTTTTTGTATTTTGGAAGATGGGTGGTAGTTCAAATGTGAGCATGAAGTCGTAATAGATTTAAAGTGTTCTATTAAATTCAACATTGCGTTAACTTACGAGTTTATACCGAGAAGAGGTTAAAAGTCTTCTTAGAATGTTTGTCATTGTAACACAGCTACATATAGTACTTGTATATAGAGAGAACTTCTCTTTCAATAGAAGGTTAAACTCTATAGAAATCGATTAAATATTGGATTTGATGGATTTTTTATTGAAAATTATGGATTCAAATTCACAAATAGATTTTAAATAAATTTAAAACAAATATTATACAAAATGAAATAAATCCAGTGATGTTTTTTAAATGCATCTTTTCATAATTCAAAATATTCGGATGTTTTATATAATACATTCATATTAGTAAGATTTGTAATTAAATATGTAGTACGTATGTTACAAAAATAAAGTCAAAATAATATTGATATTGTATTCATATATCAAAATGAAATACTGACATAATATCGGGAGATACTTTGTATATGACTTAAGCGTATAAGATACATAACATTCAACACAGTTTCAAATTCAACACAGTTTTATGAATATGCGGTTAATTTTTCCCATTGCATCGAATCATTGTGCCAGATTTAAAAGGGTTAACGTGGCATCGTTCGATTGCATAAGATTGAAATGCACTCATGACGATTCTATTAAGCGTTCCGTTATGAAACTTTTGAAACGGAGCTTTTGCTCCGCAATAAAGCCAACGCAAGAGCCTTCCATTAAATGGTAGAGGCGATTGTTAAAGTTTATTGAAGTCGACTTTTGACACTTGTTTATTATTTAACCGTGGTACTGTTGTATTAAAATATGTACATACATTCATACGTACATTCTTCATTGTGTCGAATTTAACTTGGAAGTTAATTTTCCAAATTTTCTTTTGTCGGTAAACGAAATTTCGTAAAGTTGTATTAGAAAAGTTTTTTATTATTCAGCAGTTTCCTGTTTGTCTTCTGGATCGTAAATTATGGAAAGTAGGAATGCGTGCTTAATATTTTGATGAAGAGGATATATTCTTGTTTGGGTTAATTTTTTATGGACTTTTAAGTCTTCAACTACTAAGAAATTACTTACCTGCTTAGCAGTTGAAGAATATGATAATTCACTTTAATGAGAACGTAAATATTTTATATTTTATTTTATTTAAATATATATATATTTCAATTCTACCATAGCTGCCATTACAGGTTGCCCATATGGTCAAACCTTTGCACATAAGTACTAAACATTATTATTATTATTATTAGGGTGACCATACTTCCCATTTTGTCCGGACAGTCCCATTTTTACGTGCTTTGTATTCGATTCGTCGTTTTTTGTTTGTCCCATTTTTTCCTTGTTTTCCAAATCAATTTGTTTCCCAAAATATTATTATATAAATATATGTACACTTACATACATTATATTCATTTAAGTAGCATTTAAATATTTTGTTACATGATTCATTTTAAATATTTCTGAAAAAATCACTTTGTTTTATTATTTTCATCATAATTGGCATATACAATATTATGCATTTTTATCTTGTTTCATTTTCTTCTTTCATAGAAATACTAGTAGTACTGCCCGGCTTCGCTCGGTTCTATTTTTGACGATCTCTTCCGTTTTAGCACGGATATAATGAAAGTAACTTGAAATGGATATGTAATCTAGTAGTGAGAATACCGTCGAACCATGAAAAAAATCTTCATTTGCTTTTTTACTAAATTTATTTGAATCGAAAAAAATAATATTTAACGATCGACCGATCACAATCATCTTTGACCAATCCAGCCAATCAAAAACGAATTACAGACGCCGTTTCGGTTTTATATATACGACACGTTCTGGTAAAAATTATATTACTTTATATTATATATAAAGTAATATAATAAATATATTATATTACTTTATAATTATACTATTTTCAGTTGCACATAATTTTTGCAATTAAAAGAAACAGAAAATCTTTATGCAAAATTTGTAATTACTTTATTTGTTTTTTTCCACTATTCATAAAAAAAGCTTACGGTGCGAGAACATCAAGTATTGTAAATATTTTTATCTTGTTTCTATTTTTTTACACAAGAATTGTACATTCTGAAAAACAATTATAATACCTTGAAAATATGAATGGTTATTTGAGGGATAAATTATGCAACACATTTTTTTGTATATAGAGAGGGGTCAATTTTTTGAGGAGCATCCCGTTTTGAGTCCTAGGAAAGATCGTCACCTAAATTATTTTACATAGTGGAAAATATTGTGCTACTACCCCTGTTACTTAACTCTTCCACTGTGGAAGCTGCTGTAGCATTTCCGTCATATGCCTATAATTAGTATAACTGTATAGCAAAATTGCGAAAGCTCTGAAATGTGCATCACAGTCCACATATGTCACAAATGGTTGATGCCTGACAATTATTTCTGTCAGACTTAATCGTAAATCAATCGCGAAGCTGCGGAGGCGTCTACAATGACATCTCGAGATGCACCAGATGCACTCGGAGATGCGCTAGAAACGAGCTTTAGTCTTCGTTGACGTGAAAAGGAAGCACACATACATACATATATATGTACATCGTGAAAACGGAATTATATCACCAAGGAGAGAATGCTCGTTAGAGCGTAACACATTTGCCACGTGCAATGAGTAATTTACAAAATGCAACGAATTCATCATCGGCGCATTGTCGTCGTTCTGATTATGTCAAGGGTGGCACTGGAATTGAAATGATAAAAAATGACGTTTTTCGAAGGTCAACACAAAGTTACACAAATTAAAGGTAGCCTTGTTCGATTGAGGCCTTTCGAAGCGATGACTTTTAAAAGCTCGCGCGTGATGCGGCAGAAATACGGGCGATTGTAAAGCGCATACAATTAGATCATTCGTTCTTATTTTAAGCTACTTTGATTGCACTGTAATAAAGAATAAAGTTCAACATTTAATTTTATATGCATACAATTAAATTTTGATGCATACTTAATTGTAATAATAGGAGCATACTGCAACTCACATTACGTTTGACCGAGCTTAAAAGTGGCATCGTTTTAGAAATGTTAAATCGATCCAAATTGACTGTAATAACACTTTTTTAACATTTAATAACAGTTTCAATGTTAAAAAAGTGACATTGGATTATTTAAATTGACGTTGAAAGAGTAGCAAACGAAACGCACAATAACTGCATTTTTTTCATTGCACATTTTTTGCATAACCTTTGTTGAGCATCCGTTTAATGTTTAACATTAACTAAACGGTATAACATTGATGATATTTAGCCATCATTATTTTTTTATTTTGTTGTAATATTTTTTTGTACAAATTGATGTTTATAAACTCCCATTTAATTACCGCGCTGTGTGATTTATTTCGTCATATGTAATTGAAACTGAGAAAGGACTTTCGTTAGAACAATGGACTAAGAGGCGGCCCTCTTGGTTATCTCATCCTCAGATTATGATGTTGTCTAGTAATTATTTCTGCCAACCGCATGCATAAATCTGTGACGAAGGCTTTCGATGGTTGGTGGTTAGCCGACAAAGGCTGACGACTACCATATATAATATCATACCACAATTACTTGCGACCTATGAAGTAAGCTTTGTGCAAATCTATCTAAGACATGATCCAAAAATAAATCGTTTAATCGCTCGAACCTTCACACTACAATCTATACTCGTATACTACATTGATTTGGGTCCATGATGATGGTCAAAAGTTTAATCGTATATAATTTTACACTACGATAGGTAAATACATATTTTACAGTGCTGACATCCTGTAGGTTTCCAAGAGCTGCCAAAATTCATTTGTTGGATTTAAAGTTTCCAAAAACCTGTTAAATTTCGTATGCTAGTAATGTGCTTTTTAATTATTGACAGTGGAATATTGTTAAGAAAAGAAATATGCAAATTAATTAGTCGCTTTTTCTTGGGAACGATGCGGGATATGAATCTTGATTGATCTAATGTTCATTTATAATCTTCAAATAAAGAATTCAAGCTAGCCATTTATATAGTATGTACATAAATCCATAGGTAAATTTATGATAAATTTGACCTGATGATAAACCCATTGAGTATCATTCGTAAAAAAAATATTTAAATATTATTACAATAATAATTGTGTAGCAAAATTTAAGGCATCGCGAAAAAACGCATATAGTAAGTTTTTAATGAAAATTTGTTGTAACGGAAATTGGATGACAACATTGTATGTATGTACATATGACGATATATTTGAAAGTGACGGAAGTCCAATATTCAGTTCCAAAAACACTATTTCTGTTTGATTTATTTCACAAATGGTATATATTTTAATTTGATATGTCTAGAATCTTGCAAAAGCAGAATAAACGTATTACATGCCACCAGTATTTTTAAATATTGTTAAACCGAAAGTATTATATTTAATTTTTGCGAAATATTTTGTGAATTGAAGCAAAGTCGGCTTACGCTAATTTCGAATATAACAACGCATTTTATTGTACATATATGTATATTTTGTTTGTTATATGAACAAATATTGTATTTCAAAATTGATTGGATACTTTTATCTAACATTTCCACTAGATCATTTTCCGATGGTCTACCGTTTATCTCAGTTATTTATAATAATATAATAATAAGATGTTGTAACGATCGTTGCGGAATAATCTGTGTGCGATATTTATTGTTCGGAAAATATTTTGAACTCGATTTAGAGTATCTCGGTCTCGACAGAACACATCTTAATCGCAATTGCATAAAATTACAGGTCGAAATGAAAGAAATGCGCTCGGCGAATGAATGGAGACGAATAACACACCGACCGTTTTGAATAGGAATCCGCAAATGTGCAAAAACACTTCCTCGAGACAGTTTTCGCGGTGAGAGAGATGGATGAAGAGATTCAATGCGAAACGTTTTGCAACATCCATGTACAGCGTTAAATATTATTCAATAATATTTTCATACATGACGGGAAAAAACACGATGAGTTGTAAACACTTTCTATGGACGTGTGCGAAATTTCACTCGTTTGCTGAATAATTTATTGTGTTTGGAATTTGGATTTTTTAAGTACGGATATTAGATTGGCCAGAAAAGTGAGAACGCTTTATTTACTTTTTAATTTTTTTTTCTTGTTTTGATAGTTGTTCTAGATTGTGTATGATACGATATTATTTCACCGTGAAAACATTTTATTGTCTTTGAACGAGTACGTCTTATTATAATAGCTTTATTACAACGTCTTTGCGATGCAATGAAAATTAAATGAAAGATTTAATCCAATCGATTGAAAGCTCGGATGATGAATGCCAATTTTTCTGTGCAAAAAAAATTATGTAACTAGAAATAGGCATTTTATTGAAGAAAATATGATTGGTATATTGTAGATTCCATATATTTGTCAAATTTTACAATTCAGTTAATATGGGTAAGTTCTCTCTACTGAGTCCCTCATATTTACCTGTATGTTTATTCCTTTTTATCTGCTTGCAATCATTTTTCATGGTCAATAGTTCTAAGCTACAATGTACATATGAGGTATTTTAGATAAGTTTTTCTAATTGATTTAGATTTTTTCTCTTACGAATATCGTTCACTTTTACTGCTTCTTGATAGTCATCTAGTGGACAGCTAGACATTTTATTAGAGCTATTGTACTGAATCTAGACCCATTTCAATTTCTGCATTTGAAACATTCAAAACATTCATTCATTTGAGACATCAAAAATCAGAATTTTTGATTTAGATTTTTTCCCTAAATTTTATTACGTCATACGCCTGTTTATTACCTTAGAATATTAACTGAAACTGTATTAGTGTGAAACCATTTTTTGTTTTTATATAAATGTGTTAATTTAAGATTAACAAAACTTAAATGTAACACAACCGTTTGCAATATATTCGAAGGATACGCGTATTCGTCACGCATTTACACGATTTAAAATTCATATACTCCTAGTATTAACATCATTCCTATTCAAATTAAAATATTGTCATCAAGATACAGTCATATAAATATATAAAAAATAGAATAAACTGAAATAAATGATAAAACATGTACAAAAAAAAAAAAAAAAAGATTAAGGCACCCCGGATAAGTGTTGCTAAATGCTCTTCTAAGAAATCCAGATCCGGTGATGATACGTTTTGTACGAGTTGATTTAGTGCGACCGCTTAAATCTAGACCTTTAGGATCAGAATCATTTTGCTGAAACGTTGATTTATGAAATAGCCAATCAGCGGAGAACGAGCCCTTGAAATGGAGCCAACCGTGTGAGACGGTCACGACTTTAGATATCCAAAGCCATCGTGGCAAAAATAAAATTTGCACAAATTGCACGAAATCTATTCGCCTGTCGGAGATGTTGGTGGATGTTGCGCAACACGAGTAGTGGTAAAAGAAGAAGATCGGACAAAAACAACCGAGGGAAAAAATAACGTGTTCCAATTCTTAAACGACCGCATTGTCAACACGATGTTACAAATTCAGGTTGTATTTCGAATGCTTCGGTGAACGTACGACCTTTGGATTTTTTTGCCATGTTTCAATATGTGTACTTTTAGATGTTGAATGGGCAGCTTTTATTTTGAGCTTCGAATAGGATAATTTATTTGTTTTGAAAATACATACATAGTTGGCATTCCTTTACAAGTATGAACATATATGGTTATGAAAGTTATTGAAATATAACTATAATTTTTGTCGAAGATTATATTTCAATAAAATATATTGCTGGAAACAACAATTGAAAGTTAATTTTTATTTAAATATTTCATTTTTTTTTTATAAATTTTTCCTTCAAAAATTGCAATTTTCTTGGGTACAATTTGAGTAGATATCTCATTTATAAATCGTTCATCCATTCATTTAGCTACATTGTACGCGTTTCAACCGTTGAAATTTCAGCATATTCATTGTCTGATATATTCGTTATACTTTTACTATCTTTGTTTATTTTAGGTTTCGTATAATGTGTTTGTGAATGAATTTAGAACTAATGACTTTTTGATTGACCATACATGCATGTACATACATATGTTGTTACAAAATCGTAAAAATTTCTCTTTCATGATGATTTTTCAGGTGAAAAATTGCTTACAATACTTTTAGCACTTCTCATATTCTTTTTTAGCAATTCTCATAAGATGGGACGAACTACTTGCATCTTTGAAGAATATGTACTAAAAAATATCATAATATGCCTAATTCAGTTCTGTAAAATGCTTAAAAAGATAATTTTATCGATTCACTTGGGTTTTTTTCAATAAATCCGATCAAAGTTTCGTACGGTTATTTGTTCCGATGACGTTTTCGGCGTAACGTCAGTTTGCAAAAGTGACTTGATTTAGAGCAAACCGATCTGGAACACGACGATGATCATCGACATGACAAATTCTCGGTAAGAAGCGACGTCACCGAATAATATGCCAACGTCGTTAACATTTCGCCGTGCAATAGATTTTATATGAAATCATGATGCAACAGTCACTTTGCAAGAGAGAGACCTTTATTTAGTCCAAACGAAAAATGAGGATTCGTTCTATTATGATCGCGAACGTTGTCAGTAGTAAGTTATTCGAATAATATGTGAACAAGCATACTACATAGATACATATGTATAGCATCTCGGTTATATTATACATGAGTCATTTTTATGATGGCAATTCGAAATGATATATCTAGGAGTAATGGGCGAATCGACACGCCCATTGCAATGTGGCGTATTAAATGCGTTTAGGTTTCTAAATAATAACAATTTCGCATTATATAATATATTAAATGATCGTTAGATTTAGCTCATCTGTAATTTATTTTTATTGGTATTTAACTACTCTACATTTAACTGAAAATTTTGATATATTATGTATTAAGATATAATACATATGTATTTCTAATTTATGCTTTTCAAATTGATGTGCATTTGTATATTGGATGATTAATTGATAGAGATAAGATTAGTAATATATGAATGAGAATTAATTAAAATAATATCGATGGATGATTTTCTAAATAAAATATAGTTTTGTGTCACTGTATCTTTATCAATGTATCTGAATTACTCAAGAGTAATTCAGATATAGAAATTTTGTATAAATTTGCAGAATTTAGTCTTATTTCGGAAGATGAACATTGAGAGAAGTCAGTTTGAGAATAAATAGGTAAAAGCGATTCATATACATAAATACATTATACATATGTATTCGTACGAGTATAAGAAAAGCAGCAATAAACTTATTTTCGAACACATTTTAATTTTATTTAATGTATAAAAAGTCCCTTTCAGATCAGGAATATTTCTATGGAATTATTCAGATTAAAGAAAAGAGTAAGAATTTAAATTTTAATATCAGAAACCCAAAAGAAAATAGGTTTTTATTCCATATACATACAATGTATGTATGTAATTTTTTATGGTGAATTTTCATCAACCTCATTTTTCGACATCCTCAACTGTATGAATATTCTTTATTGTATGATATGAAAGCAAATTTACAGAATATAATAACAGTAAGCAAAAATATTTTATTGCTATTTGCTATAGCTAAATTTTATATCATGCCAAAAGGTGTGAAAAAATTACTCAAATTTATACAATTGACAGATTGATTACCAGAATTGATTATCGGAAGTAACCTCTTGCCTATTTATGTTTATATTATTTTATTTATTGACAATTCGAACCATCATGACCCCATTGTGTCACAGCGGGTAAAATAGAAAAGATTCAAAGAAAACAATATCCATGAATGAGTCCATTCATTTCGTATGGTAGTAATTTCACACTAATATAGACGTCTATAGATGCATTAAATAAATTCATACTGCAAACAAAATATAATGTGCATTATGTAAATTCCTATAATATTTCAGTACGGACAATACTATATTGCGATGTGTAAAATTTATAGGCAAATTCTAATAAAGCCTCCCATCGACACCTTCACTCGTAGCATTTCGCAATAACGGAAAAACAGTGACATCAATAATAATTATTATCAAGAAGATTCTCTTTTACGATGGATAATCGCTTCGGTAATATTCTATTTAACGGCCAATTCGCTCGGCGTAGAGCTCGCGACTCAAGCGGTGGCGCGCTCACCATGCCAACACATTTTTACCGGTCTGCTACGTTTTCTCGTCTGAATTTGTCACTTTCTTCACGAGACTGCTCATCGGTCAGTCTGTGACCTGGCCCCAGAGAAATTAGATTGCGCGACGGTCACGATTTTGAATATGCACGAGTTTTGAGAGACATTGAAACTTTTGAATGGCGATTTTCACATTGGCAAATTGGCGAGTATTATATTGCCATTGTTTTCTTTGATGATTGGTTCCACCAGAGACATAAATTAGTATATTTGTCGATATAATATTTATTTTATTTTAATTATATACATATTCTATGGGTAGATTTTTCGAATTACTGAAGCATAATTACTGAAGCATAATACTAATTATAATACACATAAGCTGAATGCTTAAAATCGTTAACTTGATTGATCGAAATGGTGAATCAAAAATCGACACATAAATCATAATATTTTTACTTTATATATGTACGTCGTAACAATAGATGAAGTTTTGTGATCATGCAAAAATTTGAACTCGAGATTTTGACTGATTCGAACTCAGAATCGATTACTGATCACGTTTTCATGATCTAGAAAAAATGTGTGTGTGTGTCTGTGTATTTTGGGGATTTCTTGAACACCGTTGATCCTATCGAACCAAAACTTAGTATCGGTTACTGAAATTCTTATCGACATGACAAAAATTTTTTTCAAATTTTTAAGTTGACCAGAAATGGTACCTCCCCTTATAGGTGTCCTCTTTTTTTTAAGTTTTTGAATTCAATTATCTCCCAAACCGCTAAATGAAAAGGATTAAATTGTGTAATAGAAATAATAATATCTATAACCTTATATTTTTTAAATATTTTTATCTGAACCGGAAGTAATAGTTTTACTCTAGAGAATCGAGGTTTTTTATGTTTTTCTCAGATACCTTTTGGTTTATTAATATTTAGGTACTATTTATGTAATAAGAAATAGGAAAAAAATAAATTACTCGGACGCTGTCATTATGACAGAAATATGTATGTAGGTATACATAGTTGCAAAGTTGTCAGATTAAAAAACTTACATCAGACCCAATTCTTTCGTTGTTTGCTGATCGCATTACTGAAAAAATTAATGAGGCTATTTCTCGGAATTCTGAAAACTCGTCTTTTATGAAATCTGAGAATTCTTCAATCTTTGAATTTCCGGAAGTCAAATTCTGAATTTTGGATTATAATTCTGAACTAAGTAAGGCACAACACAGAAAAATCTTTTGTATTGAATTGTTTTAAGAGTAGCAACTGGCAAATAGCCCTTGTTTTGGATAATTACTGAGACTTCAGAATAGTATGATGATTAAGTTCTAAATAAATAAAGATGATCTTAAAGCAGCTTTCAAAAGTGTATGAGCCACACAGGTGAATTGATTTGTCTGCCGCATTTGTTTGGATTGTTTGGATTGTAGCATTCATACTTATTTTGATTGCTCTATTGTTTAATAAAACTTGGAGTTACTGAAAAATATGACAAATTACCTAAGAGAGTACTTTATCTAAGAATTTTTTAAAATTCAATGCATTAAATCTTAATTTTAAATGAGTTTCTAGAGATGTTAATTTGTTGCTTTGATGAACTGTGATAAATCACCCAAATAATCGTAAGGACAGAAACATTATAATTAATACACACATACGCAATGTGTATGACTGTCTATGAAAATCATTTACCGCTCAAATTAGTACGTTCAGATAAAAAAAATAAAAATATTGACATTGAAAACCATTCCTTAACCAGTAAATTTTATTTTATTTATATATTTATACCAGGAAAGCCTAACGGGTAAGCCCAATACGTTTACCTGGCCAATTGCAATTTCAGATACACATATATATATATATATATATATATATATATATATATATATATATATATATATATATATATATATATATATATATATATATATATATATATATATATATATATATATATATATATATACACACAATGTAGTAAAATATAAAACTGGCCCAATGGATACAAAATATCTTGAGAAAAAAATATATTTTGACTTTTAAAATTCGATAGGTAATTATACATACGCATTTTAAAGAAATAAAAGCAATCAATGGAAACACATTTGACTATTCATTCCAATACTCACTTTTGGCACAGAAAAACTAGATTTTGAGTTAGTCAAAAATCTATTAAAACTGTGCATTTTTTTTATGCGCTCATATTTCATAAATGAGAATAAACCAACAAAAACCATTGTCATATTCGAATTGCGGTAAGTAAAATACGTTTTGTTGCTCGGTGTAATTTGACAAATTGCCCAACTTATATATTGCTCCAACTAAGAATATTTTTTAATTCAACATGTAACGAGAGGATTCTACATATATCAATACTACAAATCATATTATATATATATATATATATATATATATATATATATATATATATATATATATATATATATATATATATATATATATATATATATATATATATATATATATATATATATATAATACATATACATATATATAATAGCACTATTCTGTGTGCCTGTGCGTCTGCGTATCTGTGTGCGATAACGCTCGCCATACTATAATAGTCGTTTCGATTCGACATATGTACGTCACAGCTAAAACTTTGCCAACAAAACGTAGGAATATACTACGAACATAATAACATATAAAAAAACTTCTATATAGATATACTGTTTGATACCAATGTTTCCTCTAATAAAATAAGTGTCTGAGCATTTTGCGCCATCTATTGAAAACAAATTTTACGTAATGAATTAAATAATTAATTTTTCTATGAGTGTTTTATATTTTTTCCTAGCTGTATTACCCGGCTACGCTCGGTATTTGTAATATAAACCGCTTAAACATGACTAATCTTATAATAAACATTTTATTAAATTTATTTGAAAAGTTTTATTTCATATAAATTTATTTGAATACTCATTTGTTTTTTTTTATTAAATTGACTGTCACGATCAAACAAACATATATAATAAGTCTCTTTAAAAATTATATGTATACCAGAATTCGGCGCCTGTGCCCCCGGAGCTTTCACCCCCTAGGTCTTTGCCCCCTAGGGCTTCACCCCCGGGAACTTTGAATCCTCCATTGAGTTCGTTGGTTCGAATTTGTCTGCAAACTACGAACCAACGAACGAAGGTTACATACATACATATAAAGTCTCTTTCCAAATTATATATTAGATATGTAGGTAAGTACATAGGTAGTTTTTACCATTTTTTTTTCTTGTTTAACAATTAAATATATTTAAAAGGTATTTGAAAAAAATACAACCACGTGCGGATCGAACACATTTCTTTTATTTTTTTTTTAATTAACAGCTTAATATACCATAACCCATGCGATGATATTTCATCGGGCACATCACTAGTTATATATGAATTGAGTGATACTGATTTCTTAATCGATGAATTGTCGCTGTGACAAATCGCCCAATTAATTGAAGCATCAAAGAAACATTACAGTCAATACGTATGTATTTGTATGACTGATTTGATTAAGATGTACTCTAATTTTTATTAGGTATGATGTAAAATTATTAGAAAATGTAATATTGAATCATCTTTTAGGCGTACCGGGTATACATTTCATTGTCGTCATCGTCCAAGTGCGAATCACTCTATCGTCATTGTTTTCGACGCTAATTAAATCCGCAATTTATTAATATAATAATAACAATAATATGAAGTTAATCAGCGTGTAATCAATCACTTGAATGTCCGTTTCCTAAGATATAAATGCGCGCGAGGCAAAAACGCGATATTCACACCTGACGGCTCGTTTTTCGTTATTTTTTTAATTTTAATTTTTAATTTATTTGTAAACGCTTGTTTGTGTGTTCCCACCACGTGAAACCATGACCCGAACGAGAAGTTGTACGTGCTCGGTATTTTTTGTTAAGAAACGTTATTGAAAATTACTTATTTGCGCATTTTTAATACGATTTCGTTATGTACGTACAATATATTTTGCATTAATTTATGCATGGGAAATTCTTATTGAGTCGGCGATACTTTATCATTATTTTTATCATATTTCGTACGTGAATTTGCTCGAGTATGCTCATTCAATAATACGGTATATGATTATAATTACATGCGAAATTACTATGGAATTGATTGCGAACTTCATGCGTGAAATTCGTGCAGTATTGAAATTAATTGGATGGATTAAAATATCGCACGATAATCATCTATCTGTACCTATGTATTATATTTGATTTAATTCTTATGAGATTGCATATTATGAAAATTAAAGGTTAAGTTTTCAAGGGTAATTACTACTGAATGATTTTATTCGTTGGTGTTTTTTATTGCATGTAAATTTTTGTGTAACCAAATAAGGTGATGATTTTATGGAAGAGTGATTTATATACACACATAATATCAATATATTACGTTAATATTCATAATATTATTTAAACCCAAGTGAGAAAAATTCAATGATTTACGACGTATTTACATATATAACACAAAATCAATTAGTCAATGTGATAAATCAAACGTCTCAATATTTTTATCATTAATTACACAGTTTAATTTAATATATACAAATCAATTCGATTTGCACTACTTGTCTTTTTTTTTATCAAGGGCTGTGCTAAAAATAAACCGCATTTATTATTTTATTTATTTAATTTTAAATTTAAATTTAAAACTTAAGATGACTTACAAATATCCAATGTATGCAGATCTGATAGAAACAAATAATATATAGGTATAAATAAAAATAACGAACAAATAAGATATAGAAACAAATTCTTAACTAACTCAAAGCCACTGGATCAATTGATTGAGCAACGAACAAATTTACCGGATCGAAGACTCATCAATCATTATTAAGTTTGACTCACTGAATTCGAATATGAGAATGATTTTTGTTGGTTTGCTTTTGTTTAAGAGTGTGAGCGTTTAGAAAAATGGACATTTTTTACAGATTTCAAATCTATGTAGTATTGTTGTGCCAAAAGTGATTTTTTTGTAATAACTATGTTGTTTAGCTATACACCCCACATTTCTTGTATTCCTAAAATAAACTACAAGAAATTTATTTTAATAGATTTTGTATGATTTAGAAAAGGGGTAAATCGTAAAAAAAAAATACATTTATACATTTCTACGTTCCAAAGTATGATTTAAAAGCGGTAGCAATAAGTCATGTTTTTGACTATTCGCTTGCATATTATTGTTGATCAATGAATCAATGTGAGAGAAAGAGACAGCTATATTTTCGTCGCTTTTGGGGCGTGGCTATTGGGTCATGCAGTCGCCTGTTGGCCTTAGGGCCGGGCCGCACCGTGCAACTTTGTCGGCCGACTAGTTGTGCGACACGAAAAAATGTATGGAAATGTGTGCGACAAACAAGTTGACGGGTGTGGCATGTCCCATCTACCTGCATGCATTGGTCTGGTCGCCCTCAACCAAATCGCTCGCAAGTTGCACGGTGCGGCCCGGCCCTTACCTATGTGCGTTTGCGTGTTGATGCTTGTCGTTATTTTTTAATACAAAAATAGTCAAAAACATGCTATAGGACTAAAACTTTTTTATGTTGATGTATAAAATGATTAATAAGATATATATCAAACTGTATTTTTATTTAAAAATACTGGGGTCTTACTCGACCCCGGTTCGGGATCTCGACCTTCAAAGGTTAACGAGAGCAAGCCAACAAAAATTATTTTCATATTCGAATTCAGTGTGTCAAATTTAGTAAGGATTGACGAGTCTCCCCTCCGGTAAGTAAAAAACGTGTTTTTTGTTGCTCGGTGCTATTATCATCATAAAACATCACTCTTCTTCTATTTAACGATATAAGTATTATACATAATACATACATAGCTATCCAAAAGTTAATCTCGGATTTATGGCAATTTTTTAATATGACACATTTTAGTATCGCGACTATCAAAGCTTAGAGCTTTACAGTCGCATATTGTACAATATGTACGCGTGCGGAAGTGCATATTGTACAATAGGAAGCGCGAAAATGCATTGCGCAAATGCGATCTACCGGAATTAATATTCGATTCGTGTCAGTGCAGTGTGCATCCCGAAGCTGGACCATTTCGTTTCGCCACACGAGTTTCCGACAAGAGTGCGCGCGCTCAAGAATATATCACCGATGCACAGTCGTTTCTCTCTCTTTCTCCCCAGATGCATCACAAGATGCATCCGAACGCTTCGTGACGATGCAACCGTCTTGCTGCCGAGTGGCGTAAATCATTCCTGCGGCTAGTAGACATTGTTAGGATATTGCATCGGCATTCTTCTTTCGCTGAAAACATGGGAAAACGAAAGCATCTCGCCCGTGCATATGCTATCTAAGGAGTCTCGAACACGAACAGTGCTATCGTCGACAACCGCCCACTTCATTGTCTACACTTGGTTAGTTGATATTTAATGTCTCAATAAACCAGGACTATGGAAGCAGAGTTGTGCATTTTGATGGACTACATGGACTAGGGCGATCTTTTTAATATTCATATGTGTAACATTTTTACTTTATCTATGTACGTAATAACAATAGATGAAGTTTTGTGATCATGCGAAAATTCAAACTCTAGATTTTGACTGATTCGAACTCAGAATCGATTACTCATCACGTTTTTATGATCTAGAAAAAATGTGTGTTTCTGTGTGTCTGTGTATTTTGGGGATTTTTTGAACACCGTTATTCATATTGAACTGAAACTTACATAGTATCGGTTACTGAAATTCTTATCGATAGGACCTAAATTTTTTTCAAATTTTCGAGTTGACCGGAAGTCGTACATCCCCTTATAGGTGTCCTAATTTAGCCGCTAACCAAATCAGACTGATTTTTTTTTAATTGCAACAGAAATTATAACTTTTATACCCTGATATTTATTTTTGAATATTTTTATCTGAACCGGAAGTAGTACTTTTACTCTAGAGAATCGAGGTTTTTTTATGTTTTTCTCAGAAACTTTTTGATTTATTGAACTGAAATTTCATATATAGAAGTTTAAGCTTAATACCAAGTTATGTATAAAATTTGGTGAGCATCCGTCAAGCGGAAGTGGCAGTTTTCTCTTGTCCGATTTTTCTTCCACTATTTTTTTCGACCCCTTAAACGTCTATGCTCTTTACGAAAAAAAATATAAGTATTGCATCAATGAGATGAAAGTAAAAAAATCATTAAACTTAATAAACCGCAAGTGGGATTTTTTCCTCTTAGAAAGGTCAAAAATGTTGTGGCCACTATTTTGTCCACACCTCTAAACGTATCGAGCTGAAAATTTATATTTGTATTATTTATGTACTAACTAAGAAAAGTAAAAGATGTTATGACCAAGTGATTTATTCCACACTACTAAACCTATCAGTTTGAAATTTTATATTTGTATTCTTTGTTATTCCAACTTAGATTTATCAAGGTTTTGGTCAGAATTCGTAAACCGGAAGTATTATTTTATTTTAAACAATATTTCATTATTTTATTTTGACCTTTTAAATTATTTTTATTTTCTTAATATTTAATGTGCATAATAATTATAGTGATTTTAAGTAATAAAAAAATTTCGAACAAAATCCGACAACCCCAAGTAGAACTTTTGTCTTGTGTAAGTTTCCCTATATTTGCACTCAATTTGTATCGAAAATGCGCTCATAACCGGTATGTGTGAACGTGTATGCATGTTTAATTATCGAATTTTGTTTTGTGGCCTTCTTATATTCCTCAAATACATAGATAAAGTCATGGGTTGGTCACATCCGATTTTATTTAAATGCATAACTATATAACCTCATTACATACGATAGGAAAGTTATGGCAATCTCTTAAGTTATGGTAATATCTTAAGTGAAATATTGATGTTTAATAGAACAATTCTAGGAAATACAAAAAAAAAAGAACAGCTTCCAAGTATTTTATCATACTATGTAGTACGTCTGTACATATGTACATACATACATACATATATACTTTGTCTGTACATACATACATACATATATACTTTGTCTGTACATACATACATACATATATACTTTGTCTGTACATACATACATACATATATATTAGATAATTTAATGCGGATTCCAACGGTGTACATACAGAGAAACCAAAATATAGTTTTCCTATACCTTACTTTTAACTTTTTTTTTTAATAAAATATATTAATAATAAAAATAAAATCAAAAACTCCAGCAACGTTTCTTCGGGCAAAACGGAGTTGATTTTTATTATATGCATTTCATTGATATATTTTATTTTTATTTTTAAATGCTTTTTATTATTACGAAATTATATTCACAATACATCTTACATCTATTTTAATAGCTACTGATCGACTGATCAATTTATATTGTACTAATTTAATTTAATTTTGTTAGTAATCATAGTATTATATTATTCTAATGTTAATGTACAGCATAATAGGAAAAAGAGCCCAAAAAACCTATTTACAATTTCATTGAAATGTAAACTCTAACTAACACTATTTTTTTTGAGTATTCCTCTTTTAGAATGTTCATCCATCCAACTTTTGGCCTTTGGGAAAATATTCGAAAGTAGGAATATAGTCGAAGAAGAAAAAGAAAATAAAGACCTACGCCGATTCCTGAAGAAAAAGTTTCCATACATTTCATTGAAAAGGGAAAGCTCAAACAGGTCAAACATGTTAATAGAAGAATATAAAGATATAATATTTACCGTACGGTAAAGGTGCACGCATTTTATTCTAAAAATAATCTGAGTACGGTATCGGCCAACATTAGACGTGACTTGCCACACATTCATTACTCATCTTTTTTTCGTGGGCAAATTATGACGCAATCGTGATGTAAAACATTTAAAAAATGCACCGTAAAATTACTTTACAGCTTTTTTTCCAGCGTTTATGCGAAATTTCAGAGTGGCATTGCTCCAAGACCTGGCCAAGTCAATCGAAGGCTCATTTTGAGGGTCGAAATTGAATCACTCCGAATGTCATCATTTGACCTCTGGGGTTAATATTGTTTTGACGGGTTAATTGTCGATTTTGACGGGGCCATAATTATATTATACATACATAACAGGCAATATATTATTATTAAAAAAATTACATATGTACAATTAGTTGGTATTTTTCGCTATAGATTCGAAAGCACGTAAAAAATCGTTATATAAATTAAGTTATTATTTTTTTTACTGTTTTTGGATTACATCAGTTTCACAAGACACTGGAGCAGGTCACGAACAATTTTCCAGTATCGATTTAAAGAGTTGGCGTAAAAAAAACGGCATACGATGATTAACCAAAATTTTTGACCTGCGACCCGACAACTACTGATTTCGTTTGAGTTTTTACATAAAATTTTAGAATATTTTTTTATCATCTGTTTAAATTCAGTAGCATTGATGTTATACTGATGTGAATGTTAATTAGAATCGTTAAAATAAATATAGGACTTCTATATTTTTTAATAAAGACATTTGAAACCATATTCACACATATATACATATAATATTTATGTACCTATGTGCGATCTTTGCGTATTCATTCAATCGTGAAATAGCATTGTACTGTTATATGTACAAAAATGGAATGTAATCAAAATCAAAAGGATTATTTTGATAAAAAATTGGTCGTAAAATCTTATGTAGTTTTGTAAGATATCGTAAATGTTTGTACCTTTCATTTACGACTCATTTATAAGACATCTTAGTGCTCGTTTGCTGTTTGACTTAAAAAAATGTTTACGAGTGTCTGGATTTGAATGGAATCGTATTGCCATTAAATGTGCTTAGAAATATACAATAAGGTTTAAAGGTTATATGTATCTATTATATCATATCAAACGACAATTGAATGTGGGCATTAATGTGTTATTTATTTTTGATTTTATTTAAAGCCTAATAAAATTAGTAATTATAAACGTAAGTATATAATTACTAATTTGATTACAAATCGATTATGGTATAGATAATATATGTACATAATCTATCTCCACATATGTATGTGTCTTATGATCAAATTTAATATGACATAAGGTAAACTATTATAGTATAGTATTATACCATTTTTTCTTTAATATGTTAATAAAAGTTATTTGTTTTCAATTTATATTTAAAATATCTAAGCTTGTATTACCAGGCTTCATTACGTAAATTATTTAATTGCAAATAATTAGAAAAGTGAGAATAATCGGCATTTGAATAGTTGATGTTCTTCGTCGGAATTTGCCTTAATCTGATGGAAACTGGGACCGCTACCTGAACGTAAGGTTATTTTTATGTTTATATCTTTCTTTGTAGCACATTTATGCTAGATTAATTTACCTTTATTTGCCGATTCGCAATACAATGCGATAGCAGATCGTTCAGAGAGCAAAGACAAAGACATACCTTCAATTATCGGAGATGTTCGAGATGAACTTACAATTAGGCAGCTGCAAAAACCGGTAGCAATTACCTGGCATATAAGTTTTATCGACCGATTTCATAATAGAATCGAACGGTCGTTCCCTTCCAATATTGAAATCGATGGTTAATTCTTGCGTGCCGTACAGAAGTCGTTGATTCTCGATGATGGACAGGCGATGACGTGTTTGTCGTTGGGAAAAATATATTGGTGATTTTAGAGGTTCGTCATGTGTGGGTTCGAACATGCACGAGCTGCAGACTAAAGGTCAATATTGAGGCGTTGAAAATGTACTTCAAATCTAATTAAATCGATTGGTATTGACGCAATGATGTATATGAAAAAAAAAAAAAATATATGTATATATCCAGTGCCCTATTTCGCACGTCAGTACAAGGTCGATATGTGATGATTCTAATGAAATTATTGTGTTCGCATTATGATGTATTACATATTTGGATGTGATCGTTGAAGGATGCATTGTATGTATTGTTGTTTATGGTTGGTTGTTTGATATATTTAATATGGATTTATAAAGTTCAAAGGAAGTGATGTGAACTCTGATTAATGTCGTTTTTTATTATTATTTTATATAGACTTAAGTTTTGTTTGTTATCAGCTAATAATGTGTTTAAATATTTTTAATATTACTTAGTGTGTATTATTGGAAAGAAATATTTCATTATTTTTAATTATATGTGTGTTTGTATACTAGCTGAAATGCTCAGTGTTGCCTTGACGAATATAAGTTGAAAAAAAATTCTTCCAAGGGTTCCGACCCCTTTCGAAAACTATTTACGGTCGACATAAATTAGAGTGTTATAAGATATTTTTTTAATATTTAAATTATATAATAATAATCTGTATAACTTTTTACTATCTTTGCGCTAACAGAAATGTTCTACATAAGTAGCCTACCTTTCTTAATAACACCTTGTTTTTCTTTAAAATTAAATGCAACATTCCAAGGTGTTGTTATTTGTTTCCGCGCTCTACACTGATTTATTCTGAGGGAATCATTTCATCAGCTGAGTCCCTTGCCATATTTGTGGTCATAAAGTTCTGTGTAAATATGTGTTATTTTAACATATAAAGTTCAGAATGAATTTTGCTAGAATCAAATCAGAATGTTCTTAGTGAAAATTCCATAAATGCTTAAAGAGTCAAGTAAATTAAAAATATTTTGTCTTCTATGGAAGGCCTATATCAATTTTCCAGTACCGAAAAGGGAACAAAATTGAGACGGCGAGTCCGTACAAGTGAATGAAGCGGCGGACCATACCATAACAATCCACTACCACTATCTCGGGTAGGGCCGATTCTGGTTTCTGAACTTCGCTAATCCGAGTAAAAAATATCAATAGGGACAACGATTTGAATTTATTGTAATAAAGACTGTTAAATTTGTAATTTTAACCTACATATATATGTAAGATTTTAGGGAACTAGCCTAGTCCCTCTAGTCCAATGACGGCACGCCACTGATACATATATATGTAATATGATACATATTATTCTCCTCACCTGATAGACGTACCAATTTGATGGTTTCGTCGTCTGTTGCCAGGGGCATCAAGCTCCTAAACCAGATTTCTATTAACTTGAATTTTTTTAATCTAAAATATGCTGATCTGGTTGTGGTATAGTTTAATTTGAGATCGTAACGTGTTCTAATATTATATTTGTTTTATGTGTATGCTAGATTTTTTATTATTATATTGTATTTTTTTTTTTTGTTTTTCAGCCACATTGACAACTTTGAACTACTCTGTAATGTTAATATGTAAAGACTGTAATAAATAAATAAATATGTATGTACTTTTTCACCCCATTTTTCGGGTCTACTCAATTCGACTGATTATCGTTTTCTCAACTCCCAAATTTTTCATACATACATATGTATAATATATATGTATGTACATAAACATGGAAATCTTGGATTCTTTAAATATTGAGTTACATGTTATTATTATTAATTTAGAAAGGCGTTAGTTACGTCAAAATCTTTAGCATCGTAATAAACTTATAACAAGTCATCCAACGGTTATGTTGGGAGTTTTTCTTTAAATAAAACACATTTTACATGTGGGAAATTACATGTCAACAAAACCATGCTGAAAGGTATTGTAATCCAAATATTATACATGTAAATTTAGAAATAAAACATCATATAGGTACATACAATAAAGATTTGAGAAGCTCGTTCATATGTAAAATGTATACTTATTTTGTTTCAGAATTAAATCTTGTTTTATTTTTCATCTCTAGACTAATAAATTACAACATATTCACACACTATAAAGCAAATACTGAATGTTGATCAATTGATATGGTAACCAAATAAAGAGATACAATTTTTCAACACTCACAAACGGTTCAATTAACATAAATAATTATTTTAGGAAGGTTTCAACTAAAATTTTGGCAGAATATTTTGTATATTATCACTGAAGTATTAATTTGCATCATTTCAAGAAAATTGACTCTATACAAGTGGGTCAAAAAGTGATTGCTGAATCCTTGTCTACATACATATCACATTTTCAAGTTAAATAAAACAATATTTTTGAATATGAATCATTTAAATTCTGAAACAGCATTGAAACTGCTGAAATCTGTACAAATTTTAGATGTGTAATAAATAAAGGAATATCAATAATATTCAAGTGCGAAAATTAATTAGAAATACTTACAGAAAAATGTCCCAAATTTTCTTGTACAAAATAGCACAATTCAACATACCTTTTGATTATACAGTTATTGCCCACATTAATACAATATTTGATGCAACTATAATACTAGCACAAATACAAACCCATTCAAATTCCGATTTGAAGTTTAAAGTTCAAAATAGGAATTACGACAAAACACACACACACACATTCATATTGAATAGCAATAAACATGCACTCTGAAGCAAAAAGTCGGTGATCTCATGTACGGAGATCACCGCATTGCAGTTAGATCACTCACATATTAGTTTCATGGAAAAAGGTCACCGAATCTAATGATTTCTCACCGACAATTAATGATATTTGTTACTTTATTCATTTGTGCGATTGATTTTACGACGACTACCGGACTACACGTACGGGCTGTTTCGATTCTTTGGTTAAATGCCAGACGATAGATAAGTGGGCACGCATTTTGATGGCATTTTGAAAGCGCATGCTTTTATTGTGGAGCACAATAAAACGGTACATGACTCGTCAATTAGTCCACGGATGGTCTCGATCTGTTGCGATGGTGATCTTTCGGATTACCATCGACGTTGATGAGGGTATCGCATTGCGAACTGTTTTATTTTCGCGCTATTTCGTTTTAACGCTCTCGTTAAGTCGTTTTCTAACCGTTTGCACTTTGGATTTAACGCGCGATAATAGGCGTCATTTAAAATGTGAACTCTTCATGTTTTAATGTGTAATATGTTTTTTTTTAGATATTTTGGCTGTTATATGTAACATGTACATACATATACATATATATATATATATATATATATATATATATATATATATATATATATATATATATATATATATATATATATATATATATATATATATATATATATATATATATGTAGCATCATATAATTTTCATAAATACCCTTCTTATCATACACTTGATTTATCAGTGATTTATTTAATTGGATTTCAGGCAATAAATTTAAGCTAATTTACAAATGCATGTATTTGTATTTTTTTTTAATACAACTTTTTATATTAAAAAAAACAATGTCTTAATTACTAATTTGTAAAAAGCTGATTTTAAATAAAAATTCAGGTCAGTGATTTTGTATGGAAACAAATAAGATCAAATTGAAATAAATAATGATTAAAAAAATTAAATGGTCAGTAATATCTACGAATATAGTGATATATGTATGTATATTATATGTAAAAAACGGAAGGCATGTTTTTTGTATGTGGCGAGGCGTGTGCATCAAAAAGTAGGGAAATTAAAAAAAAAACTAATTTTAGCATTATCAAAAGTTATGTATTACATATATCGATTTCGATTCCGATTCCAATTCTGGTCTCAGTTTCGGTTTCAATTTTGATTCCTATTTCCAATTCCTAGTTCAGTTCCGACTCCCGATTCCTATTTCAGTTCCGATTCCTGATTCCTATTTCAGTTCCGATTACCGATTTCTATTTCAGTTCTGATTTCAAATTTCGGTTCCAAATTTGGTTCATACTTTGGTTCCGGTTCCTAATTCCTGTTTTAGTTCCGATTCCTGATTCCTATTTCAGTTCTGATTACCGATTTCTATTTCAGTTCTGATTTCAAATTTCGGTTCCAAATTTGGTTCAGACTTTGGTTCCGGTTCCTGATTCCAGTTTGATGATTTCAGTTCCAATTCCTGATTCCTATTTCAGGTTCCTATTCTGGTTCCGATTTTGGTTCCAAATTCGGTTTCTACTCCGGTTCTGACTCTAGTTCCGACTTCAATAACAATTACGATTACGATGAAAATTTTTGTTATTTGTTATCATTATTATACATTATATAAATTCATTTTAATGTATTAAATCTTTTTCCAAAACCACTCGTTGAAATATCAACGGGCACAGCACTGTTTTTTTATAATAGTGTACTTTATAGATAAAAATGAATGGTCAGTACACCGCTTATCGTTTAAAGTATATTTCATCAATCAGTCAGTGACCGATAATATGACTTACTAATCATCTATTCACTGATAACATCAAACCTAGTTACTGACCAAATCAAATCTGACATCTATCAAACACTATTTGACAATAGTGTTTTATTAATAATGCAACCTGGCTTATGGGTTTTAATAGCACTTCAATATGTCACAATTTGTATTAGAGTTTTAGAATCAAAACACAGATTTTTACATTATACCTATCTAAAATAGAACCAATATCGTAGTCATCCTAATAGTAAAATTTTACTATGTAATATTTAACATTTCATAATATTATTTCAAAAACTTTTTAGTAATATATCAGACGTATCAGATTTTATTAAGTAATTAATCCTGAGTGCCAAATGTTACCTCTTTCTATGATAGTTGCGAAAATCGTACGGCAATTATTATACATGCGTCTGTCGGAAGGCTTTATCAACTTGCACTATAACCCACATGATGGATTAATGCGACGTTAAATGTCACGAGATGTAATTTATCATTTTTTAATAGTTGCCACTTCGGTTTGAACAGATCTGGACCAGCAGAACTCAAAATTTTCAATATGTACTACAATAAAAAAAACCATCGTGGATATTTGGGATAGTTCTCATTGTTATTCGAATCGAAAGTGCTCTCATTATAGATTCTATTTAGATTATTTCAGCCGTTTTTGATATACATACACGTATATAAAATCAAACGAGTTACGTATAATTTATCACATGCAATTTTGATCCAATATTTGCTCATTCTCATGCCTCATAAATTCGCGAAAATACTCTTACGTTACTATAATAACTCTCAACTTAAAAATTACCATAGGATTACATTAATAATTGTGATGATAATAATTTAAATGTTATTATGTATTCTAGGCGAAAATTCGACGAGTGAAATTTTCGTATAACGTGCAAATTTAAATTGCACGAACATGCTCGAGCGTAATGTATGTAATTAGAATAATTCGATATAATCAAGGCATAAACGCTATAAATATTTACAAATTATAAAAAAATGTTGTGGCTGAATGATTTATTATGTGATAAATATTTATATAAAACGTATATTAAAAATATTATACTATCAAAATTGATGTAAATTATAATAAAACTCTTGCGGTTATAGCTTTATATATAATGCATATAATGTAATTGTAACGCTTTGCTGATATGGGAGAAATCGTTTTTTAATACTGTGTACATATGTATGTACATGAGCATCAATGTCATCATCTTTATCAAGAATATATATGTTTAAAATTCTCAATATCCATTCCATATGTTGTAATAAATGAGATTTAATCTTAAGCTGTTGTAAATTCTGATATAAGACTTGTAATACATATTGAGCAATGGATGTATGTATAAAGCCGAGGGGATAATTTACGTTTTAAAAGCATCACCACCGTTTATCGATCGTCATTTTCAATTTCACGGATGCGACTAGCATTGTTTGATGTAATAACAATCGTGAAAATTTATGGTCAAACGTTGAATTTGAGTTATAATATACATAAATGCGGCGCTTTTCGTAATTAGGCTCCGTACACTGAATCGACTCTTCATCGGATCATTTTTCATATCGAAATGTTATTATCGACACAAACAATGAAATTGCTCGACGGATTTTATGACGCTGTTGTAATGCTGTTTGATGTGTTGTTTTTTTTTATTTTTTTCAATTAAAAAGTCGGGAGATGTGTGTGGGAAATTCGGTTTTGGTGCCTATGAGTTTTCCAAAATTTTTCTTAATACCTTTGTTGTGTGTTTGTATCGAATGAACAAATTAAAATTAAAGGTTCTTCAAAAGAAAAAGGAAAAGCAAGGTTAGATTGAGATTCCTTAACTAACATGGGTCAACATGTTAAAAATATAAACAGCATATGTACAACCAATCTAAGTGTGTTAAATATACTATCGACTGTTTCTTTCACTTGCTACGTTGTTGATGTGAATTTGCAATTGTAATTGAGGGAATTAATTTTAATAATTTTCAAACATTGGCAATTGAATTTATTTTCAAAATAATCAAAAGCCCAATCTTATAAAAGCATGGAAGTAGTTTTTAAAAGATTAGAGTGATAGGAATTGAAATAACGGAAATTGTCAACAAATTCAAAATGGAATCAGATTTCAAGTGATTTATTTCACAACATTTAGTTACAAAATCATATTAAAATATTGAAAAACAGTAATAATATAAATGAAAAACTGTAATAAAATAAATTTTTAAAATTGTGTCAAAAAGTAAATCAGACATTGATTTTGATGAATGTATGTATGTGTTTCGATAAATTTTATCATACTATTCCTTATTAGTTTTGTTATTACTCAAATACTTTTAGTCATTAAAATAAATTATTATTATTAATTAAATTTAAACCTTTCAGAATCGACATACATACATATGAATTATTCGGTAATATGGTAGTTATCACAAGAAATATTAATATTGATATTATTTACTATAGTTTTATTTTCAAATTGGAGTATAGCAATTACAGGTAGCCCCAATTCGTTTTAGAAATAGATTTTTAATAGCTTAAACCAATATATGAGCCGTTTTTTTAACGTGAATGACGTCCAATTTTCAGTTCCAAAAACACTATTTCATTTTGACTTAATTGAAAAATTTTTATCACTACTTTTCGATATATCCAGAATCTCAAAAAGGCAGAATAAGTTTATTACAAGCCACCAGTATTTTTAAATATTGTAAAACGGAATATTTATGGAAACGAAGTGGACTTCATGAAGTGGAAATGAAGTGGAGCCAATTTAAAATATAACGGCTCATATGTATATTCTTGCTTTCTTGTAAACTATGTATACATAATTTTACATTAGGGATTGCAATTTACCATTAAATTTCACAAATCGGTAAATGCTAAATGACTTTTCCTATTATCGGTATACCCGTATTTACCGGTAAATGAAAATAATACGTGGATTAGATAACTGTGTGTGGTTATTTTTCCTAAAAACGTTAATCTACACATGTAGATTGAATCGTAAATAATTAAAAATAAATCTCAGGTGAAATCATATATGCAAATACATTAAATTTTATTCATAATAATTAATTAATTCCATTTTTTATTTTTATTTACGTTTTAACCATTCATTTCTATTTATTTAGAATTTGAAACATTTGAAAATTTGGATCACAATTGAAACAACTGTCTGATTCCGTTTATTACAATTTGCTTAGTCTGTGCTAGTGAATTTGCCAAATTGAAATTTCCACATTCAATACAGAAAATAAACAAATTTCAGACTAAAATACGAATTTTAATGTAATATTATACTCGAATACAAACCTTTCCAATACAAAATAATTCCCTAAAAATAATTTATAATACACCCATATATACTAACTTGAAAAACTGCATGCCATAAATAATATTCCGTTTATTACAGACATTGCTAACAAAATAACCAGTAGATTCTATGACAGAATCACTAATAACAATACTAACACACTTGTGAAGAGTCTCGGTGAATACAAAAAAAAAGTCTATACCATTCAGGTATAAACACAGATTGCCTAAATACAATCTGCTTTAGATCGTCGACTTTAAAGAATCTTTAATTAATATTATGTATTAGATATTATAAGCATTTAAAAGAACTGTAAATAGGTTTTTGAGCTATTTTTCCTATTACGCTGTACATTAACATTAGAATAATATAATACTATGATTACTAACAAAATTAAATTAAAATTGCATAATAGAAAATAATCAGTAGATCAGCAGCTATTAAAATAGATGTAAGATGGATTGTGAACATAATTTAGTTATAATAAAAAACATTTAAAAATCGGAATCAATGTAATATTATGCTTGTATATGTACCTAATTCACGTATTCAACCGGTATTTCAATCTCTAATGTATGCATACATATGTGTCCGGTATATTAAATATTAGTGGTGAATGAAATATTAATAATACAATCGATAAAAGACATTCCTAATTGAAACGCACTACCACTGAAACAATTTAAAACCCAAACTGAACTCATTCATTAAAATATGTGCAATTTGAATAACTAAAAGGAAAATCAATACATATGTATAGGCAATCGCTCTGCATTGCAACGTTCCTACACCACACCGAGCATTGGCCACCGATTAGTAACATTTCTTCTCGGCACGGCTTTGATACCTTTGTCTCGCTTTCGTGGATGATCCGAGGCCTTACATAACACACATACACACACCATACACACCCATACTTTTACCATGATGCTGGTGACGATGATCCTCCACCACCACCCCGTTTTGTCGACGGAGACGACGTAACCCCGCGGTACCCACGACGCAGCGTATAAATGCTGGCTGCTGCAACTCACAGACGTCAGTTCACGTTTGACTAACAAAATAACCTCTCGGTTTTACCACTCGATCATTGACGAGGTGAGTTGTCGAACCAACGGTGTTGAATCAACCCTTGGGGCGTTTGAGCTCGCTGTAAGGGTTGGTGTTGGATTTTGCTCGCCGCCATTGGATTGGCTTAAATAGTATATGTAGTTCGGTTGAAGTGTTGTTTCTCAACCCTTATCGTGATAAGAATATATTCAAGGGAGTGATGCATTTATATTAAATCAATTTTGTACAGTAGTGATAGTTCGATATATTTTAATATATAAATTTTTATTGCATGGGGTTGCGTTCAAACTGTCTCATTTTTAATTGTTTTTATACATAAAGGATCATCGTTATTGAACTTGTCAAGCATTTTTAGGCTATATTTATTATATAAGTTTAAAAATTTAAAACTAATGATACACATTTGTTTAAATTTAAATAATTTAAGGGAGAATATTCGGGGTTGAAACATATTTTATTGTTTTATATTATTTCAATGAATAAGAGTTGAATCGTTATAGATTTTGTAACAAAATTCGCTATGTATAGTAACTAAAAAAGATTTAGAATGTTAGAATTATTTACAAAATTTTTAGCTGAAAATATGTGTATATAAACTTTATAATATTGAATTAAATATTCATATGATTTTTCCGGGGAATTTTTGTAAAAATTTCGTTAAAATTAATACCATATGTTTAAAACATATGTTTAAACATTCAGATTATGAATTAAAATTAAAATTAATTAAAAATAATCAATTATACATATTGATATACATTTGTATTCACTAGTATGTACATACATATGTGCAATAGAATAGTAGATTATAGGACTATTTAATTAACGCCGATATCTTTTATTCAACATTTCTGTTTGAAATGTTGAAAATTCAATTTGGAAAGTTTGTGTATTCAAATCATAATTAAATTGCATTTTTATTTGCAGTGGAATTTGATTTAAAGAAGACTAAGCACCAACAATATGCGTCATTTTTCAGTGTTTTTCGGTAAGATTTCACTAACACATACATACATACTTACAAAAAATCAATAGAAAAAAAAAAAGACATACGAACAAGTTTCCTATAAAAATTTGCATTCATAAGATGAAAATTTGCATGGAAAAATAGCGAGCGCATCTCGGCCCAGTTGTGTTCGCCTCGCTAGTATGGAAATTTTCATGCGGTAAAGAATCGGGTCATCGATCACAATGATGCATTTTGATATCGTATGTGATTTTTTTCAATCTACATTTTCTTTACACGCGTTGCTTACGAGTTCTATTTGCATTTCCTCACGCTCGTGAGGTCGACTTAATACAAATGTCCATCGGTTCAAAAGCACTTATGCGTGCTTTTGTTTCCATTTCGCATAGAAGAATTGCGTGCGCTTTTATTGTCATTTCATCTTTATAGTCGGAGAACGTAAAATAGTATCGTCTATAAAGATCTTGTAATGTCTCATTCTATTTCCGTGTATTCTTCGATATTATTATATTGTGACATGCGTGTAAAATATGTATTGAATTTCACTCGGTATTGACAATAAATTTATATGGGACGGTTTTATTTATTACATTACGTACTTTAGTTTCAATCAATAATAAAACTTAGACGCTATTCTTGAAATGGTTTATCAAGTTTTTAAATATGTTACACATATATTGGAGAATTTAAATACTAGGCGATAAGAGTAGTTATAAATTATTAACATATAAACGCATTTTTACTTTATCTATGTACGTAGTAACAATAGATGAAGTTTTGTGATCATTCATTCGAAAATTCGAACTCGAGATTTTGACTGATTCGAACTTAGAATCGATTACTGATCACGTTTTCATGATATAGAAAAAATGTGTGTGTGTGTCTGTGTATTTTGGGGATTTTTTACTATGAAAATAAGCAATTTAAGAAGTTAATACGCAATTTAATATTGATAGCATGCATATTTGTTTAAAGAATACTTTTTATTAACATTGGTGGTACGTTTTAATGTCAAATCATTTATACTTATATTATTTAAATGAATAAATATAAATTTTCCGATTAAAAATAAAAGGAAATAATTCAATTAGTTTTTAGTAGTCTGTTATCTTAGGGTAATGAATGTTTTATTTATTTATTTAAAAACTGGCTAAATATAATATTGAAAACCAAAAATAGTACAGGTACAATTAATAACTATAATATGACCTAATAAAAATATTTGAATATTTTTATTTGAAAAAACTTGCTGAATATATAAGTTATAAAATTTAGAGACTCTTTTCATTGTTACTGTTCAATAATAAAGCTCAAATTTAATATAAATTTTCAACCAAAATATAATATTATCTTCAAGTTGGAAATTTTACATAAAAATATCTTAAATTGTTTTTTTTTTTTGACTAATTTCCATCGATATTTGAACTCTTTACATCGGCTGTCAGTTGGCTTGAATCTCATAACAAAACAAGCCTTATGAATATGCATTAATATCGATTGTATAAATTTTACTTCATAGTACAAAGTTATGCGTCGAATTTTCCAAGGGTTTTGTTTTCATCCGTTCGGCTCTTCAGAGTGTTAATGGCTCTCAAACAATCGGTCATACATCACGCTCGAGGCTATCGGTTGCGGATCGAATTCCGGGCAAGGTGCGTGTCTATCTGAACGTGCCGAGAGATCAAAAAAAAAAACGAAACAAACAACACATCAGATGAACGTATGTATGCAATTCCGACTGCAATTTGTAAATGGCACTTGCGAAAGAAAAGCCTCAAGGGCTCGCGCAAACGGAAAATCGAACGTGGAAAACTCGTCTTATGCGTGCAATCAAAGCGCAGTAAACTTTAACTGCATCTACCTCAAACCAGTAACCTAACCGTTACAAAACACTCGTCGCAACGAAACCTTTCTTTTTTTATTGATGACACCGCGATTATATGCATTATCGAATTTGATGCTTATCGATCGGTTTTGACTCGTGTTCGAACGTGTGTTTTGTGTATTGCTCGTAGTATCAAATGGGAAAATATAATATGAGATCTGAGTGGTAGATAAGATGCGGACAAAGGGTTCTGCAACGAGTGATATGGCAATGTTAAAGTCATTGCGTCAGTCGGTCGTTCCCAACATTTTTATAGCCATTGTTTTGCACGTGGTGCTTCGTTTATTAATTGAGATCACGCTGTTGCATTTGTAAATTCATTATTTAGTTAGAAAAATAACAATACGGCTAATTGTTGGTCCTCCATATGAGAATCTTCTTTTGTTGCGAATTTTCGTAAATTAGTATATAGAATAGTAATTACTGTTTAAATTTTTAGTAATATTTTTCAATTTATTCGTAGTCTAGAAAATTCATTTATATAATATGAAAACGTTGAACCGCAATCAAACTTGAAACTCAAAAATCTTTAAAATTCGAACTTACTAAAACCACTAAAAATCGGAAAATTTAATCAAAAGTCTTGTCGAATGACTTTATTTTAATATAATACTTATTTTCTGCTAATAATAGTTTTTCGGATTTATCGAGTGTTAAGATAAATTAATAGTCAAATTTCTTAAGGATATAACAATTTATTATTTAATTAATCTTATGATATATCTCAAGCTTTTATAGTGTAAATATTAATCGCATATTATAATTAAAATTTCATATAAATGCATGTATTACTAACTACATATATCAGTCACATATTTTTGATTATTATTTACAAATATGTGATAGAGTTCAATTGAATAGGGCACAGTTTTCATAGAAATCGATTATACCAAAATTATATATTATTTTTAGTTTAAATATTATATGTAAATATGTATATAAAATGCAGATTTCATGTTATGCTTAAAACAAGTCAAGTTCAATAATATGTATAAGTAAGTTATTAATAATAATATGTGTAAGTAAATTATTATTCTAGCGAGAGCTCAAAACTTCTCTATTGTGTGAAGACTACATTTGAAAGTAAGCTGTCTGTTTCAAAGCGAGCTTTTTATCCATCCTTGAAGGTTTGATGAATTTATGGTGTAGCTATCGCAGTTAACAATTAGCATAGTGTGCGTGGAAAATTAATTGTTTTTCCACGACATTAAAGCCGTACGCAAAGTGTGAAAATTCTGAAAGGTAGGTGTCCGGAATAATTAATGTAAGGTCGATCGTAACACAATAAAAATTAATTGACCATTTTAAATTCGCCACACGGTTTGTCGACCGGGGCTCGTCCGTCCGTCTGTCTCTACACAAGACCATTGCCTCCTTACAGTTCGCATCGACAACAATGGCAATTCTGTTGCAAAAAAAAACCCGACTTTAAGTACGCAAACGGGACAAATTTCGAACTAATCGTTGGCTTGATGCAAAATTGATGATTTTTTACTGGCAATGTTCACACGAGATTTTTCACCTGCAAGGCCGTACGAAAATTCCTATTAAATTACCCCATAGTATTTCGTTCAAAAGTGTGTGTAATATTGACTTTTTTCGTGATTATGTGGATGTTAGACAGTCGTAGCGAATTGTTGCTAAACGTTTACAAAGCGATAAGGATGATTAAAAGTGTCTTACACGTTAGTCAATAGTAATTTTTGTTTGATATTTGAAATCTTCACTTAACAATGGATCTATTGGGAAAATTAACAAAGGGGGGAAATTGGCGCAACGGACGCTTTAAAGCCATCATTCGCGAAATGTTGCAAAATTACGCTAAAGCGATACGCTCAGATGGAATCTGCTCATTTCGCACGATTTTTACGGATCACTGTGTGTATATAAAATTTAATATGCGCGACATCCTCGAAACGATCTTTGCGCAAACGGCAATTTTCATAAGATACATTTAAAATAAATGTCAGTACATTTTCATTGGGAAATTTAACTACAGTCTGCGTCGTTAGTTTTGACGTCTCGTTACAATGCCATTTTTTCGACCGTATCGTCTGAAACAAAAATTAGCGAAAAAAAAAAATATATATGTTACCTCATGACACACATACCAGATTTAAGTTTGAGTATGTATCTCATGATTTTTTGTAGTCTTGATGCGTTCGTCACGTGCGCTTCATTCATTCACAGATTGGATTATGCTGCGAGTGGGAAAGATTTCACTTTCGAAGCTCGAAATTTCGACGCCACATTTCGTCTTTTCCATATCGACAGTATCACGAAGCGAAAACCTAATAAGGTTTCCTTTGTGCCGATTTTTTTCTCGCGCTCGCGTTGCACAATCGACCCGATTCAGTGGTGCAAAATTTTCGCAAGAAGGCCGCCGCGAGGGGTTCGTCCGCAATTATCCTTCACCGGATAATATAATGATAACGATATGCGTTTTTCCCGTAATGACAGATAATGCGTCTGCCATTACTTTTGCTCTACCGGAGTGTGCATGTGTGTTTTTGAAAATTCATTAAAAGGGATGTTCGACGTGAAATCCTTGAACGGTATTGTATGTAGCGTGTGACGAAATACGCGGTGCGAGCGCGGTAATTTAATTGCGATTAACACAAACGCGGAAGGTTAGAATGTGCCAATTGCACTCTTCGAAGATGCGTTAGTGCATTGGGATTTGATTTGATGCAGCTGATTGCTACAACACAATGTTGTGAGTAGTTTTTATCTAATTTGAAATTGAATTGATGAAATTGTTCGTACTTGGGTTTCAAATATACGGGCGCGTCGATGTTTCTTTTCACGTCATACATATTTATGTACATTTGAATAGAAATTTTGTCATTTTATATTTACATCAAAGTTCTCTTATTATACTAAATATTAGTACATCTTATTCTTATCATAGTATTTCGACTTAAATTTATTTAAATATTCATGCTGATTTCACCCCAAACAAAAAAAAACACTAACCACTAACCGTTTCCAAAAAAACAATTTTCTAATATTCTAACAAATATTTCTAACAAAGTGCACATATTTCAAGATAAAGCAATAGCATTGATCTAAATTGATACAGAATTAAAATATAGAGCTTGAATTAAAATATGTATACTTGAAGTATTTCATGACTTCTACGTTGAACATCAAAGTCGTGGGTCGTCTCCTTCTTGATTTTTCAAAATTTTAAAAACGAAGAAGAGGATCGGCAAAATTTTGCAATTGAAAATACCTTAAAATACCACATCGCTACACACAACTCAGTCGTGACGATTCTTAACTTCAACGATGCTCGTCTGCCGTGTAAATGTACCTATGTATGTACAATGTACACAGGTATCGTTCGCTGTACGAGTTTATTCGTTAACCGCATATCGTCTCACTAATGCCGCATATTCTCAGGCTTCATTTACATCCGTTTTCCACGAACGCAAATGCAACGGATCGGTGTCAAATGTCGATCGCAATTGTAAACATAGCTACCTGTTGTATGCTGACATACGAAACTTTGAAATCCTTATCGACGGATTATTCAATCATTCACTTACATATATACAAGACAAATATTTTCACTCGTGCCACGTTCATAAACGTCTCATTACACGGATCGAAATGGACTTAAGTATAGGAAGAAAGGTTAGTTGATCGTTAGAGATAGCCCTCAGGTGGTTGTTGTACGTTCAGCATAAGCCGAATCGTGACTTCGGATCGGTTTTTAATCATCGTTGCTTGGCGTCATCCTCAGAATCTTCACAATCCATTACATATACCATCCGAGATCGGCAGTAGCTAGTCAGATTCCAAACTTGACTCCGCTGATAAGAGTAATCGTGTAGACAAATTGCAACAGCTGCACTGCTTTTAAATCGAAACACAGCAGTGATTAAGATAGCATAGTTGGAAGAGGATTTTCTTGTAAATTGAAGGGTTGCGGTATTCAACCATTTCTAAAGCGGCAAAGCTCAGTATTACTAAATCCAGTCTAATATTTTCCTATTTAACTTTTTCGGTTATATCTGGATAGAATTTACATATATGAAACACTGTCCAAAAAATATCTTTCTAGCATTCCAATATTATCCAAAGATTCCAAATGTATCTCAAGATAAACTAGGAGCACTGATCAAAATAGATACATATGTATGTATATAAATTACAGTTTGTAATCTGGATTTGTATTAATAGAACATTGACTTATATAGAGTTATATGTAGGTATATTATATACAAAAAAAGGAAACAAATCCTGTTCCAAAAATAAATCTGTATATTAATGCATTTTATACTTTGTTATGAAAATACTTTTATAAAGTTTTATATTTTAGTTATCAGAGGTAAGGTTGACGTGTTTGCTTGCTTAATATCCACACGGGTTTGCATACTATAATAATATTGCGAGATGCAGTAAAGCAACAGTGGAATAAATTGACGTTTCACAGGGTATTTTCTCTCGTGTGCGCAATTATTTAACAATCAATCCGGTCAAATTGTCTTGAAAGGAGAACGTTCTGAGCAAAAAGGCACTTTCGGTCGTGTTCCATCTCCTAAGTCTAGAGAGAAGTGGTTCGCGTTTCTTTGTGCCATTATTGTTGTGCAAAGATCCGATCTTCGAGTGTGCCATTGTGTGAATGCATTATTACAGATTACATACGGCTGCGGTCGTTTTAATCTTCTGATGCAATTTTCAATTCGCACATCATATTCATGTCGAATTTCGACATTTTATGCAGGCATACACATTCGTAGCCGTTCGTTATTTTTTTTTCTAAATATGTATGGTATAATGATAATAAAAGGAAGGTTGTACGAAGGTGGTTTCACTCATCCGCATGTAATTCGATCACAATATTAATTATTGTTGTTGGTTCGTATTGTTAATTCATTTTTAATACAATTGTGATTTATTTGGTGTGGTTCGTATTGTGTGAAATGTAAATACAATCGTTTTGTTAACGATCTCTATCTTGATGACATAAAGGTCGTATTCAATATATATATATATATATATATATATATATATATATATATATATATATATATATATATATATACAAATATTTAATTTATATTCATAAGAACAATTCAGTTCTTGTTATTGGAAGGAAGCTTGCATTAATGAGTATTTGATTTGCATTTTTGAGGTAAAATCAAGGTTCGTTTTATAAATTTGTAATGAAGAAATTGAAGCGATATTCTATTGAAATCTTTGTTGGCATTGTTTGCTTTTAAATAAGTCATTATTTTAAATACCTAACATTGCAATATAGCACAATAAAAATAGTTCAACCTTAAATTTATAAGCAGTCATTTAATAAAGTGAGTCAAAATTAGTATAAATATTCTACATTACTAAATATGTACCTTCTACAAATATGCGAGCCAATACGAAAGGTTTTTACTTCAATCTCTAAAAAAAATCGAAAATTATATTCGTTTTTCTCAATTAAATTGGAGTAATTCAACGATATAGTCATTAGTTAGATAAAAATAATACTCAGTTTAAATGAATATTTTTCTACATACATACATTTTTAATTTATATTTTAATTTAACTAAATTATTGTGGTGTTTTCATAAGAAAATCTATACAAACTTATTAATCATTGTCCTTTTCTTTTCACTGATGTATCCTTAAGTAAGCAGCAGAATTATCTTTAGAAACACATCTTCACATTTTACTGTTGTATTCCATTATATATGAACATACATACATACATACATACATATATGTTTATGTATTCTAACATTTCAATTATTTTTGCAGTGCTTTTTGCCGTTAGTGCAACCGTACATGTGAGTGATGTTTATAATATTTTCAATTTTTATCAGCAATATATTATATTTTTATAGTATTTATAAATAATTTATTATATGTTTAGGGTCAAAATGGATACAATTATGACAGACCGAGCAAACCCTTAGGCGGACCATCCTCTCCTCGGCCAGGTGGATCCAGCAGTGGATTCCCAGGTTCTTCTCCCATTGGAACTCAAGCTTACCCATCGACTCCATCATACCCCGGATCCAGCACACCCTTCGGTGGATCATCTCCTGGTTCTACTGGATACCCATCAGGAAGGCCACAAGGACCATCATTCGGTTCACAGAGCGACAGCCAACCCGGCAGACCTCAAGGATTCCCTTCGGGACCATCAGGACCATCCGGTAGTGGATATCCTCAAGGACCTCAAGGTGGACAGAAGCCGTCAGGTCCTAGTGGACCAGCTGGATATCCTCAAGGACCCCAAGGATCTCAACGTCCATTCCCTCAAGGTGGATCGACCAGCAGTGCTGGCGGATATCCTCAAGGACCCCAAGGATCTCAACGTCCATTCCCTCAAGGTGGATCGACTGGTAGTGTTGGTGGATATCCTCAAGGACCTTCCGGACCTACAGGACCAACCAGACCCGCGCCAGGATTCCCCCAAGGAGGCGTAACAGGTGCTGACTATCCTCAAGGTGGAACTGGAGGATCTTTCGGTGGATTCCCTCAAGGTGGACAGTCTGGATCTAACTTTGGAAACGATGGCGATGATGGTTCATACGACAATGGAGATTATTCAGCTATCCCTGGGGAACCCGGGCGTGATTATCCCATCTATTCCGAAGTCTTTCAAACGTCTTTCAGCTGCGATGCCCAACAATATCCTGGATATTATGCTGACGTTGAGGCTCAATGTCAAATATTCCACGTCTGCTCCAACAACAAAACATATGATTTCTTATGCCCCAATGGTACAATCTTCTCTCAAGAATTTTTCGTATGCGTCTGGTGGAATCAGTTCGATTGCAATTCTGCTCCTAGCTTCTTCGGTCTCAACGCTAACTTGTATGACTACTCAATAGTCGGAAGCCAGCAACAATCTTACCCAGGCTCACAAGGACCACAAGCTGGATACCCAGGACAGTCTGGACCTCAAGGACCATCAGCAAACTTCCCAGGACAATCCGGACCTCAAGGACCATCAGCAAACTTCCCAGGCCAATTCGGACCACAAGGACCATCTGGACCTCAAGGTCCATCAGGTCCCCAAGGTCCATCAGGTCCCCAAGGACCAGGATCACAAGGTGGATATCCAAGCTCCACAAGACCAAATGCTGATTATCCAGGATCTTCGCAAGGCTATCCAACTGGAACTACGAGCCCAGCTGGCGGTTATCCTCGTCCCTCAACCCCTTATCCAGGATCTCAAGGACCTTCGGGCCCAACTTCTTCTTTCCCAGGATCGCAGGGCCCCTCGTCGTCTTTCCCAGGATCCCCGTCTTCTTCGTACCCAGGACCTCAAGGCCCCACTTCATCCTACCCTGGATCTCAAGGAGGATCTCAAGGAGGATCTCAAGGAGGATCTCAAGGAGGATCTCAAGGATACCCATCTGGAACTCCCAGTGGACCAGCCTTCCCATCGGGACCTGGGTCCAGCCAACCTGGAAGTTTCCCATCCCAATCCGATTCTGGATTCCCGGGTAGCCCACAACAACCCAACAGAGAATACCTTCCACCAAGGAATTGAATCGGCTCAATGATTTAACACGAACAACTTGAGGATGTTGACTTTTTGCTTCAGCGGCAACTTGTAGTATTTTAATAACCTGTGTGTATTAAAATCGACAAATGTGTCTTATGGAAATATAAAAGTAAGCATCCTTGACTTGGCAACGATCACGGTTCGGATACATTAATTTAAAAATATTTATATTACAAATTATTAAAAATAAAAAGCACCAGCGGTGACAAATTAACACAGTTGGTGCAGTCTCTTTAAATTTACTTTAAAACGATATTTCAATTGTAAATAAATTATTACTTTAGTAGTTTTCATCGGCCAGTAAGGTTATATTGGAATTTCGCGCATCGTTCATCATTTATTTATTACAGTTACCATTTTATAAATAATTGAAAAGAGATTTTGTAAGTCAAAATTGGTTACCATTTATATGCATATTTTTTTGTTTTATATGTAAGACATAATATTAAGACAAAATTTGTATAATATACAAATAATTAAATATGATTTTTTAATTTAGCTTTTTTTTTGTTTCAAAATTTATTTAATGCCATATTGATTTTAATATTCTTTTTTCATTGCGTTTTATATTATTTTTAATCACAAAAACAATATGTGTGTAAGCTTAATCCAATGTAGTGTTTTTAATAATAATGTAAAATATAATTTGTAATTTACTTCTTAGACACCTACATAATACATTTACTTTTGTGTTCAATCTTAGAACATTATTATTTTTTGTGTTTTTTTTTTGTACTTTTTTATTTGCAATAATAAAAGGAAAAGCCTTTTGATACAATATATGTCATTTTATTACAACGAAACACTCACATTCCCAATCAATTGCAATTAAATATTCAATTGGGTCAAACTTTTTTTTTTTAAATATTCCAATCTAAATATTCTTTAAAAATTCAATGGATAATAAACCATGCTTATAAACCTACATACATATATGTATATATAAAAGAGTTTATTCGTATTTAATATCCCTCAAATGAAAAAAACATACAGCCTTTTTAATATTCTGTTTTATTATTAGTACATACTACTAATAAATTAAATTAAAATTTTAAAATACATACTACTAATAAATTAAATTAAAATTTATAAAAATTTTAATAACTAATAAATTAAAATTTCTATTTCTACTACGGAGCTTTATTAATTAACATGATAAAAAAATTCGGATGTGACTAACCCATGACTTTTCTATGTACATATTTGGGGAATATTAAAAGTATAAAAAGCAAAATTTGATAATAAAAGATGTGTATGTATGTATGAATGTACATACACGTTCACACATACCGGCCAGCATTTTCGATACAAATTGATCGCAAATGTAGGGAAATTTACCGAAGACAAAAGTTCTACCTTCGTTTGTCAGATTTAATTTTTTTTATTACTATAAATATTATAAATATAAAATAGAAAGAAGATAGAAACAGTTTTAAAGGTAAAAATAAAATAATGAAATATTGTTTTAAAAAAAATTAATACTTCCGGTTAACAATATCTAGCCAAAACCTTATCAACTATAAGCAAATACATAAAGAATACAAGTACACATTTTCAGCTTAAATACGTGGTGTTAAAAGAATCGTGTGGTCACAACATTTTTGACTTTTCCTACATCCGGTTTATTATTTGATGGTTTTTTTATTTTTTATTTTCATCACTTTAATACAAGAATTATACCTGAATTTCCTCATGAAGAGCACACGTATTTAAAGGGTCGAAACAAATAATAGAAGAAAAATGGAAAAAGAGTAAACGCCACTTTCGGTTGGGAGTTCACCGAATTTTATATCTAACTTGGTAATAAACTTAAACTTCTAGGTATGAAATTTTAGTTCAATACAGTTTTTGAGAAAAGCATAAAAAAACCTCGATTATCTAGAGTAAAAGTACTACTTCTGGTTGAAAATAAAATATTACTGTATAAAATTTATAATTTATATTGCATGTTCACAAAATTTCATATATTGTTACTACATATGTATGTAGATAGAGGAAAAAGTTAAAGATGCTGCGAAGCCTTAAGTTGTTACTATGGGGACTACAACTTTTTATTAATTTAACTCACAGAGATAATTTACTTGTAAGCATGTTTTATTTATATTCAATTTGAATCGTCTTTCGATTCCACTGTAGCTTTAGTATCAACATAAGTTTATTTTGAAATTGAATGTTTTAAGATACTTTCGGAGAATAATGATTTCTTGGAAACTAACTTTTTTCTTGGAAACTAACTTATCAAGTTAAATAAAGATATTCATTCACATATTTTACATTAAAAACATGTTTTTACAATATTATATTAAAACCGCATAAAAATAACCAAACTTTAAACCCGTGACTATGCTAACCAATGTTCAAAGCATTATATGCTAACCATTAGTCTATTCTGCTGGTTAAATTTTTATTAGCAGGTATAAAATGCAATGTAACAATCATCGAAATTATATGATAGACTTTTTCAATTGGAAAAAGTTTTACCATGCTGAAAAGATTGACCTAAAGGTTTTTCACGTGTACATACATACATTGTATATTTGTACTTGTTCAAAATCTGCTCATGTTTTCTAGTTAATATGTTTCAGTGGAACTTCGTATTTTTACTTTATCTATGTAGGTATGTACATATATGCATATGTATTAAATAGGTATGTATGTATGTATGTATGTATTAAGAGTAAGTGAAGTTTTGTGATCGAAATTTTGAATAATTTGAACTCGGAATCGAGCACTGATAAAGTTTCTTTGGTGTTTAAATCATTTATGTGTTTACTGTCTAAATTGTTTAATTTAAGTTCACCGGAAGTAGTACCTCCCCTTATAGGTACCTCCCCTTCTACATAGTTTTTTTTACTCTAGAGCAGCGGCTCTCAACTTTTTTAACTCACGTCCAAACTGCAAAATTGTATTTCGTATAATTATGCCCCACATTACAAAAATATTTTTATTTTACGTTTATAGTTGCTGATATTTCAAATTCGTTTTAATTATGATATAAAGTATAAAAATACTATAAAATGTCACACAACACTATGACGGTGTCAGGTCAGCGGCGAGTAAGTGCCGCTGCTTATCAAAAGCACAACCCGGTTTTGAAAGGTACCACCTTTCCCAGAAAAGGAAACTCTATAATAAATCCCTGGTAGTGGACAGCAGCTTTTTCAGTACCATCCGCAGTGGAAGTATATGCAATATACTAAAAGGCAAAAGATGAAAGATTCAAAGCGACGTGGCAGCCACTCAATCGGTTTGAACTCTACGGAGCAGAAGGTGTGGGAAGCAGAAGGTGTGGAAGGAAGCAGAATGTGTGGGGAAAACTGCTGTGCTTTCATATCCCTAGTATAACCACCATAAAAGAAAACCTAAATCCGCGGCGTCCGTCTTCGAATTACCGGTGTCCCTTTAATGGAACAGGGGTGCTAAGAATCCCCGGACTCAAAGTGGTGAACATAAAATTTGGTACATGGAACGCTAAGACCATGTATCAAGCAGGAAAAATCTAATCGAAATATGATACTAGAAATGAAAAAAAATCAAATACAGATGCTCAATATAAGCGAAGCTAGATAGCATATGTAGATCAGGAAAAATGAGGAATTTCAATGAATACGCGACTTACTACTCGGGATCGCTTGACGGCACTCATAAAGAATGGCGTTGCTGGGATTCTGGAAGACGACATAAGTAAAAGTGTGAGAAGCTTTATTCCGTTATTTTAACGTGCCGTGATGACACAATTAGCAGGAAAACTTATAAATGTTAACATAATACAAGTGTTTGTCCCCATTTTCGATAATGAAGAAATCAACAAATCAAAGAATTGATGACATATACGAAAAAAGATGATGTTAAAATTATAATGGAAGATTTCAAAGCCAATGTTAGAGACGAAGACACAAAGGGTCCCTTCGGACTAGGAGAAAGAAATAAGAGAAAAGACAGGCTTGTTCAGTTTTGCCAGGAAGAGCATAAAGAGCATATGTTATTTTGAATACTTTCTCTAAGGTACCTAAAACAGTATTATACACATGGAAATACCCAATAGACTATCCTGACAATATTTTTCGAAACCAAATTGACTTTATTTCGATTTAAAGTATATTTAAAAATTCGGTGAAAGCCTACCTTGGTGCAGACGTGGCATCCGATCATAATCTACTTTGTAACAAATTGAAGATAGGATTGAAAGAGATTTTGAAAACATCAAAAGCTAAATTAATAATGGATTTAGATCTGCTTAAAAATCTGACGATCCCCGAAGAATTTGCAAAAGAACTCAGTAAAAATTTTAAACAAAAATGTACTGAAGAAAATATGTAGTAATGTAAACTTAAAGTGGGAAGATATGAAATCAGCAATGCCTCAATCTAGGAAAAAGTTTCTTGAAAAGAATATAACCAATAAAAAACAACCTTGGATGACGGATGAAGTTATACATTTAATGGAAGAACGTATGCAGATAACACAAAAATAATTATCGCACTATACAAGAAAAACTTAATGAATTTAACGGCAAAAAAAGTAAAAGATGCAACAGGATCATTCAGAAAAAAATATTACATACTCCTTAATCGAAAAAATATTTAGTGAGATTCTTCTGCTTGTTTTAAGGAACATTGTTTTCTTTCAAGATCAGTTTCAATCCAATGCAAGGTCTACATAATTTTAGATTTGGAGCTGCATTCAGCTTATTTCTTTCAGATTTTATGACATTTTGGTTGGATGCTTAAAATCTTTATCATGATATTAAGTAATAAAAAATGTGAAAGAAATTGGAATTGGAACAACAAACACTTAATAAAGCCAATCTACAATCCCACATCTCTCTAACTTATGAATATCGAGAGCAAAAAAAATTTCTGAAAAAGTTTCAACTTTCACTCGTTAAAAATATATATAGAGATTTTTTGATTAGAATATCTGAACTTTCTACGATGGTATAGACTTTTACAGTAAAATGAAATTAGTCTAACAGATTCGCTCTTCTTTATTGGAACTTGGGTCACGATCTGGGAAGAGGAAATAGCAATCGATGTCGCTTTTACCGATAATGACCGATTGATTTGTTCAATGTTCACCGGAAATTCACTTTAATAGTTCACGAGGAAAATCCGGCGTGACAGAGTTGTAGACGAAGAAGATACTTTATTTAGTTGAAAGATTTTTTCATCTGTGCTTCATTCTTCAAGAAAATATCAGTTTGTTATTGCATGTCTCGTCTTCGGTATGTTTGTTCTGGCATACATACCATGTTTCCTGAAACGGCTTCATTAAACGAACTCATCAGTCACTGTCTCTTAAGTCACGTCTATGATGAGTGTATTTAAAAACTCAACGTGATAACTTTTTATGTAATCATAAGTCACGTAAAAGGTGAACTAGATAATTCTGCATGCTTCTTATGAGAGTGCTTAATCGAGCTTTTCGTGAGAATTGCATGTGTAATTTTAATGTGTTAAAATATAGAAGAAAAGATTTAGTTTAAATTATTGTATTATATAAAGGTTTGAAAATTGAATTTGATAATAAAAAATAAAAATTTCAAAGAAAATTTTATAATTTTCACATAAGCAGAGACATCTATGAGTTTTGAAAAATAGTTTTCAATTTGTTTATCAATTTTTGTATAGCTAATTTAAATTATTTTACTGGTTGTTGGATGTCGGTAATATTTCATTATTTAGCTTGCTCGTCATTCGAGGGATGATTTTGAAACATTTGCCGAATGTGCTTTGATCAAAAATGTTGTTTATTTGAAAATTTTATTCATATTTATATCACCTACATACATACGTACATACCATGGATATATAATATAAGGAACAAAGAAACTCCAAGGATATTTGATTTTTTAAGAGTACACGAATGCATAGATTATAATATTTCACTAAATTATGTACTAGCTGTATTACCCGGCTTCGCTCGGTATTTATAATATAAACCACTTAAACATGACTAATCTAATAGTAAACATTTTATTAAATTTATTTGAATACCTTTATTTAATTAAATTTATTTGAATAGTTTTATTTACATATATAAATTTATTTGAAAACGCATTTGTTTTTTTTTTATTAAATTGACTATCAAGAACAAACAAACATATATAGTAAGTCTTTTATAAAAAATTATATGTATACTAGAATCGGGCACCTGCGTCCCCGCGGTTGCGACCCCTTGGGCTTCGCCCTCGGCGACTGTGACCCCGAAGGCTTCGCCCCTTAGGGCTTCACCCCTGGCAGCGCCTACGCCCCCGACGCCTTTGCCCCCGGGGACTTCGAATCCTTTGAATCGAAAAAAATCGAATCGGTGCCTATGAATCGAAAAAAAAAAATGGAATTTTGTGTTCCCACCCACCCAACCAACCAACAACCAACCAATGTTACATACATACATATGTATATGCAAAGTCTCTTTCCAAATTATATATTAGATGTATACTTTTGCAGAATTTATTTTATTTTTTGGGCTATCCTCTGAACGCTAGTCTCAATGAATTTCTCATAGTCCTTTTTTATTTTTTTTGTTATACATATGTATACTAGAGATGAAAATTTTTAATTGGTATTTATAGCAAAAGAAATACATATTATGTAATGTATACATATGAATACATGACTTTAAGACTACAATATTTGTTTTTATTCATAGGAATATTACGTACAGACATCTGGAGCGGAGCGTGGAGCAGGAGCGCGGAGCAGTGGAGCAACGAGTTTTTGCACGGAGCAGGAGCGGAGCCAGGGCACGAGATTTTGTAGTGCTCCATTGCTCCGATATTTTGTTTTTATGTATTAGAATTTCTTTCAGAATTTAAAAATTAAATGAATGCCTTTTTTAAATTTGTTTTTCAATTTATGATTAATTCAATATTTGATGGTTTTTTATCCTGGAATCATTTAACATGTGGCACATCATGTAGTTTGGTTATATTATTTTATAAATATTATGTTTTATATACTTTTTTCACTTATTGTTTGTTTTGTATAAATGAATGTATGCGCGCGTTTTTTTTATTTTTCCATCGTGATCAAATTATATTCTTGATTATTTTCTCTATTCTTGTTACTATGGTAGCTTGGGACAACCATTATATCTATATATGTATGTATTTTCATTATATATACATATATTAAATATTAAATATTTTAATAATAAATAAATTGTCTATAAATATAATTTTATATTTTTTATCATATGTATATGAATAAAATTAATAAATTAACTGAATAAAGATGATAAATAATATGATTCCTATTTTTTTTATTCGGAGCAGAGATGGAGCAAATACTGAGGTGTCGGAGCGGAGCTGGAGCGGAACAACTCAAAAAAGTGGTTGCTCCAGATCTCTGATTACTATATGTACTTATTTTCAATAAAGGAAACATTTTTATTTCTTAGGTAATGTGGAAATCATATCATCTGATTTACTGAACAAATTTAGAATAATGTTGCAAAAGGAAAAGTTCTTCAAATTTTTATATAAAATTTCACAACTATCATTGCAATATTACTCTAAATTAACCGAATTGGTATATAAAATGGTGTGATTTCAGTATAGAAAATTTTAAAACAAAAATAAAATAAAAAACGTTTAAGATTTCTTTAATTTTATTTTAACAATACACACACAAGCGCACAAAATAATACAACGATTCAAACACACACCTTTTGTATTCATAATACAAAATATTACCATTTAACTATCTAATATTAAAATACATAACCTTAAAAAATAACATTTGAGATTACTTGTTCGTTCATTAGACATGTTTCAGTGAAATCAATTATATACTTACATATAGAGCAATCTATTCGATTCATTATATTTACATAAAATCTATGGCTTTTTTATTTATTTTATATAATATATATATAAAGTAGGTATAATAATAAATGAAAAAACTGATTTTGCCCCCTTTCTTTCATCTCAATAATCGCACTTTACAATCAACACTAGGAATTTTCCTTAAAACATCATACTTCTGTAAACCTAAACGGGTAACATTTTTAATTCGTGAAAAAAAGATAAAAAAAAGCAAACTTTTGATATTATAAACATACAGTACTACGATCGACATCTTCCAAAAATAAATTATACATTAACAATACAATACTTTTTTTGCTTTTAATATAAACGACATAGTATTTACAAAATTGCACGTAAGCCTCAAGTGAACTACGGCTAAATTCTTTCACTTCAGTTTTGAGAGATAGTAGAAGAACTGCTTCATAGGAAAGTAGTTTTAAAATATTTATACGTCTAATTTAGGCGAATTATTTTAACCCCATCGCGATGCGAGTGAATATAACGATCTCAATAATTCCAAAGCTCTTGTATCCGATGGCACCGATTGATCTTCCAATGATACTGTATTTCCTTTATCTGCTGAGTTGTAAGAATCCCCTCCGAAATACTGTCTGGCATTGATTGGAGTCTTCGTCGATTTCAGTACGTATTTTCTACCTCCTCTTCTTCCTGTTCTTATTGAAACTACTGGAGTAGGAGGATTGCTAATTGTCGTAGAAGCCGTAGTAGTAGTAGGAGCTTCGGTAGTAGTAGTCGTAGTTGTTGTGGTCGTAGTAGTAGTAGTAGACGTACTAGTAGTTGGCGGTTCAGTTTGAGTTGTAGTTATAATTTCTTTCAAAGTTGTCTGAATTGGTTCAGTAGTCGAAATAATTTCTTCGTAACTCTTACCCCTTCTATTTCCATCAGCATATTTAGTATCATCAGTATCGATAATTTCGTCTGATCTTCTCAGTTGCGCGTCGGAATCTTCTTCTATCGTTTGTTTATCACCAAATCGTCCGATAATTTCTAAACTATCGCTCAAAGGATTCTGTTCGGAGATTTCTTGCACTGGTAATCTTATCAGAGCGTCGAGCAGAGCTGTTCTGGAAGCCTCCAGAGTTTTATTATGATCGTCATCGCAAGTTTGGATGAGTAAGAGGATTAATCTTCTCACTGTTGTATTCTTGTCAGCTTGCTTCATAACGCTCATTAAAGTGTTAGCACTCGTTGCGTTCAATCCTCCAAACATTTCTTTAGCTTTGGCCATCATAGTTTGATCAACATCCGTAGCGTTTAACTGCTGAAGAGGAATATCAGATGATCCAAACCTAGAAATAGCTTTACCTTCCCTTTCTTTCTTGGGCGGAAGTGCTTGATTTGCCTTTTTAAATTGAGCTAAATATTCACTGTTTTCAATCAAACTAGCATATGATTGAGATGATGATTCGAATCCTTGACTGTCTGGATGATAAGTTGTAACATCTTCGGGGATTGCTGTTGTATATTCATCTTTAAATATCGTCAAAGGTGTTGTGTATGTGGAATAACGTGAACTATCAGTAGTAACTGTAGGTTCATATGTGCTTCTATGATTGGTCCAAACAGGAGTGTTACTGCGAGATAGATATGTATTAGCACTAGGCTGTATCGTTTCTAAATCTGTAGTCAAACCGTCGTTGATTGTCATTGGATCTAAGAATACGGTAGTTTGCCAGAGATGACCAAGAGCTGAAGAAGTGGACCACAAGTTGTATTGAGAAGTACTTCCTTGAGTTTTAGGAGAAGTTTTGGTATAATCTTCAGTAGTAGGTTGTTCGAAATGGGTAGTTGTTTCTTCGGCTACGATAGGATTGAACGTGGATGCTTCAAAGGTTGTAGAAGTTACATCAGTAGGAGATGCTATTTTAGTAGTGACCGTATAGCTCATACTCGTAGGCTTAGATAAGATATCTTTCAAAGTAGGCAAGGAGAGTATCAAACCATTTGATGTTCTTACTGTGACTGTGTTATTTGTTTTATCGTCAACTTCTTCATCATTTTTAGATGTCGAATTTTGAGTTCTGATCTTCTTTCCGCGCCTTCCTATCTGATTGTTCGAAGATACGAATGATTGGCTGTGGGCTCTTTGCAACTGTTCATCATTATCGTTTATTTTCTTATCGTTATCCACATAAATATCACTATATGTTGTATATTTTGAGGTTGCGCTTTCAGTATTGTAAGAATTAAAGTAAGTAGTTGCCTTTTCAGTGGTATAAACAGGCTCTTCAGTTTTATTAATGGTCGCCAGATCGTTCAAATCTTCAGGTACGAAAGAGTTCAATACGGACATTTCAACAGAATCTAGTTTGTTATTCTGTTGATCTCCTCCAGGTGGTAATAAATCAAAAGAAGGAACTCTAGGTTTCAAAGAATCAGCGGCGGTAGATTTAGTCGTTAATGAATCGCCCCAATGTAATGGAATAGCAGAAGCTTCAATTTTGGTAGATGAATAGTCGTCACTGATTGGTGTAGAGTCTCTTGGTTTAACACCTTCACCATACGGTGAAACTTCTGAAGAATTATTTTGGAAGCCACCATAACGTGAAACCGATTGGGTGTTAGAATTATCAAATCTAACTGGGAAGTAGCTGGATTCTAGATTAAAATCGTCAGTGAAATTCTGTTTCGTTTCAACAGCGAAAGTTTGGGGTACTTTATCATTATTTAAAGACAATCCCCCGTTTATTTCTTCGGCAATTGGATTGCTTGTTTGAGGAATTGAAGTTGTAGTGACGATTGCTTTTCCACGACGATTTTCTCCTTCTTCGTCTTCTATGACACCTTGTGTGATGAATCTAGATCCTGGAGTTCTATCCTTTACAGTCGATATCTGTTGATATGAAGCTGTAGTTTGGATTTGATTTTCATAATCTTTAGAATTTAAGCTCACTTCATATGGGACTATAGTTGGAAGTGTGGGAGCTTTCGAAGTTTTAGATACATCTGAAAAGTCTAATACTTCATCGTCTTCTTTGGTTACCGAAGAATACTCATTAGCTATAGTCGTTCGTTCAAATATCGGACTAGCAGTAGTTGAAACATCTGCAATTGGTGTTGGATCTGTAGGTCTGATTTCCGAAAGAACTTTTCTGAAAGTTTCAGGGTCTTGAAGATAAGCAGACAGCGCGTGAGTGAAGACTTGAGCCAATTCTCTGATCTGGGGTGATGAAGAAAGTGGTCCTCGACTTTGAGACAAATCTAAATCATTATTTACTTCTTCCTCAATCTGCTCTTCCTCTTGGTTGTAAGTTTCAGACATGTTCCTGAAAAGATCGGTGTACTTTTCTAACGTGCTTCTACTTAAAAGAGATGTGATCGATTCTTTGCTGTCTTCGGAAGCTTTTTTAGGTTCAGTAGATTCTTCTACTACTACCACGTCTTCAGTTGCCGTTGTTGGTACTGGAGTTGATGCCGCAAGACTATCTACAGCTGTTGCAAAATAGATAGCTAAAGAATGAAGCGTATTTGGACCTGCTGAAGGTGGTACGACTAATCCAGGACGTTTCCCGAATATTTTTTCAGTCTCTATAGTCGGTTGAGATGCTCCAAATTCCAGTTCTTCTAATGTTTTCAACATATCTATAGCATGTTCTGAAACTGTAGGTGCTGTGACGTAAGGCGAATAGGTTGTAGGTGTGGGTGTAGTCGAAATCGATTGAGAATCAGATGTAGACTTGTACCAATTGGAACGAACGGGCGAAGATGTAACTTTTGGAGTCACCGTGGGTACAGTTGGAGCATAGAAGTTCTGTTTATTGGACTTATCATAAATAGGATAGGCGTTCCTGTTCGGTTTGTCTGACTGTTGTGATTTATTCGGATCTTGATTGCTCTGGAACGCTTTGCCCTTTCGTGGCTGCTCAGTTTGATCTGTTGACTGTTCGAAGTTGTTTTGTGGAATGTTGGTAGTTGGGAATTGGTTATAATGAATGTAACTATTAAAAGACATATTTTCATTGTTGTTGTAAGTGCTTTCGGGTGTTGCTGGAGTCGTCTGAACTGTTTGAGGCAAGGTAGTTTGAGATACCGAGTGCGAGACACTTCTACTGACTTCTACGTAATTTTTCGTTCCAGGAACATAAGTTGTGGTATATGTAGGCTTTGTAGTTTTAGCTGAAGAATAAGTGGGTTCTCCCGTAGTTTTAGCTCTGTTATCAAAAGCTGTAGAGTAGTGATAGTAATTGTTCCTTCCTCTGTTGTTGGCAAAAGAAGCAGTTTCAGCTAATACTTGAGTTTCCTTGGAGTTTCTAGAAGATGGAGTTGTTCCTCTGTAAATGGTAGATTCTGTATAATCAGGCATTGTGCGTCTGGTGGTTGAAATTTTATACTCTTTAGCGCTATTCTTCCGTTTCGCTTCTTCGTCTTCATCGTTAATTTGTTCCTTGCTGAATTCAAAACTCGAGTATTGCCTGCTTGTCGTTTTCTCCTGTCTGGATGTATTTTGGTTCTTCTTCGGCTGTCTCCTCTCGTTGCTGTGATTCCTCTGTTGTGCTGGAGATTGTGCCACGCTGGTGAAGCTCGCTTCCGCTTTGTACTCGTTGTTGCTGTTTTGTGCTGAAAGAATGTTCGTTGGAAAATCATTCACGGGTCGTTTTCTATTGGTCGTTTGAATGGTGTCGTAATTCCTCGAAGGCTGTTTGTTGGTTCTTTCCCTTTTCCTCTGGTCGGCTGCCAAGTGTTCAGCGCTCTCTTCATATTGTCCAGGCGAGTCGTTGCAATCCACCTTGAACCACCAGTCGCAGATCAGGTGAGACTGACGGAAGATGGTGCCGTTGGGACACAGGAAGGATATCTTCCGGCCGCCATCGCATATGTGGAATACCTGAAATTTTATAATTGAGATTTGAATAAAAATATAATTAAAAAATTCATTTCAAGTAATTTAAATTTTAAAATACATTAAATCTTGTACTGGATAATTTTAATCAACAATACAGTTAACTGAATTTATGTAGCATAAAACGTACAATTATATGTAGTATAAAACGTGCAAATATGTATATATAAACATATGTACAAAAAATATGAGTCTGCTGTTATGAAAGAGGAAGTATTGGAAAACAAATCTAATGAAAATAACAAAGATAAGAGAATTTTTCAACAACGATTTTATCGCCTAATCTATGGAAATTGCATTTAAATATTTTTTACATTACAATAAATTGATACGAAAAAAGGTGAAATTCATTTGTATGAATTTTAAGATATTCAGATGAATCTTTTGAGAAAATTTCTCACAACTAGTGAAATCATGGGAATTATTATTAATAATTTTTATTTACATACATACATACAGACTTCAAAAATAGCGTGACTCTCTGAACTTTGGCATGTTTATTACATTTCCATGATATCATGGAAATGTAACATGAAATGTAAATGAAAATACATTCATATCATCGTTTAAGCATCATCGGCGAAATTTTATTTAAACAAAATAATTAATATGAAATACATATCAAGTCTGTTGTAATTCACCTTTGGAAATAATTTTAAAAAAGATTCATTTTAAAAGACATTTCTTCAAATATAAATAGGTGTATATAATATATACATATGTATATATATTATATATTTTTTTCTTCTTTGAAGATCAGCGTCCTCACTTAAAAAAATGACATCGATCTTTCTTTAATGAACCTTCTATCTCTAGGGATCATAGTCCAGTTACCAAAATCCTCACTTCATTTCATTATCTTAATTTAATTATATTACATTATATCTAAATCTTTTGATTATTTTGTATTTTACATTATTTAAATTTTTTTTGTACGACTATTTGGATAGCCCAGTAATATTTTAGATTTTACTATTGTGTGTGATTTTTTTAATATCCACGTACTAACTTTTCATTAAGGCTATGTATGTACATAATTAATCATTGATAAAAATCTGCACTGCAATCATCAGAACGTTATAAAAACCATATTAATAACATCAACAACATTCCAGTTATATGTGTTACATATATTTAATAGTAAAAAATCACGCATATGTATTTTTAGGATCATTTAAACGACACCTGATCTACAACATCTAAAATATCAAGGACTAATTTTTTAAAGACAAAATAAATTTATTGCATATTCTTATAGGTCAAATAACAACAACAAACCTGGCAATCAGTATCCAAATCAGCATAATATCCAGTGGTAACTTTCTTACAGTTGAATCCTGTATTGGGTATGGAAGGCAACACTGGAAAATCAATACCAGGTCTGCCCATAACACCTGAAATGAAATTCAACAATACATTAGCAAAAGGACAATCATTAATATTAATAAAATTAGCATACAAATCTTTTTAAACCTTGATAGTTGAGGTATTCGATATCTTCATCAGCAGCATTCAACTGTTTTTCATTCCGTCCACTGGCTTGTGCGACAGCATCGACTGTTAACTCTTCAAACCCTGCAGCTCCCACAGCATCTGCGATTTCCCTCAGAGCCTGCGGGGTGGGATTCGCCGGAAGCAGACGGGCCTGAAAATGATTGTCCATGGGTTATTCATTAGCATGCGGTTCGTCAAATTTGCGCTTTCGCGTCGGCTCGTTACGTGTTTTCTTGCGCAACAATGCAGTGAAAAGGAGATCACTTTTTCTGTGCGTAACTGCGATTTTTACAACTGTCGTGGGAAAATGGTGGATTTCGAACTAACGATAGCGAATATCACACGAAAAATGGGTTATTCATATGTACACTCGCCATGGGTGAATTAGTTACGAGAATAAGGCGCCATCAGGGACTTTCAATTGTGCGCTCGTAAAAGTGAAATTTGCAATTAAAATGTATACGATTTTGTTGAGGATGTACATACGTCTTTAGATTACGTATGCATTTTTATTACTTGCAATATATCAAAAATTATATATTCATTTTATGACGATTTCCGACTCCACTTTACCTTGTAATATTAAGAAAGTACTGAAATTAAATAAATCCTGATGAAATGATATTCATTTCATCAGGATTTATTTAACTAATTCGTTTAGGTTGTTTTTTATATTTCCCCATGATGTCATTACGGGCTTTGCCCCTGAGCGAAACCTATGGTGTTAAACTTGTACCTACAAATATAATTTTTTTAAACCATATTCAAATAGTGCTGACAGAGGGGGTAGGATAGTTTTTGCCATTTTAATGGAAGAACTGTTTGAACAATGAGATCAGATAAATTGGAAAATTCTGATAGGAAGCGATCGAATTGGAGTCACAAATGTGCAAGTCTGACCAGCAGCACTACAGATTTTACTCAGAATAAATTCTTTTCAATTGAGGTTAGCTCACAGAATCAAATCCACTGACCTTTTGGTACTTACCATTAACACAACCACTGAACTTTGCTTGTGGTTTTAATTTTAATTTTTAAATAAAATAGACATATGTATATAAATATGTTTATAAAATATTGTATACATAATTGTAAAGTATGGTCGATATTGTATACCTTTTGATTTCATTATCATAATTTAATATTAAACTACTGCTCATATACTGACTAGAATTTATTAAATACTGACGACCCCACATAAATAAAATCTTTTAAAAACAGATATAAATATTACACAGTATATATTCGTTTCAAACTGTTTAGTATAATTGTCAAAAGGAGCCAAAATTGACATAAATTTAAACATTATTATATTATTTGTACATACAAACATATATGAAACGATGGACTAAAAATAATTATAATTATCCATAAGCATGAATAGAAAAATCGATTTGTTTTGTTGCGCTTCATTCCTAATTTGGCAATCAACACAAAGAGATCGGACATAAAATTTCATCCTCACACAAACCTAAATACATTAACCTTTCAATATCGTACGAATATAAGGCTATCATATTTAATTTCCACGACTTTTGACCACACGTTGTTACGCGTAAGTACGTTACCGAACAAAAGCACCACGGCAATAATTAACCACACTTATGGCCATTGTTCTACCTAGATGGTGGATTCCATATACATACATATAACTATGTATGTATGCATATTATACCCAGCCACAAAAAACTAGGCTGTTCATTTGCTTATATCATACGCGATTATTGTCTATTTTTCTTATTTTTTATCGTTATTCACTATAGCGACATTCGCATATTTGTAGCGATTGTCCTCAAATGTATGAATGTAAAGCTCGCGGTCAACTCTCCCACATTAGGCGCACATTTTGAGAGTCATTTTAGAAAATTTGGAATCACAAAATCAACATGAGGGTCTGAATGTATAATTTTCGATACAAAACATCGCAGTGATATGATAGGATTGGTGTAAATATGGTTTGGAATACGCGTATCGTAACCGCGATCGGACAAATTGGCCGTTTGGTTGAGACGGTAAATTTCGTAAAGGCAATGTATGTAGGCGTTGCTTTTCCGATTTGTGAGTAAATACGAGCCGGATAAAATCCGGTTAGATATATCAGCATATGCCTGGTATCCGGTATTTGTTCGAGCTACCTCGAATGTGACGAGATAGGTACATTTTCCATCCGGAAAATTCGCTCGCAATTGCCCACTTACTGACAATGATTGCTTAGATTGAAGAATCTTTGTCAAGTAATAAATTATTTTAGTAGTGAAATAACGAGTCATATATTGTATATACGAAATATCTAACTTCTTCAGAGATAAAAATCAAATATATCGATGAAATGTTCTAGATACACATGTATATGTATGTGGAAGTACAAAACTAAATAGTTGAAAGATTAGTTATGACTAAAAAAAAATATGAACGAATTATAATTTATTATAATTTATCTTTGAATATGTTATCAATATATTAAAGATATAAAAAATAAGTAAAGGATTTTATTTTTAAATTTTCTTATTCGATTTATCATTCAATTCCTCACCCAAAAACCATATAAAAGCAACCAATGAATTAATTTATAAGGATAATATAGTTATTTAATAAAAAATAGAAAATCAAACATTATTTTTACATTAATAAAATCAATTATTGACGCCTTACATAATATCGTATAAATAAATAACTTTTTGATTCATTATATCGACTTTAACTTGATCCAGTAAAAAATAGCTCACGATAGTGAGGCAAAAAAATCTATATTAAATAAAATATACAGACAAAGTTATAGTTAAAATTTGAATCCAAATTTGATTTTTAATACATAAGCATAATTCTAATGAAATGAAATCATGTTGATTCTATCATACAGTTTCTTCATATGTGTATATATGAAGAATATATACATATCTAATGATCTTGTTCTCATACATTTGTACATATATCTCAACGGAAATAGCAATCTATATACATACAGACGTAAACAATAAATAACAATAGTCAACTAATGGTATTTTTACATAAGAGACCGCACAACGTGTCGCGTTGACTAGGATGTGATATCAAAATTTGAGCTCGACTGATTTCAAACAGGCATTTCCGTAACATCAACGCCACAAATTATACATTTCCCCTTTCGTAGCAATTAGAAAGACAACAAGACTTCGTCATATGCATAACTAAATATATCGACAGACTCCAATCAAAGCTAATATCAAAGAATCAACGACCTTTTTAACGGGCGGGATCTTCACGTTTGGTCCGATTGAGCAAAAGAGAAAAACAAACGATAAAAACAGTCGTTGTCCTGCATGTTGTCTTCGAGAAGGTAAGTCTAGACGATTTTTGCATAACATTTCATGATACTGGACACGAAATATGTGTCATTACGTGTCTTTAATTGTGCATCGAGACCGAATTCCCACAACGAGTGTTGTTGGTCAACAATATTCGACCGCAATGCTAATATCGTTCCTATGTTATTTTTTCGACAATTGCACGTTTTAAATCGCATTAAGTGGATTTGCCAATGCTTTTAACGTTGCCGTGTGTCCGAGTATCTATCGTTGGATATTTTGTATCTTTTCGCGTTTTTATACGACGGTTTTATGTGAAGGCGATGTCTTTTGCATTTCACGTGTCCGACATGGAGATGTTTTCGAAATTTGTCCGAATGAATGGGTATAGCAACGAAAGTTTCCCTCGATTAGATCTTATCCGAACGATAAGGATCTATCACGATTGTGTTCGCAATAAATCAAACAATATGCATTTTGCTTGTGGGTATATCTGGCGATGATCTTGTATTAAACGAAACGATACGTAGCTATTGTGTTCTATAATGGAAAAGTCGTAAACAAATAATTTAGTTTATTGTTTACTATTTTTACTATCGTTTAGAATCTTGTAGCAAAATACCACAAAACTTTTAGTCGTAAATACTTATATTGGATCCATCAAAATATCTCATATTTTCAGCTTCAAAAAATCATTTATTATACTATATGAGCCGTTAAATTTGAAAGTGGCGGAAGTCCAATATTCAGTTCCAAAAACACAATTTCTGTTTGATTCAATTCAGAAATTGTTATCGCTTATTTTAATTCGATATGCCAAGAATCTCGGAAAAACAAAATAAACGTATTACAGGCTACCAGTATTTTTAAATATTGTTAATCGCAAAACATTATATTTGATGTTTTGCGAGATATTTATTGAAATGAAGAAAACCGGACTGCCACTTTCAATTATAACAATTATTTAAAGTATAATACTAATCGTTAGTCTTCTGTAAATATCGATATGAAAGTTTTTTATATGTTAATTTATTATATTTATAATATGCTAATATTAACTAACCAAAATCATTTAAAATTTCTGACCAGTTAAATAACAGCCAAAATAAATTTGTGTATTATTCTTTTACATCTCAATTGTGTGAACATATGTTATCATTTTACTTTAAACTAAATAAATTTAATACGTTGCATGAAGTATTATCTGCCCTAAAAATATTTGCCTTTTTGTAAGTACATATAAAAATATATTATAACATTTAATAGTCTTTTATGTAAAAAAATATTGTTAAAAAATGAAAGATTTTTATTTAAACATCGAAAATGACTATTTAGAGCCATTAAAATTATATCGCGCGCTCATATTACCATTATTAACCTATGCTTCACCTGTATGGAATAACGCCTTGAATACTAATCTTTCCAAGCTCCAAGTAATACAAAATAAATCCCTAAAAATAATTTATAATACACCCATATATACTAACTTGAAAAACTGCATGCCATATATAATATTCCGTTTGTTACAGACATTACTAACAAACTAACCAGTAGATTCTATGACAGAATCACTAATAACCATACTAACACACTTGTGAAGAGTCTCGGTGATTACAACAAAATGTCTATACCCTTCAGGTATAAACACAGATTACCTAAACACAATCTGCTTTAGGTCATCGACTTTAGAGAGTCTTTAATTAATATTATGTATTAGATGTATTATGAACATTTATAAGGATTGTAAATAGGTTTTTGAACTCTTTTTCCTATTATGCTGTAGATTAACATTAGAATAATATAATACTATGATTACTAACCAAATTAAATTAAATTGTAAAATATAAAATGATCAGTAGATCAGTAGCTATTGAAATAGATATAAGATGTATTGTGAACATAATTTCGTAATAATAAAAAGCATTTATGTAAAAATAAAAATCAATTAAGAGCCATCTGACGAACTGCCCGTTCGGAACGGGGCATGTTTTAAACATAATCCATAGTTTACGATGAAATTAAATCATTATTTAACTTTAGCAATACAAATCTGTGATTATTTAGTATTGAAAGATTTACAATTCAGTTTTGTATTTTCATCACAGCTGTCATGAATGTGCAAATAGGCATTCACGTCGTGTAACAAAAAGCTCTGAATCGAAATTTCCGCTTCGCCGAAACGCCATCGTCCACAATTGAAACCAGCGTTTGTCTTCATTGAATAAACATGAAAGCTGTCGTTTCACGCCGCTGTCGGGTGGGCCTTTAAAGGGTTAAGTTTCACGGGTCAAATCGATCGGCTAAAAGCGCAAAATCGTGCGAATGCGATTAGACGAGCCGCCGAAATGATAACGGGGTATATCCATTGTGTATTCAGTGTAAATGGAATAAAAATGGCGTTCGACAGGTCGCTTCACGGTTGAAACGCGCGGCGAATTTGAGACGACCGCAACAATCAATTATTTATTTGTAAAGTTTCCGTTATAAATTAGCGATTTCGATGTCGAGGACAAAAAGGTCGCACGATTCTCATCTCCGTTCTTCAATTCTGAATTTATGACTCGATTATTCCTACGCAAGTGGTTAACGTTACCGAGGAAGACTATCTATGGTTAAAACATGGTAGTAAACATTGTCGCAGTCACAATCGATCAATATCGTCGTATTAAACATATGAATATTGTGCATACACCCAATGATGAATGATTTATTGGATTTTATGTGTTGTTTATTTGCTTACATTCCGTCTGGCTGCAGATGCTGAATCGACCGACAGCAGGACACCTGAAATAATACAAGAAATTAATTATTCACAAAGAATGTTCAAACATGAGTTATAAAGATAGAAATTTTCACAGTTTAAAATTACATTCATCGTTTTAAGTATATTTTGTAAAATACCTAATACTATTCTTCCTTGCACACTACAAACGTACTTATTACTATGAATAAAAATATACTCATTTTAATTAACATTAAACATAAAATAAGAACACAAAATCAAATATCCAGTTAAAAATTATCAAAATGCATACAATGTAATCTTGTATAATAGGAAGGTCTCATTTGAGCAGTTACGCAAAAGGGAAAAAGGTTATAATCATAATGAAATCATCTAATTAATTTTATCAAAAACCTCTGTATGTATAATAATTATAGACTAATTTACTTAATTACATAAATCTACATACTTGCTTAGCTATTTATTAAAACCTAATTTTGAAGAATTTTTTTCAATACCTTTTTACCTTATTTATGTAAATCAAAAGAAAATTATATTAACAAGTTTTTTATAAAATGTAAATAAAAAATATGAATTTAAAGTTCCAGTCCAAGGTCTAACTTTTTTTCAAAAAAATATTATAACGGCGTCAAATTATAAAATATTTATATTTATACGTTTAATTTTGTATTACATATGTATTGATTACAATGAGAGTTCTTAGTTATATGTTCATATTGGAATTTTATACATTGACAATTTCGGCAACATAATTTAGCAACTGTTATGACATTTAAATTTTTGACTGGTTGAAAACGACTATAACATTAAATATACATATAGTGCACTTATTTTGTTATATTTAATTGGTTTTACTTGTCTGTCTTCAAAGTGAATATAAAATATATCTCTCAATCTACTATATGAATCAATTTTCCAGGATTCGGTGACAAATACAACCATCAAAGTGCAACAGAGTTAATGTGAATTAGAGACAAGACGACATAATGTGGGTGTGAAGTTTTCACGTAAACTTTCAGCAAGATGGTGGCTTTCACTTGGGGATTTGCTCATCGCCTTCCGTGGCGGATGTTCGTAGGTATTCAAATCGACAACGATGGTGGGCAATAATTGTGCAATTCGTCTGCGATAGCACCCACGATTGGGTGTATTATTGTCTCGTAGAAAGTCTTCCGGTGTGCGAATTTGCTTTCGTCGTTATTGTTTCGTTTAGCGAAATGCATATGTCAATCGGTGTTAACTGACTTAACTAACGTGAATTATAATGCGTGTGTCGCAAAGTGAAACTATCCAGTACGAACTATGTACGTTTAGATGCTATAATTATTTAGATTTATGAGTGAAAAGATTGCAGTTTAGCCATCAAAAAATTAACGACATATTATTGTATTTAGGGGAGAAAAAATCATTTTGATAATTTAACTCGAGGTTATTAAATAAAAAAAACAGTCAAATTTGACAGCTATTATTACTATCTATATATAAACATGTACTCGATACATGTTTTTGTATGTACCTATGTGTAGTTTTTCCTAATAGAATCAACTCGCATGTTTGTTTTTGACATGTGTAACTTTATTAAACATTTTTTGAAAATTTAAGGTCTACTTTTTCCTGAAGGTCTAATTTTTTCAAAGAAACGAATTCTTACTGTATTCCTCTTGAGTAACGGTCTCATTTGAATATTTAGGCAAAGTATAATCATTACAAATTATAGACTAATTAATTTACCAGATAAATCTATATTTGCTAGTAGGTGCTGTTTCGAATCCCTTCTATCGCGTATCTATATTTTAATAATTTAAAACGCATAAATGAAAAATTCCATTCCTGTTATTCCAGATTTCTTCACAATGATCGTTATGTTTCCTTGCAATTAGGAGGAAAATTTATGATTTATGTTTTTGTTGAAGGTTTTGAATTATATAATTAGTATTATTTATTAGGTAAGATCCTATTTCAATGTCCAATCAGATCCCCGTGTAATTTTTCTTTATTTCACATTGATCTCTGTTCTATCAATTATTTCTATTATTCATTTTATATACATGGATCTTGCTCTTCTTTTAACAATATTTCCCCTCATATTGATACTAATGTTGTTCCTTTTCTTGCTTTAAATTCCCATTGTTTGATCATTTTTCTTAGTAATAAATATAAACGTACATAAATTATTTTTATTTTTTTCATTGTTGTTTAGAAACTTTTTTGGTGTCAATGTTATACACGTAGTAATGCTGTTTATTTCTGTTTTTCTTTAAATAAAAATTATAATTAAATTAAGAAAATATATCTAAACAATGCTCTTTTATAATATAATGCTAAATATATGAAATAAAGTAAGTTTATTATTATATTTATTTATTCATATGAATACACAACATTAAAATTACGGCAATAACTCCAAATTCAATGTCTGGAATATACATACATATTAAATTCGAATGTATTTAACAATCTTGTTGATTTACTAGTTTTTACTAATTTACTAATTTTTATTTTTATTTATTTTATTTTTTATTTTATAAATTGAAAAATCAACAGACAGGATGTACATATGTAGATATGTATAAAAAAAACAAATAGTAAATAAATAATATATGTAACATCCGAGTCCAATAATAGATTTTTACAAAAATGAAAAAGATAAATATAAGGAAAACAAATTAAAAAGTAAAGAATAAAGGCATGACAAAATATGTAGAACATTGCATAATTAAACTATAATATTAAAATATTTGGAAAAGGTTATAAAATAGAATATAAGAAGAAATTGAAATTTACAAATATAAAACAAATGAAAAAGGTAAATACAAAATAAACTAATAATTATTTCTACAAATATCTTCTAAATGGAGACATCAACGCGCGAGTAAGCATAAAACCCACATAGATCTTTTATAATTCGATCTGAATTATTTTAAATTCATTATTCCTACACGTAGAAAAATTAATGAACCGCCGCATTATATAATAAACAAATCAATGTTTTGAAAAAGCGCAACATATCGTGACCGTCATTACCGAAGCTTTATGCTAATTGAATTCACGGCACGATGGGCACGCGAACTTTCTTCGAAGCGGCGGCGCTGCTCAATTTGCCATACCACAATGCGATGCACATAAATAAAGATCGAAATTTATGCGATAATCTTCAAATTTCCGGTTAAATCAGTCGGTTAAGTCAGTCAGTCAATTCGCACCGGGGCGGTTTAAGAGCACATCACAAACGCGGTAAAAGGCGATCTGAAGCGAGCGTAGACCGATGGTTATCGCCTGCGTAACCCCGATCCGTCTGTCGGACAATTGGAAGAGTTCTTCGACTTCTTACATAAATAATTCGGCATCGAAAATGGTCTCTCGATCGTGGTATAAATTTACCTCTAGAGGGCCGCGTGTAATCGAGTAGCTGACTCGGTGAGAACGGGCGCCGCAGCTTCCGCGAAAGCGGGTAATAATGGTTAAGAAGCGCCGACTTAATTAAGACGATTGGTGCGATTGGTTATTGACGATAGATGGAATGTGAAAACTGCATCAAATGAAATAGTTTTATATATTATTGGACTAGAATGGGTCGTTAAATATTTAATTGACGGTTAGATCAAAGAAGAAATACTTATACCAGTATGAAAACACAATTTTTAAAATTAGTTGGAACTTATCTCAATATTCGAGCGAAAATTTGTCTCAAACGCACTTGCCAAATTGCATTTATCTGTTGTGAAATTTAGCGTTTTATTACTTGCTAAATGTCACCTTTAAATGGAGGCGAATGCATGCGAGTGGCGATTGCTCAAATCAACAAAGAACAACGCTAATAATTACAGATCAATCTCGGCGGTTGATTTCTTTTGTTCGATTGCTTTTTCAGAGGTATGCCGTGCACCGGGCAATTACCGATACACAAAGCCAAAGAACATTCAATTAGAAAAGATAAATACTGTGAAAAACAAGAACAACAACAATGAAAGTCGGCGTGCAGTTGCCAACTCCCTCTTCCTCCGAATTACACAATAAAAAATAGATAAATGTAATCCTTAAACGATTTCGTATTTCAAAACAATACCTATAGGTACATAGATATAAAATGTATGGCGATTCTGATTATTTTTTTTACAATTTACTATTTCCTATGAAATTATACTGAAAAAAATACGGCATCAAATCATCAAACAACAAAGTTAGATATTTTATATATATTTTTTACATTTATTCGCATTTTATTTGGCTTATTTCATAATTCTACTTATACTATCTCTTAATCAATGTATTTCCTGTTACTTTTTATGTACTTATTAGTAGGTATACGAACCTTTCACCTTTCAGTCTTTCACCAAACGCAATACCAATTAAGCTATTAAGCAAGATTAAAAATACACGAAGATTAATTATATAAAACAACAATTTGTAAAGAATAAATCAATAAAAACACACGTATGTGTCGCACCTTGTATGGTATCATCGTCCGTTTCAAATTCGTATTGTATACGTGTTGTATGTATGTATATATTTTTTACGTCGAGAGTGAGAGTTGTTACTCTTTTGAAAGAAGAGGATTTACTCTCGTTTGGTGGTAACAGTAGGCGTGTGTCGCAAACAAAAGTGAATTTTTCATTATGCGCAAAGTAAAATGCCAAACTGGTCGCATTGTGAAATTTTTCGCCTCATTCGATAACACTAATTGACATTTCGAACGTTAAAAATTGGACCGTCCTTGATATGCAATCGTATCCAATGCACCCGTGTATGCAATTTATTATATACATGTTTGAGGGGATAAACAGCGGTGCATCTAACAGCCGCTACGAGGTCAAGGAAAGTGAACGTCTTTGTCGTAATCGTCCTCATCATCATCATCATCGTCCTCAGCGTCATCGTCGATGCGGTGAGAATAATTTAAACGGGCATATTTAATCTCGACTAATTGCCGTGTAAGCGCACCGAAAATTAGATTCGGCAAATCAACTTCAATCTGTGATTAATCAGAAGCTTTATTATGATACATATGCAACTATATATGTATATACATATGTATGTATTTTCTACTTTATAAAACTTTCACCAAAGACTTTTATAAGAGCTCTTATGGAAAACTAAAAAATCACAAATGTTCGTGTAAATGAAGATAATTCTATATATGCATATATTTTATGTTCTACATATGTACATATATGTACATACATACAATGTATCATCATCTCATTCGCAACTTGTCTGAAAAAAAACTACGGTCGGTACAAATGGTTACTTGGAATTGTATTTTAATAAAACCATGCTGAAACGTGACGTTAAACGAAATATTGGAAGTATTGAATATAGAAAATTTAAAAAGTAATCATCAATTGATTACAAATTTTTGATCAGCAATAGTCAAAAAACTTATATTTTAAATCTTTTTTGATAGTTTTTGAATATTATCTTGTATATATTATTACGAAAATATTATATTATATTGTAAAAGTTTGAAATTCAAGATAAAACGGAATGAAAGATAGTATCCAAATTTTATTTTATGATTTTTATAAAATATGTTCCACAATAACACATTAATATTTCGTATTCTGTTTTCTATCAGTATTTTAATCACTATGTAAATCTACAGATTTCATAGTGATTAATGAAGTTCATCTTTTAAACATTAAATTTTATCTTTATCTTTATCTTTAAATTTTAAACATCTTTTAAACATTAATAATTTACGGTACCTTAACCTGTACTTTAAATATTATTTCTCGTATTGGCTTTGATTTTGAAAGGGTCGAACTTCTTTAAAGAAATGTTTTATGACTTTCATTCGCTCAAGCAACGTCGAGCATCACTAGCATTTTCTTCTTCTACTATACAAAAATGGATCAGTTAGTCTACTATACTGATTTAGTAATTCAGATAATCATATTATATGTATCTATGTATGTATGTATGTATGTACATAAAATTCTGCCATACTCAATATAAATATTGTAGCATCAAATTGGAAATTTGCAACTATTGTGTAAATAAAATGAGATAAGCTTTGATATCAAAGGCTATTTCATTATAATTTACCCATAAACATTATATTATATCTACTACAGATCGACATCGTAAAAGTGCAAATGTTAAATATCGAAATTCACACTACGAGCGCATCTAATTCAGTGAAAGGTTTTCACGGTTAAGTCGCACATTACTGTCGGGAATAATATTACAAAGATACGTAATGCATACATTGTTACTTTTACTTAAAGATATTATATTATCTGAGTGTTATTCTTGCACAAATCCCTCGCCTCTTAGTAAGCGTCGAGCGTAAATAATGGCATTGCACTAATCCAGAGACCATTTCCTGTGGATTTTCTCGCATTTCGCCATAAAAAACAGTGGAAAAAAATTTACATGGGTATACACAGGCACCGATGAATGGATTCGCAACGATTCATATTCGGCTTGATGCGTATACATTTCACCTTTTGTTCGAGAGATGCATTTCATCATGACCCAATTTCGATGTTGCTTGAAGAGTGTAATTTTACTTGTTAAAGAGGAGAAGAAAAATCATAAAGATATTATTTCATTGCAAACGATGAGTAAATGAACGAATAGGCGTGTTTCGATGGATCTTTCTGGTCTAGTACGAACGATGAGTAGTTACTATTGGGTGTGGTAATATTGTAAATGACTACTGAATGGGCACTTTAAAGACGTCAATATCATGTATAAACACAATCAGGTATTGAATTAAGGAAATGATTCATATTAAAGTTTTAAAATGCAAAATAAATCAAAAAGGAACGAATCAAATATAATCGAATAATAAAGATTTGTTGATTTTTGATTTAGAAATAATACTAAGTATCAACTTTTTTGAGTGCATGTAAGTTTTTAAATAAATATATGTACATATTTAAATATGGCTAAAAATTTCAATCAAACAATCGACTTTTGGAAAAGTTTATCCATATCTAAAATGACTAGTTATTTCTAATATAGCGAAAATAAGAAAAAGTATTACATTTTGAATGAATAAAAAAATAAAAACGTGTTAACGCTGTATAATACGAGTCTGTGTGTATGTAGAAAGTACTCATTATATTTCATATAATCGAATGATTAAACTTTCATTATACTTTAAGTCGATTTTTTAAAACATGCATACAAAAACTTCGTATAATATAGTATATGTATGTTTACATTCACAAAACTTTATTGATCTTTTTTAAATCATTCATCACATTTGTTTTCGAAGAAATATTTAACACTCGTGACAATAATGCAATTTATATAAACGATTAGCATATTTGCCCATGTCATTTTATTCATGCAATTTGATGGACAAATGTCGAGGTTTTTCATTAATGTCACTTCCTGTATTCAAACCGTTATCCAATGATCGAAATTAAGAAAAACAAACGCCTCACGAACTTGCCAATCGATTTGCATACCTACAGCAATATTCAAAGTCAACTAAAAATTCCCAGGCAGAGAAATTCTCACAGATGACCATTTCGGCTATACAAAAAAAAAACCTGTGCATGTCTTCGGTGAAATGAAGATGTGTCGTTGGAATGATTGATCATGTCTGGCGAAAATAATGATGAATCGGTTTGAAGCGCTCCAAACGTGAGTAACGTAATATTACGATGTTTGTATTATATTATATTATACATATGGATCGACATTGAATGGAATTGAAAGATATTGTGCAATCAAGTCCCTTTCGACTCTCGTCACTTTCTTTGACCCCACGAATGCTGCGATGAATGTGCTCTTTTTGACGCCCAACTAAAAGTATAGCATACTCCAAATAATATATTCGTAAAATCAGAAATAAAATACGACTATTCATCATACATTGCACATATTATTATTAAAACAACTTTAATGAAAGCTAAGTAATAAAATCTGAACTTAAACAAAACGACCTTATAAAATTATCTATCGTTAATTTAATCTGGCAATTTTACTCACAATTTTATTACCCCGTCGACATCCAATTGCATCTATCCAATCTTCAATGCTAAAATTAACATTAAAAAAGAACGCCTCCTGACATCGACTCATTCATAATGCATCAAGGCACGTCTTGGCATTTGGTTCAAAGCACCATCAAAGTCGATAATTAGCACAACGGAAAAACATCACGGATGCAAATTGATTTATTGATCGATCATCCGAGTGTGGGAAAACGTACCTTAAAACCTACAACACGTTCAAGGACCAAAGCCCAAGATCACCACAGAGACAATACCCGCCGATTTTAACAATCATCGATCGGATTCGTATGCAAACAAGTGAAATGAGATGACCCATTGAGATGACTCGGATTGTAGGACGATCGTCCAAAGGCCAGACCTTGGCTCTGCATCAGCTCGAACACTGTTGAGCAATCGATCCGTGGACCATCTAGGCAGGTACCGCAAATCTAACGTTTATTCCCACGGTTCGGATCGTGCGATTGACCATCGTGATGTTTAAAAGCATCCGACAATTGAGCCATCGTTCGTCATGTGTCCGAACAAGTGTCATTAGGCTTGGTAGTAATAATGTCTCCGAATTGGAACGGTGTGACTAAACCGGACCGGTAGACAATGCAGTTATCCTTGATCGTACCATTTCTTGTATTGCGTTATATGTATTAATATAATAACAGTGTCGCGTAGGTATATGAGATATTGATCGATAATAATCCTACAAAAGCGCAATTCTTTGAAAATAAATCCAATTTTACGTGAAACTAGGACGTCGAACGAATTATAAGAGTAAAAAGATGTATGTATGCGTGTAATGACACGAGTAAAATATGACTAAGATGGTGATGTAAAATACTCAAGCAAACATGTATGAATATTTATGATGTGATGAGAAGAGATTGAAAGTGAAACAAAAGCTTTAGCATAAAACTTGAATACAGTATAAGCTGTAAGTAGCAGGAATTAAAAGAAGAACAGAACAGTAAGCAAAAAGGATATGAATAATATATGTAGGTTTTGTCAATATAATATCATTTTATTAATCAAACGGTAATTATGCAGTTGCTATGTATGTAGATTAAAAATTATTGAAAATAATGCTCGAATAGTACACAATAGGAAGTATTATGATAGACAGCAGATTTACTAATTAAAATAACCGAAACAATGATTGAAGGTTAAAGTAGAGCTTATATTTGGATTCATAGAAGTCCTAGATTTTTTATAAAAATAATTCTCAAAACCACGAATGGGACTGAGAAGGTCAACATCATATCACACTGTGACAGATTAACCTAAAACATCTTCATACCATCTAGAAAATACAATATTGAGGCAATGTTCTGTGTTATGACAGAGCACTCGACTGGTACTCGTAGATCATTTTACAAATTCAAAGGGAACTTATAAAGTTATAGAGAGTGTTTATAGAAAAATTTGAAGCGGTATATAAATTAAGAGCATGAAAAAGAATAACATATGAAAAGAGTATTTAAAAAAAACAAGAATTATACTTGAATTTTTTCGTGAAGATCACACATGTTTAAGGGGTCGAAAAAAGTAGTGGAAGATAAATCGAACAAGAGTAAACTGCCACTTCCGGTTGAGTTATGCTTACCAAATTTTATCCATAACTTGTTATTACGCTTAAAATTCTAGATATGAAATTTCAGTTCAATAAATCAAAAGGTTTCTGATAAAAGCATAAAAAACCTCGATTCTCTAGAGTAAAACTACTACTTCCGGTTCAGATAAAAATATAAAAAAATATAAGGTTATAGATATTATTATTTCTATTACATATAAAAAATTTTAATCCGATTCAGTTAGCGATTTGGGAGATAATTAAATTCAAAAACTTAAAAAAAAAAAAGGACACCTATAAGGGGAGGTACCATTTCCGGTCAACTTAAAAATTTGAAATAAATTTACGTCATGTCGATAAGAATTTCAGTAACCGATACTAAGTTTTGATTCGATAGGACTGACGGTGTTCAAAAAATCCCCTAAATACACAGACACGCACACACATTTTTTCTAGATCATGAAAACGTTATCAGTAATCGATTCCGAGTTCGAATCAGTCAAAATCTCGAGCTCGAATTTTCGCATGATCACAAAACTTCATCTATTGTTACTACGTACATAGATAAAGTAACTAGCAATGATTTACTATATGAAACATTCCTTCTTCCAAAATTTGAACCCCAGACCTGGACTTACATACTAACTTGACTCACGAATAAAACATTAAAATATCTACAATTGATACATTGTACTCATTTTGGATTGTTTTCGATCTATTTACCCATATAGATACATATTTATCTCTGCTGAGGTACAGATGCTACATAGTGATGACCTTTCCCAATGTATAATCGTTAATGGTGTTAAAATTTATTATTGCTATTGATTTTAATCGGAATGTAAACGGTGCTAAGATCGCCGAGGAAATCCCGTCAATCATGATTGATTTCGTACAATGATCGGTGTGGAAGAAACGAGATGGCCCGCGGGGTCCTCCTCTCACCGAACAAGGCCACTGGACCGATTCCACTTAGTTTAATTTGTTTATTGTTTCACTGCGGTGTATCATTATCATCATCGTCGACGTCGGGTCATCGGGTTGTTTGAATTGATAGAGTGAACGAAAGGTATTTTTAAGTTGGGAAGAATTTACTAGCGATTAATGCTTTCTTTGGGCGTATTGTTTCGATAAAACAAAAATAAATTGACATAAAAAGCAATCTTTGTAAACGTGAAGAACTGAAAATTAGCGAAATTAGTTCATAATATTAATGAAAAAAACACATTTTTGACTTTCAAAATTTACTAGATAATTAATTTCAAGTATTTCAAAGCAATAAAAAATTTCAATCAATAGGAAATGTACATATATGACTATTGATTCCAATACTCACTTTTGGCACAACAATATTAGAATTTGAATTAAATACAGCAAAAGTCAAAAATATGCAAAAATTGATCATTTCTTTATTAGCTTAAATGAGAAACAGCCAACAAAAATCATTGTCATATTCGAATTTAGTGGATCAAATGTAATAAAGATTTATAAGTTTCCACTCTGGTAATTTATTTTGTTGCTCAGTGTTATCAATATTGAATTAAGATTTGAATCATTTCAACGCTGAATCAATTTAAATAGACATTTTTTTTACTTAACCTAACAATTTCTATAAAAGGACAGAGCAACCCAAGTCATATAGAGAGTTAAGAGAAAAATTAAGCGCCATTTATTGGATCGTGCTTCGGTCCATCAATCAATGAATTTTGCAAGCAATCAAAGTATAAAAAAAAACACAATACCAGAAAATTGCATTCCTATACAAAAAACACAACCGTAAAAAATCAATCAAAATTCACGGTCATTAATCAAACATCATCATTACTTACAAGAAAGGCCAAGATCCACATAGAATACACGCGCTCCATATACCATCATATTTAACAGTTACAAATGAAGATCAATTTCATCACCACGAAAACATCAATTATTTATTTTATACGCTCGTATAATTATAATTCGAAAAGAAAACTTCACGATCTACTAAATACAACGATAATAAGACATACACCGATAAACAAATCACTATTTTGATATTCAAACTGCATTATTTCCATATATATGTATACACCTATATAATACACTTGCATAAATTAACAAACGGGTCATAGAAGGTTATACGTACACATTTCACACACAATTTAATTCACTATTGAATATCAAAATTGCATTTTTTTCTTTCTCTACAAGCGAAGCATACCTCGATGTTTTTCTAGACACGCTCATCTACGATTAACACTGGATCATTTCTCACTCGGTGAATCTGCACTTTTTTACACGGTCCGTTTGCCTTGAAAACTTGCTCTCGTTTTCGTTCTGAGAAATCGATTGGTCTTGACTTTTAAACGGAATTTCTCTATAGGCCTGGGGCGTGGATGGAAAACTGGTCCATACAGTGGATAAGTTTGCGGGTAAAGATTCCAGATAAAGGTTTCCCGTATGCTAGTAATCCTTTTAAGGTCCGCTTCGGTGTCAAATTCGAGGTCTTCCGCTTCTTCGGCGTGTCCTCGAAAGCAAACTAGTTCTAGATGTGTACAATGTGGCTATAATCAAACCATCCTCCACGCATTTTACTGTCTCGTAAAGATCGTTTGTTCAGTTTTCAATTATAATAAGACAACTTTGCGTGTTCGTGGTATAAATGTTGTTTACGTTTCGAATGCTAATATCAGTATGGAATATTTATTCGTTTGGTTTTTATTTTTAATGAATTACAATTCATGGTTCATTTTGTAAAAAAAAAACACGTTCGTTTTTTTTTTACATATTTCAAAGTAACGCTTTTTAATATACCAAATTTGTTACAAATTGACACGTTAAGATTGTGACTTCATTGGCGTATTATTTCAGAAAAATAGCATGCTTCGGAAATGTTATACTTATTGTACCATTAATTTAATGATATGTTTGATCTCATTAATCGATAAAGACACATGGAATTGTTTATTAAAATGTGGCTTTTATGTAACTAGCCGTAGATCCATTTGATAGTTTTTTTCCGGTTGTTGTTATAAAACAAATTGTCCATTCAAATAACAATTAGTAAAATCATTAAAAGAAATACATTATATGGAAACAAGAACTATTCCTGTTTTCTACGAAATATCCATGTAGTATGCATACTCAATAAAATGTCTAGTCATGAAACATTTTAAAGATAATTTCATGAATAGCAAAATTTTTCCAAAAATTATTGGTAGGAAAACCAAAATGTCGTAAGTTATTATTTTAATTAAGTTTGGACCATTGTGGCATTACAAGAATCCCTACTGCGCCACAATAATCGAAATTATAACAGAAAGAAGAGAAAATATATGTACATAAATGTATGTATTTATGTATATATACAGACAAAAATACATTCATACATAATCATAAAAACAATAGCAGATAAAGTAAAAAAAAATCAAATAAACAGAATACATAGTAGGGAATGTCCTGCATCTTTGTACATATAGCTAGCACGAATTCATATGTATGTATATATATCGGTATATATAAGAACCAGCCGTAAATGCAAAACTCTCAAATGAAAGAGAGAATATTCCACTTATAAATCACTTACAATTGTGAAAATAATGATGAGCGCAGGCTACCAGACATGTATGCTAAAATAATATCCGATAACCCACCCTCACTGAAGTGGAAAATATTACTTTCAGGCACAGCAGCAACGATTTAATTGACGAGTCGGATATTTATTCGGAAGTTGTATTTAAAACGATCTTTATATTTGTGCATATACATATGTAAATGAAATACAATTTCAAAAGCTTTTACTTGCAAACAAATCTATTTTTAACACATAATAAATTAAAACATTCACGATTCGTCCTATTTTTTTACTCTACAAACGACCTTAAAACATTCTAATGGAGTTCTCACAATACACCAAATTATAATTCATAAACTTCACACATGAATAAATTTTTATTGTATTTTGTCACTCCATTAAAGTTCGCTTAAAATTTGATAATGACAGTCGATATTACTAAATCACTCCACTTTCCTCATACAACTTCGTAAAACAAGCTTTAAATCATTCATCTATTGCATTCTAAAGCCGGCCAAAGGCTGCTTAATGCATACGCATACTCCCTCGGTATTATAAATCGCAGTTCTCCGGTGTAAACGCGCCATTACAATCTCGCCAAACGTCAGCAGGATCGGAGGCGTGAGACAATGACATTAACGACGGCCTGCGAAGACAACGGCGCCGTTCTCATGTTGCATACATATTTAAAAAAATTGCAAAATTATCCTATTAACCGATGTATGTTATATGTAGACTCGTTATAACCGAAATCAGCGTGTGTCAATTAGACTGTTCGATCTCGTAATAGGGTTAATTTGCCCGACCGATTAAACGATAGTCTCCGTTCGCTTGTATCATATGTCGGTATATTTTAATGGCATTGTATTTATCACGCGTTCGTAGAAAAACGACATCTTCATCTGTTCGTTTATTATAAATAATAGTAATAATCTTAATGGGAAACGTTGTGTGAACTTTACAAAAGGCATTACGCGCCGGCTTATTATATTATGACTATTATTACAAAACTGTTCATTTCGCTTTCTAAGCGTGCGGTTAATTTTCTCTTGTTTTCATCGTACTGGTATGTCTACGCACTATGTTTTCAATTTTTATTGTTTTAAAATTATTTATTAATTCCATGAAATTCAATCATAATAAATGTGATAAACATCAAACTAATCTATAATATATTTTTTGTAAATATGTGTGTACATACATACATATATATATATATATATATATATATATATATATATATATATATATATATATATATATATATATATATATGAACCATTATATTCGAAAGTGGTGGAAATCCAATTTTCAGTTCCAAAAACACTATTTCTGTTTTGACTTAATTCTCAAATTGTTGTCACTTCTTTTAATTTGGTATGTCCAGAATCTCAGAAAAGCAGAATAAACGTATAACATGCCACCAGTATTTTTAAATATTGTAAAACGCAAAACATTATATTTAATATTATACCTATCTCGAAATGAAGAAAAGGGGTTTGATCAATTTCAAATATAATTCCATATGATTCCATAAAGTAGTTCAAGATTATTTTTCCACATAATATGATTTTTAATTAAATTATTCAAAATGAAATTCCCACAACAAACTCTCCCTTGTATAATATGTTCAATCTTACATGGACTTTCAATCACGAAAGTCAAATTTAAATATTCAAACTATGTTAACATGTTTACAATATTTTCGATGGCTATAAATTTAATAGAGAAATCAATTTTATGATCTTTAAATATCCTCCTCCCTCTCTTTTTTGCCATGAAATTAAATTATAAACGTAAAAAATCAGTAAAGGAGACGATTTCTCAAATGGTTAAAATTAATTTTAACCTACGAAATCATATATTTATAATTTAAGTTTGCCAATTTATCTGATTTCACTGTTGAAACAGCTTCTCATCAATTTGGCAGGACTATCCTGCCCACTATTTGAATATGATTTCAAATTTAGAATCTATAAATGTATATATTAAGTTAAATACCATAGGTGTCGCTTAGGGGCAAACCGTAATGGCATAAAATATAAATTTAAAAAAAAATTTAAACCAAACATTTCTCGTTTACATAGATAAGATTAATGAATAGTACTAAATCAAGTATGTATATGTAAACAAATGCTTCTTTAAGAACTGTGAATCATATAATCAAAAGTGTATCATCGAATGTATGTACATATCTATGTAAATAATTTAAAAAATATATTAATATTATTGACCTAATACTCGTTTAAGTTTTATCTTTTATGTATAATCTTTATTAACAACAGTAACAAAATACTGTCATTTAATTTTATAAGCCAGCTCTTATATTGTACTGAAAAAGTATCTGAAATTGTAAACGTAAAAGAATACCCACAAAGGCTTAATCTATTATGCATAATTATATCTACATATATTCATATTTGTGACTCAAAAAAACTTTCCCCAAATATTTTCGAATGAATTGAAGAAGGTCACGCATTGACACATCGGAAACAGACCGTCACTAGAATTTCACACTATCTTTCAATTAAAATATTGCATAAAACAATAGGTAATAGTATCCTTAATAATAACGCAGCATAACAAAGATCCAAAATTGAATAGATAATTGAAAAAAAAATGGGTCACACTAGAAAAATCACAAAAATCATAACCGCAGGCTATTTTTCTTAAATATGTAAATAAAAAAAAACGGAAATAAAAGAATGACCTCCGGAGTGAACCACTCACTCCATTTCTCTCAAGTTTCTCAAACGACGACGTCTCACGGAGATGTTATTGTAAGGTCGTGACGCACCAATTGCATATGAATGTACATATATGTATATGTATAATACTATACGTAACACCTCAAATACAAACACACACACACACACACACAATAATAACGCAACTTCCGGTACGAAATTGTGACCCAAACGCGTGCGACCCGCCTCGTTCCGGTTTCGTGAATTTTCACACACCGAAATCGTCCGAAGATCTTCCGGAACGCGGTCGATTTGCGAAACGATCCACATAACCGGTCGAGTAACCGTCGACATTCAAAATCGAAATATGCAACCGTGCAATTAATCAGAATTCGCCACCGTTACTTAATTAGGTCACACACGTTTATAACTCCATTATTTCACACATCACAATCCTAAGTGTGATTATTTCTCTGTTTTGTTTTTTTTTTTCTACTGATACTATACATAGCCCAGTTGCACGGTGAACTATTGAGCAACGCAGAACCATATTTCAAAATTGCCAAAAAATATATATTGTATATATAATGAAACCAGTCATTGTGTCGGATGATTCTCACGGCGCGAAGGTCGCGATCTGGTCAAATTAGGACACATTTGAACCAGTAATTATAAACGAATTAAAAAACGACGAATTCCTACAGATTTCCGTTATTTGATTTATTCTATTTTAGAAAGGTTCTCTTTTTACAATACAATACGGCTATACCGTTCCGAATTCGATTGATGCTATTTATGAAAGTACACGTGTGTGTTTTAACGATGGCATTCATAGCGGTTATTGTCGCATTTACAATGAGTTCAATTAGCACTTTTCGCCCATTGTGCCTCGTAGAAAATTTATCATTGTCGACAATGGCAAAGGGCGAGTTCAACTTTGACCCGAGTAAGAATGTAATGTCCTATAGATATGTGAGGACTTCGTGAGATGGATTCGCTTTCTTCGAATAGTACGTATATATGTACAGCTATTCGAAGAATATATAGCTTTCGACCGGTTTATCACCTTTCAAAACCTTTACATCTTCTAGAAAGTACAAAGTACTAAGCAATACATCCACTATAAAAAAACTCTCAAACTTTCAATACAATTTCAGATTTACATATAACATCAAAAAGTAATATTTTTTAATAATGTACAAAATTGCTTCAGTTTGAAACCAAATTTATATCAGCTCATATTTGAATTTCTGAAAAGGTTTCCTACTTAAACGTTATAAAATTATTTCAACCTATTTGTCTAGTAGCCTACGCTCATCATTATTTTCATAATTGGATGTAATGTATGAGTGGAATTTTGATCTTATGTCTTCCATTTGGGCCTCACAGGGATGTTTTGTATTTGCAGCTGGTTCTTATATTATATATTGGTGCTGGCTTTACATTATAATTATTTATTATATTTTTACTTTATCTGCTATTATTATAATGCTATTTTTTATGATTATGCATACATGTATGCATAATCTTTTCTTCTATGTATACATATGTATGTATATATTTTTATTTTTCTCATCTCTCTGTATGCTTTCGACCATTGTAGTGCATTAGGGACTCCTGTAATGCCACAATGGTCCAAGCTTAAACTTAAATAAATAAATTCACTACTTTTATCTACTAAGTATAACAATATTAATGTTTGTTTGTTTTTGTAATGCAAATCAACAGTTTTTCTAAATTTAAGTCTATCAAATTTGATATATTGCATATTTTAGAGTCAGTGGTGGATCAACTCGATTGAAATCCCCAGGCGCAATTTTGTTTTAAGGGCCCCACCTCCCCCCCACCTCCCCCCACCTCTCCCCACCTCAAATAAATGATACCATTTTTTAATCAAAAAATTTAAAAAGTTCTAAATTAAAAAAAAATACTAATGTTTCAATTCATTATTTATTTATTTATTAATCTATAAGTTCGCCTGTGGGATTATGATAAGAAAACACTCAAAAATGCGGCACGGGAGGCGTTTGGACTACAGCTATAATAGGCGTATCTTTATGTCATTGTAAATTAGTACGATCTTATTATTTCGATATGTTTCTAAAACATTTCTTCAAATATGGGAACCACTGTCAAACCTTTATCAAAACAAGAATAAAATATCACCGAAAAAACTCCAGCGGGTGAGGTTTGCGAAGAGACGCGATGATAGAGATCCAAACTAGCAGAGTTTTATTTACATGTGCAAAAATCTTTAAAAAAAAACACGTGAAGCGTACCAACCACTCTGTGTGTCTACACTTTTTATTACAATTTGTATTATTTTCTGACTTTCATCTTCTCAAGCATTGCAAAGCAATTTGGAACACAATATTGATATAAAGAAAAATATTAATATATTTTTTTTTAAATACATTTGCACCAAATGCTCATGAAAAATTTCTAATATACATTTGTAATATACGGGAAGGCAAAGATCGAAAATCGAAAGATCTTAAGTCGAAAGATCAAAAAAAAATGGTGCATGGTAAATGGTACATACTCACTTAATTTGCGCGAGCAGGATACAACAGGAACAAGAAGAACGTATTCTGTACTCCCGTATTCTGCGCGCGCACATTAATACGAGAGGAAAAGCCTGTTCCTCTTGTTCCTGTTGTATCCTGCTCGCGCAAATTAAGTGAGTATGTACCGTTTACCATGCACCATTTTTTTTTTTGATCTTTCGATTTTTGATCTTTGCCTTCCGATATTTGCGTTTTCTGTAATTTAACATTCTGTCTCGTCACGGAGACCGGTAATATACGTATGATGTTTAATAATAGCAAAAAGTGATCGACTTTAGTGTCATCAAAATAATAATACGCTTCATACAATTCGATCGCTAAAATAAAATACAACTACGTATATGCATGTATAATATATTGAATAATAATAGATTATAATTATTATAATGAAAAGCATGGACACATTTTACATAAGAATAAAAAAAAAGAATATGAGTGTGATACGGAACACTTAACACACAATATATCATTAAATTCAATCTACTCACGTGTATAATTTTGATTTGAATTGTATTACATGCTGTACGCATTATACAGACATATAATATGATAAACAAAACAATAAGGACATCCTGAAAATGTGCATTGTTAATTCATCCAGCTTCACATCATCGCGAATGAAATTCACCACTTACATAAACAAAAACGACACGTAAATAGTGTGTAAACAACTTCATACGAAAATAATCACGATACGAATCTGTGAAAACCCGTGTTTTCGCGTACACACTACATACTATGTATATATGTAATATCTCTATCTACATAGTAAATTGCAAGTGCCATTGTTTAACGCGCAATTTCACAACGCGAAAATTAAAATTGCGTAAAATTTAACCTTATACATACACATGTGTATGATATTAAATTATAATATAGTAAAAACGATAATAATATCAAGAAAGAAATGACTTACCGATGATTAATGTGAGACACGCGAACGTCGTTGCAGATCCAGCACCCATTACGCTGGACATCTTCATCTCGATTGCGATCTAGAATCATGGAACAGAAAATCATCATAAATATTGAGCAATTTTAATTTTAATATATCGTGCACATTCTAAAATTATCAATAAATTTTCCGTTAATTTTTACATCGATTATTTTCGACTCCAACGGAATGCGATGATCAATTAAAAAATAAATAATAATAAATTATTATTGAGCTTGCACAATAACTGCTTGCATGCTAAAATGCATCGGCAGATGTAATCGTTCGTTTAAAGAACAAGGTTGAGCTAATGTGCTCCTATATATTAGTATTGGAACATTTTATGTATATTGTTGCGAAATTTATATATTTTTTCAGTTAATCTGGGGCTTAAAATTGGTGCGATTAATTTACAGTTTATTTTTCAACCTTGATCCGATGGTATATTCAATGCGAGTTTGAAACGTAAATGTATGTAATTAAATATGCATATATTGAAATGAGGAGGCTAGCAGTTCGTAGCGAAACATTGATATACAAGTTGTGAATGATTAAATGTAAAATTTCTTAATACACAATCCTCTGACAGGATAAATACATGCATGCTTACATCAATCTTAATCGTTTTATGTCAACATAAAATTTCAAATGACATTTAATTCGTGGAAAATTAAGCATTGTAAGAAATAAACCGTTTAAAAATTCAGAACAACTTAATAATATATGTAAGTCTGGACTTAAAAACGCTAATTTTGGATTTCCATCCATGGACCTAGTGGAAAACTTGTGTCAATTTTAAGAAAACGTTATCAATTTTAAACAATGTCAATTTATCTCGGACAAAAATTTCAAAAAAGTTTTTTAGATTAGTTTCAATTTCTTTTATATTTACAAAAAATGCATAACATTCACCTATAGACGAGAATTCAAAGTCGCCGTTTTTCCAGAAACTCCCATATAAAGCGCGCCACGCTCACAACGCCCATTTGCATGGCAGAAGCATTATTTTCAGAAAATTACAATTTTTTTTCATGTTTCCGTCATTATTTTGAAAGTAAGTCGTTGGCAGCTTTCGTTTGGGAACAGTGAGAGTTAAATATATTAATAAAAAAAATAAAATTAAAAATCCTAGAAGATCTTTGAATGAGAAATATGGATTAAAGGGATTTATTTGATTTTATATGATTTATTTGATTTTATATGATTTATTTGATTTTATTTTGATTTTATTTGATTTATTTGATTTTATTTGAAAACAAAAAAATATCGCTAAGGTCGAGACATAATTTTTAATTTTCAACGTCCTCGTCTTTTATCAATAAAGTGCATATGTCTTTTTTAAAATCACTTAAAACCGAGATAAATTCTCACATAACAATGATAGTTATATCGTTGAATAGGACAAGAACGCTAATAGTAACTAATTGGCCTGATGAAGTGGTGACTTATAGGCATTCCACAGTATTGCGTTTAAGTCCGCAATTACGTACATAATATGACCGTAATAAAAGAAACTTTTCGAATTAGCAGACAAATTTTCATCTTCAACTGCTATGATAAATAAACGGATAAAATACATTCCAATTCTAAAAAAAAATTAAACTACGCCCATTCAATAGATAAGATTTACATATATGTACATATGTATAGATTAAAAAATTGCACGTTGTTTCCGATCAAAAAGTTATCCACGCTCTCGAGCACATTTTTGATCATAGTATTGAGAATTTTCAATTTAAAGAGTTGTAAATAGGTTTTTGAGCTATTTCCCTACTATGCTGTACACGAGTGGTCGCCACGCGGGCTTTTTTAGATTTTTAGTTTATATTTTGGGCGTGAACCTTTTTATTTCGACTAATAAAACACGACTACCATTCAAGATATTGTCATTGTTCTCGCATCTTTTGCAAATTAATAACTGCAATAAATATTTATGGTATATTTGTACGTGCTGTGCCCGTTCATTAAGACTATTTTTGTTATGAATTGCTATTAACTACACAATTTTTTCTCTAAGCAAGACAGGGGATGTTCATTTTATTTAAAAATAATACTCCCAAAGGAGCTGAATAGTTCAAATAAACCTCCCTGACGAAGATAAAAAGGACAACGTATTTTATCTAAAATATTTAGTACGAAATATTTATATTGTTAATGATGTATATTATATTTATCACAGTACATAGTACTCGTTTATTTATTTTACTGTGACTTATTTTATTAAAATACATATTATATTTTATATCGAAAACCTCTGTTTACTGCATCTTGAGAAAAAAATAGGCCATTAGGTTTATACTCGAAAAATGAACTACACCCAAAAAGAGCCCACGTGGCGACCACTGCTGTACACTAACATTAAAATAAGATTATATTATAAATATAAACAAACAAAAAATTGTCATATAGAAAATGATTACTAGATCAGTAACTACATAAATATGTAACGCAATTTATGAACGATAAAAATCATTTGAAAATCAAAATCAATTAAAAAAAAATAAGTTTAAATAATATCTTATAATTGTATGCTTGCGAAAGTATTACATATGAATCGTCGTTTTTATAAAAATTCATAAGCTTAACAATCAAAAATTTAATATCAATTTCATTCGCATATCGAAGGCTAATACCCGAAACACGCGTGCGCATTCACACACGTACATATACATACATATGTATATTATAGCATATATTCGTCATTCAAACTACATATCATCGTGTCAATCACGATTACGAACACGAAATTAATGGATCTCGATATGTAATAATTGCGTGGGTTATGCCAATACGACAAGGTCGGATATGAGAACGCAAACCTTGACATTTTGCGGAATTTGTCGCAATAATTCCGGCTTTACCTACAATAATAATTATCGTCACACATTGACGACACGTCTTATTCAAAACGCATTAGCGACACTTATAAATTTTCTAATTCCATTTCATACAAAACCAAAAATAAAAAAGGAAACCAAAGAGAAATCTCACATTTCAATGGAGCTCTGAAAAGAAATTCATAAACAATTCAAAGCTGAATTATTCGAGAGCATTCGATACAGTTTTTGCATATAAATATCAACAACATTTCACTTCTGGACCGCTTTCGACCGACCTATCAATGCGATGGTCAAAACTTGAACGACCTTGCCACTTATGTACATGAGAATTATTTAACCGGTCAATAAAAAAATACATACTGACAAACGATATCGAAATGTCAACTCGATAATTGACATACATATACAATATAAATAAAATACGAACGGTGGTCTAATATTTGTGTGGACGTATTTATTTATGTCGTAAGTGTATTTTGTGAGAGATTAACTTACGGCTGATTGCACCTTTTTAATGGTTCGTTTATTATATCTATTTATATAAAAAAAATAGGCATGATTGTCTATAATGCACATCGCAAGAATCGTAATGTTTTCATTACGCCATAATCGGTTTTGTATTGTTTCGCTTTTTGGTCCATCAATTTAGAACTTGTGCAGTTAGTTATTCGGTCACTGTTAATGTGTAGTTGGGATGTTAGTTAAAAAAAGTATTAAACATAAAAAAATTTAAATCAACCAGTCATTTATACATACATAATGTATGTATATACATGTATATTCAAACCAATACTAAAAAATAACTTGGTCTTGTAATGGTAATGCTTTGTACCATTTAAATCCCTCTGTAATCAATTATTCCGATTCAGCATATTTACATATTTTTAATAACATTTCAGTCGATATCAACCCATTTTTATATTCCTCTTTCCAATCAAAAAATCTTAATTAATCATCCACCAATTTATTGTTTTATTTTATTCATTGTTTTGAAAACTGTTGCCAATATTTTAAAATTGTTGTTTTTGCAACTATTATACTAAGTGAATTCATGTACGTGTCGTTACTCGAAAGAGTGTAAATTGAAAAAAATATATATTCTGAAAATTTTATAAAGTCAAGGGTTTTATAAAGCTTAAGATAGAGCATGATAGAATGTAGCATCAAATAACTAAATTGAAAACTGTAGGTTTGCATGGTGGAAAAATAAAAATAAAACATACAAATAACTATATTTATGTAACAATTTTTGATTAATATGAACTATATTTATTTGGTCGATAGCTTCGTTTAATTTGGTCAGTAAATAAATAATCAGTAAGTTATATTATTGGTCACTGACTGTTTGATTATTGTCTGTTTGGCAAAAATACTTGAATCAATAAGCGGCTTAATGACCGTTTGTCTTTATCTACATATACATATATAGTACACAAAATAATGATATTCAGAAAGTGATTTAGCGACATGTATGTACGTTGTACATACATATATAAAGTATTCTATCAAGTCTGCTATTTTTTTTTAATCTTCAAGAATAAACCGAAATAAGATAATATCACCATCATACATGTGGTCCAAGTAATAACTAAAAAAATCCAATGTGAAAGATTGAACGAGAAAAATGCTTTGAGCCATCAAAGTTCAAAGCAAATTACAGCATGCTTTGTTCATTTGGTAAAGATATTGATAAAGAACAAGTCTGTCAATCCACCGAATCGAAATTTGACAGGCCAATAAATAAGGGTAGTGAAGATAAAATCTCGTCATCAATTCGGTATATCGTCCATACCTTGTATTATTTTTTCAATATAGTCTCGTAGAAGTGTTACGATGTCGAAAAAGTGGATCAGAGATGTCAGTGTTGGTATTTAAAGCAAATATTATGATCGTAAGAAAGGTCGATTGATCGTCCGGTTGCATGTGAGCCAATCTTGAACGAGATTGTGCAACTGTGTCTGCTTATCGAGAAATTCAATAAAAAATTATACTATAAAATTCGGATCGGGTTAACTTCATGAATTTTATAATATGATATTATAGAGTAGTCCGTATAATAATAATCGCAAGTCGGTTTGCAGAATCATACATGCTCCTTCGTCGACGTGTTGCCCAATAACAACCTTTAATGGTTCTAACAATTGACCCGACGGTAGTTGAGCAATTGACATTGTTTTCTTATAATTTCGTTATTAATGTGTGAAAAAAATAATATCAACACCACATAGAGGGGAAATTATTCTGCTTTTGTTCTTTCACGCGACATGCTCGCTGACGCGTCAAAATCACACTACATATATGTATGTTTGTACATTTAATACATACATATGTACGTGGATTCACACATACGGATATAATGGACCAAGTGTTCTTTTTTCGCTAAAAATATGCTGAAAATGATAGCACTATTATGCCAATTTAATTTGTTTCTATATAGTTGCTAAATCTAATCAAATTAAAGTTAAATATCAAATTTTGAGAAAATTATATCAAATTTTGAGAAAATTATATCAAATATTGAGAAAATTATATCAAACTAAGGTTGAAATCATATCACATTGCACTGCATATACGTTTGTACATATATGTATGAAAAATACGACATGTATGTAGATCGAAATTTGGTTGATATTTTAGGGCTGTTGCATTACGTGATTGACAATGCTAAATATTTCTAAATATTGATTGTAGAACGATTTCTGAGAAAATATCATTGAAAAATGACTATAAAATATAGCAAATAATATAATAAAAAAGTAAAGTCAAATACATAGTCATGGTCGTATATAAATTACAAAAAATAATTTTATATAAAACTATCAGAATTTTACTTGGTTATAAATATTTCAATATCTAAGATAGTTTTCCGGAAAAAATTATACGAGTTATATCTACATACATATGTATATGTGTGTATGTATGTACCAGTGGCGTGCCGTGATTTTTAAAACTGGGGACTAGGTATGAACAAAAAAATATATATATACATACATACAAAACCTACATAGATATATAAAAAAAATACATATTTTCAGTTTTTGAATTATAATAATCTGTCTTGAAGTCAGAGTATAATTTTTCAATTCCGTGAGAGCGAAAATATCCTAAGTAGCATACTTAATAGCATCTTATTAGTCTTCACAACTTAATCTTCTGAATGATTTGAGGAACAATTGATTGAAAATGCAACGTTGCAAGGCCTTTTTATTTGTTTCCGCACGCTCCGCACTGATTTGTTCTAAAGGAATCGGCTCGGGAGCCGAGTCCCTTGCCATATTTGTTTTTAAGAAATTCTGTGTAAATATGAGTCATTTTAACAAAAAAAAATCATTCGGACTAATGTTTGATAGACACAAATCAGAATTTTCCTAGTGAAAATTCTAAAAATGCTTGAAGAAATGAGTAAATTAAATTAAATAATTATTAAATTAAATAAGATAATTAAATTAAATAATAAATTAAATAATCTTTTGTGTTCGACGGAACGCCTACATACATATGTAAGTATATACATATAATAATTCGTTAGTAACTCGAAGGGAACATAATTGAGACGGCTAGTCCGTGCAAGCGAACGACGCGGCGGACCATACTATAACAACCCACTGCCACTACCACTACCTCAGGTAAGGCCGATTCCGGTTTCTGAACTAATACTACGGTACTAAATATTATGTTATTAATTTAATATAATATAAATATAATTACTTATTTTTATATTATTTTAATAAATTATATATTTATTTAGTTAGATAACTATTAAATCATAAATGATTAAAATTATTATTCATTATAAAATTTAATATTAATATAGTTATTAATTTAGTATCTACATAATAATACGGTAATCCGAGTGAACAATATCAATTTAGCAACGATTTGAATTGTTGATATATTTAAATTTTAGGGGACATATGTATACATAGTCCAATGTTCCTATAGTCCAATGACGGCACGCCACTGTTATATACATATGTACATACATACATATGTATGTTTTCAATAAACTTGAAATTTTGACATTTTTCTTTTGTCTAACTAGTAATTATTCGTATGAACGATTGTGTTCGAACAGTTAAAAATTTAATTACATATAAGCAAATATACAATATTAAGTTGGGTTCGTGTCTGAAACTTTTCTTGTCATACAATTTTGCTGCAGTTGAATTGCATTCTCTGTGACAAAATCGCTAGACGTTCATTAATTCATATCACATAACGATTAATTTTTAATCCAAACAAAAACTTGAAGGTTGATGAATTTTAGCACAATTTTGCAACGTCATTTTAACGCTGATAATAATTAACAATGGCACTTATGAAATGAAATGTCATTATGATAAATGTCATTGAATCGGGGAAAAATCACATTGTTGCAATATTTCATATTGCATTCGACACAAACTTATCATAACGGCGATTATAAAAAAAAAGACAAAAATGTGTGCAAGATTCGAAACGAAACAATAATAGTATATACAGCACTAAAACAGCATACTAATCAAGCCTTAACGACTATCACATGACTAGCTTTTATTTATATTTTTAGCATTAGGCTTTCTTTAATAAATTTAAATAAAATCGCAAAAGTTATAAATCAACTTTTAATTTGAGTGAAATTAATAAAAAGGGTGTATATTAATTGGAGTTTAATATGATTATTCTATTTGCATCACAATTTTGGGGACGGAGTGATGATTCCGTAGTGCCCGTACATGATCTGAAGAGCAACGATATCGCTGGTGATGATTTATCGGGAATCGATAAGATGGCACCAAAAAAAAAAAAAAAAAAAAAAAAAAAAAAAAAAAAAAAAAAAAAAAAAAAAAAAAAATTGCATCAGAAAATCTAAGCGATTAATATCAATTAACTTTCATAATATAATACACATTTACATATGTATGTACTAAGGATTCCAATATCAGTACTACCGAAATCAATTATACCGGTTTTTGGTCAATGTTCAACCTTCGGTACTACTGGCAGTACAAAATAGACTAACAGTAGTACCGACATATAATAATTTCGATTTTATTTAAGTAGAATTGTTTTTAATTTAAAAGAAAGCGTTGTATTAGCTAGTTTGTATGGATTATGAAGCTGAAGAATGAGTCAAAACTCAACATCCTTTTTGACCTGCTATTCAAAGGAGGCATTAAGAGTATTATAATTTATTTTATAACGCTGTTTAAATATTGAATAGTGTTAAATCACTGGAAAAATTTTATATTTTATAAATCAAAGTATGCCGAAAATATCGTATTTAGACCTGAGACTATTTCCGAATAAATATAAATACCGGTACAAACGTTAGTGGTAAATGTCAACATTTTTGGAATAACTAATATTTACATACATATGTAGATAGTATTGGTTTAAAACCAATAGGTTTTTTTTTTATATATTATGTAGATATTATTAAATACCATGATTGAATTATACACTAAATCAACAATGATACAATTCAAAATTTCCCTTTCATTCACGTCTCATTCTAAAGCGAAGAAAGTCTTTATTTTGACCAAAAAGAATAAAAACGAAAAAAGTGCCATTATTAAGCAAATATCTTCATTTGAAAAACGTTTCTTGTTAGTAGAGAGTCGCATGAATGTCTAATAAGTTCAAAGCATTGTCCGTGACATTCGGTCTCGATACTTCAAAGGAGGAGCCAAGTTTCACTCATGAATAAACCTCGTATATTTATTTATCAATATCGACAACCATGTATCAGTTTCTTTTATCGGCTGCTACGGCGATAAAACAGAAACAAGGAGAAAGAGACGAGATGAAAAAAAACAAATATCACATTTTTGCATCGTGCAATTGCATATTATGCGACAATTTGCACAAAACTCTCACTTCCCTACCCGTACCTAACCCGTGTGATGAGAATATTCAAATCGTAAAATGTACTTTAGGAGAAATCTCCTCGAATGGATATCTACCTGTTGCGTCCATGGCAACGGAACAAGATTCCAATAATGGAAAGTTGAATATGTGTTTGGATATTGAACAAAATTAGATTTTTCCGATGTCGACTCCTATGTATGTATTATAGTATCGTCTTTATTGGTCTCCACGAAATGTCAAGGTGTTGTGCGAACTTTTGATGCAACCGTAGACCGACTCGATACAATACATTACGTCGAAAACTATCAATTTCGTATTATTAAACTATTATTTTAATATAATCCAAACAAAATTATAAAAAATTGCAAATTGCCATAGAAAAAAAAAAACAAAAATATAGCCTGCTGAAACAAGAAAGATCAAGATTATGCTCACACGTTTCAAATAATAGTCTTATTTTTTATGCAATAGTATAATAAAAAGTTATTATATCGATGGCTCGGATTAATTTAAGTAATAATATTTACGAAATAACAAAATCCAAATTAGATATTTTAGTGCTTTTCTATAGAAAATATTGTCAACGTACATACCATATGTAAATATTTCAAATGATTTGTATTATGTTTATTAATCCTCAAAAAAAAAATCATAATACTGTGTTGTATTTTTATAACATATTGTAGTTTCTCTTTTTGTCTTTCGTTATTTTTTTCTAAATGTTTATTACTAACTCTATTTGTATTGTGTTTTTTATTTTCTTTGCGGAAAATGGTTATATTTTTGACCGTAATAAATAAATAGGCATTTTATTGAATTCATTGTTTTAAAAATACAATTTCAATTATTTATCGATCTTAATATTTATTATTTATTAATTAAATAATAAATATACAATATCAATAACAATCAGAAGTATTTTTACCACATGTGTGAATTTCGCATTATACGTTAAAATGAAATATGTTATCGCATATTTGGCTTTTGACTATGTACATATATATGTACATATAAGGCCTGTATTTCTTTGGTCGGTAACTTTGTCGGTATTTGTAAGTTATACTATCGCCCATTGACTATTTGACTTGTGTCTATTTATCAAAAAATATTTTAAAAAATAGTACTATTATCATAAAATTTTGGTAAAAATTACTGACTATTTAAATTGTTGCCTAACTTATAATATTCAATATTGAAAATATAATTAATCAATAAAAAATGTAAATTTATTGACATAGAAGTGTGTCAAATTTCATACTTCCATTTGTTTACAAAATAAATCCACCATTACGAATCGATTACATTAAATTATTTTCTAATTAATAACACATATTTATGACGAGCATTTTTTTGTAATTTTTTAAATTAAACAAAAATAAATCCAAAGTATAAACAAGATATATATTAAACTTAATCAGCCGCATATATGTATGTATGTATTATTTCTGCATAATTAGACTTGGTTAATAATGAATTATTCATATAAAAACGAAACTCACGTTGAAATCATTCGACACTAGAAATTCGTGATAAACACTAACCATCATCATCATCATCGTCAGCTTCTGCAGCACACCCCGCCCAGTTGGATCTTCGCTCCGAGAAAACGAAAGTGATTTATTCGCGGTTATCATTAGCATCGCGTCACGACGTTAAATATCGGTCACAGAGAACGCAACTTGACACACAAAACACATTTAAATGCACACGATACAAATCCAAATAAATATGTATAATATAAAAATAAATAAAAAAAAATACCCGAGAATTAGTCATGACTCGTGGGCGGGTACGTTTCCGTCTTTGGAAGCGACCACTGATGTCGTTGATTAATAAATATAACGTAATCCCAAACGTGTCGCAATATCAAATGTTAAATGGGTGCCTCGATAGTGATCAGCTGATTTAATATAAGCAATTAGTTCAGCACCCGTCATTTTTGACGGGTCGTTACACTGCCGATGATGCATTTACGGTGTTTGCCCAGGTCGTGTAACGAGAGCAAAGTTCACAACGGAGTTTTAGAAAGTGAGATGTGCGTCCGAGAGTATATTATATACATACATGTGGAAGTATATTATAAAATATATATATATATATATATATATATATATATATATATATATATATATATATATATATATATATATAAGAAGATCTCATCGCTCAGGTGTCGCAAACATTTTGGTTGTGCAATATTTTTAATTGAAATAAAATTCCTCGAATATCATGATAATTGTGCGAGTGCGCAATGATTCGAGTGGAAGCGTTTAAGTGTACACGTACGCTTATAATACTAAATATTAAATTTATTATAAGCGTATATATGTATGTATACATATGTATATATCTACGAACATACATATGTACAGTTCCAGTACGTTCAGAATGACGTTGCGTAACATTATTAAGTTTAAATGTATTAGCATACAATTTCAATATATTTTTTAATTATTATGAAGAACCATAAATATTTTACCAACAGGTTTATATTTAAGCATAAAAACGAAATAGCAAGGGAATTATAGTCATCGGACCTTATGTCTTTCCACAGGAGTTATGAAAGGACAATATTATAATGTTCTTTTTGATATAGAAATAATATAAGATATTTAAGAATAACACTACTCGATTTCTCGAGAAGATCAAAAACAAACTCAAATTACTAAGAATTATTAAAAATATTTAGAAATGAAACAAATTCTAAGACTTCAAAATAATATGAAAAAGAAAATTCTTCCAGTTCGGAAGAAAAATTCACGAATAAAGTCGATAGATTTATTTATCGGACTAATAAGTACATATAAATAATTAATAATAACTATCCAGCAGCATAGATCAGTGGTTAGCATATAATCCTAACGACTGAGAGGTCTCGGGTTCGAGTCCTGATTTGACCTCGATTAAAAAGAGTCATACACTGTATGATTTGGAGTATTTCTGCGCTGCTGCTGATCAGACTGGGCTATTTGTAACTCCAAGTCAATCGTTTCCGATCAGAGTTTGAAAATGTATCAGATGTAACTGTTGAATTGTTGGCCACCTATCATCTAATTATCACCACTATTGAACTTAATTTCAAATTTATAATATAAAAAGTTTATATATAGTACATACATACATATGTATACTGGTACACATAGTACATGTATGGTTAACATAAATTAAATATAATTAAAAGTAGGGTTGCATTCGTTGAATATACATATAATGTATTACATATGTAATTCACAAATATACCCAGCTACGCGTGGATTAAGATTCATACCCATGTGTATTATACAATAAATTCAATTAGACCGATCGTAATGACAGTTGAATCTCAAAATCTCATCATGTCTCACTATAACACGGCGCTGGACTTGTTACTTATAACGAACCAATAGATAATGTACATATGTACCTACGTACAATATACAGGCATTAAAAATTATGATGAATTTCTTTATAAATGTTTCCAATATTCAGTAATAAAACGGATTAATTTCCTTAATGTCTTTTTTTAATTGAATAATTCAATCCGCAAATAAACAATGAAATTATTAAATATTAAAAATAAACAATGAAACCGAACCACTTGTATTACAATGAATATCGCACATACTACACCCAATTGAGTGCCTAGTTTACAAGCTATAATTAGCCCATTAAACAGAGGTTAATCGACTTTTAACATTTCAATAATGAAAAAAGACACGTTCCTTCATAAGAACCAAGGTCACAAATTGATTACGTAAAACAAAATCAATCATCAAAGTGCGACACGACGATGAGTCGCAAGTGAAAGTGAAAAGTGGAGCGGTCCCTTTTAAAACGAAACGTCCTACAACTCTCCTCACCCCCCCCCCCCAAATCGTCGGAATGCTTTCATTTTTATGCGATAATTACGATGCAATAGTGCGAATTGCGTAACCGAAAAAAAATCGTGGAAAAGGTTACGCGAGAGTCTCTAAAAGCCATTGTTCGTGAGGCGAACGCGCGCAATGTAGGACTCTCTGCCTGAACTGTGTGAATGGGCAAATATGTATGCATGTATATCTATACGGCAAATCCGCTAAAAATATACTCATAATCCGAACGTATGAGAAAAAAATTATTTATTATACATGCACTTACGCATCGGTATGTAAAATAGCGATTTCTCGGTGTGTTACTTTCTTATCCGCCTATTTGTACACATATATACATATACAAATGTAGTTTGTGTAATGTAAACGGGTCCATTACTGTTTTTGGCGCTCGCAAATTCGTAACCTTTAGTCTGGCACGCGTGGTCTGAAGACGAAGAAAGGTATAATTTGTCAGAGTTTACAAATACCACACGATTTGCGATAAAGCGATAAATTTGAGTCGGTCTCGTTGCCGTTGCATAAGGCTACAATTTTGAATTTTGGCCATTTATTATCGTTCTAGCAAATTAGATACTAGATTTAATGTGTGCGAAATTCTCGAATACTGTGTTCAAATCGCAAATAAAATTCTAAAATTAATCTAATGCATATGTAGGTAGGTATACATACGAATTATTGTTTTTTAATAGCACTATTATTCTTGTTCAAATATGTGTATAACATTTTTCTGTCATTTTAATTCGCCCATAAATGAAGAGCTTTCATACGCAAGCAAATATGTTTAACTCGGCTAAATGCTACATAAAAAATCTGAAATTAAATATACATATGAATTTGGATTTGTTTAATCTAAAAAATATAGGTACTGATCTGGTTGAGGGATTTTTTAATTTGGGATCATATGTAGCATGTTCTATTATTATATTTGTTTTTGATTATTTATTTTATATAAGTGGCGGAAATCCAATTTCAGTTTTAAAAACACTATTTCGGTTTGATTTCATTTATAAATAATGATTACTTTTTTAATTCGATATGTTCTGAATCTCGAAAAAGCAGAATACACTTTTTACACGTCACCAATATTTTTGGATATTTACAAAACGCAAACCATTATATATAAGTTTTACGAGATATTTCTTGAAATGAAGAAAAGCGGATTTACGCCTCTTTCAAATATATTGGCTCATATGGTGAAGGTGTTTGTTAATTTATTTTATTTTTAATTATTTTAAATACTATTTAAGTGTAACCTTTTATACAAAAAATAGACGCATTTAATATATAAATAAAGTTTAATACTATGTATATGAGAAGATCAAACTAAAATCTGTCTAAATATCTTCAAATATAAATACAAAAAAAATATATTTAAATACCTGTAGCATTTTATAATAAAAAATAAAATTTTTACAAATATTATTCCATAAATATACATATGTATGTATAAAGATCTCAACTATGAAATTTGTGATTTTTTTTTTAAATCAAGATGTTATTGAGAAGTGCTGATTTTTTATATACATATGTATAATACAGTTAAAAATAATTTTAACCGTATTTTTTCAAGAAGGATCAAAACTATTTATTTATATATGTATATTTACAACAAATATCTTTGTATATTTATCACATTCACAACAAGATCAAATCTTTGAACGAAAGTGAAAATCGTTCGATTTAATCACCGCTTTATGAAGCAACTGACATAGAAAGTACCGTCGATGAAACAAAACCGATAAAATTACCTCAATCCAATTTGCATAATGCAAAAGATTGACGATCCGCGCTTTTCACGGAACAATTTTCAAATTTGCCACTACCGTTCCGACATCCGAAAAAATCAAAGCCCACAAAAGCAACCCACCAGCGTCAAGATTTTCGAATGAAAAAATCCGACACACGAACAAAAAAAAAGAATGAATGAATAAACGAATGACCAAGGATAGTATTAATTCACAAGCACTTAAGTATTAATTTATTCTTGTGTGTCTAATAAATAAACTGGTTAAATAACGAGGATACCTCGCGTTCTCTATTGTAACGGATTACTATAGCGGCAATTAATCGCAACGTATGAATATGCATAGCTTTCAACGCAACGTCCGAATGTTCATTGAACAAAAAGTAAACAAAAAAAAAAGAATAAAATAAAAGAAGACTTCAATTTGAGACTTTTAAATGAATCGACAGTTGTCGGTTGCATTTGCATTAGTTTCCATACAAACGAGATAGACGCGTTCGGTTTTCACGGCCGAGGATGTTGCGAAAATGGAAGCAGGTGAAAATGACCATTGTTTTTTTTTATTCTTCGTCTAATTCTTATATATGTATATGTATGTATGAACATAGCAGTGTCGCAATCGAATCGATAAATCTTCGCCGGAAGAAATGAGGAAATAAATCCTTGGTTGTAGTCAAGGGGGAATCGCTTTCCATCGATTAAATAACGAACGCTGATGATTATCCTTAAATTAATGAGCTCGTTAAACTTTGAATTGTAATACAACAGATTCTTTTGTTCGGAAAATTGATTCTTAATCACCTGAAATTCATAAATGCTCATATTATAGGCTTTTAACGTGTATATGAGATCAAATATGTTATTAGAAACATGTTATATATAGGTATGTACTTAACAGTTTTATTTAATTGAGTTTCATTACTTCATTCATTTTTACATATTTCTATAAAAGTATAAGCTATTATGTTTTTCTACTATACATTATTTCTACATACATCCTTCTCTGTTCATAAACAATTCTGAATGAATATATTAAATATATGTCAAACAGTTTTCTGTCCAAATTTTAACGCATTTTTTTCTCATAAACGTACTTGATGATTTTTTTTATGTATTTATGAAAATACAAAGACACATACTAACACATACACGCATTTTTTCTTAACGTGATCAGTGATCGATTCTGAGTTAGAATCAGTCAAAATCTCGATTTATGATTTTCGCATGATCAAAAAACTTCTTAAAAAGGAAGAAATCATCAAGTTTATTTTGAAAATGTTAAAGTTACATGAAGTTACCAATTCCACAGATAGACTATTCCAAACATTGAAAACTCTATTTGAAAGAAAGGACTCTTATTATTTTTAAGTAAATATATTTGTGAAGTCTAAGAATATGGCCTCTCAGGTGAGTGTTTTTGTAAGAAGGTTGATCATAGTAATGGTTATTTATAATTTTATAGACTTCAATTAGATCACCTCTCATTCTTCTCGTCTCCAAAGTGGAAAGATAAATTATTTTCAATCTCATATCGTATGAAAGTAATTTAAGTTCAGAAGGCATTTTTGTCATTCTTCGTTGGACCTTTTTTTAAATATTTATTTATTTATTTATACAGGTTCTTATACCTATTTTTATAAACAGGAAATCATGCTCAAAATTGAACATAAGTATTATTCAAGGCCAATTACAAACATCGATCATCAAAAATTCATCGTAGAGGTACAAAATTTCGCAGCATTTTTAAATATAGATAATTTAAGAGATGCTCTATACTCAAATAGGACAGGATTGCCAAATTTTTGGAACCGTTTCCAATGAAATCAGTTGAATTGGCAAACTTTGAAAGGAAACGACCGACCTTGGAATCACATATTCAAGGTCTGGCCAGCATCAAAACCAGGGATAGAATCGAAAAGCATTACATACTAGCCTCTGATCTATAATGCTGGTTAAAAATAAAACGTCCTTTTTAAAATGAGGGTTACAAATTCTATTTTAGGTCAAATATATGTATGTCTTATAAATTTTGGCCGAAAGCTTGAAAATTTAAATTAAAAACTGTAGATATGCAAATAAACATTCATCTTTATACCGTAGAAAACATATTTCATTTACATGTGGAACAATTATAATACACTCGAAATATGTAATTATAATACTTCACTCTCGATCTTGAACTTTATTGCTCCTATTATAATTTACCAACTATTAATTCAATTTACAATAAATATCAAATCAATTTAAATTTTACACAGTCATAATTTGCATGTATGAGTGCAATAATTGCGTGCTTAAATCAATTCATCTTTTTACCAAAGCGTAAAAAAGAGAGATATCCAAAACGGAAACCGCATTCTTCCATTTCGAAAACGAATACGACGTTCGCGGAAGCGAATTTTCTTTTACTCGACACCACTTACACGAATGAAAATCTAATGCTATATATCATAATCGGATACATCCGGCACGAACTTCGCTTTTCCGAATAAATCAGACACCATTCAATTGAAAATTCATTAACGGATATCCATCCGCACAATTATTTACCACTAATTGCATTACTCATATTCGTTTCTCCCCCCCCCCCCTCACTTCGTCAATTTTAAACGAACCATTAACGTGCAAATTATATAATAGATAGCATCACCTCAAGCAGTTTCCCAACATTATATTTTAATACTCAATAATGTGATTATTATATCTCGCACTTTAATATACACATACATACATAAACAATATGAGATGAATAAACCGTGTGAAGTTGCATTGCCGCATACGCGCAAACAACACCAATGTTTAACTCTTAATCTCATACCCATTGTTAACGCAACCGCATACCTATCTATACATATATAAAATAATAATAATATAATATATATTGAATTAACCCTAATACGACCATTAGCGAATTGCGCAACGTGTAATAATAGCGGGGCACATTTTTCGCCGATATTTGTTAACATTTAAACTGTGCGACACTTTGCGTGACTGGCGCCAATTGCCCAAGACGAAACTTATTTCGCAGACGAAATATCAAAATGTTACTTTTTTATGTCATTGGGAAACTTTAGGGTTTTCCACGACTTAATTGCGAATTACGGGTTAAATAAAAGCTCGTCTCGGTTCGTTGCCCAAGGCTGCAAAGTGGGATGGTGCATTTTACTTCGACAACGAAGGCCGTCTTGTATGCATCTATGTATGTATGTAGCACCGGTTTTAATGTTTCGATTGGATCGAAAAAATGAGGAATTAATTAAATAGTGGATGCTAGTTATAATGGTTGTTTGCAAAAAAATTAAATGAAAAGCTCTTTGTGCAAAAAGTATGCACGTATTGGTAAAAGAATGTTAGAGTTAAAGCGAGTTCGAGAGTGCGATGTTTTGTTCTGTTTATTTCTCAACATTCAAATGATGGTTCAAATTGGAATAATTGTACACCGAGAATAAATACCACATTCTAAAACAATAATTATTGAATGGCGCAATATTTACAAAACGGTTTTATTTATTTTAGTACAATGATTGATATAGAGGAATTATTTTAAAAAGTTTTCATTTAATTGATAATTATATCTGGAGATGGTTTTAAGTGTATATATGTACATATGTACATACCTATATGTTACAGTTGCAGTGTATCTTCCAATTGTAATATATTTTGAGTAGTAGATATGGAATATATTCCATCTAACCTCGTAACCGACTACCGTTATAGTTGAATTGTATTTTAAGTTGTAATATACATATTTTGGCTAGTTGGAATATATTCCGTCTAACCCACGTAAGTTGATTCGTATGATAAATTAAATTTAAACTGATAAAAATATACTACTACTGAAAATACAGTTCAACTTTAAATTCGTGCCAAGTTAAATGGAGAGGCTAGGTTTTCGTAAAAACGTCACTTGAGTTGGTAAAGTAGTAAATTGAGTTGGAAAGTCACATTTTTATTTTGAACGCACTCTTGGTTATCGTAAATGGTACTCATTACCTTTATTCGTAATACCAAGACATTAAGACATTATTGAATTCTGAAGCATGCGTAAAAACATCAGAGCTGTCAAATCTCAACTGTTATATTACAACTGGAGAACACTGTTGAAAGTGTTTTTGGTCTTGTAGAGATATAATTTACTAGTTGAATTGTATTCGAATATGAATGAGCTGATACGCCAGTTGGAATATATTATATTATATTACAACTGAAAATACACTTCGACTGTAATGTACATATGTACATGTGTACATATATTCCATGTACATATGTATATATGTTCCATTTAGATGACAGTCATTCGGCATTTCAATGGAAACAAATCAAATTTGCGCATCAATTGGATTAGACGTTTCATTGAATGGTTCATTAGTGACATTTAAATGTCATATAAATTATAGATAGCATTACGTTTTAGAATTATTGCAAGCCAAATTGAACCATTAAAAACGATTGTAAAATTCAACGATTTCAAAATACAAAATTTCAACTTCACTGAGAAAATGTGGATATGTATGTATGGTGTGTACATAGATTCAAAAAGTTAATAACATATAAAAATTCAATTATTGTGATGTTTAATTTAAATTAATTTAATTTAATCATTTTACACGATATACAATAAAAGCATTGCTTATTCAGATAGTTTTGATTATACCTATTAACATAAATTATTACTTGTAATGAATTTTACTATCGATCATATTTTTTTAGAATACTAATTTTTTCAATTAAAATACTCCAATTTTATAGTTTTCTTTCTGTTATTTAAAAGTCATAATTTGAATGTACATATGTTTGTCTTCTATGCAAATCAACAATTTTCAACTTTTCATTAAAAAAATTGGCAATCCAGAAAATCCAAGCAATTCAACGAGTTTAATTGTATTCTACTAGACTGTATTGTACAATCAATTATAACCATTAAAATAAATTCATCAATTCTAAATGTATCTATTTCCATTTTAATTTGAATTTCTTTTCATTACAAAAATGAAAAAAAAATAGACACGAACGTGTTTTTTTAGATAATCTTTCACGCTATACCGTGCGATAGCACGCCTACTCTATACCGTTGCGATCCTTGACAAAACTCACCCCCTGGAGTATTTTCGCGATATTTTATTCTAGTTTTGACATACATAGATTTTATTTATTTATTATTAAATAGAAAATTGCTAATGATTATTTAACAATTAACAAAATCAAACTTAAACTAATAACTATAACACAACATACCTACTTAACAAAATTAACAAAACTATAAAGAGTAACCCTAAAATAATATATTTACTATACCTATATATTTGAACACCTCTATGGAAAACACCTCCTGCAGTTTTTGCTTTCTTAACTCTACTTATAATTAGTTTATTCCTATTTCTAGTTTTATCATTAAGTATATCTCTATTCCTAACTATGCATGTAATTATTAAAATATTTGGGTAACAGATTCTTATCTAGCTTATATACAAATTTTAAAGAGCTTAATTTAAGACTATTTCTAATATCCAACCATTTCAATTCATCTAACATTCTTACGTTTCCTCATAATCAAAATCGCACGCATTGCTCTATGCTGCACTTTCTGCATTTTATCAATACACAATCCACTAAATAGATTGGGCACTGTAGCGCAACATACAGTATGAGGCCGTACAATACAATCATATATTAATATTTTACTCTTTATACTTAATAAATTTCTTAACCTACAAAGTGACCATATCTGTATATTTTACAGTGATAATATTTGAAGAAATGCAGGAGAAACTTAAGATCGCACGAATTAACAATGATATGAAGATACATCTAATACAGTCGGAGTCTAATAAGAGGGTGTCCCGTGCCACACTTTTGAGTGCTTTCTCACTTTTTTTGAAGCTAAGGTAAAACACGCACACCTCAATCAAAAAAAACCCGTACGAAATCCTTTCCAATTGTAACATCATCACACTTAAAGGGATCTTTGGCCAAAATTTGCCTAATCACCGCAACAGACGTCTTGCATCACCTTCGTCAAAGGCAAATTTCGGAACATAATACGGACGCGGGGCGAAAGGTGCCGTTACGAAGAGTGTCGACCGAAAGCCAAATTAATAATTGCAATCCGCGGCACAACTCTTGCGACAACAACCTGCATACGGACCGTCGTGATGGATGCTGCGATTGTTCGTCCGGTCCGTGACCGATGGACGAAGATGGCCGGTGAGAGTGGGCCTGTGCATCTGTGCACCGCTCGACAATCTCCCGGACTCATTTCACTGTCTAATTGTGGTGGCTGATTGCGTCGACCGTTATCAATTTCATCTTCTCTCACGACATGGCGAAACCGGAGGAGATGAGCAGCAGCAGCAGCAGCCAAAGTGGTGGTGGCAATCCTCGGAAGACTCACGAAGAATCGCCGATTGCGCAAACTCGAGGCCGATAATGAGAGCGGCGCGTCGTTTACGTGAACGTCTTTCGTTGTACTATTAGTATGATGTAGTTGTTACATTCAACATGTACATTTTCTCTACGTATACATATATAATATGTATGTACGTTTCATATACATTATAAGTAATTACACGGGTACTTGCAGAAGGACGAATCGAGACTATCTCGGTGGATCATTTGACATTTATATGTGTATGTACCTATATACATATCTCATCTGTAAATCTCAGATTAATTAGCCTTGAAAAGAATGTCAAGAATTCAAATGTATACATTCAAGTATGTACATATATGTACCTAAATACTACATATATTAATCAGCGTAATACTTAACCAACTCAAAGGTGAAGCAGACTTGGCACGTGTCTAGGGGCGCCAAACCAAGGGGCCCCGCGAGGACCTCATTTATTATTTTTTTATTATTATAAAATTGAAAAAAAAAGAACTTAATTTTTCTAAGTAACAATACTGACTATAATATATTATTTTTTACGAGGAACGCAGGAAGTCGACTGTCAAATATCAACCACTCGGGAATAAAACTTGTTGAAAAATAAACTTTCGTCGATGCAAACGATTACTTGGAGTTGTATTTTAATAAAATACTGCTAAAACGTGACGTCAAACGAAATATCGGATGTATCGAATATTGAAAATTTGTATTCAATTCTTCCATTTCAACTGATTACAAAATTGATTACAAATTTATTTCAAATATTTTATTATTATGTAAATATTACATATATTACATTGCAATAGTTTAAAATTTAAAATAAAATGGAATGAAAGATAGTTTCTAGTTTAATTTTATGTATGTATTTTTCAAAATATATCCCACAATAACATGTTCCTTTTGCTTATTTTATTTTATTCATTTTTATTAGTATTATAATATATGTTGGACATAAAACGTGTTTATTTTGAATAAAAAATTTGCAATGTATTTTTCTTCAACTTCTACATTTTATAAAATATATATATTTTTTTAATTAATGGGGGGGAGGAGCTGAAAACTAATCTGCCTAGGGGCGCGATATACCCAGGAAACGGGCCTCATTTGGGCAGGAAAGCACGAGAAACGGGCTTTCATTCATATACATATAATATGAATGAAAATTCTGAATATTTTATTTTATACATAAATAATGTTTCGAGAAGACTTCGTCTCCAATAGACCTAAGAAAACAGAAGAAAAAGTTATGAAATATCGTAGCTCAATGTTTCGATAGGATATTATTAGTTCTGAAGGATATGTAACTGTCGAGAGCTCTGTATTATACTGAAAATAACATTGTAAATGTTTGAATAGCTAGAATGGTACTAAAATAATAGGGTATAAAACTGCCAAGAGATCAATGCAGTTAGAAAATTCTAATCTAATAATAAATGAATGATTTGCCTCAATTTCAAACAAATCTTCCCAGCAGCCATATGAATCAACATATTTCTACTTATATAAATCAAGACTTGGACTATTCAGTTGTACGGTAATTGGATTATTACTCACATTGCGATCGCCCAAAAGACGATTTTTGCCATGAAATTCACGAATACGAAGTATTTGGCAATAGATTTATCGTTAGTATGATAGACTTTTCGGCTGCCAGATATTCCGTTAGAGATGTTCGTGTCTTTTGGGCGTGCACTTTGTGAGCAATAATCACCGAACCCAATTGTACATATGTACATATTAAATACAAATATTTCTAGTGATATGTAAAGGCAAATTTTCCAACCAAATCAAACGATTATAGTCGTCACACAACCCAACCTAACCTAACCTTAACTCATTCTAGCTGCACACTTTCACAAAGATAACTCACATGAACGAATCGATTAGTAAGCTCAATTAACCTACACTAATCTAACCTTAACCATCTCGACAGAATTTTACACACAAAACTCTCACTTGAACATTGATTATTTTAACAAATACAAACGTCACTAAACAATAGATACACGTTAGAGCTACATAGAATGTAACAAACAAATATCACAACCTAAATCCTAAATTTCACAACCAGCCACCAAAAAAAGATTGCATTTCAATAAATTTGCATAGAAACATAGAGGATCCTGTCAATGCTGTCACGTCAAAAAAATCTAACCAAACAAATGTATACACTTTTAAATGTCAATCGTGCAAATGAAAAAAATAGATCGCACTTTTTCATATTTTCATCTATGTATATAAAAAAAATACGATCCATACGACTTTCACTGCTTCCGATCGGATCAACATTTCTCATAGATCTCCGAACATTTCGTCAGGTATCCGTTAATTGAGATCGTGGTCGAAAGGTTGCGTGTCGGGTCATTTTTACGTTTCCTCGTAACGAACTCATCAATATCATTATAATTTTCTTATTTCAAAGGGCGCACTTTTGCGAGTCTTCAAATTGAATTATTATTATTCAACGAAGCATGCTTTCGCACGTACAAAATCAACGCAAAAACGTTTGACAGCCCATAATGATGCAAAAAACAAGCGTATCAACAAATTTACTTTCATATTGTAAACCTTCACTTTTAATCAAACGTATGTATACAAATATGGTAAAGCGCACGTTTGAAAACGAGTTGCAAATTAATGATAGTTGTTATTAATCTGTTAATTATTCAAACGAAATGAACAAAAAATAAAAACGATTAACCTCACATTGACTCAAAACCGGATACCAAAAAAAATTCACTTTCAGTGGTAGCATCATTATAATGTAACAGCCGTCATCTGAGTGAGTGTCATTTATTATGTTTTTCGAATGTAAATTCGCAGACGATTCGTTGAATTCGAGCGGCAATAATTGATTTATTACGTTGTACATTGTTTATAATCATGCATCTGTATGAAATGAGCTAACGGGTCAAAGGTGATATATTGTGCTCGGTTCAAATTTAAACGAAGATGCATGTGCGATTGATCGATTACATTTTTACCATTCTATTTAATTGTAAATAAGAGATTTGACATTTTGATTCGTTCGAAATAATTGAATGTTATCAAAAATGATCGATTGAAAACTGCCATTAGTAGGCCGGAATTGAAATTGAAAATATTTATAATAAATTAATACAACATTAAACTGACTATACAATAAATTTTACAGCATATCCACACCTACACAATACGTGAAATTTCATTTGCAAAAACACTATTTCTGTTTGACTTAATTCACAAATTGCTATGACTTCTTATAATTCGATATGTCCAGAATCTCGGAAGAACAGAATAAACGTATTACAGACCACCAGTATTTTTAAATTTATTTAAATAAAAACATTTCTCGAATTGAGGAAAAGTGGACTTATGGCACTTTCAAATTAACGGCTCATATATGTACATATGTACTACATGTAAACAGTATAAAATACAAGCTATAAAAGTTTATAACACAATTTTATTTAACAAAATATTATATATAAAATCATCAGCTTTATTTCTACATTATTAGATAAATAATTTTAATTAATAAACCATCGTGATTTGTGAAATGCTTTCAACGAACTTTCATAACCTTTTCCGTGACGGACACGATTGATCTACTGTATTGTCCTAATTTCGAACGCTTTACTTCCATTTACGTAAACGATAGATGCACTATAAACAATAAATAATATATCAATAGTTATGAGTATATAAAACGGTATTTTTCTACGTGGAATCGCAAGTCTTCCTGGTCAATAAAGTAAGTGCCTTTCAGTTGTAGAATCTCGACGGTTATATGTATGTACATACATACATAGAACCGATGAGATAATAAAGCAACTTAATACATCGTTTGAGCAATTGATGATCGTTAGACGTACAAATAGGCATCCACAGCTCAAAATTTTAACTGAAAAAACTCACAATTTAATACCGCTCTTGAGATTTATCACCTAGTTTGGTTGCAAAACGCTACCTATAAAATTCTAAGATGAAATGATTAACCTAAGAGTGTGTCTGACCTGTTGAGAAAATCTGGACGAGTCGCATTTGAGTGCAGTGGCAGTGGCGCAACATCGCCAAATGCCATATAAACGTTCCAAAAAATGCATCGAGAGTTTGAGATTATCAATACTTTCTAACTAGTGCAACTGAATATCGGATATTTATTATGAAATTTTATATAACATAGTAATTTTTTTATGCTATACACTTCTAACCTTATAAACCGAGAGATTACCTGATACCAGATTTTAACACCTTAAAATCAATCATGAATCTTTTAGAATTTATGTGTATGAAACTTTTTAAATTAAACTATAAGGTCAAAAAATCGTGATTCAAATGATATATTATAAAGATCTTTAAATTGTTTTCACTCTTCTTTAAATTTTATTAGGGCTTGTATAAGGATTTATTTTGATAGAAAAATACTTAATAATATAAATATAATTAATTAACATAAAGTATTGAAATAAAAGTCGAACGAACTATAATTTTCCCTATAAAATTTATCAATACATTTTAAATAAAAGTTTTGCATATGATATTCGGACAAACTGTTAGCTGACATAAATTTTTCTTTCCGAATTAGAATTTCAAAGCGATTTAAATTAAAATTAGCATTAAATCTCGTCTTTGGGCTGACAACAGTTGCATTGAAGTACTCATGAGCTAACATCAGCTCACAATCATCTCCACGATCATTATTACTAAACTATTATATGTATTTACACCGAAAAGGTGAAACGTCTCGGATTAAAACGTTCTATTGTGCGTCTTAAAGAACAATATCCGATAGGCGAACGAAGATTTCATTTAATTAACAGACACACACCCAAATATCAGATCGGACGATTTCATTAGCTCTAAAACCCCATTAACCTTTGCGCGAAACGCAATCTCATTTCAGCGAAAACGCTTAAATAATACAATACAATATAAACATCGCTTTGCAAAACAGAAGTTCTAATTAATTCACAGCGAAAGAATCGAAATGCAATTAACCGCAAAAAACTGACTCGGTATTGACTAACCGAGAGCGGTGTGTCATCACATCTTTATATGTACACGCTCGATATTGTTATATGTTTTGTATAAATATGCTAATGCAGTTTCCTTTTGAAACGGTCCAATTTTTTTTTTCCCTTCTTGTTACAATTTCATCGAATTTCGCGTTGAATAATTTAAATCGTGATAAATCGCTCTATTGTATCACTTTAGTGTATGTTTTTGAAGAATTGAAAAGTAACATGCTTGCAAGTATTTCAAATTTGTAATGAAATTTTACACGCGATTTTAAAATACACAATTTGAAGCGCAATACGTTGATTGAGCGTTTAAAAATATTGTTATATTTTTTACGTACCTTTAAAAGGTCAATGAGCTTTCGATTTGATTTATAGCCCGTTCTGTATTTAATACAATTAATTACAAAGAAAATAATTGATTAACAAGTACATATGACACAACTTCAACGCGTTTCTAACTAAATACATAAAAAGTACATTCGATCGAATTATTTAATATTTCATTACTATTAAATACAATAAGTATGTCTAGTAAAATAATTGAATACATTTTTTTGACGGGAAATAAACATTACATTACGAAATGCATACCATACGAAATCAAGCATAAATCGAAAGCTCAAATCAAATTTGACATTTATTACATAAATTTTTTCAATATAGTATAGCAAAAATAAAACATACTCAACAGTAATTGGGTCTATTATAGTTGACCACCTGGATTTTAACATTAAAAATAACCATATATGCTCAAAACGGTGCTATTGTCCACTACTAGTAGATAACATTACAAATACTTCTATGACTACTTTTAACTTTATAATCCAATTGGTCAATCATTACATATATATCGGCCAATTACTATGACATCTCCCCTATATAGACATTTTACTCCAAGAAAAATGTTCACAATATGACCAAGAAAAATATGTAAAAGTCACACATGAAAAGGAGCTCAACCTTTCCAAGCACAAGTATTAATTTTTACAATACATCGTGTGCACCATTTAATTATAGATTTTACGACTATCAATATCGAACTCGTTCCTTCATGCAAAATGCTAACTGGACCTGTTTTTGCACTCTCGAATATATAATATAATATAAAACAATAAATTAATACTGTACATACATACAATATTTCCTCGTCGCCCTTGATATTTGCAAGTATGTACGAAACGCGACACGAGAATGCAAGTACAAAAACAAGATTCGTTCATTGTTAACTTCATACTACATACTGTCATCATTGCTAAAATTTATTTACAGAACACACTAAATATATCCGTACGTACAATCGGTCCAGATTCAACTACTGTAACATTAAATTTTCCACGTAAACGACCGATAAATCTCACACGACCGTGTTTTTGTTTGGTAATGGAAAATTTGGAGCGATTCTAATACGCGTTTCAGCATAGTGTTCATTACCAAACAATACGTCTGATGGCCTACAAATTGTTAATATATTTCGACGGGACCGTAATTTAAGATATTTTTCATGTTTTTTTTTTTTAACATACTATGTATACATACATATACATATACGAATCGGTTTGTTTGGGAACTACTAGACAATACGTGCAAATTGAAACGAGATAAAATTATACCCGTATCTAATAAGCAAAACTAATTTTAAATTGAATATAATCAATGCTATCGCGTTTATTATTTAGTTAAATTAGCGAACGATTTAACAACATTGTATTTTAAGTGATTTCAATTATTATAGGATTTCAATTATTATTTAAGTGATTTATTTAAGTGATTTCAATTATTATTATATCTTACTTATATATAACATGGTGATAAATCTATAAGTCGAAGCAAATTGATTGTGCATAAATTGTATGCAAAATTTTCATATGAATTACCTATGTATACATATACATATATCTAACTTTGGCAGTTGATATGTAAATGAGATTATATCGATTAAGAAATACTACGATAAAAGAAGCAAATTTTTCATCTATAAAAATCTTCTTGCCTTGCATGTTATAAAATGCATATAATTATATATGTAGATTATGAGATATCTTTTTCCCACATTAAATATTCAAATACGGGGCTTTCAATTAACAGGTCTATCATCTGTGCTAAAGGTTAGGGATACACTCAGTTGAAATAAATGCTAAAAAACTAATTATTATGAATTAAATTTATCCGAAATCAACTTGTCAATGTGATCCTGGATATTGAAGTTGACTTTTAATTTCAAATAAATAAAAAGTTCATATTTCTTAAAAAGTCTATGAACAAATTTCAGTTTAAACAAAAAATTTAATCATTCTCAATCCATATAATATAAAAGCGCCATTACAAAATCATATGATTGCATATAAAACCTCATTACAATTTTTTCGTACAACTGAAATATCATTATAAATACTGAACTTAACGAAAATCTTACGTCATATAATAAAGATCATTCAGAAGACTTCATCTAATGTAAGAAAAACAAAACAATAATTCGTCCAAACATTGTATATATGTATATGTATATATGTATATGTATATATGTATATATATATATATATATATATATATATATATATATATATATACATATATACATATACATATTCTTAAAACGCTCACAAATCAAGACGGATCGGATGCGATTTCGTTGCACACACAACCAGCCCGCCAATTTGAATTTTGCAAACGATTTCCAAACACGCACCTACACATATCGAAGAGCACACCGTGTGTGTGAGTGTCTTCATATAAAAGCACAACAATTTGCAAGTCGTCTGCGTGTTGCGAAAAAAAAACATCACGGGGAAAATATGAAAAATTTCGATCATGTGAGCAGACAATGCAACGCGGACTTTCTTCGCAAGTTGCATGCAAATATTTCGCCTGCCTGCGCGATCGCGAGCCTTTGCACCACTTTTCTTCTGGCCGACGATGCTGTTGTTGATGATGATGATGATGATGATGGAAGTGATGCAACGGCACCGTCGCCGAAAATATATTATATACATATGTATGTATATATATATTTTGAAATTTCACTAGCGCCGAATTCGCTCCGCATATTGACATGCTCGTTATCGCGTTTACTTTTACGAGGTTCACACGGTCTACGTTCCACTGCCGATTATATCGAATGTGTAATAGTTTAATTCGTAGATAAACGCTCCATCTTATCGCCGATTAATGCAATCGATTGTGGTCATCTTAATCAATTTGGGATTAGCCGCAACCCTCAATGAAAAAATAAATTATACGATCGGCATTTAAACATCCACTACGCACACACTTCGATTCAGATTAATCAATTTTACCATAATCAAAACCTTTTTATTTTGTCAGTTGCTTAGTTATTCGATGCATAATTGAAATTAATGGATTTTGAAAGCCGAAATCATTTAAATGATTTTATAACTTTATATGAAATGAACACTTCGATGAGTCTAATAGAAGCCGACCAAACTTACCAGTTAATATGCAAGGCTAATAATGACCAACTGTAATTTATAACTCATCAAATATTAGGTCAGTACGCTTAATAGTGTATAGATTATTGTATGTTAGTTCAAACATAATTATATTGAATGTCAAATACAAAATAAAATAATAAAAAAAAAAACAAAAATAATAATCCTTATTTAAATCACTACTGTATAATTTTATCGTATTCAAAAGATAAGCTAATTATTTTATAGGCTATTATATAAGCGCAATTCAGAACGGAACAAATTTTCAATGGACTCAAACAATGCCTTCTTTGGACTAATTCAGTGTAAAAAAAATCCCGTATTCAAATTACTATTCAAATACTAAAAAACGCTTTACTATGTTTGCTTTAAATATTCAAATAAATAATAATTGTTGTAAAATTTAATATGATTAATTTAGAGTAAAATTTTTTGACATAAAAAGTATAATTCTATATAAAAATTAATTTATTTATAATTAATTTTAAAATGATATAAAAAATATTATTATTAACAAATTTCGATTGCGAGGATATATGTACATGTATTTATGTTTAAATATTTCTACTGCGCGTAAAACTCATAGAATCCGCACTTTTTTTAATATGAATGAACTTATTCCAATTTCATATACATACATAGATAAATAGTTGTTCATAAAAATCTATCCACATTTCGTATTTACAATGTCAAATCTATTACAAAATATACGATATTGTATTAAACACTGATTCCAGTATTTTCCATGGATATTTATCGGAAAAAATAAATCCAAATCGATCTATCAAAAATTTCAAAACTCATCGTCACACTTTTAGAAATCATCTCCTTGGTGAAGAGAACGAAAAACAGGAAGAAAAGCATCCAAAAAGATTTTCGAAAACATTGAAAATATTTCGACGTACAAACTTCAATATGTACTACTTCTTTTTATAATTTGCGAATCTTCGACTCGATACCGTTTCGCCACATCCACATTATCTCAACACCCCAGATAGGGCAGAACCGACTCTTTCAGCGCAACAATCGACATGTGCATTTCAAAACTGACCTTATCTCCCCGCTGGATATTTGAACGTTTTGACACACAGTTGGCCAACAACGAGTACATTTCGGTTCTCAACACCGAGGGAAAATTAATTGTTAAGAGACCGCGGCTATTTTGGACAAGGCCGAGTGAATCGGCCGGAGAAGGAGAAGAAGGAGGAGGAACGGTTTCATTTTGCCTCGAAAATGCAAATTTTCCCAAGACTTCGGAGATAATTTCGCACTTTTTTGCGACCAGGCTATTAAATTTGCCGCAGAACATTGTCCGAGTTCTCTCGGTTCGAATTTGCAACCATAATATGTACGTTTTCACGGTCAAATCGTGAGCTTCTAGATGGGTTTCTCGTGCTTATGGAACTCTTATTTATTATATACACGTGTGTGAAATTCTTCTTCGACTTCCTCCAATATATGTGAGTGTGTGTGTGTTTAACAAGGGATCTCCGCAATTATTACGGCGAGTGATGAAAGTAAAACCGATTCTTCCAAACAATAACTGTGAAGTTTTCTCACAGGCTGTGGTCGCGTTAGTGTCGTAGAAAATTCGCTCGTAATAACGTAATTCCGTCGTTATAACGCGTCGTTGCTGAGATAACACGACGTTAATAAGACTACTTTTTGATATATTGCCACTTTCGCATGTTATAGTAAAAGAATAATGTAATTATTTTTACGACTCGATTTCATTGTATGCGGCAAATGCTCTATTTGCATTAGTTTCAATGTGAAATCATTTATTTGATATGCAAAACTGTCTAAATATTAAACATTAAAACTGATTTTATATATTTATAGATGTACGAATACGAATATTTATAGATGTAGAATCACAAGACTCACTAGTCATCTATGTGTAGTACTAGTGGTTAAAAAAAATGTTTATTTTATCCAAGCACCTAAGTAACTACATACATATGTATGTACATGTATTGAACAATTAAATTATATTAAACATCTTCAAATATTCACATATGTATACTACACTAAAAATATTATTTTTGTATAATTTTACATCACAAAAATAAAATTTTATATTTTATATATCTAATAGAAAATTAATTTTTCAAATAATTTATTAGACTTTGATTACATAAGATGAGTTCAAACAAAGAATTTCAAACTCAATGTTTTAATGCAAATGTCGATTACATTATATTAAAATTTGAATAAAACAATCTGGGAAAAATTTGACAGTGTCGCAAATTTTAGCGCGTTCAATAAGATTGCCTTTTGTTTTTGAACGAATTTTATTAATATAAAAAATTAAGAAATCGATTTTAAATCATATTATATTCATGCGTAGTACATACATATTTTGTTTACCGAATACATACATATTGCTTATTATATGTATTTCGTATTAATACGCAAAAACATTGTAGCGAGTATTGTTTCAAGCAACTGGGAAAATTTACGTTGTTGTTTTAGGTGTTGCTTAAAAAATCGTAACGGAAGCATTTGAGCAACAGTGAAAATATGATAAATGGTGAAACGTGTCAGAGTTCAAATAACCATTACCGTCGATGAAAAGAAGAGCTCAATAAAGGCGACGACAGGTCGTTATATGTTATACGAAAACAATTATTCACACTCCGTCTTGACAGTGGTGTGTATTAGTATGTTGATTTTTATTACTTTGGAATGTGCCCTGATTTTCATTTCTGTATTTCAGCACGCTATCTTTAAAAGCTGTTCGATTCACCAGATGAATTCTGCGTGCGGCCATGCAATCGTGATTGATGTATGGTGGGATGCTGGGTGCTCAAGCGGTGAAAAAAATATGACGTGAATGTGAAGCACTTAAACGAGAATGAATGTTGAATTTTCACGGGTCGCGTGTGCGAGCGAAATCGATTTTCACTCTCGAGGAAAATCTCTGAAGAGTGAATTTCAACCTCAATTCATCGAAGCTCTGTTTACAAAATATATGTAGATATGTATTTACTTATTCGATGGGCTCATTCATGTACATATGTACATACATACATATATGAATATACAGAGCTAATTATGCAATCCACCATACAAATTATAATCTATTATTTAAATAATGCATAAATGCCATTTCTATATTACAGATTATTTTTCATATCAAAAATATCAAACGATAAGACATTTTAAATTTACTTAATGCTTAAAATTAAAGATGATTCAAGTAATTAAGTTTCTATAATCAATTTAACGATAAAAAAACTATCCACCAACGAATAACATCGATAATTGCATTAGGCAATCAATTAAATTTCCAGTACGAAACATCAATCAATTCGTTGCGAGGATCATATTGAACGAAAAATTATGTACAAAAAAAAATTGGAACAACGATGAATAGAATTCATTGAATAACTCATTTCCAATAAATCTTCAGAATTAATAAATATCTTCAAAAAACGAACGAATAGAATCATAATTTATCTACCATAAATTAATGCAAATTTTCCTTTACATATCGCATGCATGTATGCTCGAGGGTCAAATCATATTATAATTGAACAATTTTATAATTTTATGCGTAGGTCAATTATTCGAGAGAGAAAAATCGGAAAAATCGAGGACGAATTTCAATTGTTCAACACTCGCTGCATACGTTACCTACTCACATCGCATACAATACCTACACAATATAATAAGAAAACATCATAATAATAATAATAATACAGCAATAAACATAAAACTCACCACGTCAGCCGATCGACCGATCCTTGAACACGATCCCTCGTAAATTTGCCAAAAGTCGACGATCGGACGGAATTTTCAGCAAAGCCCACAACGGACGATCGCCAACAGAGAGTCTTTGGTGTGTGGACGTATGTGCACTGTATTTAACACGGGGATCACGTTAAATGAAAAACTGTCATGACTTTTCTTCGCAGGGGTTCGTGCGGGCTCCGCTCGTCGATGTCTCTCGCCGAGAGCTTTGGCGAATATATGTATGTAAATGTACGTGAGTGGTAAACCGGTCGGGTTTTGATGGCGAGTGGCACACGCGCTGCTACACTGGCGGCCCACCGACAACTGACTCGCTGCCGCCCCCTGAACGTTAAGATGAACACACCGTGGACACTGGTAAGAGGATGGGAGACGTGACTTATGTATGTGCGAAGCTGCTGCTGTATATCGAGCGTGGTCTGCCGTCGACGTGTCCGCTGCGGTTGCGCTTTTGACGGATCGGGGGGTTCGATTGGATCGCTACCGGTTATCGTGAAGGATTTTCCATACTCGCACAACTCACCTGAAAGGTAAATGTCATGTTGAAAACAGTTGATTATAGGGTGGGTGAACATTTTATATGATAAATTATGAAGTTTATATGGAAGCTCTCTGTTTATTGTGATCTGTATACCATGATGTTATCAAAACCTTAATAGTAATTCCAGTGGCGTAACTAGGAATTTTGGACCCGTAAGCAAAAAATCATCAAAGACCCCCGCCTCAAATTTTAAAATCGAAATACCAAATTTTTGGTTTCGCAACGCAGTATTAATATAAATATAATTAATGTTAATATGTAAGTACATAATTTAACTCGCCTATTTTAAAATTTATTCTTTCGAGCCTTACCGTTTGCAAAATCATGAATTAGTTGTTTGAGGTCCATTTTGGCTGCTTATTTGTGCTCAATTGTAAGCAAAAATAGTTCATTGAGTCTGGTTGGACCGATCGAATCTCTTTTGTAATCTTTTATTATTTTTAATTTATTTAATGTTCTTTCTTCGCTAGCAACAGTTACCGGAAGAGTAAAAATAACATGAATAAAAATAATCTGAAAAATCACTCTCCAAATAACTATACATGGTAATAAGTAATTCTGAAAATTGCCTTATGGTCATTGTTTCAGAAAGATCTTTCTTTATTAATAAAAGTACATGAGAAAATTGAGATTCGAATTAATCTGAGAAAACTTTTCGATATCTGTTTCCAGCATATTCATAATTTTCCTAAGTTCAAGAAAACCGAAATAGTTTTTCACTACCTGCATTCCCGCAAAATGTGTCCTAATTTGAACAGTTATTTTGACGATTTATGGCCCCCTATCTCCGTGAGCCCGTAAGCATTGCCTCCCCCGCTACATTAGTAGTTACGCCACTGAGTAATTCCACTTTAAATGTATGTATGTACATATTAGTCATTATTAGAGCGCGGATAGAGAACGTGCTTTTTCCAGGAATCGGGGCGGTTTGGCTCTATTTACAAAGCTAGAGTCAAAAAAAAAAAGGTTTGGCGAACCTTTAACAATGCATTTACAACAACTGAACTCTGGGTCCGCTCTTTAGTCATTATATTTGCATGTGGCGGAAGTCCAATTTTCAGTTAAAAAAACACTATTTATGTTTGAATTAATTCACAAATTGTTTTCACTGCTTTTAATTTGATATATAAAGAATCTTGGAAAAGCAAAATAATCGTATTACAGGCCACCTTTATTTTGAGATATTTTTAAAAGCAAAACATTATATTTAATGCATTGCGAAATATTTATCGAAAAGTCGACTTATGCCACTTTTCGATAAATATTTTGATTTTTAAATATCAATATAACGGCTCATATATCGATGGCTAACTTTCGGTAGTTTTAAAGGAACGGAATCAACCAATAGTTGGTCAGGAACCTTTACGTGCAAAGAGCCAAGTCGGCAAAAGTTCATTATAAATACCAAACTCTGAACAGTTTTCAGTCGCATTTTATACATACATACATATGTATGTATGTATATGTATTGAAATTTTATTTTCTTTGGGTCTTTTGATGCTTCGAAAATCTTGCGATCTATTAGAAAAGATTTTTAATTTTGCTGCATGTACCAACAGTAAATGTATAATAATATGATACAATTAAAATTAGATTCGGTTTTTGGGACTTTTGAAATACAATAAATATGCAAAATGAAAAATAGTAGAAATAATTTTGAAATTTTAGAGAAAAATAAGGACGGCTCGTTCATAGGAGCTGCGACGCTGCAGCACTCCCAGAAAAAATATACATATGTATACATTTACAACTAGTGAATATATGTAAATAAAATTAAAATGATTAGATATTTAGCATACTCATTAATAATGAGTATGTCACGAGCCGCAACTGGAGAAAACTATAAAATATAGAAATGGCTATAGAATTCATGGTTAAGGTCATACATACATATATGTATGTATGTACATGCATATTTACATTAGGGTACATCGAAAATAGCGAATTTTTGTTGGAAACACTTCTAATTGGAAAAGATGTTCTGTATCATGGGAAATCCGTAAAAAATAATATAGAAATTCTAAATAACATATTTTCACTGCCGCCAGCTCATTTAAGTTTGTGGGAGTCGTAAATTTTACCGATTTTCGAAGGTTTTGTTTTTATTTTAATTTTAAGGTCAGTTTTAGTACTTGCTTAATATCCTAGTCTAACTCTACCGAAATACTCGAACCTGGGAACCTCTCGATGGTTAGTATTAACGTTGCCACCAAGTAATAGTTAATTTAATTAATGTTTTATATTTTTAATGTTACTTAAATAATATGTTGAGAGTCGCACTTTTTAATATACATACATATAGAGTCGCAGTTGTCTCCGGAATCACCTTTTATATTTTTTGTTTACTTTTTTCTCTACAAAATTTTACCAGAATGTGTTTTTGAACACTAAAAAAACTAAAATTGCAAAAAAAAATTATTAGAAGTACCTACTACCACGTATAGATTTAGTTTTACCCAGCATAACAAACCCGAATGGAACATTTCATTTTAATTTTTATAATGCATATAAAAGCAAAACCATAAATTGGAAAACGAAGGTACCTACTAACTGCTTATTGTGGAAAAATATATTTTTCCCAATATTTGTCCCTCCACAATTGGAGGAAATAAATGCATAATGGCGATTTAATGAGTATGATTTTAACTATTATAAATTAACTAATTTACACCATCACTAGAAGTGTTTCTTAATTAAAAACTAAAATTTCATTATTGGGTTCGATATTATCAAAAGAAACATAAAAATAAAAATCATCGTGAAAACAAAACCACATTTTCTAAATTTGGAGCATAATTATATCATTATTTCATAAAATCGATATTTAAGTTGCGACCAATATTAGATATGTACAATCATCTTTTTATGCTCAGATAATTTTAAATAATCAATCCAGCACATATTTGACTAATTCGATCAGCCTTCAAATACGCTAATTTCTCAATAATTAAATCAATAAACCTTTAAACATAAATTGGTTTACACGTAATGAGATACGTAATATAATTAAAAAAACAATCTTGAATATTTACATATATGCACAATATATTTATCATTTCAGATTCGTTGAGACCCGAGATAATAATCAACGCTAAATCTAAAACGCAGACGAAGCTCATTTTCAGTTTCCAATAAGTAAGATAGCTCATCTTTGCGCAGTCGAGTCGTCTTCGTATAATATAAATCATCGACAAATACCACGCACAATAAACGGGATGGCATATAACGATCCGTCATTAATTAGCCCTGCCCTTATACATTGCATTGCACTTTTTCAATAAATTCTGGGTTATGATACTACATATATAAATATAAATACAGCGTGCAAAGACACCCGTAGTGCACATCGACCAACCGACAACACACACGCGTAATTAGTTTGGCATTTCGTCTATGACCTATGTCGTTGCCAGGCACGTAAGTACACATTCATAAATATATAATGAAAAAGATTAGGAAAATAGTGCAAGATGATATTTAATTATTTCATCATTAACATGCCCTCGATTCGCACGGAGAGCTGACCGTCGATGTGTTAAATGTATCGCGAAATTGTAGTAGTATTTGATCGTGATTTTCTTTAATGACTGGAGATTTTTCCATTCCTGTATAAGTTATATTTGAGTGGATGACTTTTTTGAAGAAATATTCCTTTGCAAATTACAATATTATTTGAATTTTTTAGCTAAATTTATTCATCGATGAATTTATATAAACTATAAATTTTCTTATGAGAATAATACATGGATTGTAATGTTTTTCTATGTATGTATTTTAAGACGATTGTAATAAAAAAAATTCGGATGTGACCAGCCCATGACTTTATCTATGTATGTATTTGAGGAATATAAGAAAGTCACAAAACAAAATTCTATTTTCAACCGTACAGACACATTCACACATACCGGCAGCATTATGAAATACTAATAGCTAAGACAGCATTTTCGATACAAATTGAGCGCAAATGTATGGAAACTTGCACAAGACAAAAGTTCTACTTCCGGTTGTCAGATTTTGTTCAATTTTTTTTTTAGTACTTAAAATCACTATCAGTATTATACACATTAAATATCTAGAAAATAAAAATAATTTAAAAGGTCAAAATAAAATAATGAAATATTGTTTTAAAAAAAAATACTACTTCCGGCTTACGAATTCTGACTAAAACGTTAGCAGCTCTAAGTTAGTACATAAAGAATACAAATATATATTTTCAGCTTAATACGTTAAGGGGTGTGGACAGGATCCAGGCGACAACATTTTTGACCTTTCTAAGAGGATAAAATCCCACTTCCAGTTTATTAAATTTTGTGATTTTTTTTTATTTTCATCACATTGATAGAATAATTACACTTGATTTTTTTCGTGAAGATCACACATGTATAAGGGGTCGAAAAAAATAGTGGAAGAAAAATAGAACAAGAGTAAACTGCCACTTCCGGTTGAGGGATGCTTAACAAATTTTATACATAACATGGTATTATGCTTAAACTTCTAGATATGAAATTTCAGTTCAATAAACCAAAATTTTTCTGAGAAAAACATAAAAAACCTCGATTCTCTAGAGTAATAAAAGTACTACTTCCGGTTTAGATAAAAATATTTAAAAAATATAAGGTTATAAAAATTATTATTTCTATTATATGTAAAAAATATTTAATCCGATTAAGTTAGCGGTTTGGGAGATAATCGAATTCAAAAACTCAAAAAAAAGAGGACACCTATAATGGGAGGTACCATTTCCGATCAACTTAAAAATTCGTGTCGATAAAAATTTCAGTAACCGATACTAAGTTTCGGTTCGATAGGACTAACGTTAAAAAAATCTCCAAAATACACAGACACACACACACACACAGGCACACACACACAGACACACACACACATTTTTTCTAGATCATAAAAACGTGATCAGTAATCGATTCTGTGTTCGAATCAGTCAAAATCTTGAGTTCGAATTTTCGCATGATCTCAAAACTTCATTTATTGTTACTACGTATATACATAAAGTAAAAATGAAACACGTGTACATGTGTACATATGTACATACATATATAGCCACTCTGCCTAAAGAAAAAGATCTTCGATCAATGCGTTTTTCCAGTGATTTATTTATTTATTTATACATATACAGCCGCAAGGACCATTATACCATAATTCAATAGAACAGTAATAAAAAACAATATTAATATAGGAATAGAAAAATAGGAGTTTTAAATAATGAAGAAACCCGAAGTGAATAAATAAATTAAGTGAAAACAATAAAATAAAATGCATTTAGCCTTTGTACATATTAGAGAAATTATAATGTAACAATTTTTTTAAATTTTGTTTACTAATATTAAATAGATCAAATTGACAAAAAATCAGAAATGACGTATAGATATGAAAATTGGACATTGAACGCCAAGATGCTACATAAAGTCCAATGCACTTAATGAATTATGGAACTCTGTAAGCTTGGCATAACGAGGAAAGACAGGAAACGGAATACGTGGGTGAGAAGAATGACAAGAGTAGTGGATATAGTTGATAGAGTGAAGAAATTGAAATGGCAATGGGCGGACCACGTCACTAGAAGAATGGACGAAAGGTGGACAAAAAAAGTACTAGAATGTTACCCGAGAGAATGCAAAAGGTTAAAAGGAAGACCGCAGGGAAGATGGGCAGACGAAATTAAGAAAATATGTGAGGTGGGATAGATGAGAGTTGCACAAAACAGAGACAAGTGGAAAGGCCTTCATCCTGCACTGAAGGGTGAGCGGCTGCAGATGATGATGATGATATACATATATATTATTAAAAAAAACACGTACAATTTAAAACGATCCTCTCTGGAAACTCAGTAGAAAAAAAAATTTCACAAACAAAAGAAATAAGCTATTTTCAAATAATAATAAAAAATACTTTTATTTTGTTTGTATTTTAAATAATTCATGTCGAAATAGAAAATATTTCATGCTTTTTTTAATTTAAATAGCGATTCAGTCATCAATTATTCAATTGATCAAATTTCAAAAAAGGTAGAAAAGGCGACGATTTAACAGTTGAAATCGAATCACACATCGTTTGAATTATAAGTTCCACCTGTATGATTACATTATTTAATTAGATGAAGTGCACCGTATTAAATACATACGAATCGGATTTGTAAAGCGTATAATTTATGCAAATTGGAACGATTCATTATGCGTGAACGCGTAAATAATAAACAATAGTTGTCGATTCACTTGAATTTTCACTGTTTTTCTAATTGGTGCGGGGATTGACGGCGATTGCGTGATTTGTTTACGAATAAATTGTCGATATTTATATTGTAAACTGTATTTTTATCGAATTTTTTTAACTGTACCACTTTGTAATTATTATACAAAATACAAGGAAACCGATCAGAACGAAAAGACACCGATTATAATTGAAATAATTGATTCGTTTTTGCTGTAAATGCTGATTCTAATTCGTATTTGAGTATGTGCAGTGTATATTTTACAGTCGAAATGTATTTTCAGTTGTAGTATATTCCAACTGGCGTTTTAAGTCATTCATATTCGAATACAATACGACGAGTAAATTATATCTCCAAAAGCGCAAATACAATATGCGCCAGTTGTAATATAACAGTTGAGTTTTGACAGCTCCGAAATTTAGAATTCACAAATGCTTTAGAATTCATTAATGCATTAATATTTGCTAGGTATTACGAATAAAAATACCGTATTACGATAAATCTAAGAATGCGTTCAAAACAAAAATGTGTCTTTCCAACTCAATTTACTAGTTGAGTGACGTTTTTACACAAACTTAGCCTCTCCATCTAACCTGGTACCAACTTATAGTTGAACTGTATTTTCACTTATAGTATATTTTGACTAGTTGGAATGTAATTGGCCATATGAATCAACTTACGTGGGTTAGACGGAATATATTAAAACTAGTCAAAATATATAAAAACTAGAAGATAAACTTCAACTATAACATATACAAAACATTCATTAAGCATTAAAATAATAATCACTCATTATGAAGAGTAGAACCATTCATTAACGAATTTCGATGACATTTATGTGTGTTATTTCAGAACAACAAAAGGAATATAAAAATTAAATATACGAACATTTCAAAAATCAAAAAAAAAACACACACATACATATTCCACAAGGAAGTTCTTTTGAACTTAACAATAACATTTTCGATTTAGTTCACACCATAAACAACTTTTAAACCTTCAAAATGGCACATTTAAGACACGTTTCCGTTAAAATTATACGTATGTATAATATTTGCGCATTTATCATTATTCATTATGTTACGTTGCATGAGTGAAATGAATTTCAGATGTCTTCACAAAGACGTCTGACATTCGAAAAAGTACTTCTAGTCATAGACCAGAAATCAAATCCAGGTTTAAATCGAATAATTTCACATTTTTCGTTGATGAATTGACAATGACTAGTAAACCAGTGCATGTTAAAATAGACCCGAGACATCTATGCATTTTGCGATGCCTTTTTAATATTAAAAAGCTTTTTAAAATAAAATAAAAATACATATACATAAGTATCGATTTGATTTTTATAACTCGTAGATACATTTGTTTGCATTCTACTTATGTTTCTAAATAAATAAGTTTTATATTCAAACTCTTCTACTCCATTGAAGTGCATAAAACATTGCAAGGATACCTGGCGTACCTTCGTTTGAAATAAATCTGATTAAAGTCGCAATATTTCATGCGTCGACAGCAATCGGAGTTTGTGCAACGATCCTCATCGGCGACAATGCATTTTACAATATTGTTGTTTTGCCCGATGTCTTCTCGGATTGATAGCGAGTTTGACATTTGAGATGATACAATGCGATGAATTGCCCAACAGTTGTCGTTGTAGGTAGTATAGATGGTTGACCAATTGTAAAAAGTGTTCTCTCCGAATCAGGACTTGCGAATGCTTTACGGCAGAGATCTGATGTTTTCTTCAGGCGATAGACCATTGCAATTACATGCATATTGTTCGAACGGGTACGTTGTCTGGTCTCTAGTGCGGGTTTTGAAATTTTTGCCCTTTATGATGCTTTGGTCGAAAATATTATTCGGACACCGTTTAACAACGAATCCGTGTCATTAATTGAATCAATGACCTTCATATTATTGATTTCAGAACGTAATATCACACTAAGGCCATATAAAGCCAGCAGCATAGGTCGGTCGTTGAGCTTCTGCTTAACACCAAGAGGCGCCGGGTTCGATCTCATGAGGTGGCCTCGATTGAAAAGAATTTTTCAGAGTATATCTATAGTGCTGCTGGTCAGACCTGGATATTTATGACTCCAGGTCGATCGTTTCCTATCAGAGTTTGCCATTTTTTTCTGATTTCATTGTTGAAACGGTTCCCGATTAAAAATTGGTTAAAACTTTCCTACCTACTATGTCACCACTATTTGAGTATGATTAATGTACAATTCATAGATGCCTCGTTAATTTGCGAGTTTTCAGTGTCTCGTAATTCAGCAACTTGTATAATAAAAATGCTGTATTGTTTGTAATTGGCCAGGAAGGCGCATTTGGGTTTACCTGTAAGGCTTTCCTGGTATAAAATGTAATAAAATAAAAATAAACGGTTGAATCATTGGTTACAAGTTAAGTTACAAGTTTTTCTAAATAGTAATTTTCTTTTCTTACACTTAACTTTTCACATAAACCAATCCAAAAAAGGTAAATCGCATTATCGCAACCATTTATCTTTGAAATCTACTTTAGGAATGAACCTAAGCATGTGTCAAAAATTACTAAAATTGTTTGCGTACTACATACATACCAGTGGCGTGCGCTGAAATTCTCTCTCTTTTTGTCGTACAGCCTTACTTAATGTACACGAACGGGATACAAGAGGAACAGCCTGTTCCTCTTGTATCCTGCTCGTGCACATTAAGTAAGGCTGTACGACAAAAAGAGAGAGAATTTCAGCGCACGCCACTGATACATATGTACATAGGTTAACATCTTCTTGTGACTGTCTTGATAGCATCAGCTGGTGTTCATACATATGTACATATATATGTAGGTACACATGTCACTGCTCGTATGTATAATTACATATATCAAAGTATTTGAGGTCTTTTAGATCAGTGGTCACCAACCTACGACCCACGGGCCGGAACTGGCCCGCGAGAGATTTTCATCCGGCCCAAGGAAAAAATGATGATGAAATGATTTTTAAAAAATAATTTAAAATATAAAATTTGTATGCTTATTAAAATTTTTGACCTGATCGTGATATTTTATACAAGAAAAAAGGTGAAATTCCTTCACAATTTCTATTGGGGCATGGCTTTCAGGTAGTTAAGACCCAAATGAAATGCAAAAAGCAACTTACTTGTTCTGATAATTAAAGCCCCGACCCTGAGGGGGCCGTTTACTGTTCAAATGTTGTAAATGCATTGTTAAAGGTTTGCCGAACTTTTTTTACAAAGCATTTACAACAATTGAACAATAAACGGCACGCTTCCGGTGCTACCTCTACTGATAATTTGTCTATTTAGAATTTTCCGATCGAAAACTGTATTCACAATATTAAATTATTACAGAAAAAGGTTGGTTCAAAATGTACGGACCCCTGTTTTAGATGAAGCTAATATATTATATGATTTTTATTACAAATACACCAGTGGTCACCACGTGGATTATTTTTAGGCGTAGTTCATTTTTTCGGTATTATCTTACTGGCCTATTTTTTTTTCTATAGATGTATTTGACAGGATGTATTTTAATGAAAAAAAAAACAAGTACCTTCTGTGTATTGTAATAAAATAAATCAATAAAAATGCAAACATTTTCGTGGTAAATATTATAGATATTATTCGTCGTTTCCTTTTTCTCTTTGTCAGGAAGGTTAATACCTACTTTTGTATTTAGGCTTTCACTTACATTTAACGACATCAATCCGTTAGTTATTAATATACACTATTTCCTGTTTTTAGCTATTCGGCTGCTTTGAGAGTATTATTTTTTTAATAAAATAAGCATCTCGGTTGGCAGCTAAATAATATCTTGCTTAGAGAAAAAAAGTATTTAGTTAACAGTAATTTCATACAAAAATTGTGTTAATGAACGGGCATAGCAGATACTAATATACCATACATAAGTGTTCATTGCAGTTATTTCTTTTCAAAAGATGAGAACAATATCAATTTCTTGACTCGCATTCATCCTTTATTAGTGTAAAAAAAAGGTTCACGCCCAAAATAATCCCGTGTGGCGATCATTGAAATACATCAATCGTAAAAAAATATGTAATTTGTTATAATTTTTTCCTTTAAAGGTAAATAAATTTCTTTGCCTTTTTAGTGAGTCTTCAATCAAAGAATCAATCATATTATAAAAACTCATATGACATGATATAATACAATATTAACCAGATAATTGTACGCCTTATACGGCGCGTCACAGAAATAATGTCACTGGAGCAAATCGCCCATTTTTTCCCGTCACATCTGAATACGGGTCGTTTCCCAACGACACACAGCATTTCTTCTTTCGTATACACATCCTACATACATACATACATATGGATCTGTGCACGCGTTATTTAACAGACAATTGCAGTTCACACATTTATCTGGCCGTGTGTCCATATGGAAAAGCGGAGAATGCCGTAAAGATTATATAACTCGAGAGTGTGCGCGTGTAAACCAGCCCGCAACTTGCACATTTTTTTACAGCGAAAGTTACGCACTTCGACCCGTATAATCCAGTCGAAAAAAATCTACCCTTATCCACTTATCCGATTATAATTTAAACCGTTATAAACTGCGTGACAGTGTAGTGGAAAAGTAATCGTTTTCCAAACGGTCTTTTAATGCGCCTATTGCGATACGCTCAAATGTCGCGATTGTTTCGGTCGAAAATTTTCAATAACGCACAATTGCAATCTCATCCCAGAATTAGCGATGGTGTAAACGGGTTTTTACACTTGAAGACGGCATCGTTAAAAAAAATTTTAAAATTATTTTTGACCCAGTTGTGCGGCATGACACCGAGCAATTCACACAATAATCACATATCTGCCTCATTAGGTAATTCAATTTGCTATATAAGAAAGCATGCTATGAGAAAAGTCGAAGCGCTTACACGTAAAAGAATCACGTGCTATAGTAGAACTTACTATACATAGTCAAAAGTGAGCCAAACCCATCACAAAAAAAAAACGTTACTTTGCATATATGTATGTAGGTATTTATGCATACATAGTTTTCTGTTATAGTTCAATAGTGTAATTTATTGATCAAAGCTCATTCGGTTTGTTTATGTGAATATATATTTTCACAACGCTTTTCCCAATAGCATCAATAAACCGTGTCGAAATTGTCTCATTTCGAAATGGCACTTTTCCGACGACAATTCGTGAAATGCCGCGCATCTCTTCGAACATAATCATCTCGGTGAAAATGATCCCGATAACCGTTCTTAGCTTGCACAACTGTTTGATCCAATGACGATATTGACCAATTACGACGATGGGAAATGAAAATGCAAGTGTACTGATGAATTCTATAATGGATTTTGCATACCATGAGAAATCAAAAAAAAAATGCATTGTATGATATATTAAAACAATCGTTCTTTTGCATACATAAAATAGAAATAGGAGATAAGGATTCATTTTTGATACGATTCAAATTAAATAATGATATTTAATAAATAAACAATAAACATTTTAAATAGATTACCTCGATATTATTCTAGATTTATATAGGCGGTAATATGTAGACAGTACATCTACAATAGAGATTAATAAACACTTAACTTTTTAGTAACATTAGTGGCCTTAATGAGACTCTTTAATGTTTGCAACAACGTGTAATATTAAATATAAGTTCAATGGATGACTTTTTCAATGACTGGTATATATTCTGAGTAATCAAGTACCCAATAAAAAGGACACCATTGATCTGAGCAATTTGAATTTGATGCTAATTTAAATATCTACTAAAAATGCCTGAAAAAAGGCTGCTGAAATTGATTGATAAGGTACCTACGTGTATGTAAGACTGCTGAAGCGACCCATAAGATACTTGGAAAAACAAATGGACTCAATTTTCAATAAGCTGGAGCTTCAGTGGTAGCAAATTTCGGTAGTATTAAGATGATTTTATCTTAGATGAGGTGTAAATAAGAATAAAAGATAATGAGATATAGCAGCATAGATCAATGGTTAGCATGTGATGCTTTCAATTGTGTGGTCACGGGTTCTATTTCGTATGCTGCTGGCCAGACCTTGGACATGTGATTCCAAGGTCGATCGCTTCTTGTCAGAGTATGCCAATTTATCTGATTTCATAACGATTCTAACAAATTGGCAAACCTGGCCTTTCCTTTTCGCAAATATTCAGGTTATTTAGCATCTCGATTTTCGCCGACTTTTTATAAATGCTGCAAAAATTTGTCCATAGATGTCTCTGTGGCTGTTGATCGATGTTTGTATTTGTATGTATAATGTTTGAGCATAGATGTCGTATTTAATGTAAAATAAAAAATGGATGTATGCCTGTATAAATTTATTTATAATATACATGGGGGAGGCGGCAAAGCCGATAGACCCAAGGAGTTTTATTTATACATACATGTAAATTAAATGAGAAAAAAAGTAAAATACATTCAAAATGACAATATTAAAATAAAAATAAGAGAGAAAAAAAATAAACACGAAACAGAAATAAGAAATTGGGAAATAAGAATTATATAAATCCTATAAGTTTAAGAAATGCATTAAGCTTATTCTTAAAAATATTAAGGTTATCAGAAATTACAATTTCATTTGGAAGACTATTCCAAACTGAAACCACTCTGTTTGAAAAGAAGGAATCTCTGATCAATTTATTAGATTTATCTTTTTGGAGTCTAAGCGAGTTACCTCTGAGGTGAGTGTTTTCGTTGAATGTAAAAAGATTGAACATATGACATTTATAATGATTATTTAGTATTTTAAAGACTTCGATTAAGTCGCCTCTTATTCTTCTCGTCTCCAGGGTAGTGAGATTCATTATTTTCAATCTTTTGTTATAAGAGAGTGACTTAAGTTCAGAAGAAATCTTTGTAATTATCCTTTTTACCCTTTTGATACATATAACATCTTTTTTGAAATGAGGATTCCATATGCTAAAAGCATATTCTAGTTTAGGTATATATTTTATAATATATGTATAATATGTAGTTAAGTTCAAAAAAATGAATACACGTTTTACTACATACAAAAATGAGTAACATTTATTCACAATATGGTTAATAATTTAAATAATTCTTAATCTGTATAGCACACTCGTCGCGTTAGAGTAACCTGTTAGACGAGTGTGCATGATTGATAGAATAAATAAAAAGAAATTAAATTGTTTATATATATAATATTTTAAGCTTTAAGTTTTCAACAATAATGCATTGTCAAATATCTGGATCATCAGTGACCCAATTTACAATTGCTATTATTTCAAAATTATAAATATTTCTGCAAAATTACAGTAAAATTATGAGAATCCAAAAAAAATTAGTCGTCAATTTATAATTTAACCCCTTTTTCCGCCAACTAAGACAGCCAATGTAGGCGATTCACATTATGAGATGAGTGATTATTGAAACGGATAGGAGTAATATTTGGAACAATGGACTGGGTTCATAGTTGAAAATCGTGACACGGGAGAAAGCAATTTTCGCATTTGTTAAATATGGCCGACGATTAATCTGAGCGGCCACGTATTATTTTTTTTCATTCATGTTTTGACGAACGGGCGAATTTAATTGCTAATTACAATCGCACACGAGAAGAAAATGGACCGAAGAAAAAAAAATGGAAAACAATAAATAAGTGCATACGGCGACCCGGTTATTATTCGGAGCCGGTCTCCCCATTGTGAATGCAACAATAGTAATATAATTGGAAATTATATCATCTTCGTGATTTTTGTGAGCGGATTATGCAAAAGTAGAAAGACGTCGACTTTATCTAAGCCGGGGCGATCGATTGCATTTCATTTCATTTTATTGTGATATTATACAATTCCGTGTTATCCGGGGAGAACCAGCCGGTCTCCGATTTAATGCAATGCGGGAAAAAATGCCAGGTATTATTATATTATAATTTTTTTTATCGCCTGAAAGCAAGCAGGATGGTAAATAGTAACCAAATTTTCACAGTAGTTTCATATTTATGTATTATATCGGTCTTCGTGACGAGACAGAATGTTAAATTACAGAAAACGCAAATATCGGAAGGCAAAGATCGAAAATCGAAAGATCTTAAGTCGAAAGATCAAAAAAAAATGGTGCATGGTAAACGGTACATACTCACGTACATACTCACTTAATTTGCGCGAGCAGGATACAACAGGAACAGGCTTTTCTTCCCGTATTAATGTGCGCGCGCAGAATACAGGAAGGCCTTACAGGTAACCCCAATGCACCTTTTTTTATTATACAAGTTGCTGATTTTCGAGACACTGAAAAACTCGCAAATTAACGAGACATCTATGAATTGTACCTAAATTTTATTGTACATTAATCAATCTCAAATAGTGGTGACATAGTAGGTAGGAAGGATATTTAGCCAATTTTACCGGGAACCATTTTAACAATGAAATCAGAGAAAATTGGCAAACTTTGATAGGAAACGATCGACCTGGAGTCACAAATATCCAGGTCTGACCAGCAGCACTGCAGATATACTCAGAAAAATTCTTTTCAATGGAGGTCAGCTCATGGGATCGAACCCGGCGCCTCTCGACGCTAAGCAGAAGCTTAACGACCAAGCTATGCTGCTGGCTTGAAACATTTGAATGTATCGACAAATTTAGCAAAATTATATAATAAGATTTGTTTTATGTCATTATGAAATCAAATATTTGAATATCACAATTAGAAATAAACTGTAACCTCTTTCTTTTCCTCCGCGAAAATCATGTGATAATTAGTTCACGCGATTATATTTTCGCACACGTCGATCGTTTCAAACGTAAACTTTAAGATCGTCCGGTCGACGTGTGAATAACACGATTCCGTTATACATAATATTGTTATTAAAAAATATTCGTTGAAACAGTTTTTTACCTTTTCGTCGAGACAATGGACGAGGCGAGGCGGAGATGAAAAATGACGAGTTTTTCGCACAAAAAAGACGAGATCCGGAACCGGAGCGCGGTATTTATTTCGTAACGGAAAATGCCCGTGTCAAAAAATGATTTTTAATTATCAAGATTCGCGTGTTACGTGCGACGCTTATCGCGGATGCTGCTCAAGATATACATGAAGAATCAGAACAAAGGTCCCCAGTGGAGATTCGTTTGCGCAACTTCCACGACTCGGCCTTCCGGAGATTTGCGGAATGCTACACATTGTATATTCAAACATTCGATAAAAATCAGTAGATTATCTTTCATTTAATAAGGGCTTCATAAAAAAGAGATGAGAGAAGGCCATAATGCGGTCTAATATCAGCGACTATTAGTGGTGTGTACTTTGTAGGTAACAAGAGGAAGTAGATACACTGGTATATCCATTCATATGTACGAATAATATATATACTAAGTATTATCTAATGTGGTGATTCCAAAAACATTTGAAGACTGCACAATCGCGATCCTGAATCGATATGAAAATGTTTCACACCCATGTGATTCAAAGTTGTTCAAAAAGTCAAGTCAAAATATGGCATAAAAACATGCCAAAGAATAAATATTATTAGATTGGTAAAAAGTAATTCCTGAAATGTATACTATAATATTTCACTTCCAACTTTATAGCCTAATTAGCGTGGAATCAATGTTTTTAAGTGCATACAGTAATTCCACTTATTTAACATCAAAAATATATATTATATTACAGATTGTATATATAATATTACGCACTAATAATTACATAACAATATCACATAATTATAAAAGTGACATCAACGCGCAGAGGGTAATAAAACCCAACTTGTAGCTTTCAATGTAATTTGATTTTTAAATGCTTTTTATTATTACGAAATTATGTTCACAATACATCTTATATATATATATTTTAATACCTACTGATCTACTGATCATTTTCTATTTTACAATTTAATTTAATTTAGTTAGTAATCACAGTATTATATTATTCTAATGTTAATCTAAATCATAATAGGAAAAAGAGCTCAAAAACCTATTTACAATCCTTATAAATGTTTATAAAACATCTAATACATAATATTAATTAAAGACTCTCTAAAGTCGATGACCTAAATCAGATTGTGTTTAGGTAATCTGTACAGACGCCAGGGGTCCTCAACTCGAGAGACACCTGAAGTCGGTTTGTGAGATAGCTCGTGGTAAGCGTGGGCGGTACTGGTTTCCTCAAGGTGCCTTCCTTCGACGTCGGTGGTCTGGTCTCTGCTGATGATGGCTGCTCTGCTCTGTCCCTTTCTCTTTCGTACAGTGTGCGTGGAATGCGTGATGTGGAAAAAAGGCGGGAAATTGTAAACCAATGAAAAAAGGGCGTAAATCTGTTTATGTATTGCGACTGTATTTTGTATAAGTTATACAGAGATCAAGCAGGGGGGAAAGGGGGGGGGGAGTAAACAAAGTAACCACGCGTGCTTTTTGAGGTTAGCCACGCGTAGCTCAGTTGTCTGCCTTCTGGACGAAGACAGACCAGGCTTCCTCTGGTGCACACCGGACGGATACTGGAGCTGGTCTCCAAGTATCGTCTCAACCCACCAGTCTCCAGCTGGTGGTCGGTGGCAAGGAGCGAGGGCCACGCAAACACCCAGTGTTTACGCGCCAAATCGTTATCGACAACTGTCAGTCGCTGGCCGGTTAGGGTGGCCAGCACAAAAATATATCGGCCAAATCGTGGGTTATCGTGGGGATTATGTTCAGACATGGTCTGAACATAATCTGTGTTTATACCTGAAGGGTATAGACATTTTGTTGTAATCACCGAGACTCTTCACAAGTGTGTTAGTATGGTTATTAGTGATTCTGTCATAGAATCTACTAGTTATCTTTCAATGTAATGAACATCGTGTATTATTTATGAAGCATTAAATTATAAATAATACATAATATAAATATTCCATTGAATTATTTTTTGTACATACATATGACGTATATACCAATGCATGTACATATGTAGTAGATATGTATGTATGCAAATCCAATGTCACAGTTCGTGACCGATGCGTCGTTCGTTCTCGCAACATATTCTACCCATCTAACATTTGAATTCTCGTTTCACAACGAATGCAAATGGCACAATGGAAGAAGACGATTAAAAAAGTGGTTCAAATTCGCCGTAACATAAATAAGAAACTGGTATGAAGTATGCGTCGCGCGTAAAAATCGATTTTATTGCCTCAATAAAACATCTTACCGGATCTTTTACGAGCTGGAAGAGTTCTGTGAACTCGCCTATTCTTACGACGCTTTCGCAACACTTAAATAATGATCGGCTTACAGCTTAAATAGATATGTTTTACATTTGTGTAAAAATGTCCAAGGATTATATAACAAGCGGTGAAATTGATTTCTTTGAACTTTAAACTCCTTTCGCGTGGCTCGATGGGATACGCCTGCTGTCTTGTAGGTTGTAAATTTTATTCGTTTTTACTTTCTTAATGTGAATGTACAGGAAATATCGTGTATGTTTTATATTATTGAATTATATGTCCATTATGGTGTATACTATGATTCATAGATCATGATATTTTAACGTTTGGGTACACATACACATGCATACAATAAATTCAGATCGATGATGAAGTGACTGGTGATATAATTTAAGGTCATCTGAAGCTGTCACGACAGTATACAAATGTTATCGTGGAACTATCAATGTCAAAAGCATCATTATGTTTAATTGCACTCAAATTTGTACATTTGTACAACTCATCTGCCGACATATGTATCTGTAGGACAGTGAGAGCTTTTACACCAAGGGTACCCAACCTTTTTCAGGTTTGGAGATACTTTTCATCAATTTTCAATTTTTTTATGGCGATCTACTTGTCATAATAATTTTAGAGTTTTTGTTGTTTTTTTTTGTTCTTTTAATTTAAAACTATATAAAGGCAAAATATCGAAATAATTTTATAATTTTCGTAATTCTTTTTTATAAATATGTCATAAACGTCCTTTAAATTGAGTATTTTTCTGGATTCAATAGATTCCATTAATAACACTGTTCAACACGAAAAATGTGTCTGAGACGAGATATGACTTTTCTTATAGATCTATGCCCAGTAAACACGAATCTGGTGATAAAAAATGTTGATTGGCTCGAGATTCAGAGATATATGTGTTTTTTAAATCGCGCGATTTTTCTATATCTTGGTGTTGTTCGGTCGATGTCTCAAAATCTGTCAATTTCCTGTTCAAAATGAATTTTGTAATCTATATTCGGGTATTTTATCTTCCATTTGTAGTACTTTTCAGCTTTCAAATCTCTCGAAGTAGTCATCCAGTTCAAATCAAAAGTCAAAAGTACGTATTTTCAGTTGGGATTTTTTCCCACTGCTATTACTATTTTATATTGAGTATTTTCTATTGAAACATGTTTATTGAGATAGTGTTCTGACCACACTATTTTTGTTTTCGTTTAAAAGGGTTAATTGGAAGTGTGCTGAAATTTAAATCGGTAAAATTGCGAGCAAAAAGCTCGTACTAGTGTTTACTCGTATTTACACGAATCTGAATTGAATTAATAGGGATAATATATTAAATTATCTTTATTTGAGAATTGAATAAAATTCCACTTAGAAAAATCATATCTCTACTATTCTTGTGGATTAATAACAAAAATTCGTTTATTTTATCGAGGTAAACCAGTTGTCAATAGAATTTTTGTTATTTAGATTCGTATTCACTGGGCATAATTCTATAAGAAAAGTCATATCTCGTCTCTGAACCAAAAAAAACGTCGTCATTTGTCGAACAGTGTAATTAGATATCAATTGTGTCGACGTAATGTCAATCAACTGTAATTCTGAATTTCCTTCATATGTTTATATCATAATTTCCTTCATATGATGATAAGAAACTGCAAATTTTATGAAGCTATTTAAAGTCAGTAAACCTCTTGTTAAATTGATCTAAAATTTCTGTTAGGTCTAAGATACATACATAGGTCACATTATTATCCTTTTCATTGTGAATCTGCAAATGTGTATCAACTTCTTCTAAAAGAATTTAAAATTTTCTTTTTTGAAACGCTTTATATGTAATAAAAAAAATTTTTTTAAATATGGAAATAATCATTATTTTCAAAATTCGCAATCGTAAGGCCGACCAAATGTTGCTTCACGATCGGCCGGTTGAGAACCCTTGCTTTACACTCTATAATAATTCAGAGAAAATCTTGACCGATTGATTCATTTCTTCTCCTATTCTATTTTATAACCTTTTTCCAATATTTTTATACTTTAGTTTAGTTATGTAATGTGCTATTTAATCATGTTATAGCTTTCATTCTTTTCCTTTTCATTTGTTTATTTTGTATTTACCTTTTTCATTTGTAAATTTCAATTTCTTCTTATATTCTATTTTATAACCTTTTTCCAATATTTTAATATATTGCTGTCGGTTCCCTCATCACTGAGGATCGTGACTATGATGTGCGGTCAACCAGCTGCCTCCATTCAGTTCTAAATTCGGCCAGGCGAAGACTTGCTACCGTGGAAGCGCCCGTCGCTGCAGATACTTGGTCAGTCCAGCGTGCGGGGGATCTGCCTCTGGCTCTTCTGCCTTCGACGCTACCAACCACAACCAACCGCTCCAGGCTCTCCTCACCTCTTCGTGCAATGTGGCCGAAGAACTGCAATATACGTTTCAGGCATATTGTTGACAATCTATCCTTGATTTTCAATTCTTCAAGAATAGACACATTCGTGCGTTTGTCGGTCCAAGGCACGCGCAGTAGCCGTCTCCAGGACCACATCTCGAAGGCATCGATTCTCCGTCTATCCGCCGCCTTCATGGTCCACGTCTCGACACCATAAAGGCAGACAGAAAAAACGAGACTCTTCACGAGACGGATTTTGACAGCAGTTGTAATGGCTCTATTCTTCCAAATCTTCGTTAGTTGTGACATTGCCGATTTTGCTAATGTAATCCGGCGCCGTATTTCCAATTCGCTGCCGCCGTTGTTAGATATGAGTGACCCCAGATAGACAAAATTATCAACCACATCTATACCGTTTAAAGCTGAGTTGTTGTTTTGCAGCTGTTGGTGACGGTCAATTATCATAATTTTTGTTTTGGGGCGGTTTATCTGGAGGCCAAGCACATTACTCTCTGTCTCAACACGACGGATCAGTTCGGCCATTTCTTCATGATTATTAGCTATGAGCGTTGTGTCATCCGCATACCGAAGATTGGATAGTTTTTTTCCACCAATGGACACTCCACCCTTCCAACCATCCAGTGCTCTACGCATTATATACTCTCCATATATATTAAATAGGTCTGGAGATAATATACACCCTTGCCTTACTCCACGTTGTACTCGAAAATTTGTCGAGTTTAGCGAATTGATTCGAACTACTGCATTGTTATCATTATACAAGTTATGTATTATCTTTACAAGATGCATGGGGACTCCCATGTCCAGTAGAACTTTCCACAGATAGTCCCAGTTCACAAAGTCAAAAGCTTTTTTATAGTCTATAAAACAAAGAACGGCTGGAGTTTGAAACTCCCGACATTTTTCAGTGAGTTGACGTATATTCAGTATTTGTTCCCTCGTCCCTTTGCCTTTTACAAACCCTGCTTGTTCGTTCGGTATTTGCCATCCAAGGTAACTGCTCAAACGATCTTTAATTATATACAGCAATACTTTACTAGAGTGCGATATTAAGGCTAAGGTCCTGTAATTCTCGCATTTTTTTGTAGATCCTTTCTTGTGTAAGGGAATGAATATTGAATTGACCCAATCTTTCGGCCATACTCCGTTTACCCAGATCTTGTTGCACATATTACATAGCGCCTTTATCGCAGTTTCACCAAGCTCTTTCAGAAGTTCAGCTTGTATACCATCGCTGCCAGGAGACTTTTTACATTTCAGTTTCTTTATGGCATTTACAACTTCAGATGTCAAGATGTCAGGCTCCCTGACATCATCAATTAGGGAAACAATTGAGGTCGACGAACTACCACTGTACAATTCCGAACAGTATTCTTTCCATCGGTTGAGTATCACATCAATATCTGTAAGCGTGTTTCCAAATTGATCATCTATTGTCCAAGTTTTGGGTGAAAATTTTTGAGTGACGATTTTTACTTTGTGAAAAATATCCCTTGCCTGATTCTTTAATGCGTGTTTTTCTATCTCCTCACATATGTCATTTATATATTTAGCTTTATCCCGCCTACAACTCCTTTGAATATCTTTATGTAATATTGCATACCTTTCAAGATATTCTGTCGATGTTATGCCAGTTTGTTTAAGTCTTTTACGTTCTTTTATCTTAACCCAAGTTGAATCAGAGATAAAAGACTTACGATGTTCATTTTGCGGTGTTTGATGTTTTCTGGCATACCGAATTATGAGATCTTTAAAAATTTTCCAAGACTCTTCTACATCTACATTAGGATTTATTTGGAATTCTGCATCTTTTTCTCTGATTACATTGCCAAAATTAATTACATCATCATTGGTGTGTTTAATTGCTTTATTTTGATGTCTTTTAATCATTTTCAATTTCAGTCGAAATTTAGCAACAAGTAAGTTATGGTCCGATCCGCAATCTGCACCTGGATATGTTTTGACGTTATGTATCGATGATTTCCATCTAGAATTTATTAATACATAATCGATTTGGTTGCGGTGACGATCCCCAGGAGATATCCAAGTGTACAATCGCCTAGGATGATGTTGAAACCAAGTATTCATAATGGACATTTTATTTTCAATGCAGAAACTTATAAGTTTCTCTCCTCTCTCATTTTGAATACCCAATCCATATTTACCTACTATGTTATCAATGTTGCTATTATTACCGACTTTGGCATTAAAATCACCAAGAATGATGGTCATTTCTTTGTTTGAGATATTTGACAATGTATCGAGTAGTGAAGCATAGAACGCATTTATTTTAATATCTTCGGCATCTGCAGTAGGAGCATATATTTGAAGGATGTTTAGTTTATACGGATGCGTGTTGAGTTTTAAGTGTATAAGTCTGTCACTTATGGGGTTGTAGCCAATTAGTGCACTGGTTAATTTAGATGCTAAGATCACCGCGACACCGCTATGTGACGAATCTTGGTTACCAGAAAAATATATCGTATTTCCATTTGAAGTTTTATAATGGCCGTTGTTCTTCCAGTGCGTTTCCGAGATTCCGAGTATATCTAGCCCATGACTGTACATCTCTTTCTCAACAACCAGTGTTTTCCCAGGATTCAGGAGTCCTCTAACGTTCCAAGTACCTATTTTGGATTTGTTCCGTAAAGTTTCTCCAGTCGCATATTTTCCACATGATGCCTGGTGAGTCACATGCATGTGGCCAGTAGCCAATTTCACACCGTGAGACCTGGAACCTCGAAGGCGCCGGGTGTCAGCCGGAGAGTCAGACTTCTTCACACTTTTATTTTTGTACATCATAGTTATCTTGGGAGAATACTGCAGTGGATTCCCACTTCCTTCTACAGCGCAGTAAATGTTTTGACATCTTATACTGGCAGAGCTGCTGCCCACTACCAGGGATTTATTATAGAGTTTCCTTCTCTGTCAAAGATGATACGGTACCTTTGAAAACCGGGTTGTGCTTTTGTTAAGCGGCGGCACTTACTCGCCGCTGACCTGAGACCGTCATAGTGTTGTGTGACATTTTATAGAGTGAAACTTACCACGGATTCACTCATCACCACTCTTATCTCAGCGCTCCTTGTCCAGGACCACCATGTCGCCATGGCAGTTGACTGCAAGAGTCGTTCCCCTATTTGCAACTTGGGGACCTGAGCGGTTGCATGGAGCTCTGCTCTGAGCTTATTAATTACTCCGTGCGGACGGACGTGTGTTTCCATTTATGATATATTTACATATATAGACAGTTTATTCACAATCATAATATTTATGAAATTAGTACCAAACAATAACGTTAACGTTGAGTACAAGTATCCAATATCAAATATTAAATTATCAAAACTAAATATTAAATAATTCAACACTCAATATTAAATAATCAATTATGAAATAATTCAACACTCAACATTAAATAATCAATTATGAAATAATTCAACATTAAATATCAAACCATTCACTCAATATTTTAATACTATAGTTTAATTATGCAATGTTCTACATATTTTGTCATGTTATAGCCTTTATTCTTTTCTTTTTCATTTGTTGTCCTTATATTTATCTTTTTCATTTTTTTTAAATCTTTGTAAAAATCTGTTATTGGACTCGGATGTTACATATATTATATATTTACTGTTTGTTTTTTATACATATCTATGTACATCCCGTTGTCTGTTGATTTTTCAATAAAAAAAATAAAAAATAAATAAAATGAAATAAAACCTGTAGTTATTTATGCCCCTTCTCTCTATCACTGTGAATAAATAAATGATTTTAATAACGCGAAAAATTTATTATAGAGATTAAGTTAATTAAGGCTAAGTTAGAGGGATTGATAGATACCCAAAGATTCCCAGGCAAAGCCGGGCACTGCAAACTAGAAAAAATATATAATATTAAACTAGTGATTTTACCCGGCTTCGCTCGGTATTATTTGTAATATAAACCGCTTAAACATGACTAAACATTTTATTTAATTTATTTGAATATTCATTTGTTCTTTTTTTATTAAATTGAATGTCACGGATTCTATAAACCAACAATAGTTATGTACATACATACAAAGTCTCTCTCAATATTTAATAGATATTTACCTGGTATGTATGTAGAATAGTATGATAAAATCGTTCATTATGAATAAAACAAAGCATAGCTATACGTAAATTATAATATAATATTACTTAACGTTAATTGTCACAAATGAAATTTACGATTTGCGACAACGACAACAATAATAACACCAAAGCTGACGAAATGCAAAATTCGCTTAGGAAATGGCCATTTCCCAATGTTTTACGCGATTTCGGCAAATGTGTCAAAATGTTATTATAATAACTGTTTAGACGGGGGGTGTGTTAAAATTTGCGGTTCGGCAGAATTAGCGCAAGACCTCTTTGAAGATGGGATGGCACGAGAAAATTGAATTATTTTTAATTTGTCCGGTACACGTGTAACAGTCAACGTCCCGCCGAGATGGGCGAAAAGTGATTGAATAACGTGTGAATTTTCATTTGAATTTTTCCGCCGGAAACAATGGTCCTTTCATTCGAATTGAAGCGGCTTTGGGAGGTATTATAATATGATACATAATATGTTTTGGCATACTTTTTGCGCGACGATGCTGGCCTGTTGGTGATTATTTTAAAACTGGTTCAAAATTATCATATTCCGTTCGCATAATATTTTCGGTTTCAACAAAATGAATTTGATTGAAGAAGCGTTGATAAAACTAGTTCCTATCGTAGAAATATTCTAATATTGAATGGAAATATTCTAATATTGAAATGAGTGAAATTTACTAATTTTGGACATTTACAGTTTATGTTTAGCACCGAGAGGTTATCGGATTCGATCCCGTGCTAATCCGCGCTACTTTAGTATGCGATCTACCTTTGAATCGCAGATGACTATTTTTTTTATTTGTAACGTAGCAACGACCTGTTTATTATAAGTTATTACAGTTGACTATTTGTTGTCGGTAATTGGATTATTAGTCACATTGCGTTGGTCACAAAGACAATTTTTGGTATGAAAACCGCTTATGCGGAATATTTGGCACTGGAGTTTTCGTTAGTATGATAATTATCGTTAGTATGATGGACTTTTCAGCTGCCAGATGTTCCGTTATAGATATTTTAGTGCCTTTGGGGGAGCGCTTTGTGACCAATGATCACCGAACCAATGTTGTCAGCATTTCTATCAAAATATCGTCAGCAGCGAAGAAAATACCGACCCTAACAACCCAATCTTAAATGAATAGAACCAACCCTAACTTAACCTAACCTAACCTGACCATTAAATAAATAGGTGTTGGCCAATCAATATTTTCACAAAAAAAACATATCTTAGCATCCAACACCTATTTATTTAAGAGTCAGGTTAGGTTAGGTTAAGTTAGGGTTGGCCCTATTCATTTAAGATTAGGTTCTTAGGGTCGGTATTATTCAGTCTAACTGTCACACATTAGAACTGAGACAGTGAGACAGCATATTAAAATAAAAACGTGAAGGTAGATCGCATACTAAAGTAGATATGTGAAGGTAGACCGCATACTAAAGTAGCACCTGCGTATCTTTAACGCTGCTGGTCAGACTTGGATATTTGTGACTCCAAGTCAATCGTTTCCTATCAGAGTTTGCCAATTTATACGATTTCATTATTGAAACGGTTCCTCCATCAAATTGGCAAAAAACATCCCATCCGCTTGTCTAGGAACGCGCATTGGGGTTTACCTGTTAGGCCTTCCTGGTATACATATATCTATGTAAAATAAATTTAAAAAAAATTGTTTCGCAATGAAAATTTAGCATGAAATTTTGCAACTACAGAATGAAAAGTTTTGTTTTCATTACAATTGATATTGAATTGTATATTATGTATATGTATATACGCTTTTATTTAATTCCGCTGTTATTATCTAGTGACACTCTTTTCAATTGATACTTCTGGTAAAGCATAATCAATTCAAATATTTTGAAGCGTACCTAATACTATCCTATCTAAAAATATCTCACTTAAACACAATAAGAAAAAAAATGACACGTTCGGTGACTGAAATTATAGGTAATTCAATATGATGACTCACTGCTGACGGCACTAAAATAGTCGTTGACATTCGCAAACTCTTATTATGCTAATTAAGTGTTGATTTCAACAACGACTCCATTAGAAGACACCAATCTATGTATGTATGAACACACAAAAATCACATCAAACATGTCCATAAAAGGCGTAACCATTCAAAATGTAAAACTAAGATTACCTTCGATATTTATAACAATTCAAAATAAATTACATACAAATATGCAACTTTATCCTTGCATATATTTTATTTCAATCAATCGTGCACACTCATCTTAACAGATTGTTCCAAAGCGACGAGTGTGAGTGTATACAGATTAAAAATTATTAATTATTATATATACAGGTATACACCCATATATTTACATTAAACACGACATATATGTATGGTCAAACATTGGGGAGAAGTATCGTAAGTATTATACAAGGCAAATAAATACATGCATCGATCCACAGAGACATCTATGAACAAATTTGCAGCATCAGCGAAATTAGAGATGCTGATTTTTAATGGGTAAAGGTTGCCAATTTTCAATTAAAATCAGATAAGTTGGCAAAGTCTGATAGGAAATGATCGACCTGGAGTCACATATCCGAGGTCTGGCCAGCAGCTGCCGGCGGGATTGAACCCGTGACCACTTTGTTCGAAAGCATTATATGCTAACCACTAATATTATATATGATGCTGGTTAAATCTAATGTATTATTGCGTAGGGGTGGGTGGAGGATCCAAGTAAAGGCCAACAGTCGTTTCACAGCATTTATTGATGATTAAGGAGATACACGCACTGGCAGTGCTCAGTCCAGAATGACATGATATCGCCTACGTACCGCCTTATAAGGGGTAGATCTCTCAGGACGTCTAATCTGTTTACCTACTGTATAGTCACGTATTCGGATATGTATTCCCACGGTATGAGAAGTGCAATCATTGTTTAGCTTACTTGCACTTAGCCTGTCGCTAATCCTTGAAACCACTTATACCAGTCGCACGGTATGCACTTAGTTAATCCGTTAACAGATATCCGTTAAACAGATAATCCTTGAACGGTCACAGTCTCTGGGATTCTATTCGCTTAATCCGCGGCGTACGTAACAATATAATTTCGAAAGAGACTTTGTATGTATGATTGTTTGCTTGGGTCGTAGAATCCGTGACGTTCAATTTAATAAGAAAACAAATGAATATTCAAATAAATTTAAATAAAATAAAACTATTCAAATACATTGAATACAATGTTAACTATTATATAGGCCATGGTTAAGCGGTTTATATTATAAATACCGAGCAAAGCCGGGTAAAAACACTAGTATAATACATATAATATTGTAAGTGTTTTGTAAACAATCCTGCTAGTCGTTTGAGCATTTATTTTATCCATCTTTTCAGCCACACGACCCATCCATTGCCAATTTTGTCATCATCAACTTACCCATACGATTCAATTTCTGTCTCTCCCCAATATACCGATCGTGCATCGTTCCATACTTGTCAATGATTAGTATTAATTTATTTAATGAATGCAATTAATGATATTTCGATCAAAAAACTGAAATATTTTTGTAACTTTTTTTTAGGTTCGGGTTTATTTGCAGGAATTGGGTGTAAAGACATTAACATGGCCTGGGAATAGTACCGATTTTAGCCCTATTGAAAATTTATGGATGGCTATTAAATATAGGATTAGTAAAACAAATGTGTATAGCCATCAATCATTTAAAGAGACCATTGAAAAAGTATGGTATGAAGACTTCCCCATCGACATTTTAAGAAACTTAATAGATTCTATGCCTAACCGTATAAAAACGGTCATAACATTAAAAGGAGCCGCAACAAAATATTAATTAAGTTTTTATAAGTTGTAAATAATACAATGTGACTAATAAAATTAAAAGTTTACGCTCAACTGTGTTTTTTCATTCAAAATTTCATTCAACTGTGGAGACTGCGTTTGGTCATAAAAACCGGCTCGGACTAAAATTCTCCCTACCTTTTTTGTTGTTGTTTCTTTTCTTAACGATTGTCGTTAAAATAAAGCACTATGATATAATCTACCATTTTAATGACTTTGGGTGGGTGCTTATTTTATTTAAGATCACTGAAATTTCACGCAAAATCACATTTTTCTATGGTGTTCCGGTTTCCGAAACCGCGACTGTATAATACATAGTACCGTTTACCATGCACCCTTTTTTTATCTTTCGATTTTCGATCTTTGCCTTCTGATATTTGCTTTTTCGACCTTTTCACTTTCGGTCCCGCGAGGTAGACCCGTACATAGTCATCGCACGGAAAAGACCAAATTTCAGCAGTAATTTTCAGAAGGTCTTTGCACTAAGGTTGTTAAATTTTAAAATACATTCCATTAGCACGTATCCTCAATAACAATACCTAATATTTAAATTTTGCTTGTAACACTAGTATCGTGCTAAAAAAAAATTAAAAAGGAATTCGGCATTGTCAGTTCACGTCATCGGCTGTGAGTCGCAACTGAAAACGCGTCAAACTTTCACCGACTCGCGGCGGGAAAACTCTCGCTTTTTAGGCGAGAGCGCACGCTGGCCAAAATTTCCCACCCCTGCCGGATCTCACTCTTCCTCTTCCTCCGGCCGATGGACCGCGATAGAAAGAAGAAGAGAAGTGGCAGAAGAAGAAGACACGTGAGCCGCTTATCTCGATGGCTCATCGGCGCTATTGACCGCGCCTCCATTGTCGACGGTTCACGCGCGCCACAGACGCCAATTACCATTTCTATGAAATGTGACGCCGTAACATTCTGTTTGTTATAATGTAACCATTCAAATGCGGACACTTCTAAAAACGAGCTGTAAACTGGAAAGGTTGCACTATCACACCGGGTGAACGTTTGTTTGATCGTGCCAAAAATATTCACTTTTACCGACAACGACTTGTCGTGTGAAGACTATTGAAGAGGAATCCTTCTCGCGAAGAGCGTTACGTGGAACAAATTCACATTCAAACTCTAGTTTACATATGCACTATTTGATGTCAGTCGTTTAAGTATAGAATCGAATCTAATTGTTACAATAATTAAATAGTTGAATAGTTAGTTGTAACCAGCAGCGTGGTCTAGTGGTGAATGTTGAATGATTTCGTACTTGATGTTACGAGTTCGATTCACCGCTAAGTCTCGCTGTTGGCCCGACCTTGATTTGTCTAGGTCGATCGTTTCTTATCAGAATTTGCCAATTTTTCTGATTTTCATTGAAACGATTCCTGTAAAATTGGCGTTTCCTTCCCAATTTTCTGTTGCGAACCTTTAGTTATTGTTATATCTTAGGTTTCGCCATATTGCTCACCATAGATGTCTCTGTGGTTGTTTATCGAATATAAAATTCGTATTGTTACATGAAAGTTATTCATCGTTATTTATCGTATTAATACGATGTTTGTTATATATGTATACTGACCATAGATGTCAGATATTTAGATTTACATGTATCTATGTAATAATTATGTGGACCAGGAAGGCGCATTTGCGGTTTACTTGTTAAGCCTTCCTGGTATATTTGTATATATGTATGTAAATAAAAAATAAAAATAAAATAAATAATGGAATTGTGTATTTACTAGTTTAGTAGGAAAGTTAGTTGTAATCGGCAACTGCGACGGGAGACCTTAATACGGGTGACCGTGAAAAAGTCTAAAATATTGGTTTATCATACATACATATGAAAAACGGTTATATGTATATCAGTGGCGTGCGGTAAAACTCTCTCTCCCCCCGTCGTACATCCTTACTTAATTTGCGCGAGCAGGATACAACAGGAACAAGAGGAACAGCCTTTCCTCCCTTACCCTGCGCGCGCATATTAAACAAGGCTGTATGAGATAATTTCAACGCGTGCCACTGATATATATTATATATACATAGTACCGTTTACCATGCACCCTTTTTTTTTTGATCTTTCGACTCAAGATCTTTCGATTTTCGATCTTTGCCTTCAGATATTTGCTTTTTCGACCTTTTTACTTTCAGTGCCGTGAGGTAGACCCGATTTATACATATATTTGCAACATGGAAAAACAAATAAAATCAAATTATTTTGTGTACGTTTCAAAGATTGAATGACCGCATGCGACTCATATACCCTTTCAAATGACTTTGAGAAAATACCGTTTTAATTGGCTTAATATTTGTATGCTTAAATTTTTAGTCAAGTTAATAACATTAGTGCAAAGCTTGGATTTCCATTGGGAATGTTTTGATTGATTGATCCATTTATATTTCCATTTTATACTTGTCGATATATTATTTATAATTATAGATATTAATGATAATTATTCTCTTCTTTTTTTTTTTAATATTGATATCACTATATTGTATACTTGCTATTTTTATTTATTTATTTATTTAATAGTTTTGGACCATTGTGGCATTACAGGAAGAACCCAATGCGCCACAATGGCCTACATTTGAAAAAGATATAAAAACATGATATAAAAACAAGTAAACTGTAAATAAAGGAAAAAAGCAAAAGCAGAAAACATGGTAAAATAAAATAATAAAAAAAAGTAACAAAAGGAAAATAATACATCATTCAGAGAGAAAATAAAAATAACAAAAGTGTAAAAATTAAAAATAAAATCCATAAATCCCATTCTTTGTTTACACTGAGCAAAATTAAAATAGTATATAAAAATGTACAAAAGAGAAAGAAAAAATAAAATAAAATAAAACAAAATATGAATAAAAAATATAATCACAGCGAGGCCCAAATGGAAGAGAGTAGATTAAGATTCCACTCATTCATCACATTCAAATTAAGAAAGTAATGATGAGCGCAGGTTACCAGATAAATATGTTAAGATAATATCCGACAATCTACGCTCCCCAAGGTGGAAAATATCACATTCAGGGACAGCAGCAACGATTTCATTGAGAAGTCGAATAGCTCTTGGAATAGGAGCCATTCGAAAAAGAACTGTGCGAGCAGCAGGTACAACCATCAAATGATGATGTCTACCACGCACATAATTATTAGGGACATAAAGTCCCAACTGTTCCAGCAACAACGGGCATGACGTATTACCACGCAATAGCTGGAGAACGAAACGAATTAACGAGAAGTTTCTCCGAAGTTCAAGGGAATTATACCCAAGCATGCCCAAAAGGAAAGGAGTAGGATAGAGATATGGGTAGTACCCATACTCTTTCTTATAAAGAAAACGCACATCTACGTTTATATCTACGCACATACATATTTTATTTTATTTTAACATATAAATTTATTTTATATATGTATGTATGTCCTTCTTTATGTATATTATATTATGTTATTTGTAAAAATCTCTTATGTAATTGGACTCAGGTGTTATTTTGTTTCTCTTTATTTTTATGCATTTATACATCTGTTGTCTGTTGATTTTTCAATAAATAAAATAAAAATAAAGCTTATATGCCAACAATGATGCTCTTATTTTCCACTAATCGATAGCTTTTAGATTTTAGATCTTTCATTGTCAACTAGAGCAAGTACTCAGTGCCGTAACTAGATAAATTTGGCCAGTATGCAAAAGTTATAATATTTTCAAATTAATTGATTAATTAAAGATTTGGTCATTTCGTTTCAACTTACTGTGACTCAATATTATATTATACTTTCATTTGTGTCATGTATTTATTTTATGAATACATTTCCGATATTGCATTATATTATAAAATATTCTCATTGTCATTCACGACTGTTGAATCGTGGTTTCGAAGATCCAAAACATTCATTGTCAAATTTAACACGGGTCGTGGTCGAAGCGGTCATTCATCAGCCGGTGTACGACGGAGGCTTTCGAGGAGCCACCTCGGGTCAATGTTTTGCCGAAAAGAAAAGCCGACCGGCCAACATCGGACGAGAGCTGACACTTTCTTCTGGTGATTCGTGGCCCACCTTTGACCCCATCAATCTTTATGGTTACGTCGATAGCGATCCGATCACGAGGAACATCGGACACAGTTAATTACAGCCGTAGGTCACATTTTGCCAAACTGTTATTAACAAACTGCAAAAGCTGAACACTAATAATGCACTACTCTGACTTTGATGACTACAAATTGACCCCTTCATACTTATTATATAGTACAAACGCTGCGGAAAACCCAGAACAATATTTGAGAATAGAAAAATTCTTACACATATTAAAACTGCATTATTTTATATCTTTTACAAATCACAAAATATGATAATAGAAGCCTTACATCACATCTCATGTTTTACAGTTTGTCTCTTAACCAAAAGGTAATTAGTCTCTTCCTACTTGATTCAATATTATCGATAGTCGACCATTACTCTACTTTCACCGCGGGTAACAAAAGTGCAGAGACCATTTACAAGTATCATCAGCTCATCGGTAGACAATACGCCCGGTTATTTTGCAAATCAAGTTGTATAACCAGAGCACTGTAACAAGTAGATTGTATAGTCTTCGTATAATACATACCTAATCAGTGGGCAGGCTTGCGGATATCACAAGTTCCAAAATACCACAATATGTAATTAACAGGCTTTTATCTTAAGGCTTCAATCTTCTTCTCCAACTACCACGAAAAAGATACGTAGTAGTGCATCTCTTAAATTACATTACCTGAGTATATCTTATAAGGTTAAAACTATACAATAAAGACGCTTGTTAAATTTTATGTTATAAAACTAACAAAAACATTTGGTTCATTTTCCTTGAGGCCTTCCTTTCTGTATATTCTTAATGCTGGGCCAGCATTTGGCAGCATTGCTGGCTCCAAGCATTGATCATCGACGTCCAAAATCGCATATGGATAAAATATTCTGGCGAAATAGCCTAACGAATTCTGTTTGGCTCAAATATGTTGTGATGTTTGTCATCGATAACCTACATATGTGTGCTGTTATAATGCATCATTAAACTTAGTAAAACACACCTCATCTAATCAGCATCAGCAACTCTACGTACCTCTGCCTTTTGAAGATGAAGAAATCCTGGTAATGTGTGTGCAAAGTACACACTATAATCTTCAACTTAAGTATCATATCAAAAATCAATTATTTTTGTTTTCTAGTAACCCCTTGAGTGCCGACGTCTTTTCTGTTGAAAGCCCGCCACGCTGAAAATTTCGCCAACATTTCTAACTAGAATTATTTAGAAATCCAATAGAAAGCAGGTATAAAAATTGTAGCTAATCCAAACAAACCCTAGTTAACTACCGCCGAGGATTTTGAGTTTTGTAAAGGTGTGTTTAGACTCTCTAATATATCTTGCAACAATATAAAATAACATAAGAAGTCTATCTATCGATAAATTCTGCTATGGTTATAAATTCAGGAATTCCAGTGTAAACCAGTTTTTATAAACATGGACATGGATTACACGACCCATGTTCAATGCATTTTTTTTTCAATGCTACCTGTAAAGGCTTAAGAGGGTAGTATTCTTGTTTATTTTTTACATACTCGAAAAACAAGGCCTATCGGCGTATTTTAAGCTCATGGACTTGTTGGCAAAACGCCAATCGGCGTTGGTCAGCATTCAAAGGGTTAAAATGTAAAATTATGATTGGGATTAAATTTAAAACAACGGTAATTCTCTTCTACATTTATTAATGTTGACCATAAGTAATCTTTACATGTGTATTTTGTTATCAGCACATTCTATACAGAGCAAGACGACATGTATATTTGAATCAACCAACTCGCACAATGTTTCTCATTGTTCCCCTAGACATTTTGTATTTTGCTCAAGCGTTTATTTGAATATACATATATATGTCCATAATACATAAATATGATTTCACTATTGCTACTTATCTCATATTGTCTTAATTTAACATTAGTGTTTTTTTTTTATTCTTCAAAATTCATAACAGCAATTATTTTTTGTTTAAATAAATTTTCTCTTCGATAGTTTAACGCATTCAACTTTTGATAATATATGTTTTTTTTTTCAATTTTAATCATTTCATTATATTTAATGTTTTTCAATATGTATAATAAGACTTGAAACGTCTCGTCGTTGCCAACTCGGAGACAGTTTGAAGTTGAGAACTAACGACTAATAAAAAAATAATAATAGTAAAACGGTACTCAACATTCTCATTATCCGTAGCTTATCAACTTATTCATATAATACACTTCAAAAAAATAATCAATCTATGCAGTCAGAATAAAAATAACTTCAATTAGCTTAAAAAAATAATATTTATATCAATATGGACTTGTCAAAAAGAAAAACAATAACTATTATTCAATCCTTATGACCAAATTTAATCTGGCATACTCCACGTTAACAAACGTCATAGTTCTTAACACAATTTTCATATCATACAACATTCAAATTCCCGTGTGCACCGACCCGATATCCTCAATGTACAACTCGATACCAGAAAATTCACCCAAAAATACAATAAAACATGATCATGCTCTTAAAACTGGAAAAAAATGTAATAGATTGCATTTAAGTATTAAACATGACAGAATAAACATTTTTCTCGCTATATAAACACACCTTCAAAATGATCGAGCAAATATCATTTTTTTATTCACATCTTATTTGATACAAATTCATATTATATATTACAACATTAATAATATTGTTATTATTAAAAATATTCAGCAAGATAAATAGTAACATATATTCTCAATAATTAACTATTATATAATATGTGTATGAAAAGTTTACGGTATTTTTCTTGTTGGATATAAAAAAAATCCTTCTATTAAAATAAATCACTGAGAAAATATACATACATCATCGTGATGATTCAGGTCTATCCTAACACCGTCTATCATCGCCACAATAATTTGTACACTGCTGAGTTTATTATTCTTGCCGAACAAAATATGCTATTTTATTAGACCAAAAATAAATAAATTTCACTAGCAAACGAAACGAAATCATTCCGTCAAAGTATTTTTAATTCATACGAAATACATTTCAACTTATTGTTTATACATTAATTTGTAACAAGCGAAACAAAATTAAGAAATGTAAATATTATAGACGTATGACATATATAATCTTATTATTTTGTAATATTCAACATTTTTCAATAGGAATAAAAAGCCACAATAAATATTTTTTTATATAATATATGTATACTAGAGCAGATTATTTCTATCACGATTCTCCTTTATAATTAATACATTCATTTTTTTAACATTTAAATAAGCTAATGGAATATTACTACGTATGATAATATCAGAGAACTTTTATCTATCTATCTAATCGATGGAAATGTGGAAGGTTTGCAGTCCAAAATAAAGTTTTTTTAATTTTTAATATATAAACTTTATTATTGAAACAACTTAAGAATTCGTTAAAATTAATTAAATAAAAATATATGTATGACTAAAAGCGATTGCGAGACTTCATATCTAATTTGTAACTATAGAAAAAAAAAATTTAAAATAGACATTTAAAAAAATCTCACAATTTTATTAACTTTGGATAATCTCGATTTATTTTTTTCAATATTTTTTGATTACTGACTCACGTTCACGCACTCACTAATTCTATGTCTGAATAACATAAAGAAAGATATAAAAGTTTTGTACCTTTATAATCAGGATAACAAAAATACTGCAAACTAAGATCATCACACACGTTCACGGCTGGTGTGAAATTTTCAGACAAATCCCAAAAGAGATCCGAGCTATTCTAAACATTTTATTTATTGAAATTGTGCCAAACTCGATTTAAAGTGTGTTAGTACATTAGCCGTAACGTACATACATGCAGACAAATTACACCTATGCATGGAACGTTTTAAAATTTTACGATCGACTGATAAATCAATTTAAAACAAATATATATTTTCAACAACTCATGACTTACATATGTATATTACATAATAATGTATAAAATAAAATAAAAATTCATGACATAAGCACATTGCCCTTCCGTTTCAAAAATAATATAAATTTATACATTGAAATTAATAAATCAAAATACAGTTCGCACTTAAAGTCTTATTCAAAAAGGAAATGATGACAATGAATCTTCCACTGATTCCAAAAGACGTAGATTGTTGTGATGATTTCCATTATATACAAAATACATTTCATTAATTCCATTTAATATCCTGAAAAAATAAACAAACTATAGTGGACAATTTTATGCATTCAAAATTACATATAAAACGAGTAAACGAATACAATTATGTATATATTAAAACAACAATGATAGCGAGTTATAAATTAATAATAAAAATGTTTCCATCACCAGTGTGAATAGATAAACAAGAACGTTCGTATACATATACAGTAACGTATTATTTTATATATATATGGAATATACTTTTATTCATACGTACATTAAGAAACAGACGGCTGTGCAATACGTTGGATAGGCGTACATATCGTATCGGCTTGCAGATTATTTAAATATACAAACGGAGATGAGGGGGAGTAGGTGTGGGGTAAGGATAGTAGGTATTTTATAATAATATATGATGAGGGGGGCAGCTGTGAAGCGGTTATGAATTTGTTAGATCCTACAGAGCCCCGAAAGGATCTAACGGGATGGTGGGCTGCGCGGTGGGTGGCGGAGGACGGGCCGGAGCGCCCCCGAGCGCGGCTGCTCCAGGCGACTGCTGCGGTTGCTGTTGCTGTTGTTGTGCCCCCGAATGCATCCCCGACACCACGATAAATATGCATAGGATAGATATACAAGTTGATTAGTAAAAATGTGTGCAATTTAGTTGAAGAGAATTTTAAGTTTTTAATTCGTAAATACAAAATTAAAATTCGATTGCGATTTAAATCTAAAAGGACTCTTGTTTAATCATGTAGTTATTAGAAAATAAATTTCCCCCCCCTGTAAGTGATATATTCTACAGTTGGCAGTATTGGAATAATTAACAGCAGTGAATAAGTTGGTAGCACTGATGCGCCAATTCAGTTTCTAAATCTTTGCCAGTATATAATAGATCAATTTTAAAGTTTGTAATTGATAAGCTCAATTTATAATTCAGGCAATAGTATAGACAAAGTAAATACAGGAAACTTAACAGTTGTTAGCCGTGCTAAGGTTTTTGGCCACTTGAATTTTAAAGTTAATAAAAAGAGGTTTGTAATAAAAATAAGAACCACGGATATGAATAATTACACTGAGCAACAAAAAATCACGTTTTTTACTTACCAAAATGAAGACTAATCAATCATTACTAAGTTTGACTCATTAAATTCGGATATAGCATGATTTGATATGATTTTTGTTGGCCTCTTCTAGTTTATATATAAAAAAGACTTTTGGCTTTAGAAAGCACTTATACACTTTTGGCACAGCGATACTAGATTTTGAGTTTAAGACTGCAAAAGCCAGAAATCTGTAAAAATTCCTTTTTTAGGGCGAAAACACAGAGATGAACGGCACAGCATGCGGTCTTGGCTTTGAGTCAAGAAAAGGCGTTCCCAGTTAATTGTTAATTCGTACGATCTTATTATTTGACAAGTTTCTTTTACATTTCTTCAAATATGGGATCAATCACTGTCAAGCTTATATCAATACAAGGACAAAATTACACCGAAAACACTCCAGGGGGTGATTTTTGGGGCTGTATGCCATGAGGGATGCAGCATTTCTTTCGCATGTTTAAAAGTATCTAAAAAAAACCACGTGTCATGTGCCTCTCTGTGTGATTTCGCCCTTAAGGCTTATATCTCATAAACGAGAAGAAGTCAACAAAAATCATTGCCATATTCGAATTTAGTGGGTCAAACTTAGTATAGATTAGTCATTTTTTTTATTGCTCAATGTTATTAAATAATTTTTATGCCCTGTAATATATGTACACTTGATCACTATTAACCGATAGCAATATATAAATTTAAAATCAATTGGCGTTAATGTATTATTTTATTTTGTATTAAAAATTTGAATTTTAACAAATTAATTCAAAATTTCATATAAATTATTATCACCATAGAAATCTTTTTTTTTATTTAACAACGTCCTTTTATATATGAATCACAGAATCAATTTATTGATTAAATACAGTTAAATAATATTTACAGATCCACAAAATTTCCATGATCAAAAAATCGAATATAATTTATGTACAAATTTAATATAATAATTGTAGTTAATCAATAAACTTCCCTTTTAGAATAATAAAAATCTAACGACTTATAACACAGAGTGATCAATCTACATAGAAAAATAATAAGTGCTTGTGAAAATTGAAACAGTACAACTATATGTGGGTTTTTAAGCACATAAGCTGCGTCAAAATAATACGAATGATACAAAATTATATATATGTACAAGACCATCAATCAAAATGGAACACTGCATTATAAACAAATTAAAGTTATACTCTCATTTACGGTTTCCATTTAAATTGATCGCCGATCATAAAAAGGTTTGATTTATAATTTATATCAAATCTATAAATGAACAAATAATAAGAAAGGTGATTAAATATTAATATATGCCACTTTAGTATGCGGTCTACCTTTGAATCGCAGTAGACTATTTTATTTTTATTTGTATCGTAGCAACGACCTGTTTATTATAATTTTTGTTTTTTATAAGGCCAACCCTAACTTAACCTAACCTAACCTGACCCTTAAATAAATAGGTGTTGGCTACTAAGACATATTTTTTTTAGTTTTATTTCATCAATATTTTCAAAAAAAAAAAACATATGTTAGCAGCCAACACCTATTTATTTAAGGGTCGGGTTAGGTTAGGTTTAGTTAGGGTTGTCCCTATTAATTTAAGATTGGGTTGTTAGGGTCGATATTATTCAGTATCCCTGTCACAAGCGAGAACTGAGACCGCATATTAAAGTAAAAACATGAAGGTAGATCGCATACTAAAGTATATATGTGAAGGTAGACCGCATACTAAAGTGGCACCTATTAATATTTGACTAATTGAAATTGTTCTGTTGGTTGAATTATTAAGTATGTATAATATTATAGATATGAAAAATTAAAATGAATAGAAAGTGAAACTCAAAATATGTAAAAGGACAGCGAGGACAATGAAACGAACATCAGTCAGAGTTAATATATAAATTATAGATAGATTTTGGTGCAATTTTTAAGTACACAATATATATAAGTATGTAAAATGTGACGATCACACAATATCATGCGCACTTTTAAAGCATTGGACAGGTGTGAAGGTCGGCAAGTATAACGGAAGAGAGTAACGGATCATTCACATATGCCGATTATATAAAATTTTTTGAATTATCGTGTTATTAAGTATTATTAGTTTTTTTTTGGATTTTATTTCCGATTTTAATTTTGCTTTCTCTGACTTACCATATTAAAATGGTGTTGGTTATGGAATGTATGGGACATGGGGGGTAACTGCATGCCTTGGCCCTGCAAAAACATAAAAAAGAAAAACAAAATGCGCATGCTCTTAGTAATACATATGTATTTTTGTTGCACATATCCTGTAAAACTATCATTTTTGTGTTATATTATGTATATAATTTTCTATGACCAATTTTTGTGTCGGTATAAAGCACGCTACTATTAAGCACAAATAGTGGTTTGACTAATTAATGTACTAATTTAAAGAAAAATCTAACTGATATTGAGCATGTATTGTTTTCAACTATTCTTTCAGTAGAACTGTGCTGTTCTTAACCCTTTGCCCGCGGCAATAAATATAGCGAACAAGCACTGTACGCGGCGGCACCTTTTTCGCGAATTTGGCAATCGAGTTTTCGACCTTAAATACAGATTTTAATATTTACTCAAGTAACCAGATATGTTAATTAACACATAAAGTATTATTTTAAACAATAAAATACATAATATATCTCGTAGTTTTGGATTAATTGTCAAATAATCATTCTTCATAATTGTATGAAGACGTGACGTGAAAATTAATTTTGACTGGTATATATTCATTTTAAGCAAATTGAATAGATGGCATTCAACTCTCAGTAATATATTCAACCAATTTTGAACCTTGAAACAGTTGAAATAGGCGCATATAAGCCTCAAAATCCCGTGCAAAGTTCAGAAATTCTATGGAACACAGCCGCGATGCAGACTTGCCACCCAAAGCTTCCATAGAAGACGGCCGCGGGCAAACGGTTAAGTGCAATAAAATTGCAATTGAACAACAAAACTCTACCGACATTATGATGATCTTTTCATGTATATTAAATTGTATTTTATCACATTTTATCAACATGCTACAAACATATTGAATACAATTATTCAAAATATACATTAATATATAAGATATATATGTATGCTAAATGTATTATGTATATTATGTATATTTACATTGAAAATAAATCAGGAAACAAACCATGCAAAAATTGACTGTACACATTAATACATTATAAACAATGCAATATAAATGAAAAACTTAATAGAAAACGACACATTGTAATAATTGTCATATTTTCATTTTTTTTTTTTTGTGTGAAAAAAAATATAAATATTATATTTACTATAATATAAAGTCAAAAATCAGGTAGTAATAAAATAATTATTGAGAAGAAAATTGGTTGATTTTACAAAAAGATATTTTGAAAGGAAGTAATAAATTAAAACATGACTATTATTATAAGTATTCAGTTTGAAAAATTAAAAATAAACACCAAACACATTTTAAAAATAAATTTTAAGACAATACCAGAAAAGAAAATGTGAAAATGTGGGTATAAAAGTGCAATACAACGAAAAAATTGACAGAATGTTGTTCGTACACAGTACAGAATACAATATGTGTAATATTCAATACCAAAATAACAATACAATACAGATTCGACATGTAATTGTGACGTGACAACCATAAATGACAGCAAAAAAAAATACAACATTCTCGCAATTTCCGAATTTATGTACACGACTATAGCATTTCCCAAAATGTGCATTACTCATAATATACAGATAATGTGTATTCGTAGATATGATTCGATAATAAGAATGAAGTTTCGATTTACATACGTTACATATTATTATTTAGTCTAGTAATGAAATTAATTTTGAAAAATGACAAGTCTCAATTCATCATACCATAGGTCTGTATCCGGCACCAGTCGTTGCCGCCATCGGCTGCGGACTCCAACCTACGGCTCCAGGTTTCGCTGCATTCTTCGGAGAGTTCCATTGAACGCCTCTAACAAAAACGAACAACACAACCGTATACTAAACATTCCCATGGACTAATCTCGGATTAGTATATGATATTACATCCGCAATTGTCACTCTTTGATTTTAAACATGGTGTCATCCAATAACCATAACAGCGAGTTTCAAACAAAACATTCTTCCACTGCAAAGTGTAGTTGCAAAAACTATTATTTTTACTAACCACAGCTCATGTAAATGGTTCAGTGATTATTCCGCACAAAGCGATCTCGCGCAAGCCACTAAAACGTCGATCGCGGAATATCTGACACCCGAAAATTCTATCAACCGAGAGTTCCCCACGCGAACTATCGAACGATTTTTCGGGCAATTATTGTCGTATGCGCGATCACAATGTGCGAAATAATCCATTTACTCATGTAAATATGTATGTATGTACTACTAGGGTTGCCACCTCAGACCCAGGTCTCATACGGAGATTGTGACAAAAAAATAATTTATTCATATAAATTATTATTAATAAAAAAAATCACATTTCCAAATTATATTTTATTTATTTATTGAAAAATCAACAGGCCTCAGATGTAGAAATTCATAAAAATAAAGAATAAATATAACAAAATAATATCTGAGCCCCAATTATAGATTTTTACAATATATAAACTAATAATTTCGAGTGAAAACACTTTAAAGAAAAATTATTTTTTACCAGCAGGTAAATCGAGCGATTTGATGGAAGCAATGATATTCTTGAGAAGGTACATACATACATATATATCATCATATAATTTATCGGCATGTAATTCTATGTATATTTACGTACTTTGCAGTATCTAAAAAATCTTCGTATTTCAAATTTTCTTACTTAAGATTAATTACTTTATTTTATCTGTTGTCTGTTGACTTCTCAATAAATAAATAAATAAATTATTGAAAAATATTTGAATAGGCTGTTTTCAAAATTATAAAATTTTACCAAGTAATCAATAGCCTTTTTGCATACCTTCTTTAAAACAAATACGTAACAAATTTTTGTACATGATATTTCACCAAACAATTCATACAAGAAATATGCGACTTTTTAGTCTTTTATACGCTTTGCATACAAGTTATGAATTTCCTTGACCATCAATACGGGAAGTTGTTCAAGTTTTGTTCAGATTAGTGTACGTAGATGATCTTCCAACTTGATTATTCACTTACCTGGAGTCGAATGGAACGCGAGGGCTCCTAAGATTGCTGTTGATAGTTGGAATTGTTTCGACAATAATAAATCAAAAAAAGGTTACATTCAAGATCCAGAGCACGCTAGTACTTTATTGTAATATTTTTTTCAAAATAATCCAATGCTGATCATTCAAAAACACATTGAAGAGATTAAGAAAATTTATGAAGACATTTTTACACAACATATTTCAGGAAATTTTGAAAAGGAAACCCACTGGATGACAATAATGCTATAATTACAAACATTTCAATCGAAGTGTGACTTTTGCTCGAAATTTTATATACAAATTTGGTATGTACACTTACTTGACAGCCTGCTGTGCGCTCTTGTTGATGGAAAGATTATTGGCAAGCAACGCTAGTGAAGAGTCCAAATCGCCGGTGAGCACTTTTCCCGATTGTTGAGCGGGTGCTGCGGTTCCTGTAAGCCCACCAGTGACAGCTTGAGCACCGACGGCACCACCGCCAGCCCCGGCTGGTCGCAGTACGTCCCCCATGCCATCAAAGCTTGCTGCCCCGCCAACAACCCAGCCAGCGACCAAAGCACATACAAACACACATTCCCAAAGCCAAATGAGACCACGAGCCTCAGGTGCGTGTCATGTTAGCAATGTTACTTGCGAGTGTGATGATTAGCAATTGATTGTTATTTTTTTTTAAATTATATCATAAAAATGCGGTACAAATCATATATAGGTAGGGGGGCTGGAGCGGCGGGGGAAAAAGAAGCCAATTGTATGGAACTATCGATCTTTTTTTTAAACGAAAACTATCATATTATAAAACAATTTTCGTTTAAATTTATATGATGTGATATAATGGAATTCATTTGGGGATGAAATACATGCATTTTAATAATATAATATTATTAATTATTATTATAAATATTATGAGAGAGTAATTGCTTAAATTCAACGCACCTACGATACGCCTACATTACGTAATATATTTTAAGCTTATTGTGTAGACATTTATATCATATAATAGATATATTATTAAAAACAGCTTGATACATTTGATACGATAATATGAAAGTATGATGTGATTACAATATGTAATATAAATAAATTTCATAAAATTAAATAAATTTAACACCACAAACAATGTTACAAATAAATAAATAAAAAAACACACGAAATTTAAATTAAAATTTTCAATGACATGCAACGTCAAAAACAAAAACGATAACGGTTATTATTATATAAAGCAAACACTGAAAATATTGATTATTATAAACAAAAAACAAATCAAAACGATCACAATCAACAAAACACCTCTCACAATGTTAAGAAAGAACGCATTAGTGATAAAAATTGCATCCACTGTTTTGAAATTAATTTTAAATTGAACTTACTTTATATAGTATATTTATATTTATGAATAGAAATATGTAATACTACTGCAATATTATATTTCGATTATTTTTAAAGTTGATATGAAGATGGATATACTTTTAATCGTGATAGAATCTATCTAATAATGAATATATTATATACGTGGAATGCAAAAAATAAAAGACAAAAACGAAAAAAACTACTAGTATATCAAGCGGGCTTAGAAAAGCATACTAAAGAATCCTAGATTCTAAAATTTCAAGCAAATTGCAACATCATCAGTGACGTTCAAATCACAAACCCATTTGTGATACTGGCTGTTGCTGTTTGGCCGGTGAGCCGAATTGCTGCGAGGACATGGATAGGGATTGCTGTGGAGGTTGTTTGGATGGAGAGCCACCGAGAGCCATTCTGATAGTGTCATTGAGGTCATCGAGAGCGGATTTGGGTTGGGGGGGAACGGCGGGACGAGACGGGGAGCCTCCGCTCATCGGCAGAGTCTCCCCCATGAAGGGATTGACCAGTGTTCCAGCAGCTGCTTGCACACAACATGGAAAATTTCGATATAGCCAAACATCGTTCTGTATAAATGTCATATTACTAATTTTGAACACGACTTATATCACATTCGAAATAACCGATTATTATTTTATTAAATATTAATATATAAAGTGAGTTAATAAATTTTGGTTAGTATAATAGATGTGGGTGATTTAAATGCAATTATTTAAGTTTCATTATTATACAACATAAACATCATGCTCGGTGAGTACACACATATCGATATATAATATGTATATTATTCAATTTCCATATAGCATTGAATAAAAGTTGCATTATTATTTTATATTTTTTAGTTATAAACACACACCATTCCGATTCAATGCAAAAGTTAAAAAGTAAAGTGGATTTTGTTAAAACATTCTAACTGTAAATAATAATAATAAGAGTAAACTAGCAAGATAACCAAGCCCCATAGTCGTAAACATGCCAAATAATAAATCAATGAACATATTTACATTCTAACTGAATCCAATATAAAAATATCAAAATGAGTGGTGTTAAAATTCAATTTGAAAAATATTTAAACAATACCTATAAAAAATGTAACAGGCATACATTTAAAAATCGACAATATCGCATCCTCCAGAACACAAAGGTGACATGTCCACTATTTACTATGTTTCGTTGTTTTAATGATTGTAAAATAAATAGAACATAGAATACACATACATAAATTACACTATACAACAAATTTCCATTTTATTTAGACAAAACAAAGCAGCAAAATACACTAAGCACGAATATGACATTGAAATTTCACCATTTGATAAGACTTCTAATATATTTTATAGTATTGAGCATTGTATAGTTAGTTACCTACATAACTTAAAATATCATAAATCTTGATATTTATATTTAAATTCTTAAGTTTGTTTCAGTGTATTGTTTCCATATATAATACATGTGTATTAGGGAGTCCATCATCGGTAAACTGGTAAATTACCCAAAAGATAGCTCGGTAATTTATCGGTAAATCGTTACTTTTACTGGTAAATCAACAAAACATATTCGCTGCGTTTTATCACATTCCTCTCTTATATTTTATCATCTGGCAACACTGATACGACCGAGTGCTTCATCCAAGGTAAAAAAATATACCATAATGAAAATAATAGTAGAAGTTATAGAATGGATTTACAAGGAAGATCTAGTAAATCCATCAGTTTCAGATTCCGATGATGATATTCTATCCATCCATTGTTCCATCTAAGATTAATTATGTGTTATCAGTAAAAAAAAAAAGGCTTCAGTTGGCTTTTATAAATAAAACTGAAGTCAGTTTGGGAAACAAACCTTCCCAAAATAAAAAAAATAAAGAAATTTTGAGAAAGGAAATGACTTTTTTGATGAAATGAAATAAAGCTGAAAAAATTACTTGAAAATTTGATCATAACTATCGGACGATAGTGTAAATACATTGTTTTCTTCGCTGCTATTTCCTTAAATGACGAATAAAAATATGAATATTTTTTTAGTCCTTTATAAAATATTAATTTATTAAATAATTCATTACCACTCGTACCTTTTTTGGGCTATATATGTATCTTAGTATATAATAAATAACGTTTATTTGAGTTTATGTACATATTATTCAAGTAAAACATTTATTTATTCTTCCATTATTTGAATCATTTTGCAATTTAAAACAGTCACATTAATTTTTTCAACATGACACTATTTTTTCAACAATTCAGATTTGAACTATAATCATCAATTTTAATACTTTGTCTTACAGTCTGCTTGAAACTTAATGATTCAACAAATCCAGAAGGATTCGTAGGAATGACGATTTCTCACAAAATAATTAAAACACAATCGAAATGAAAAAATACATCTTAAAAGATACCTCACTGTCATTTGTACAAAATGTAATATTATTGCTATGTACGTATACGAAGCCTCCCTAATTCATTATGACATGTCACTTTTGTATTGCAAGGATACGATTATATGTATTATGAACTCTCGCTTATATACATACAAGCATATTTAAAACGTTAATAATTACACAATAATAAAAACTAGCACGATGATGTCTAGTAATTCGAATGATTTTAGTACGATTGAATTTTTCAATATACAGCGAGCTTTTCGATTATACCTGCTGGATCATTAGTCCCGAACACATTGCTGAAGTTCGAATCTGATACGAATGTATTATTTTGCGACGTCTGCGTGTGGTTCGCCGCTCCAAAGCCGTTCGTATTTCCCGTCATCCATGGGGGCTGAGAAGATGCCGGCGCCGTCGTGATCGGAGCCGAAGCTGCGTATAAAGAAAAGATTAATCAACGGTAAAAAAAAATGTCGAAACAATTGATTTATGCGAAAGACCAACATCCAAACATGTCCGCGAACGGATTTCCGAGTTGTAATAAATCATCGGAGGCTTTCGTGCCCTGCGCCGAGTCCGTTTGAGTGGCGGGTGCCGATCCGAATAAATCAACGATGGACTGTTGTTGACTTGGCGGTGGACCGGAACTGAGGAATGGATTTGTGGCCATAGCGGCAGAATTTGTCGGAGACTGAACCTTAGTCTGGAACGTATAGCGAATCAATAAATACATATATGAACTACAGGAACCAATTGTAGTTGCGATAAATATTCTGATAAAAGATAAGATTTAATGCAACAATTCCGTGGTCTGTTTATAAAGAGACGATTGTCAGATACACAATAGATATAACATGCTTATGAGATAGTGAATTCGGTTCAGCTGTTACATACAAGCATATTTAAAACGTTTATATTTAATACTTATAATTCAACATTTAAGTTTTAAACTTCTTTCCGAATTCATACAAAATATACGAGCTTATTTTTATCAAATAGTCTGAAGTTCTTCAATTCACTACATCTTAAAATATGTTGTAAGAAACTACACTGAGCAACAAAAAAAATTGCCAGAGCGGAGACTAACCAATCTTTACTACGTTTGACCCACGGAATTCGAATATGATAATGATTTTTGTTGTTTGGGTCTCTTTTACGAGATATGAGCGTTTAAAAAAATGCGCACTTTTTACAGATTTTTGACTTTTGCGGTCTTTAATTTAATTCCAATACTCACTTTGAGCACAGCAATACTAGATTTTGAATTAAAGACCACAAAAGCCAAAAATCTGTAAAAAGTGCGCATTTTTTTAAACGCTCATATCTCGTAAAGGAGACCCAAACAACAAAAATCATTATCATATTCGAATTCCGTGGGTAAAACTTAGTAAAGATTGGTTAGTCTCTGCTCTGGTAACTTAAAAACGTGATTTTTTGTTGCTCAGTGTTATCAATAGTTTAATTGGTATTAGAAATTAGAAATTATAAAGTCTATAATTCGAAAAACATAGAATAGGCTTGTAAAAAGCAATCAATCTTAATCACCTTCACTGTACATAGGAATTTACATACATGTGTATCATATTTGACATTAGTCCCTTTAAAACAAGAACATAGAATCACACATTCAATATGAAAATTCACCTTATATTGATTGAGAACGGCTTCTTCTTCCGCAAGTGCTTGCTGTTTAAGAACGTCATCGATGAACGCCGCTTGGCTTCCGTTGGTCGGATGCTGGTCGAGACGCGTTGATGCTGCGGCACTGCCAAATGAACTGCCAGTAGAGGAAAGGGCACCCATACCGTTTGCCACATTCTTTTGCGCACTTTTTAGATTCAACATTTTCAATTTATTGATTTAAAATTACCCCGAAAAAGAATATATTCGATTCGACGGGCGCAAAGATATGTTTCGACGATATGCAAAATATGGGATCAACGGGGATACGGTCAAATTGGAATTTATGTAACAGGAATGTGTGCCGATAAAGAAGCAATGTAAAAATAAACGAATGCATATTGAAAAATAATAGTATTGGTTTTAGCATGCAAAATCGGCGGAATGATCGGCATACAAGGTTGTTACATAAAGGAATAGACGAGGAATAGGATGAAAAAAAATATATAAAAATTAATAAGATTAACAACTACGAATTAAAAATGGGATTCGGTGATACTTCTACATATATCAAATTATAAGCAAGCGTGCGTTTAAAAAAAAATTAAATGTAATAATCAATTTAAAAATAATAAGGATGTTTTTCATTTTGGATAAATGTGGATGAAAATTATTACATTGAAAAATCGGATTAGAACTATAAAATCAAGATTAATTATAAATAAACAAAATTCAATTTAGAACAAGTAATGCTTAATGCAATGTATGATTTTTTATACACTATGATATTAAAACAATTTAAATTGTATACCTAGCGGTTTGTGTGGGTGTATTAGCGGCAGAGCCTTTTTTGCCTTCGAGACTGGCGAGATAGCTTTCGAGAGCATCCAAAAGACTGCTCGGAGCTTTGGTCAAATCTGGAATATCACCTTTATCAATGCCTACATTCTCTGCAACCTGTCAATTGAACGGTGATTAAAATAAACCCAATGGATAACTAAAGCTACGGGTGATGATTTTACCGTAAGTACCTTCAGGAACTCTCCAACACGATCCATTCGAATGAGGAACTTCTTGTACAGGTCGAGCGCGTCTCGACACTGTTTTTTATTCATATCAAAATATTTTTCGAGTAAATTAATAATACCATCATTGTAACAAGCGAACAGCCTGATCAAATCTCTGAACAGGAGTGTGAAGCACATATTGATAACACCGTTGGTCAGATCGTTCGCCGTGCAATCGAACTCTAGCAGCGAATCTAACTGAGCCTGAAGTACCGGTAGTGTTTTGAGTAATTTTTCAGCATTCATTGTACGAAGTGAACCCTCCTCCTTTCTGAAATGGAAAGAAACATCTCAAATTAATCTTCAAAATTTAGTTACATATATACAAGTAGGAACTTCAATGCACTATTACTAACCCTCGCTTAACTTTGCAGAAGTCAAAAGCGACTGTTCTGTATGAAAGAGCTTTCTCGTTCAAGTATTTGGCATATCGCCTGATGAACGGTGACATGTCATATCCTGAAAAAGTTTAATTTTCAAAAATTAAACAGAGTAAATGAATAAAATATTTATAATGATATAAAAATAAACAGACATATCACAAAACTTAATATACATTAATGTAAATGAACGGAAATGAGGAGTAAGTTACACTACAAAGCTTAATTACCAGCCGTAATCCCGCAAACAAGTTCACAGAAAGGATTAGACCAATTAATTAAGGATAAGCACATTTACAACACAAACGAAACATAATACATCGAAAAAATGAATCGTAATTTGATGTATATACATACATACATACATGGAAGTATGAATACGTATATATGTATATATGTATCTTAAAAAATAATATAATATTTCATTGGAAATATATAAGATATGGTAGACATCTTAAAGATGGTTTTGAAAAAAAAATAATCTATGTATGCACAAATAGAGAAAAATCAAATCAAACGATAAATATAAAAACACAAACAAAAGTTAAACGACTATTTTAGTAGTATTAACTCACCAACTCGTGCACACACGGCACCTTGGAAGATTAAAAGTATGGAAAAGAAATAAATGCATTACTAAATATGTAGTCGTATCATCTTTTTTTATAATATCATGTTAAATAATTAGTAAGATTATGAATTATTAATATCATAATGGTATGTAACGTATACTATTCAATAGAAAATACCTTGTAATCCACTCTTATCGAGGAAATTGCTAACTTGAAAACTGGAATTACTAGAGGCCAAGTACTGTGTGAAGCGCTGAAAAAAAGAAAAAACAAAAATTATATAATAAACTTGACATTCATTGGAGTGCAAGGTTATCTGCATATGTATTGTAATCCTTATAATATATTGAATAAAATATAGAGAGATAGTAAATTGACCTCGTATCGATAACACACATGCACATCACTTATACCCATTCCGAGCATTAAAATATGTATATAGTATATACAAACTTAGCACTGAATTAAATCAATACCGATTAAATAATGATGATAATGATTCCAGTTATAGATCTAATATACAAACATAATAGAATATATTTGACCTGACCTAACGCAACAGATATAAATATGCGAATTAAGAGAATCGATGCAAATCTACGTACGTATACAGTTTACGTTTGAGGTCTTCATCTTCAATCAATACCGTAATCTAATTATACAATATAAAGAAAATATTTCAAATTTAAAAATAAACTTTTGATAAGATCGTACAACTCTGTACAAATCACGGCATATGTATATGTACATAATAACACAATGATTTCCAAATTATTTCAAGTCACAAACTGAAAATTGTATACTAGATTTGTTAACTCCTTATTTTTCTTATATTTATTTATGTATTTTATTATTACTGTTGGTTGGGTTGGGTTATTTTTGTACATAAGTACAATAAATAAATAGAATACAATAGAGACATCTAATAACTCAAATTTGCAAGAAACTAAGGGGAATGATATCAATTTATTGAATCCGTCAAAACAATTAAGCTAAAAAAATCGAAAAATTCTAGGAAGAGATGGTCGATCTGTGTTTTTAAATAACCACAAGATTTTCCCAGCAGCGTATTTGGCCGGGACTTGAACCCACGTTATGCTCAATATATTGATGGAGATATTTATTTCGGTTAAGTTAAAAAAATAAGTGTATGCTTGTTAATTTGCCCATTAAACTAAAAAAAATGAACTTACAACAGCAAACAATTTATTGACTTAGAGCTGATCCGGAAGAAAAGTTGTAACAATAATAATTTCATACTATTTTGGATCCAATTTTATATTTTCCCATGATGCCATTTTCAAGTTGTCCCTGAGTGACATGGTGGTTAGGATGATTTCAATTTGATGAGGAACCGTTTCAACAATGAAATCAGATAAATTGGCAAACTCTGATATGAAACGATCGGCTTGGAGTCACAAATATCCAAGTCTGACCAGGAGCACTACAGAAATACTCGGAATAAATTCTTCTCAATCGAGGTGAACTCACGGGATCGAACCCGACAACCTCTCGGTGGTTAGCATTAACGCAACCACCAAGGTATACTACTTTGTGTATATAATTTAATTTGTGTTTATTTAATTAGGGTGACCGTAAAAAAATTGACAGTGAAAAATTCGAAAATGTTCGTTTACCATGCATACATATGAAAAACAGTTTATATATCAGTGGTGTGCGGTAAAAGTCTCTCTCCCCACGTCGTACATCCTCACTTAATTTGCGCGAGCAGGATACAACAGGAACAAGAGGAACAGACTTTTCCTCCCGTATCCTGCGCGCGCACATTAAACAAGGCTGTATGACAAAAAGAGAGATAATTTCACCGCATGCCACTGATGGTTCGGTGATAACTGGTCACAAATTACTCGTCACAAAGTCACTAAAGTCTCTATAACGGAACATCTGGCAGCCGAAAAGTCCATCATACTAACGATAACTATCATAGTAACGAGAACTTGAGTGCCAAATATTGTGTATTCGCGATTTTCATGACAAAAATTGTCTTTGTGACCACCCCAATGTGACGAATAGTCCAATTACCGCCACTGATATATATTATATATACATAGTACCGTTTACCGTGCACCCTTTTTTTATCTTTCGACTTAAGATCTTTTGATTTTCGATCTTTGCCTTCCAATATTTGCTTTTTCGACCTTTTCACTTTCGTTACCGTGAGGTAGACCCATTTAATTATAATAGAAATAGAGAGACCACACAACACTAAAAATTAAAAAATGTATATAAACATGTTGATACCAAGAAAATTATCGAATGGAAAAATTTCAATATAATATTTGTGATCAGTGGCCTCAAATTAATAAGCAATTGGTTTCAGCTCGTTAGCTTCTTCACTTTAACCAGTTTTTTAGTCCAATATAATTACGAATTTTATTTTTAATTGTAAAAGTAAAACGAGCCTATAATTAATTACGAAAAAAACAATAAGTAGGAAAGCGGCATTTCCGAAACGAGTTTCTGCTATAAAAATCAAATGTACAGAAATAGAACCCGGAAGTGTTTGCAATTAGGAAAAGGTCAACAGACGAAGCCGAGAATCGCAGTGCCATTTTGAAGTTCATAGACCCTTAATTAACTAAGCAAATGAAATGCGAGAGCTTCACATCATAATTTTGCAGAATCCCAACGACGCAATCAACTCAAATTTCAATAAGAAATTTTTCAGCAAATATAAAAAGCCACGCGAGTTCACCGCAGACGGATAAAGAGCCATAATAAAATGCAAAGTAGACATAATAAATCAGAGGAGACGAGGAGATCCCGCCTCACTCATACCGCGGAGGAAAATCTGCGGAAATTCGCAACGTGCCGGAAAATGCGCGTCGAGTTTACCCCGAGTTCATTTTCTTCGATCGCAACGCGCGGGTCACGAACTTGTGCGCAAATTCACAACAAAAATAAATCGAACCAGACAAATTGCAACGGGGACACACAAAGATTGCGCAAACATTACGCAACATTGCGTAAATCGAGAAACGAATTAACTTTCATTTTCAGCGGAGCGATAATGCGCCATACCGCACACGAGATGTTATGATCGATTTCCGCAAAATTAAAACCGCACAATACACGTGTACGTTTACACAGGGTGGTTTGAAATGTCGGGCACGACCTTGCCAGTGTATGTATGTATTTGCAAAGACGAAAATATACATAGGAATAGTTTGTGAAAGCCTCCACGTGCCGTTTCGTATATACCTATATAAAATAAATATCATATTTACCGAGAGGAATATTATATGTGAGGGAAAATCTTATATTATATAAAGTTTTCCTTGGAAAACGTAGGTCTCCTTATTTGCAAAAAACATGGGCGATGTCGTGAAAAGAAACGCGACACAAAATGGCTTTATGCGAAACCAAAGCGACAGAAAGAAACAAATTTTTATTTATTGAATCACATTATTCGCAATTTTCTTTATGAGTATATTATGTATACCATATTTGTTCGTAAACCCAAAAGCATGCATTAGGGATTGCGATACCGGTATATCGGTACACCGGAAAATCGGCAAAATTCCGTCATCGATGAATACCGGTTAATTTTACCATAAATATTACAATTTATTAGAAACTATTTTATCGCAAATTAAGTACATACATATACAGGCATATTAATTGCATAATTTTACATTAAATTCGATGCAAATGGCGTATTGTTTAGATTAGATTGTCTGAAAATTGTTTATTTTCAGTATTAACCCTTTGAATGATGACCAACGCCGATCGGCGTTTTGCCAACAAGTCTATGAGCCTGAAATATGTCGATAAGCATTGTTTTTTGAGTATGTAAAAAATAAACAAGAATACTACCCGCTAAGCTTTTCCAGTTAGCATTAAGAAAAAAAAAATGCATCGAACTTGGGTCGTGTAATCCGTGTCAATGTTTATAAAAACTGGTTTACACCGGAATTTCTGAATTTATAACCATAGCAGAATTTATCGATAGAAATCCCTAACCGCTGAGTATTATTGATTGTGGCTTAGCATTTAGATTGTGAGCATTACATTTTAACAACAATGAAGAAAATGGAACTAGTTTTAGAAAAATACATTCATTAATAGACTTATTTTTTCGTTTTTCCGACAAATGGGAACGGGAATTGGATGCGTTATTGTGGCATTGCAACGCATGCCGTGTTCAGCTAATACATTATATAATACGTAAACGTAACATGCCTTTATCAAGCAAGGTCAATTTGAAGATTTAAGCTAAATATAGCATAAAAAATTCTCGATGGAAAAACCGTAATTAAGTCTGTAATATAATAAAACAAACGTATCATGAACAGATCCATCGCAAGTTGAATTATTAGTAGCGAAATTTTTCTTCATTTTGATTACAATGTATGGAAATTTTAACATTATATACATCTGCTGGTTAGGTTTTGCGGGTTTTGTGACTCCAAATCGATCGTTTCTCTATCAGAGTTTGCCAATTTTATCTGATCATTGCTGAAACGGTTCCTGAAAATTGGTATTAGATCTATTCCTGTTGTCACAAAAATCTGCCTGTGTATAATTTGTAATAATTATGCACAGTAATCTGAAATCTATGGATATATCTATAGACATCTCTATAATTTCGTATTTATTATATGTATAAAAATTGTACACAAAAAAAAACCTAAAAATAATCCATAGATGTCTCTATGATTATTATTTCTGATTAATTTTTATATTCTGATTGTATATGTATTACTATATTTCTGATTCCTAATTGTTTATGTATTCTGTATTTCGTTAACGTACACCCGTCGCATTGGAGCAAATCTGTAATGACGAGTGTATATTGATTTGTAACAATAAAAATAAATAAATATATCAATATAAGTTAAGTTCAGTCAAAAATTTAATTAACCAAATCATTCCGTCATAGGAAGAATTAGGTAGGTACGCCAAAAAATTCAATTACTACAAATTCACCTAATGAATTAAATACAAAACGTATACTTGTATAGGGAGAAATTATAGTAATTGACCTGATCTATACACAGTAATTGGCTGGTAGAATTTAAGTTAAAAATAAACTCATACAATGATATCGTTATAACTAAAGAATTCAATAACGTTATTTTTAACTTTAAAATCCAACTACTATGCATATTTATATACATACGTATATCGGCATATTATCGTGATATCATTCTTGCCTACAGATCAAAAGATAAAAACAATCTTGTTTGTCCGAATCAAGTCAAAAAAGATATTTACATGAAACCGATCTCATTTCGCGCCCTAGCAAAAATAAACAGAAGCCTTCAAACATTGAAAAGCAGACAAAAATATCTAGAAAGATCGCACGATAGCGGGAATTCATCAAATTGGCATAACACTGCAAAAGTTAACCGTCGCTTCGGGGATGGTGTGGTATTTAGATCAACAGCTGATTCTAACTCGGAGGGTGGGTTAGAGTGGGTGGGTGGGTGGGTGGGTGGGTGCAGAGTTACGTAACCGAAGCATCTGTGCCGCGGCCCCGGACATCGATCGTCCCCAAAACGACGATTGCCGACCCCTGCCGAAGCCGCCCCGGAGAGGGGGCCAAGCTCCGCGTCATTGTCCCTCAATGAAACATCTCTAAAGGACCGAAGCATCTGAATCTAGTCAATCCGACTTGTAGATAAGTGTGAAATAACAAGAAGGCAATCGATTTTCAGTCGATCGAGGTCAAGACAAAGTCGTTCTATGCGGGTCAGGGTCGTTAGGAGAAGAAGAGGAGGACTTTTCCCGACGCGTCTCCTTTTCCTGCAGATAACGGATCGTTTCAGTCGTTGCGGGTCATGGTCTACTTTGTAAAAGGAAAACGTACATAAAATTTAAGCCTCAAAATGAACTCGTGCGTTGCTATGCGCATGAAAAGGATTCGCGGACAAACTTGGACAAGATCCAAGGAAAGTTTCATACTGAAATTTTCTTTAAATCAATAGTTTTACAGCCCTCTTTAATAGTTTTGAATACGCTCTTTAATATTTAGATAAGAATAGTTTTAATTATAAATGTAGTAGAGTAGAAGTAGTAACGAAAAAATGACTCAACCCCATATTTATTTATTATTTTCATAATAATAATAGCAATAATATGACCAATGTGACCTGACAGGTTGTCCCAAAGTGTCACACCAGTCTTACAAAAAAAAGAACAATAAAAATTACCAATCATTCATCATTCAAATAGACTTGTGTTGATTCTCATGAAACTGACCAGCTCATCAACATGACGATTGAACAGGTCCGTTTTAATATATAATATATACTATTTTTTTCATTCAACTATTATATACCTACATAATTAATGTAGAAATAACCTTTGTCAGGTTTAGAGTGAAAGGATACCTCTCTAATAATACATCAGAAGATACTCCTTAGAAAGAATTACAGTAACACTATCAAATTAGAACAATATATTCTATATTGACTTCAACTGTGAGAACTCATTAAAATATTTATTTATTTAGTTAATTATTTAACATACTTGGGGGAAGGGGCAAAGGCGATAGATAGATCCGAGGAGTTTGATTTATTTATAAATTAAATGAGAAAGAAAAAAAATAAAAGATTCAAGATAACAATAATAAAATAAAAGAGAGGAAAAAGAAATAATGATATAAAAGAAAATATAAAAAATTCATAATAGAAAAATGATAACTAACAGAAAAATAAAATGTAGAAAGAAATGAAGATATTGGTAAAGAAGAATTATAAAAACCCTTTTATAAATATTTTAATACTATAGGTTAATTATGCAATGTTCTACATATTTTGTCATGCCTTTATTCTTTACTTTTTAATTTGTTGTCCTTATATTTATCTTTTTCATTTTTGTAAAAATCTATTATTGGGCTCGGATGTTACATATATTATTTATTTACTTATGTTACATACATACATATGTTACATATATTAGTTTTTTTTATACATATCTATGTACATCCTGTCTGTTGATTTTTCAATTAATAAAATAAAAATAAAATAAAAATAAAAATAAAAATAAAAAGTTTAAGAGAAACATCTAGCTTGTTTTTAAAAAACGACCGGATAAGAGATATAAAAAATTACCACTTACACGAAAACCATGTGAAACGTAAAGGTGGTATGTAAAAATATAAAGGTTTTCAGAATTAACTACATTCCTGGGAAGACTATTCCAAACTTAAACCATAAATCCGGAAAGGCAATAAAGATAATTTATCTTATGTCCACCTTACTTCTAATCTCAGCCATCATAATCATCTACAGCCGCTCACCATGCACTGTTGGATGAAGACCTCTCCAACACGCTTCCAATCATTTCTGTTTTGCGCAACTCATCCATCTCACCCCACACATTCCCTAATTTCGTCTACCCATTTTCACTGCAGTCTTCCTTTTACCCTTTTGCATTCTCTCGGATACCATTCTAGCACTTCTTTTGTCCACCTTTCGTCCATTTTTCCAGCCTCGTAGCCCGCCCATTGCCATTTTAATCTCTTTACTCTATCCACTACCCTTTTCATACTTCTCATACACGTGTTCCGCTTCCTGTCTTTCCTCATTATGCCGAACACGCAGCGTTCCATACTTATTTGAATGCATTGGACTTTCTGTAGGATCTTGGCGTTCAATGTCCCAAGTTTCACATCCATACGTCATCCCTTGCAAAACGCATTGATCGAAGATCTATTTCTTCAGGCGGTGGCATTTTTGATTTAAAAACCACATTGAGTCGACCACATTGAGCACTCCATCCTAATTTCATACGTCTCTTTATCTCTTCATCTTTACTGCCAGACATGTCTATTATTTTACCTAAATATAAATAATTATTTACTACTTCTATTATCTTATCATCTAATGAAATGCCATCAGGCATGCAATAACAATTGAACACTAGTTTGTTAACATTACGTTAATTATTACGAGCTATCAAAATATATCGTCTGCGAACCGAAGACTTTTAGCCATATCTCCCATTAATTTCCATTTCAATCTTACACATATGTTTCATTTTCAGCCTCTCCTCGTTATATCGAACATACGAAATTCCATACCATTGAACTTATTATTTTATCATTAACGCATTATTTTATCATTAAGTTTAAGCCTAATACCAAGTTGACACGTTGCTAGTAACTTGGACGTTACTCGCAACGTGGCAACAGGTGATCCAACTGTTTTTGAACCATTAGGACGCTCAAGTTACTCGTCCAAACTACTTGGTACAAGCTACTCGCATCGTATCAACTCGGTATAAATTTCTCATATATTCATTAGTTGCAAAATACATTGATAGAAAAAATAAATAAGTAGCATTTCTTGAATTAAGCGTTCGGTGAATAATACACAGTAATCTTGTTTGTTATCGATGGCAATATGTATCTAGCACTATAAGAAGACTAGTTTATAAAAAATATATATAATACATATAGGATACGATTGTTGAATGCAAAAACATGCATGTCTATGGTCCAACTGTTACTCGCTAACCATGAGCTCTAAATGCGAAATACGTTGATGAGGGTTTAAATATTCATCCAGAAGATTTCTCTCCAGTCAAACACACACTCATAAATGTACATCCATAATTGAAAACAAATGTAGAGTTATCCGAATGTATAATGAAAGGAAAATGGTTATTGAAAAAAAAAACCTCAATTATAACAGTAGAAATCAGGACATTTACGAAAATCAGCACAGGCAAGCTATGCGTACAATTTTCCGGAAGATTTAACAATTTTCCCGACCTCCACACTTTTTGCATTCAGGTAGGTAGGGAAAGCGTTCCCCACCTACGAGCGCGATCCATCACCAAGATAAATTGCACATTCCAGTTGATTGCACAAAATGGAACACCACAATGGGGGTTTTGAGAATTAGATAAGTGAGAACAAATTACAGTAAAACAACACACACACTCACACATGTGGTTATATTAATCAAATTATGCACGAAAGCATCCAACGTTTTACGGTTAATTTTAATTACCGACGCACGTTATGCACATTTAAACGATAAGATAATTCATCAATAAACATTTTGAATTCCCGTAGCAATTACAGTAACGTGCACAATTATAATACTATTTGATGCATTTAATGTTGTCGTCGATGCATTAGTGGAAAATCGTTAAAAATCGTTTAGTACAACGAAAATGTCGAGAAAATTCGTCGATGTCTTATCTGATGATTGCTTATCGATTTTCCCGCCCTGAAACCACACAGTCAACATTTGTTGTGCCGAAACACACCGATGACACTTTTGACGTATGCTGCATCAGATAAGAACGATCTTATCTGACGTACATATGAAAGGCAAATTGCATACCGCATACATTCCAAAGGAAATCAGCTTCGAAATAAAAATATCTATTACACATTTGAATACAATAGAAAGTCTATATGCATTTTTAAGTCATAAGTATACGTTTTTATCGTTTCATAAAAGTTGTTAGACTTCGGTTAAAGTTTTTTAAACGCACTTAGAAACATAATTTATCAAACGATATGAAATGTATTAAAAATATATGAAAAGGGTGTGGCCGTATGAAAAGCTAAAAAATACATCCACATATTTACATATGTATAACAGATCTAAGTGGTTACCGATACGATACGTGTATGTACATATATGTAGTAATATGTACATACATTAACATAATAAACAACAGCTTAGCAAATATGTATGTAAGTCAGAAATGGATGGAGATTAAAAAGGTTAATCCAGCACTTGTTCATTGATAAAATTATGTTTGATGAAGTTTATAAATAAATAAAATTTCTTCTTCAAGCATTCAATTTTTTTTCTGTAGGTAAGAAGTAGGTAGATAAGAAGATGATGAAATATAAACAATTTATACGATTAATCGCATAAATTTACTTAAATATTTAATTTAATTTAATTACATATAACGAAAGAAAGTCAGAAAAGGCTGAAGATCCCACGAGTACATTCCAGAGGCGTAAAACATGCTCTTTCAGAATATACGGGTGAAGTTAAGTGAATATTCTCATAAAAGGGAAAATATTCAGTAGATATGAGTGAGTTCAAAGTGTAAAAAGCTAAACTAAGAAGGCGAATACAAAGCATAAAGACTGAGCCTATACATACGTTACATTAAAAGAGACACAATGAATAACCAACCATCTAAAAATTTACTATTAATATAGAAAACCGAATATCTACATACGTGAATTGTATGAAAAGGGTGGTTGATTTTGAGAGTAAAGAAATTCAAATGGCAATGAGCGGGTCACGTAGCTAGAAGAACGGAAGATAGATGGACTAAATAAGTACTCGAATGGTACCCGAGAGAATTTAAAAGTGCACCCTTTTAAATTGAAAGGCCACAGAGTAGAGGATGAAATCAGAAAAAATTGTGGGATGAGAATTGCTCAAAACAGAAACGAATGGAAGCGTGTTGGACAGGTCTTCACGAATGATGATGATTGGCATTTGGAAGTCAGCCCAAAGAAAACGCACCCTCCTTTTCTTGCGTGGAATACTTATGTATGTACATACAATGAAAGTTATTTTGAGTGAATCATGAATGATCATAAGGACTGAAATCACGTCTTGGACAAAACTTACAGAAGAAGAAACCCAGCACCAGTTGGCGACTATCAATTGGGTAAAATTGAAACGTATGAATATTTCGCTCGATGTAACAAAACCATTAGAACCAAATACGTGATCGATTCAATCCCAACGACGCTAATAAATCCAATGATACGATTCGCAATAAGAGCCAGAGTGCGAAGGAATCCAAGTGCGCGCAGTAAATACACATCTGAAAGTCTCATTGCAGAGATTAACGTCGATCTGAATAAAATCTGAAACGGCGTCTCTTCATCGAGACGACGCCGACGCCGAATTTAGGCGCCGTCTAGCTCCGAATCGACGTAGAAAATGGCGCCTGTGAATCCGGAACAAAAAAAGAAAATAAAAAGAAAATGAATACGGAGTGAAAAGAGGGGAAATGCGATCCATATGCGGCGAACGGAAGCACATATCGAATTAATAATGCATTGAACCAATGCTTGTTATAAATATAGTACAGACATATACATATACATATACATACATAGGTATGCAAGTCCTTTGGATTGTGCGTTTGAAATGCAAAATTTCTCACGATCTTCGTGCACATATTGTAAAAGGAATAAATTGCATATGTAAACGTTCGTATTGTGTAAGTTTGCAACTGTGTGAATCTTTTGATTTGCTTTGAATAGGGTTGCCATGGCGATCGAATAACACAGCATGAAGTGCATACAAAAAACTGCATACCGAAAAATGCAAACTAGCAAGTTTATTCGCAATTTTCGTGCGGTTTTATTATCATAAAAACCGATTACCAACGTCGTTATTTTCCAGAGTAAATCTCCTCTTTTTTGAAAAAAATTTCACAAATATGTATGTATTTGCATAATCACGGCTCTTGGAATTTTTTTTTTTGGTTATTTGGATAATGGTTATTTGTTATTTAGTAATTTGAGTGGGGCGATCAGTTGCACAATTTATCAAAACGGCAATTGCTAGGTCAATAGGTAGCAAAATATTGTTAAGTCACACTTGAGCATCATTACGGTTTTCTGTGGTTATTTTGTTTCTTGCAGTCTAGTGTTTCAATATCTAAAACTATTTGCGGAAAACAATTTTGCGAATACTGCATGTACTCGTTTATAGTTTTTTCATACTAAAATCGTTTTTTTTTTATGTAAGTACTGCAGTACATCATGCGTGAGCCATACCCCAAAAAAATACTAAAATTCCAAAATTTAGATAGGAATTTATGAGCCACCAGTTTCAGTAATGCCGTTTTTAAATCAAAAATAGTGGCATTTTTTGCCTGCAGAAAAATACCTTGAATCAATGTGTTTTGCCAGTGATGACGTATCAAAACCAAGATGCTGCACGAAGTCCAATGCACACAAAGAAGTATGGAGCGTTGTATGCTTGGCGTAACGAGGCAAGACAGGAAGAGGAATACATGGGTGAGAAATATGACAAGAGTAGTGGGTGTAGTCGATAGAGTTAAGAGATTGAATGGCAATACGCGGACCACGTGGATAGAAGAAAGGACGAAGGGTGGGCAAAAGAGTTGTTAGAATAGTACCCGAGAGAATGCAAAAGGGTAAAAGGAAGACCGCATGGAAGATGGGTAGCCGAAATAAGGAATATACATATATGGAGTGAGATGAATGAGAATTGCGCAAAACAGAGACGAATGTAAGCATGTTGTAGAGACAGCAGTGGATGGTGAATGTCTGTAGATGATGATGTATGTAGACAAATGACTTAACATTCAAAATACCCACTTCAAGTCCAATTTAAAAAATAATTATTTTTATTTTTTTGTATGAATGGACAAGTGTAAATAATATTATATGTATATGTATCTATAAATTATGTATTAGTATTCAAAAAAATAATTCCCAAAAAGCTGCCCCAACATTTAACATATCGATTAGGATATGCAAACCCTAAGAAATTTTTTTTTGTATTGTATTGTACACAATTGTCACTGTGTGAAAGTTGTTTTGCAGTCACTGAACGAGAAAATGATATTTGATAATCAAATTCGCCCTGAATTTTTAAAAATTAATATATCAAATAAATATAATCGGGGAAATTGACGGGCCGAGGTCGATCGAGGACGTGGGTTGAAGATATGACATGAATAATGATTTATTATATTATATTTGAGACTTTTCGATCTACATAGGCAAGCGTGAGCCGTCAAAGAAGCTCACGAAAATAATTATTTTTAATATTTATTCAAAAATTGGAATTACGAAAATATTTTATTGCGTTCGTCGGTAGAAATCTATTAAAACTTGATCAATTTTGAATGAACGTACGCAAAAGTTTTTTGAAATATTACGGCGTGTTCTTATTCTATTATAAACGTGTTTACCTATTATGCATATAAGTATACTTAAAATTATGTAAGAAGCCAAATTTAATTTTAGTTTTTGACACATTTCACATTGAAGTAAATTAAATTTTAATAAAATATAACTTAAAACTGTATGTCTTGTCGTGAATGTAAATATAATTTAATAAACGAAAAACTTTCAATTTAATTAAATAAATGCAAACTTTAACAAATTTGAAAGTGAACAACTTTTTAATATACAACCGACACATGCAAGTATAAATCAACACGTTTTAAGAAAAATAAAAAAATAAATACAATCCAGAAACTCATAAAGGTCCATTCATAATCTCCAGCAGTTCACGACTACACCCCAGTACAGCAGTTCACGACTACACCCCAGTACAGCAGTTCACGTAAACGACATTTTCTATTCACACTATCCAGCACCTCACGGTTCCGGCACGTCCAGACAAGTTTTGGCCGAGTGCAAGGCAAAATCGGCTCACATATACATTACAGAGCGCGACGATACGGCGCAATATTGCTTGCGTCGTGTCGTCGAGTCAATATTTCCACAATATGACGTTTCCAAAAATATTCATATGCGCATGCGCACTTTCATTATTTTATTTATTTTATTTTATTTTATTGTTACAAATCAATACACACTCGCCATTACAGATTTGCTCCAATGTGACGGGTGTACGTTAACGAAATACAGAATACATAAACAATCAGAAATCAGAAATACAGTAATACATAATTCAGAATATATAGCATATATCAATTAATCAGAAATAATAATCATAGAGACATCTATGGATTATTTTTAGATTTTTTTTGTATACATATAATAAATACGAAATTATAGAGATGTCGATAGAGATATCTATAGATTTCAGATTAATGTGTATAATTATTACAAATTATACACAGGCAGATTTTGTGACAACAGGATTAGATCTAATACCAATTTTCAGGAACCGTTTCAGCAATGATCAGATAAAATTGGCAAACTCTGATAGAGAAACGATCGATTTGGAGTCACAAAACCCCCAAATCTAACCAGCAGTGGCGAGGACTCGAACCTTTGACCTCAGTGATGCTAAATATATACGCTACCACTAAGCCAAACTGCTGGCTTTAGTACGCGTGCACTCGCTACTATGACCTCTGACACAACATGACATAAAGAAACCCGGTTTTGCTTGATACGTTACGGTGACATGTACTACTAAATGGTATGAACAGATTTTGTCAGCAGTTACGTCTACATAACTGCTGTTACGTCTACGCCACATTAAACATGAATGTGTCCATACAAAATACAAATACTAAAGGATACTTTTGTAATTTTGATTACGTGCAGTTGCCGGTACGTGCTATTCTAATATGAATAGACCTTAAAACAGTTAATAAATCACGTGCACAGCCACCGCTCTGTCATGCAAGTATACGCAATCGCATCAAAATTTCACTCTAAATAAATACGAGCGTACACGTGGACCATTATGAAAAATTAAACGCGCAGACGCAGTTTTCCTCAAAATCGACCGTTGTGAATATTTAATAATTATAACAACGAATTATAAATATTTACGGCTTGAAATATTATCGTCGTTTATATTCACGGCTTCATAGCCGTCATATCAAATTATTAATAGCCGAACGTTTCGATAAACAAAGCCAGGTATTTGTTCAGGTATGAATTGGAAACGATATAATAATATAATATTCGATAGCGTTCTTTCTAATGTAATTAAATGCGATTCGTCCTAAACAAATACGTCTTGGGATTGTATTATTATACTCATGACGACTGCGGCTCGTTGATTTCAATTGACCCTGTATTTGAAGACAATTATACCTACGTTTAATTTTGGTGAACAATTCCCTCAACGAGTCTTGTGGTTCAGAATTTTTCCCGATTAAAATTAATGTTAAATAAATACATCGACGGTATGGCTTTTTACTTACGAAATATCAATAGTTGAAGTTTTGTGATCATCAGAAAATTCGATCTAAAGATGTTGACTGATCAGAATTATCAATTATCACATTTTCATGATTTTATCTTTAGAAAGCCAAATAAAAATTAAACCTCAAAATTGGTCTAATTAAATCTGACACATCTGGTTCATTTTTAATAGCATTTTAAGTCCTCGACTACGAACGACAAATTAATCTACGAACGACAAATTAATCTGCGAACGACAAATCTTTGCAATAAATTGTCCAACTGACTAGAAAGACAAATCATTTCATCTGTAAGATCTTCACGTATTAATTTGCAAGTAAGTAGTGGCTGTGTTATCATTCTAAAATCATTTGCATCAATCTCACCCAATGCTGAATATTTTATTAATATATGTATTAGGTTGTATTTTTTGTCTTATTTATGTACATATGTACATATTTTCAACTAAAGAACGACATAAAACAATGTAATCTTAATAACGACTTTTATTCCCTTTTTTTCGGGCAACCCCAATTTATTCTCATTGTTTCCAGAGGGGGGAAACTGAAATTAAATATAACCACAAAACTTAAAACGTTGACTTATTTTATACAATATGCGATTAAGTGAAATATTTCGGACTAGTCAGTATTCTAATATATTGTCAGGAACAAGCTTTAACATTATTCAGGCGTAATTACGTTAGATTTCATTTAAAATATTTTGCCCACAATATGCAGATTAGGAACTTGGAATGGGGAAAAAGTAGGTCAGTGTGTCTTGTCAGTCAGTGATGACGTATGATGCGAAACTTAGGCATTAAACGCCAGAATGCCATAAGGTCCAATGCACTCAAATAAGTATGGAACGCTGTATGCTGGGCATAACGAGGAGAGATCTGAATACGTAGGTTAGAAGTATGACAAAGGCGGTTGATGTAATGGTGATAGTAAAGAGATTAGAATGGCAGTGGGAGGTTACGTAGCTAGAAGATGAAAGGAAGTGCTCGAATGGTACCTGAGAGAATGTAAAAGGGTGCAAGGAAAGGCCACAGGAAGATGGGTGGACGAAATCAGACAAAAATGTGTGGAATGAGATAGATGAAAATTGCCCAAAACAAACACGACTGGAAGCGTGTTGGAGAGGCATTCATCCAGCAGTGGATGGCGAATGCCTGCGAATGTTGAATATTTATTTTATCACAAATTTTCTTGATATGAACAGGTTAAATTGTGCAATACAAAATATTATTCTATACACATAACGCATCCAATATATTATCTTTAGATTAGTCGGATGTATGCATATAATAAATATAATAAAAACCGTTACATTAAAACACACACTGCAATTTCAATGACCGGCACTGTACGCCCCTGAGGCGAATCGAGCCGAACTCAATTAGCGTTTGTTTCGGCAGGTGATTTCGGCACTATAATTGATACAGGTAAATATTTCAATCTTACGTACGTCATTCGATACACCAAAATTTAGAACATTTGGAAACGTTCTGCGAAAATTACGTATATGATAAAACGTAAGCGAACATCGAAATAAGGCGAGTGGAAATTTCACCTAAAGCGAATCGTTCACGTTTAAGTGTACACGAGCGTTCATTTAACGCTTTGATAATTACGGAAAGGATCAAGAGAGCGAAAGCGACGATGGGAAAATTAATTTTCTCCGAAGCGAAACAACAATTTTCCGAGCCGTGGAAAACTACGAAAAGCGACCGGGATAACGACAGTTGGAAACGAATAAAAAATTACAACGAATAAAGTACATAGTATATATGTACATATAATAGGTACACAAGCCGCAATTAGGGCTTTCGCTCTAATTAAGTCGGCTTGCGAAATCTTCGACTTAGGCTTTTGTGTTGAAGATTAATAATGAATTTCATGTAAACAAATCCTGGACACGTTTAAACCTCTATTCAGCAGACTAATTGGCTGGAAGAGATGTCCTTTATATCCTGAATCGCGTAAAACAATGTCTATGTGAGGGGTTCTTAGCTTCCGATCCATGAACCCGATTTTACGATATAATAAAAGCGCAGTTAAGTTCAAATGCGAAATGATATTTAATGTTTCGAGAATGTTTGTGTGTATTCAGGCAGGTTAAATGTCTTTTTGAGAACGAGTGTCATGACATCAGAAATACAAAAAACGCTCATGCTTTGATAAGTTATTGACCTACGGCCCATATTCATACATCAAAAAAAATATGAAATAAATAAACACGACATGGAATATTTACATTGTGCGTTTGTAGTATTCCGACTTTTATGTGTAAACTAAAAATGTAATATTTACGGGACATTTCCACTTAAATCACTCGCTCGTTCTAATACACGTCTAGATTCTGGTACAAAATTGATATTAACTATTTTTAAATTGGGGTAAATGTACGTAAGTTATAATACGACCATTCGAAAAGCGCAGCATATAGTATAAGAATTATAAAATAGAAGAAGCCCAAAATATTATGTGATATTTTAACTGTAGTATGCACTTCCTTCTAAATACGTAGATTCTAACCATAACCTAATATCAATTTTTTCCTGCCATGATCTTTTCCGATGAGCTTCGTTCTACCAACTTGCAATATCTCGAGACGTGTTAAATCAACTTTTCGTCGGCTTAAACCAGAGTTTGTGTATTGTAATATCTTTTATATACGATTAAAATATTTAAAAATCAATTCTTACTATATTTTTTTAAAAGTTAATGTTTATCTCGTAAAATAAGTATATCAATATGTAAAACATTTTCGTATTTGTGTTTTGAATACATGTACATATACAAACTCCCACCGATGACGAAATACACCGAAAAAGTTGGGAAAACGGTCTTGAGATGTTACACCGAAAAAATTGGTGGAAAGAGGTATCTTTCTCTCCTATCTTTTCATGTCTGTAAATAATTTAAATATCATACTCCGTGAATACGAATTACTAAAAAAAATTCAATTATGGTCCAAAATAAGAAAGTGAAGCTTGTAAAAAAACACTTCTTTATATAACCGTTAGATTGAAAGGACGTTAGGTTTCAAATTATCAAGACTGCTTTCTTTATTATTTTAATATAAAAGTGAGATATTATTCTGTTTATATTTGATATTAAAATACGAAGCTTTTTAAACAACCAAAGAAATTCTTCGAAGCAACAAGAAGAGATTTCAATTTTTAAACGTTAAAAACCTGTTTAATAATATGACAAGTACATAAAATTCAACTATAAAAATGAAATTCCATATTATACGTTCTATGTACGTACTTAAAAAAATTAATTAAAAATTTAATAATAAAATATTTCATATCACGCTAAGAATATTCATTATTAGATTAAGGGCAAAAACACACTACGTAATAGAAACGCGGCACGTGTTTTTTTTAGATAGTTTTGCATATGTAAAAAAAACGCTAGCACGCATAATCTTACCTGCGGCAACCTAGTCCAAAAATCACCTCCAGGAGTTGTTTTTTTTAATATATTATCCTTGTATTGGCAAATGTTTGACAGTGATTGATAACGGTGATACTCATATTTTTAGAATTGAAAGAGAAACTTGTCGAAATAATAAGATTGTACGAATTAACAGTGAACTGAATGACCGCTCTTGCCAGCTGGAAGTCACGAAGAATGAAAAATCAGCTGATAACCAAAAATAATTCTATGTGATGTATGTATGTAAGCTTATTGTAAAAAACTAAATGTATGTAAGCTTATTGTAAATCATATTAACAATTAGATACAACATAACTTCTTATTGAATACTTATCTCGCAGATAAAACCGACCGAGGAGATATACAGTGAAATGTCAGATTTGACATATTTGGCCAAAAATCAATATATATCGTGTATTACATTACATGAAGCTAGACGCCAAATTTGAAATTTATATATACATACATATGAGAGTTAAAACTATAAATATTTAAATATTAGAGATAACGAGAACCTATAGAGCAAATTTTATAAAATATAGAGTGAATTATAGGCGTTTAAACAATTAAAATCTGAAATAGCATATCAAGGCGAGAAGGTTGAAGGTAGATTATGGTTGCCTTACGTACCGTCATAAACGTCACCGTATCCGAGATTCTGGATATTTGTTACGCATTGTATACGATATTTTATCTCCAACATAATGGCAGACGATACATTTACGTATATTGATGACCAAAATGAGCAATATGGCAAAGTATGAAAACGATCGGATAAGAGATAAAAATGACCACTGACACGAAAGCCATGTGAAACGTAAAGGAGGTATGTAAAAAAAGCAGGTGCCACGTGCCTCTCTGTGTGTTTGCGCCCTAAATTATAGCATAATAAAAACCTGAAAAAATAGATATCACAAGTATAAAACAAAAACTTCCCAAAATAAAATAAAAATGTTTAATAGTATTAATCAATTCGAAATATAGAGAGAGTATCATTCTCATACCACTATTTCTATTTAATTAGTTGATTTCCCAGTACGTACATACATACAACGTAGATCCACAAGCTTTACCTTTACGAGATTGCGCAGACCTTAAACGATTAAACGATGCACACAATTGCGAAACGAAACCATATTCTAAATTAGATTCGGAGACAAAAGGCGACACGCGAGGTTCAACAACTTATTTTTTCATTCAAAACAAAACAGCACTCCTTATCAGATAGGATTTGGGCACGAAACGAGCGCAGATAAAAGGTCGCCACAACCGTGACCCGTGCAATTGGGCCGCGGTCAGGAGTCTCAGAGGTCAAATAACTAGAAGGAATAGGAGAAGAACGCGCAAAAAAAGACGAAGACTAACACGATTATATATTTTCATTCGATCAGAGGCGAAGGTGACAAGGACCTCGAAACAAATTGAAAGAAAACGGCCGCCTTTGTCGACGCAACGAGACGCAAGGCTAAAAGGATCAAACTAGAGCAGATTTACTTCCTCGCATTAAATAATAGATGGAAGTACTTTATTATGTTAAAACGTAAACCAATCCCACGATTTGAATCCCTCGAGAGTTATCCACAAATTGTAATACCGTAAGTCGAACTGGTCATACATACATACGTGCGATGCCATAAATTACACACACATACTGATTCAGAGACCGTAGAGCTATCTCATTGGTAATCATATTGTACCGAAGACGTTCGAAACGCTAAGAAAGGTCCTTGAAGACACAATTCCTGTAATCCCGCCCAGTAAGTGGCATGTAACTACTAAATAAATTTCCTTTCTAATGTATTAAATAGATGCAACAAACAAATAACGAAGCAGATCAAATTATCACACAAATAAACAAGTTGATGAAGCAGGTGAATTTCTAGATCAAGTCGTAAGCAGCTTGAATATACATATGTAGAGCTGCCATATGATAACCGAAGACATACAAAATGGCAAAATATCTTATTATCCCACCCAATAAATAGCATGTATGTATGTACGTAACTACCAAATACTCCAGTCGCTCTTTCTGAGACATTCAACTGTACATAATAAAAAGTAGCAAAGTAAGCCAGGTGATTACACAGGTAAGAATGCAAGTTGTGGACACAGGTATCCCAAGTTGTCAAACGGCATGACAGGCTTAGCCGTAGAGCTGCCAAAGTGGTAACCGAAGACGCCCGAAATGGAAAAAAAATTGCAAGGATCATTTTTACTTCTTTAAGTTACGCAAGTTGCCAAAAACCAATGTTTCATCATTGGAAAGACACAATCTTCAAATGAGTAACTACAGATCAGGCTCAACCTGCTCCATAGCGCCAGCTTAAAATTCTATATACATATTGTTAAAATGCTTTTCTAAAAATGTGATAATTTTATCACTAAAATTGACAATTCAACCTAGCAACCGGTATACACGTACCAACGATCGAATATCAAAATGTCCAACTTTGCATATGGTCAAAGAGGAAAAACAAAAAAAAAGACAAAAACCAGTCACACATTGTAATCGAACGCGCATGGCGACTCGCGTTGATATAACACAATAATTAATACAAAAATATAGTATAATCGCGTAATTATATAATCAATTTGAATATTACACAATGATGTAAATTTCCAATAAAAACATAATAATAAAAATAAAGTAAAAACCTACTAACAACCGAGTTAATTAACCGTACTGAAAGCGTTACGCTTGTATAACCACGAGCGCCAGAACTTAATAAAGAGCGATTATCTCAAGTCAAATGATTCCAGATTGACAAGATTGAAAACGTTATTAAATTTTCCAGCTCGTTATACACGAAAATTAATATAAGATTGTCGTACGACGTAAGGTCTATCCATACTGGCATGAATACTTTTCGAACCAGCAGTACGAAAAGTATTATTTGATACTTTTTATAAGAACGCATTCATATCTAACATGGCGTAGACGTAACAGCAGAAGCCGACAAAATCTATTCATACTAACAGTACATGTCACCGTAACTTATCAAGCAAAACCGATTTTATTTGGTTACTGTGGATATATTCACGCACAGAGTGACGTCACAGTAGCGAATGCACGCGTACTAACGCAAGTGCACATGCACATATGAATATTTTCGGAAATTGGGAAAATAGCGCCGTTTTGTCGTGTTCTATAATGTATGTACATATGTATATGTAAGCCGATTTTGCATTGTACTCAGTGAAAACTTGTCTGAACGTGACGAAACGTGCGTTGCTGTATAGTATGCATAGAAAATGTCGTGTACGTGAGCTGCTGTGCTGTGCTGTAGCCGTGAACAGCCGGGTAGTATGAATATACCTGTATTCGTTACATTTTCCACTGACGTCACACTCCCCGAAAGTTACCTTATTAACGAGAAGGAACGGCGGAGAAAATTAAATAAAATTACACGAATTTTCATAAATACGAGGTCGCGCAAGTCTTTAATACCTACATAATAAAGTCAAAAAAAAATCATAAAACCCCAATTTCGAGCGATTACATTTTATCTCACACCTCGTCGACCTCGCGGGTAATGTTACGCTTTGGGTATCGCGTTACGCGAAATTGTTACATATTGTCGTTATTAGCGCATTTGTGTCGCTAATTTGCAATAACAACGATTGTGTGTGATTGATTTTTATGATGCACTTGTGATGAACCACGTTTTGTTGTGATATTCTGACACGAAAAATGATACCCATTAAAAATCGACATAAATTTCAGACTAAAGAAATTTCATATTAAAATTTATGCTTTTAATATATTTTCGAAATTGGATACTTGAGTACAATTTATGACTGTAATAAGTAGTTGATTACAATCGTGAATAAGTTAATTAATGGCCTTTAAAATGTACATATGTATTAAAATTTTATAATTTCAAAGGACAACACACCCTAGTTAAGATTTGAAATATAAAACTCATACCCAATGGTTCAAGAATGTCTTGGTTTAGCCATAGTACTAAATTTTTGACAGCGATCGCTTTATAAAACATTTTTATGTTACAGTGAAACTGTTTTTGTCAGTGAAATTATAATTACACTAGTGATATTATAATTTCACTGACTCAAGCAGTGAGTACGGATGTAACAATAGAATTACTAAACTATATATATATTAGATATAACCAGCGGTATGCTGAATCCCGGTTCTCTAGATCCGGTTGTTAAAAATATGGTAGTTCTTAGAACCGTTTGTCAAATTTTACAAGTACAAAATTACAAAATAATACCAGAAGTCAACAATTTCAAAATATTTTTAGACAGACTTCAACATGGCCATGTTGTCGGAGGGTGAACATTTTTTTTTAGATTATGTGATATCTTAAGAACTGAAAAAGTCAGTAATGATTTTTAATCTATCGAGAGCAAAATATTGTATTGTTATAATATATTTTCATAGGAAGGGGGGTACCATTTTAAGGTTCAAAAACAATAAAGTTGATAATCTCTCCAACTATTATTGAATTTTGATAAATTTGTTCAAAAGACGTTAATTTGGGTTAGTTTCATAAAGCAAAACTAGGTACAAATACAGGATGCGGTGCATCCGCTCTAAAATCGCCAGACAAATTGAATGACAGATTAACGGACGGCTGCTTTAAATGCAATTCTCATCTTCTCGAATGATAGATTGCACATCAGATGACGGGTAACCTTTCGATGTGCACAGATGCAATTATTAAAATTGAGTTGGATCTTTCAGGCGAGTTTAATAAGTCAAGATTCGATAAGTTCCGAATCTTGCCTTATTAAACTCGCCAGAAAGATCCAACTTAATTTTAATAATTGCATCTGTGCACATCGAAAGGTTACTCGTCATCTGATGTGCAATCTATCATTCGAGAAAACGAGAATTACGTTTAAAGCTGCCGTTCTGTTAATCTGGCGATTTTAGAGCGGATGCACCAAACACCAAATAGCTATAAATTCGGCTGACGGAATATTGGCTGAATGGACACTTGGCCGGCGGACGCTTGGCCGAACGAATATTTGGCCGACGGACATTTAGCCAAACGGACACTTGGCCGATCGGACATTATGCCAACGAACATTTTGGCGCAATGAAATTTTAAGTTTAAATTTATCAAATAGTAATGAGATCGAAGTGATTTCTTAACAATGCATCTGTTTTCAGTGAGTTTTGAGTAATTTTGATACACAATCGGCCAAATATGCGTTCGGCCAAACGTCCGCCAGCCAAGTGTCCATTCGGCCAAAAGTCCGCGAACGGTATATTATACGACTACTGATGAAAAAGATAGACTTTTATTGTACTCTTCACGTTCATCCGTAAGTCACATACAGATGATTTCAAAACTGACAGCTCTACAAGTGGGCCTACCGTCATTACGACGGCCTATCATCAACGCATCATTACCGCCAAAATCTTTCTCATAAAAAAATAATAACACGCATAAATTTAGAAACTCAAATCAAACCGAGATTCTCCGACACATTTAACATGTACATTAACTTTCAATTTAATTCAGACACATTCACTTAATCACAGATGGATTTGGAGCTCGACCGATACACACAATACGACCGTACATAATCATACATAATACTCAAAAATCCGCAGCTCCGAAACGTTCCAAATATAACACCTAACAATATATTATATGTATGTACACAGAGACTAATTTTAGACAACTGTGTTTTTAAACGACACAAAACCCACCCCCATTCATGACGAAAATTATATTCATAAACTGAATCAATACAGATTGTACATATAAATAGTTCTCACCTCATTTCCGTACGCTAACAGGTGATGCACTGTGATGAGGGCCTTATATACAACCACCCAATTGGTGCTTTGAGATCTTTCCACCAGCAAGTTTGCCAGCTGAGGTATGGAGACGTTTGGCTCGTTCGTACAATGAACCAAATCTGCAAAAGAGAAGAGAAAAAACATAAATAAATATATAATACATTGACATTAGGAAAGTTTTCTAGTTGTGCGTGCCAACACGAAAACTTTGTATTCAACGGGTGAAAGGTTAATGTAATTTTTTTCTTTTTTTTCTAGATTGTACGTAGGTCGCATGCGAACTAGAAAATGTATGTGGAAATGTGGAAAATCACGTACGAAATCGAACATGTGATACATTATATTTATATGGACATATGTATGTATTACATAATGTAATGTGTGATTAGATAAAAAAAAATTGAAATTGAAGCTGAAAACGCCCATTTCACATTGAAATTTTATGATATGAATTGTTCATTGATATATTATTATACATATTACAATATTGTTTTGATATGATTTTTTTAATAAGGGTCATATGTAATAACTAGAGGTAGGATATTCACAGTGCTATCCATTGTTCGGCAAACCTTTAACAATGCATTTACAACCTTTGAACAATACACGGCCCCCTCAGACTCCGGTGACTAGTAATAACGAGTTTTAGCCTGAAGATACGAACAATGTTGACATGTGAAGTGTTGTTTTTTTTTTGGGGGGAATTATACAGGATATAAAATTTAATTAATATTTATATTTAATTGTTAGAATAGAAGTTTTTTCTTTATCTGTTATTATGTTCGTATTATATTCGTACGTTTTCTTGGCAGTGTTTAAACTATGACGTATATATGTACATATGTATGTCGAAACGAAAATTAAAGTACTGCGAGCGTTATCGCAGACACACACTTATTATATGTTAATCGACGACATTATCATATGTTAATCGACGACGTCTCAAGTTGTTGTTATAATTACATACACTACACGTAAGTGTATGGAACGCATAATTTGACCCATTGATGTACATATGTATGTATGTTATTGATTTAATCATGATAATGATCAATGACGCTTTCTTACTTGCACAATTTGCATCTTCAAAGTTAATCGTATTGTGTGGCATCGCATCGCGCAATTTTGCAAGCTGTTTTGTAAAAATGTTGTCTTTTCAGTAAACGCGATATAAATGAAGAAGTACGTATGTTAAAAAAATTATGATAAAATTTTCTAAATATTTATATTAATAGAATCGCATAAGCATTTATGCTGAAAGTTAGTCATGTAGTGTCGGATTGCGTCGCGCTATTTTGCACGCAGCCATATACATACTATGTGTTTTTGAAGAAAACCTATTAAGTTGCATTGAAAATCATACTGCAACGTATCCTTTTAGAAATGCATATATAATGCAAAAGCGCATACTGTGAAAATTAGACGCGCTCGTTAATTGACCGGTCGGAAGCGTGTTAACATCTCGGCACCATAAAGTAAGCTGTGAAATACGACAGTTAACTCTCCTGTAATCTATTTACAGAAGCTTTAAAACACGATCTTTCCGACACCTATTTTTAATATATAAAAATAAAGTTCCACGCTTCTATGTATGTATGTAAAACGCTAATCAATTCAACAGTAGAATATAGGAAAAAAAGCCTCGTTATTATTATACGATCCCATATCAAATTGCACGTCTAATGGTAGATTAAAATAATAACCGAGAGCGGTAAATTAATCCGTTTTGCCGAAATAAAAAATTTATACGAGTAGATAATATTGGGCAGTTAGAACGTTAACGATCACCAGACACGAAACGGTGCAATGATGCGACCAAATCGCAATCTACCAAAAAAAAACCCCGAAACAATGCAATAGAATTACGAACGCTGTATATACTTTTTATACGAAAGAAACGTGATACGTATAAGAAGAATAAGCGAAGCGTCGAAGCTGCCGTAAAAATAGAGCAACGAGAGCGAAAGGGTTAAAAACAATATAGAAATAAATGAAAGTCAGTAAAAAAAAGTGCACGTGCGTTATTAGGTGCAGTTCGCGTGTTACGATGCACCCCAACGGTACAATAATAAGGGTTGATTTAATAAAGGTTGTTCACTGCAAATTTTTGCACACACCCACATATGTAGAATGACTCATTTAAAAACCTCATTGTTTTACAAAACAGTCATACTGAAGTTCTATATACATATGTATGTATATATGCAGGATAATATAGGGTGACGGAAGTGACGAAATCGACATTAGTCTCTTCACCGCATCCATCAAACAAATTCATCATTTATTGACAGAAGCATCATTTGATACAAGCTAACAGTTGCATAGGCCATCGAACATCTCGAGCGTATGTACATACATAATTATCTCGTTTAAATGAAATCGAAACCAATTTGCGGCGATTTTTGTGAAGTGGTATACAGATTAGAGTACGATTTAACTATACATTGAGAAAAATACTTTGTATCTTAAAAAAAATGTTTGTCCATTCAAAATTTGCATTATTTTTGGTGCATTGAACAATCTCGTGTTGTGCATCGAATACAATATTTTGGCATTATAAAGTGACCATTAAAAAATATGAAATGGATCATTCGAAAAAATATGTAGATTTTAGCATTAGTAAAATTAGACACAACAAAAAGTGGCAACGTTGCAGTCTTCCGCTATTGACAACAGTCCATTGAATGATGATGTCGGGTCGTAGAGTCAAAGCCAAGGTCGTAGGTGTCAAAAGTCGCAAGATGAAGAGTAAAAAAGAAGGAATCCAGTAGAGAGAAGCGTTGGTCGTTGTCGGTTCGTATTTCGGTCATTGTAATACACATTTAAGTAGCAAACATCTGCTTTTTAAGTAGCAAATATTTTTTTCAACGATCAAACCAAAGTTTCTAATGCAATCTGAATCTGTCATTTAGAAATGCACACAATTTTTTATTTAATTGCTTTTTTAATGAACATTTATTTTATAAAATGGATGTTTAAATTGTTCTCTACAAATTATTAGTCGTGTAGAAAGAAGCAAAGAAGTAAACGTCAACCCTATAATCAAATGATTAATGCGCGTGTCAATGGTGACGCAACTTAGGGCAGCGATTTTCTATTCTATATACATCTAATGTCAAATCTACACAATGTGGAGTGACTAACCGGCGCCACGCTATGCGGTTTCGTTATCATGAAATGTTTAATGAATTGTACAGTGCCGGACTTTCATTTTTTTTGAGTATTTAGGCGTGTTATGGAAAATTTCTCTCATAGCGACGTGGGCGGTCTTAGTTTGACCTTTTCACTCATATATTTCCAACAAGCGTTAGACGAGATGCCAAACAGTACGTTTGGAAATTCAATGATAGATGGTAGAAGATTTCAATTACAATCTACTCGCTCGGCTCGCGAGCTTATTAGATTAAACTATTGTATGTGAGCGCTTTTTGTATTTTCGTTTTGGTATCATAGGGAAAGGAGGTGAACAAAGGGAATGCAGGAATGGTACCCGAGAAAATGTAATAGAGTGAAAGAAAAGCCGCAAGGAAGATTAGTGGACAAAAATAATGAAAATGTGTGACGTGAGATGGATGGATAAGCAAATGGGTGATGACGATTTTGGCTCCCATAGATTTTGAAGCCCGGGACCGTCGCTCCCTTCGCACGGCTCTGTTTATACGATTGAGTTTAGGTCATCCGGTGAAATTACCGTAAAACGAACGCCAGGACGAGAATATGATTAATTCTGTCGACTCGTATTAGCACTTGTTCTTTGCCCCTTGTCGCCCTCAAACCTTCATTCTCAGTTCTGTTTTTTTCTTAAGTTATTTTTGTCTAACTAACTAACTCTTAGATAAAAAACAGGGACAACTGACTCATAGACCGGGATACAGATCTATAAACCAGGACATGTCCCGGGTCTACCGTGACGTATGGCAGCCCTAACCTTGCTCAGCAAGGTGAACTTATACACAATGTTTACACATAAAAACTAGTCAAATATTTTAATCCAATAATTTTTCAAAATTCTACAAAATAGATCCAATCCGAGGGAATAATTGTTTAAATTTTACTATACAAGTGGCCTGGTGCACATATTCATTTACTTCCTAAAAAGTATTGACAGTTGACACAGCGCATGCGCACTGTCGATGTGACGTATGTACATACGTACAAACGTCTTAAATATGTATATGTAAGTCCCGTCAAAATGTGGAATATATTTTCATTTTTCAAAAGTGTGTTCAATTTCTTCAACAATTTAATAACGTTATTATTTAGAGTTCAAATTAGTACTACAGTTCCGTCTGCAGATTGTAAAAATTTTACAACGTATCAAAACGCGCATATAAAATTTCATCGTTTTCCAATAATTAGCTTCTGGGTCGTTTCAGACACGCTTCAACGCCGTTTATGCAAAATCAATACACAGGATGATTCAATATCAAGGAGGATACGCCGAGTGCAACGACAGACATGAGGTTAAAAACCCCATAGTCTGCACGCCAAGGAAACGAATGAACATACACTAAAAATCCCCCCCCCCCCCCCATAAACCTCGAAAGAGTTTTCCAGCGAGAGATACAACTCTGAAAATTAATTTGTTGCGATATTAGATGGCGAACAAGAATAAGAGGGATTGCGAAATTAAATTGGCTGTCGGGGAATTCAACACGCCTAAATCCTAACAGAGATCTTTTTCCCATTTCCCATTCCGTCTCCGTTCGTCCAACGTGAAAAACTTCGAAATCGTTCATGAACACAGAGAGGAATCCCCTCGTATTTTCCACGGAATATAAATTCTTTTCAAAGTGAGCGAGTGCCTTTAGAAAATATTTGCGACGCAACCAACCCCAAAGACTTGATCTCATCTCGTTCTGAATTAAAATCTTTGTGAAAAGATTACCGGAATATTTGGACACGTATTCGATATGAAAGGAAATTCTTCATTTTCGAAACGTACATACATATGAAATATTTGGAGATGTACTCAATGCAAAGGAAAAAAATTAATTAGCGAAAAACGAGTATTTTAATAAGAGGATGGAAAAAAAATATTTTATTTCATAGAACATGAAAACCCGCCTTTACGGATCGCTCCAAAGCGACGAGTGCACTTAAACAGATATAATACAATCAATATACATAGCATTTTTATACAATGCGAATTCATACAAACATCCACGGTGACATTTATGCAGCCTTTTTATAATCAAATTGGCGAACCTCAAGATTATAATAACTTGAGATTAGCAAGAGAGATAGGAAAGGACAGGAACCGTTTCAATGAAAATCAGAAAAATTGGCAAACTCTGATAAGAAACGATCGACCTGGAGTCACAAACCAAGGTCTGACCAGCAGCGGGACTCGAACCCGTGACTACTCTTCTCGAAAGCATATTATGCCAACCACTGGTCCACGTCTCTGGTTAAAGACAACGTAAATAATAATTGCGGCCTTATTATTGTTATATCAAGTAATCATTGTTTGGAGATGAACAAAATTACTCAACTTTCTCAAACGAAACGGACAGTGCGATGGGAAAAATACACAATTGAAAAGCCGCAATGGGACACAATTCTAATGAAAAGAATACATTACGAGGAAAAAACTGCTTGTAATAAACGACAACGTAAAAAACAATAGTCTCGCAATTTTAGGACAAATTAAAATTTTATTCAAAGTCATTATAATTGTTAATTATAATCATTAAAATGAATTTGCAATGAAATGCATCGATTTGATATGCATTGCATTAACAAGTGTTGTTGCTTATTTGATGCCGTAGAAAAAAAATCATTCATGAAAAAAGATCCAACTCACTTAATATAATATTTGAATGTTGCTATTAACCTTGAGGTTTCTGCAGAAAAGTCTCGAGCAATTTGTATATCATAGTAATTTCCCAGAGACTTACACAACACGGTATCTGTAAAGTGATCCTATATACATATGTACGTACATAGTTGTACATAGTATGTACATAGATGTATTCATCATTCATTCAATCAAAATAATGAGCTGAATACGTTTTTTACTCTATCTATGTAAAAGGTGGGCCAAAAGTCTCGAAGGGGTTACGATATTTACATAGCTTTGTAAAAAATATATATTTTTAGAATTTGTTACAGAAGCGAACGTGCACATCGTTGCCATTCCGATGTATGAAATACTCTAAGCGAATTAATGATGATTAACGTTTCATTAGTCGTTTTGTGACCCTAGGGTAATTCACCAAAATTGATTGCATCTCCTTTGAGCCGGATCATATTGGACGACTTCATCGGCCAACTAGTGGCGTGATCAGATCAAATTAATGGAAATGTGAAAGACCAAAAGTTATGGGATGTGGCACTCTCCATCTAACTGCATACAGTTGGTCTGGTCGCGCAACTAATCAACCGACCAAAGTCACCCAGTGTGGCCCGAAAATCTGGTGCGGGGTAATCTCAGGAAAAGTGATTGGACTTAATTTTTTAGAAGACGATCATGAAGAGTTTTAACCAGCAGCGTCGTCTAGTGGTGAGTGTTGTATTCTTTCGTGCAAGGTGTCACGGGTTCGATTCCTACTGGAGTCTCGTTGTTGGCCAGACCTTGGTTTGCCGAGGTCGATCATTTCTTACAAGAATTTGCCAATTTTTCTGATTTTCATTGAAACCTGTAAAATTGCCTTTTCCTCTCCAATTTTCTATTGCAAACCTTGAGTTATTGTTATATCTCAGATTTCACCAGATTTCTCTCCATAGATGTCTCTGTGGATGTTTATTGAATGTAAAAATTCGTATTGTTACATGAAAAATGTCATTGATCGTATTGTACATATACGATGTATGCATGTAATAATTACGTATTTAATATATGAAATATATAATTTCTCGACTCTTAATCTGTTTAACACACTCAACGCTTTGGAGCAATCTGTATGGCGAATGTGCATGATTAATTGAAAAATAAAAATAAATAAAATATGTAACTGTTACAGGAGGTGAATATCGATCTATGATCCAAAACTTTTTACTTGCTGCAGATCGAAATCAACCTAACATGTGGTTTCAACAGGACGGTGCCAACTCTCTATATAGTGGGATCTGTCGTAGCGTCTCTATCTATTGAATGGCATTCATAAATAAAAAAAATTAGGTGAATGGTTCATGAAGTCTATATTATCACGTGATTAATAATGACATTGATTGCAGGATTACAAAATGAATTATGTATACTCATAGAGTATATGTATAATATGTAAGTACGCGAAATGCAGTATTATCGCATACTTTACCGGAAAATAAAGAAAAAGTATTATATCGGGTGAGACGGATTTATTTTTACGCTATAAACAGGTGAAAGTCTACTCTTACACATTTCTCGATCGTATCGATTGGTCACATACGCCAACGAACAGACATATGTGTAAACAAAACATTCAGACGTTGAAAACAACTAAGCAAACAACTTGTGGTGGGTTTTTGAATACTTCATATCAATATGCAGCGGGCGTGATGATGAAATCTCCCGTGGAAGAGGTTTCAGCTCAAGTTTCGATTGAACTTGGGTTTGCTTCGATTCTAATAAATATTATAAGCAACAAGTTTCAATGGAAAAATGTGTTATAAAGCGTTATAAAATTCCAAATGAAAATTCTTACAACGGATATTTATTTTTATGTGTATCTTTCGACATGCGTTGAACTTGAATATATTGTCTGAAACCATATTGCAATTTTTATTGATGACTATATTATATATGTATGTATGTATAAGTTTTTCTGTTTTATGCAGATCTATCTACATATGTACATATGTATGTACATATACTCCATTTCATTAAACTTAACAGTAAGAAGAAGTACGTGATTCGTATTGATCAACTAAGATGTTTTGACCAAAAGGAAATAAGAGATAATATCACGAATTTATAATAATTTCAGCGTTTTCGAATAATTGAATATTATATAATATCTAAAACTTCGGTCTCCGTGACGGGCCGGAATATGTATTGCGTTACCGAAAACGCAAATATCGGAAGGCAAAGATCGAAAATCGAAAGATCTTAAGTCGAAAGATCAAAAAAAAGGGTGCATTGTAAACGGTACATACTCACTTAATTTGCGCGAGCAGGATACAACAGGAACAAGAGGAACAGGCTTTTCCTACCGTATTAATGTGCGCGCGCAGAATACGGGAGGAAAAGCCTGTTCCTCTTGTTCCTGTTGTATCCTGCTCGCGCAAATTAAGTGAGTATGTACGTGAGTATGTACCGTTTACAATGCACCCTTTTTTTTGATCTTTCGACTTAAGATCTTTCGATTTTCGATATTTGCCTTCCGATATTTGCGTTTTCGATAATTTCACATTCCGACCCGTGAGGTAGACCCCTAAAATTTATATGTATGTAGATGACACGACTAGCATTTGAACGTACTAGTTTTGAATGATGGAACAAAACCATATGATAATTGCGTCTTTTTTTTTGTTTTTGTTTAATATGAAATTCAAACACGTACAATAGTAGAGAGAACTTACTAATATTAAGTTCACTTTCATACTATTGGAACTTTCGCACAGCTATTCCAATCTCAATGTAACGAATGTGGCTAAGATTAATTATGCATAGCCTATAGATAATGTATTTACATATGTACATCATATATTTAAAAAAAATATTGTAAAATCCTTCTTCCATCATACGACTCATATAATATTGTTACGTACGCCGTGGATTGAGCGAATTTTACTTAGACCAACGGATATCTGTTATCGGATTAACTAAATGCATGCACTTACTTCCAAAGATTATATCTGGACTCTAAGTGCATTTAGGCTAAACAATGACCGATATTAGTTATTTCTCAGAATCGGTACGGGGAGACCCAATATCGGGGAAATACATATCCGAATACGTGACTATACAACAGGTAAACAGATTAGGCGTCCTGAGAGATCTACCCTTTATAAGGCGATACGTAGGCGATATCAGGGCATTCTGGACGGAGCAGTGACACTGCGTGTATCTCCTGAATCATCAATAAATGCTGTGAAACGACTGTTGGCCTTTTACTTGGATCCTCCACCCACCCCTACGCAACAATATTATTAAATCCTCCTGCCATCATACAAAACCCACAAATTAGAACTGAAACTTACAGAAAATGGAAACAAAGTAAACATAGAGAGGTCAACGTTGGACTTTGAACTTGGCAGTTCAGAGGAGAGTAAAATCCTACAAAAATAAACAAAGAGTAACAAACACAGTTACGTACGCTAAAAACAAAGCAAAATCAAAAACCGTGAAACGGACAGTGGCGTGCAGGATCATTTCCCGTCTACGACACAAAGGCGCAATTCGCAATAAGTACTTAAAAAAATAAAATTCGATTTCAAACCGTTTTTTGACCTTTCGACTGAGTAACTAAACAGCGACGCACTTGTCCAGATAAAAATCCCAATATCCAGTGTCAAAACTAGGCGTGTTCGTGGCCAAACATCGACATCATACCATTTATGTACATAGTACATATGTATATGCAATATTTACCACTACAGATACATAATAACTAGAAATAATCTATCAATTCGCATCATTCAGTTGGCCGGAGGTGGTGAAGATCGGCCAATTCAATAACTATATAAATAGAACATCATGTGTGGAATATATCACAAACACGTCCATACTCTCATCTCACAACAGAAAGCACGTGAATAAGATTCTCGAGGGGATCAAGTTAATACGATTTTCATCAAACGTATTTTCCATTCGAAACGAATGTCCGAAAACACGCTTATCTCGAATAACAATACGCAGATCAGAAATTTACATTTCTTTCTTTTTTTGTCTAAAAATATTACTACCGACATTAAATTCATCACAATCGCCTCTTTCATAAAAATTATAATAACTTAATTCCTTTTAAAAAATATCAACTTACTCATACACAAATTAATTCATAGGTGACCGAAACGATAAGTAAATCAGGTGTAGATAAAAATGTCAACGACCTGCAGCCCCGAGCCTCAAACGAAACTGATAAGAGTAAAAATAAATTTTATATTCAAACGCTAAGGTTCATATAAAATTCGTGTTGGAAATTTTGCGTTTAGCCGACGAAGATGTAACGTTTTTCACTTTTATCGTATTTCACAACAAATTCGCATTTTATTGTTATAAATAAACGTTAGACAACCGCTGTGCAACACGAGAATAATTCAATCGCTTTGACTCGTTTCGGAAAAAAAGTAAATATATCATATAAAAAAGTCATATATCATAGGTTTGTAATAGTTTAAAAGTTAAAATAAAAAAAGAGGAACTCAATAATTACTTATTAACTATTTCAATAAATACCGTAATTTTACTGAAAACTACATGTAAAAAAAAAGTAAATATGAAGAATTCAACACATTTTATTTAACATTAAATAAAATACATCACATGAAAGCAACAGACGTTTACGTTAAAGTTTGTTTAAATTGATATTTGTTTTAACATGTGAATTTTTGCTTATTTTTTTTCAATGATAAACAAGTAGATTTGTATTTGATTTAAATATTACTCTCGTAAAAGCTTTGCCAAAAAAATCCCAAAGAAAACAAATTTTTGCCATAAATCTTTCCTCAGTATGAAAACGAAATTCTCGTTAATATTCACGAAATTATGTATGTATACACGAAATCGTTCTTATCGTGGCTTGAAAAAGTCATTTTTCTTGCATCGCGATCGTCTACCACTTAATTTTTAGCCTTTCTCGTACTTCTTTTATCAAACTTTCGTCCTTGTATCAATTACCATTTAAATCTCTTTATTATATACATATGTATGTATACAGCCGTGGACAAATGAATTAGGCCAATTGTTAAAAATGAAATATTTCAAATAACCATGGATACTTTCTGGATTTGATGCCCCATTTTCCAGCCTTCATAATACTTTTTCTTACCGTTTGCAAAGAAAATAATTTAATTTCCTTTTCACTTCTCCAGCTTGCTCAGAAGGTTGGTTTTCGGGATTGGTCGTTAAAGCGAAATCTTGACAATGCTCTCTTCCTTATTCTTCACGTTTTTGATCGACTTTTCATGGAACCAATCACATTGTATCCGTTTAATGTCGTTCGGTTCGCACATTGCGATAATTTGTTTAGAAAATTTTATCAATCCCGAACTTTGAAAATGTATTAAAATCATTTGATTCCCATGTTTTAGGCATTTTTCAATATAAGATGCACCTCATTTTTAAAAAACCAAAAAAAGGTACAACGAAAACGTCAAAAAACAAAAGATGAAACCATTTCTCTCAAAATACTGATTTGTGTAAAATTAACGTTTTTTATTTATTTTTAATAATAAACAACCACAGTAGCTGTTTCAAATGGTAAACGGATTATTCCGCAAAAAGCAAAGTCACTAAAATCTCGATCACGCAACATCTGGCACTCGAGTTCTTGTTAGTACAATATTTCGCATGGTTAGCTTTTGATTAATGGAGTTTTGGGTAATTTCGAGTACTTTCGATTAAAACCATTTTTTTACATGTGGCCCAATACATTTATCCACGGCTATATTATACTATACATATGTGTACATATGTCACAGTGAAATTATATTTCAAGTGAAAATATATATATTTCACTGACGTTTCAGTGAAATCATAACCAGTTACATTTTCAGGGTTGGTTTTATTAATTTAAGATTAGATTTTTAGGGTTGGTATTGTTTAAGTTAAGTAAGGGTTGACCCTATTCATTTAAGATTGGCTTGTTAGGGTTTAATTTATACAGTTAAACGTTGTATTACTGCTTGAATTGGTGATAATATATTTTCGCTTGAAATATGCTTTCACTGTAACATATAATAAGACTAGATTGTTAGGGTTGGTATTATTTAAGGGTTAGGATAGGTTGGGTTAAGTAAGGGTTGGCATACATATAAAACAAAACCTTTCTTCTTCAAACAAAGTAACATTTTGTATAAAAACAGCATTAATTCGCCCAAATTCAGTCAATCCTATTAAAAATACACGTGAAACTGTACAAATAGAGATGAAATACATATCCCAAAACCCTCGAAATACGTAAATTATATGATACATTTCGGCGAAAAGTGTTTAATTTTAACGAGAACCATTCGGAAGTGAGTGGCCGGGCATTGGAATAGCAAGTCGTGATCAAACTCACGATAGGACTCGGGTCTCTCGGCTGCCTCACAAATTATGCATTGAGGCAATGAAGGACCTCCTGAGGGCTACCTTTGCTGGGGGATCGATAAACAGAGACCACCACCCACTGCCGCCCACCGTCGAGGACCTCCCAAGGAAAGCGTCGCAGGAGCTAAATATAGAGTAACGCCAGACCCTTAACACCGAAATTATTCCCATTGAGCCAAGGGTTGATATGATCCCTACGTACACATACAGCACGTTCAACATTGTATGAATGACCGACACTGTAGCACAAATGTATGTACATAGCATACATACATGAGTAAGCGCTCGATTAAAATTAATAAAATCGATTATTGAATGATTGACAGGTATTCGTACACACGATGAAAGATCACGTGTCACGGAAGAATTTGACGAAGCATTAGAAACAATGAAGCAAACCATCACATAATCAAATATTAATAATTCGGAATTTTAATGTTCAAACTCCAATACAAAGTCAACATATTTATATTGTTTTTTTTTTTACATATATACCAGGAAGGCCTTACAGGTAAATCCCAATGCGCCTTCCTGGCCAATTACAGTTACAAATGCAGCATTTTTATTACAAGTCGTTGAATTACGAGACACTGAAAAACTCGCAAATTAACGAGACATCTATGAATTGTACATAAATTTTATTGTACATCAATCATACATCAAATAGTGGTGACATAGTAGGTAGCAAGGATTTTTAGCCAATTTCTTTTCCGGGAACCGTTTCAACAATGAAGTCAGAGAAAATTGGCAAACTCTGATAGGAAACGATCAACCTGGAGTCACAAACCAAGGTCTGACCAACAGCATACTCTGAAAAATAATAAAAAAATTTCATTCGAGGCCGGGCCCAGGTATCGAACCCCGGCGCCTCTCGACGCTAAGCAGAAGCTTAACGATCGAGCTATGCTGCTGGCTATGTACATACATATGTATTAATCTTTGTGAAGTCTAGTTCTAGGTATGTGTAAATCGATATAAACGCCACACTAACCAGTCGCAGACTCCTTAAAAGGACATCAAAGGACTTTAATTAAAGGTCGGTACAAACTATCGCACCGTATATTTATTTTTCGACTACAAATTAATGAGCTGATTAAATTATCCAATTGAACGGATCGCAATAATTGATACAACCTTCACAGAAAAATACAATATATAAAATATAATAACAATTCAACTAGGAGAAAAGCCAATACAATCAACTTGAAAGACCGTATTAATTACCGAAATAATATAAATATTGTAACAGTATACACAATTTTCCCCCGAAAAGGAATTCATCAAAGTATATCATATTCTGATAAAATCATAACTAAATATTGAAGTTTGAAGCGGGTGATACGTTATTCAATTGAGTTTGACTTCGTCTGCGTATAATTCGAACTTTGCTACAATAATTAATGCTAAAATATTCCCTTCGCAAATTTGCAGGCTAAAAATATCACCCTTGCGAAATTTCAACTTCACCTACATTGAATATTATCGTTATTATATTACGATATTAAATCGATAACGTTCAACGTGGCAACGCCCGAAAAATTGTCAGACAAATGAATAAATTATAAAAACAACATTAAAATCACAAAGCGGATCAGGGCTTCCAAATACATTCCAAGCCTCTGGGGTTTGAATTCCAAGCCTAGACTTTATATTGAATTACAATGGGATTTTGTCGTGGATGCAACCTGGTTCAAAAAACGACTCGGCTATCAAAGGCTGTCTGTAATGAAAATGAATGCATGATAAAAGCATAAATTTCCTTTGACGATTTAAATCTCTCGACGAAGTCCTTTGAGAAATGCAATGTAATTGAAAAAAAAAAACACGTACACGTAGCCGAATTCAATTTGGATTCTAATTTGCCTTTGATTTGCTCATTTATAATAATACCTCCCCTATATTATGCGAACCCAAATATAGTTGTGAAATGCAAACGTGTTGTTTTTGGTCTCCAGCTCACCCTGCATCACTACCACCTACCTCTTAGAAGTTTAACTTCTACCGTACATGGGCAATTTCGTTTTAATAAAAATTCTACGCAGACTGTACAGTGAATCACGCATCATGAAAATATTCGAAAGTGAAACTGATATAGGACGATGGGCATTGCGCCTCTCCCCCCCCCCCCTCCTACTTTAAAATTACCTCACAAACTTACTTACTTGTTCCTTGCCTATTGGGTTTGGTAAAAAAAAGTACCAATTGTTCATTAGCAAAAAAAGTGTTTGCTCTGGTTATATTTTTAAGCTGATTTAAAAAAGAAGCTTTCTACTGATTTAAAAAAGAGTGGGTACGATTTCGTTGTTCAGTCGATTAAAATTGTTGAATAGTTCATCATATTTACATATACGCAAAAAATTCACACCGATTTAAGTCAATTCTATTTATACTGGAAATTAAAGTTGACATTGATCAAAAAAATGTGGATTGTATTACATATAACGCCAGCAACACAGCTCAGCGTATAATACTACCAACTGAGGGTCATGGGTTCAATTCCTGGACCAGTATTGCTAGCCCAACCTTGGATATATGTATGTATGTGACTCCAAGTCGATCGTTTCGTATCATGGTTTGCCAATTTATCTAATTTCATTGATGAAACGGTTCCAAATAAATTGGCCTCATTCCTCATTTGTCACCATTATTTGAATATTGTTTCAAATTTATAATAATAAGTACATATGTATAAATTCAGCCATAGGTGTCGCCCTGAGGCAAACCCCGTAATAAAAGAAAAATATTCGTGCCAATTAAAATAACATACTTGAACATCACAATTTTAAGTACCTTATTATAACATCATTGGATAACGCTTCAAAAACTCAACTACCAAAGGTCGCAAATTCATCAAAATCAGGCAAGATATCAAGATAAAACTTTGCAGAAGAAAGTGACGAGAATTAAAACGTGTCAAATGGAAAAATCAATAAGCTATCAAAAAATGTATGAGACGAAGTATGTATATGTATCTCGGAGATGGATGAAAATTCTAATTTTAGAAACCAGCACCCTCGCAAGATAAATAACAAAATAAAGTGTTACAAAACAAAAATTATACCAAATAAAAAAAGCTTCTTAAAAGCCTATACATACATAAAAACATATTGTATGTATTATACATCGACACTAATTCGAAAAGCTCATATATATTGCGAAAGCATCAAACGAAAGATCCTTTTTGATCTTTTCAATTTTCTCGTCGAGTTTTCCGTACACGTTGTACTATCCATTGTCTACGTTTTCGCCAAGACTTTCCCGAATCGAAATTCGATAGCATCCGACAGAAATTACCGACGATTATTGTAGAAATTCGAAATAAATGCCAGAACGATAATAATAATAATGGAAACACAAAAAGAAATTACAAAATCGATATCAATGTAGGCACAAACGCGTGTACGTACGTTCTTACTTCCTCTATCAGGTTATTTCCGCGTCGAATTAACGTATGAAAACGGTAGCATGTTCAAAACTATACCCACATACCATGAAATTATACATAAATAGATTTGTAAGACATGCTTAATTTTACATCACGTAAATAAGATATTAAAATACGAGGAACGATATTAAGATGGTGTATAAGTAATGAATAAAGTTTGAATATTCCAAAATAAAAGCTAACACACTTATTGTGCGTTAGTAGATGTAATATATGTACATACATATATGGTAAAATATGAGGGAATATTTAGCGATGGAGTAGACAATATGGAAAATTAGGTAGAGGAAGTGGTAAAAATGTAAGCCTTTCCAGAGTGCATTAGTACTCCGTATCCTACAAACATACATATATGATTCGCTATTACGAAGCATTTTTGAGTTTTCTTCTATAATATGGAGCCCTAGTGATAATATGGTCTATTATTTGAGAATCGAAAGAGTATAGAGGCGGTTTCTCAGATGTACAGTAGGGCTCACATAAAATGCAGCACTTGTTATTTTACGGTGTTTAGACAATAAAAATATTATCCCTTAATGTATTGGCTTTTTAACGATCACATATTTTGAATATGATTGTTTTCTAAGATTTGGATTCAGTTTCGTGGGTAATTTCATTGTGGTAACATCAAAATCGAATACGAATTAATCAACATGAACAAACGCACCCAATCATCATTGGAGCAAAAAGTCAAAATCGCGACTTTGGCAAGCACTGGTTTATCATCGCGGTCAATTGCCAATAAAATGGGATGTTCTTCAAGTACTGTTCCAAGATTATTGAAAAAAAAAATCAGATCTGGAACCTTAGCTCGTAAGAAGGGGACCGGACTAAAAAGGTGTACGTACATCTGAGAGGGAAGATCGTAAGAATAACCAGATTATCTTAACTTGGCCGATTTAAAACTGCTGTATAGATAATAAAGGATATGTCGGAACAATTTTCCATCAAAATAAGTAATGCAACAGTAGAAAGGCGACTTAGATAAACTGGAATTTACGCTCGGAGACCTTAAAAAAACCACTACTCACTACGAAAATGAAGAAAACCCGATTGGATTGGGAGAAAATTCACGAAAATTGAAGTGTAAAAGATTGGCGACGAGCTATATTTTCTGATGAATCCAAATTCAACCTCCTGACATGGCTTATATGACTAACTTATTTGCCAATTTAACGAAACCAATTTGTAGCTAAAAGGTGATCAATTAAATTTAATCAAAATAAAAAGTGTAGTATCTGCGTTTGTTACAAAAAATTTTCTATTCAAAAAAAATTTGGGGAGAGGGAAATACTCTTAGATTTCAAATCTTTCAAAATTGCAAGAACGAGATGAAAATTTGCTTGCTTATAGTCAACACTTAACGGGTCTTCATTCTAACCTCAGCCAAAGATTTGAAAACATTCTTCACTTGGTTATCCCAGATTGGATGTTGAACCCATTTGCAAAATCAGATGAATTCATACTAATACAGGAGCAATTTATTGAATTATACACAAATGAGGAACTGAAACCAATGTTTCAACAAGGATACCACAAATTCTGGCTACAAAAATAAATACCAATTTTATATCCTGCATTATGGGTCACTGTACAAAAGCTGTTGATTGCTTTCCCATCTTCAAATTTATTTAGTAGAACGTGGATTTAGTGCAGTTGTGAACCTCATCACGACAAACAAAAAACCGATTGGAAATTAGTGCTCGTGGAGACTTACGAATGTTACTCACAAACATAAATAATCTCATATCATCCCACCAGGTGTGTCGCCCATCTCATTGAAAAAAATAATATGTTTTTGTATTTTAAAACAAACGTTTTAATTTCAATAAACACTACTTCATGTATAATAAAATATAATTTTTTAAAGATTTTTCTATTATGCAGTTGTGTAGTTATTTCATTCGAGGGTTCATGGTCAGGTTTTTGATTTAAGAAGGGGTCCATGGATAAAATAAGTTTGGGAACCACTGACTTAAATAGACCGACGTCATCCAATAATGAAATATCAGACTTGAAAATTTTCACACGAAATTTGTCTAATGAATTTGACCGTTTTAGAACTAAGCCACGGTAAAAATGATTCACTAAACACATGTAATACAAATGTATGGGAAATCATGTATGCCATCTATATGTACATTGGCATTGGCTTAGGAACATTTTTTTTTTCAATAAACGTACATAGAAATTTTACGGTCACCATCAAACAAACGAGAACAAAATGTACGTACGAATGAAAAACAATTAGCATAAATGAAGTGAAATCTGACATTTATAGACTCGCACGTGTTAAACATATGTCGGGCATGTAAAATAATGTTAAAGAAAAATTGACGTAAAACACGGAATACATACGTACCAGTATCAAAATATTCCATTAAAATCATAATCTAATGTACTTATTTTAGAACCCTGAATCTTACATATACACAACTCCTTTAGGGTGAAAACACACTGAGTGGCATGGGACGTCACGTCCCTGGCTTGTAAACAGTGGGTGTTCCCCAAACCGAATTCGGGTGTAGTTACACGTGCAGAATGTATGTTTGGGAGATCACACGCGTATGCATATCCATATGCAACCGACAAGTTTCTCTTCAAATATGGGATTCACGGTTATCGAGGATAAATACAAGGATAAAATATCAAGGAAAACACTCCAGGGGGTGATTTTTGGGACTATGTACCATGTACATATGTACATATATGGATTAGGAGTGCTGCGTTTTTTTCGCATGTTTAAAAGTATTAAAAAAAACACGTACCACTCAGTGTGTTTTCGCCCTTATTCCGAATCAAATCAATTTAAATAACTTGTGTTGAAATTTGCAACTATAATATATCTAAATTTATAGTTGCAAGCTGACCAGCAACACTAAAAGATAATTCTTGGAATAAATTATTTTCAATCGAGGTCAACCCACGGGATCGAACCCAGCAACCTTTCGGTGGTTACCATTGACGCAACCACCAAGCTTAGTGCGAAAAAAATTATTGGCTGCAAATGTTTACAATCTATTTTACATGGAGACGCGTGATGGATGCTGTTGAGACAACAATTCCATTTTTGCATGTTCACGTGCACTCTGACCGACTCAGATATGTCAACCTCTTGCGGCGTGAAAATCTGCCTTCACAGATAAAATTCCTTCACGTATGAAACTCTACGCATCCATCTTCATACGCACATACATATATTGTGTCAAAAATAATTTTCAAATTCAAAACCCACCCCGAAAAACCGCGACAACGCAAAAAAAATCTGCACCACATTCCCGCCACGATCAGAGTCGTAAAAATTGGCAATAATTGAACAAACGTCAATTTATTTGACACGGGCGTGTGTCGCGTTAGTCAACCCCAATTAAATTACGCTCGATCGATCGTCTGAAATTTCATTAGATCGTTATGTCGTACGCACACAAATGCAAAACCCTGGCCAGTGTACATAAAGTGTCTCGTTTTCACCCACAAAACGGACGCAATGTTTATTGAATTCGGAAAGCGAAGAGGGTTGACGGGTACGATAGACCTACCCGGCCCGAGAGTGTTAACGAGTGACGCGAACCAAAAATCGATAAGTTCATACATTCATACCATACGTACAACCCGTGCTCGGCCCCAGAGCTTAAGCAGGTCAGGGACGCGCCCCTGGGGTCGGTTTGGCCGAAAATAAGTAGACCTAATGGTGGAATAGATCAAGTTTTTTCATGGTTAACGTATTGTAATGTGGAACAACCCCCACCCGTCACTCTGCAAGTACCCACTTAGTCTGCAAGTACCCAATATCTTAGTCTGCAAGGAACACTATCCCAATAAACAATCAATAGTTTCAATAGAAAATACTCAATATAAAATAGTATTAACAATGGAAAAAAATCCCAAGTGAAAATACGTACTTTTGACTTTTGATTTGAACTGGACGACTACTTGGAGAGATTTGAAAGCTGAAAAGTACTAAAAATGAAAGATAAAATATCCGACTATAGATTCCAATATTCATTTTGAACAGAAAATTGACAGATTTTGAGACATCGACCGAACAAAGCCAAGATATAAAAAAATCGCGCGATTTAAAAAACACTTATATGTATCTCCGAATCTCGAGCCAATCAACATTTTTAATTACCAGATTCGTGTTTACTGGACATAGATCTATAAGAAAAGTCATAAAGAACCATTTTTCGTGTCGAACAGTGTAATTAATTGATATTACGTACTATGAAAATAAAGTTTATGATCGCAACGACCAGAATGACACTTTTACATTCACCTCCAAACTGAATGAACCACGCATATTATCATCGAAATAGAAGAATACTTTATTTTCATGAACATTTTGAGTTCAGTTATTTCAAAATTTTCTAAAAGCTAGTTTACTAGTGAAATTATAATTTCACTGAAAATAAAAATTTAGCTGTAACATAAATACAATCATTTTCTTATAACGCGAAGGAAAAATTCAGAATTGTAAGAAAAGAAAAGAAAATTTAAAAAAATAATTATTTTCATCACATTTTCTTACAATTTCACTGTTTTTCTTTTTGGTCCTTACTATTTCCCGTTTCCCTGAATAAAAGATCGAGTGCGTTTTATAAGGGTTGGGCAGACAAAAAGACAACCTATCAACCGCTAATTTAAAGGCAATCAAATCAACCTTTTTTAACTAAAGGTCAAAATTGAAAATTGAAAATATTCCAAAGATCGCATATATCCAAAAAAAAAAAGGAACTTTCTTAGCTATTTCTCCCCTAATTTGAATCATTTTATAAGGACTTTTTTTTTATATATGTACATAAATACTTTCATTCGCACCTTAAATGCGTCAGGCAATTTTTTTTATAAAAAAAAACATATTTTTTAGAATTTGCAGATGTTAAAATACACAGATATCAAAATAAAATTGCAAGTCTCCCAACTTGGACATTATATGCCTCGAAATACCATCTACTAAAAATGATCATACAAAACAAGATATTCGAATCCAAATGTCCGGAAAGGAGACGCATCTCGTTGTTAAAAGATTTGAAAGATTTCATTGAAGCTGTAAACCAAACTGTCACACCCTGGATTCCCTAAGTTTATGTATATATGTATAAGACGCATAAAGAATATGAAATATGCTAGTTTTTCTTAGTTGTATGTACATAATAGATGTTAGATGAACTCCAGCACGCCATGAGTTCGCCATAAAGCCAATCCTCAGTATTCTGAATGAGATGAAGATGCAATTTCCTGAGACAGTCAATTTATTAACGTGATGTATGCCCACATCCGTTTGTTGGGTGGAGCTGTTTCTATTCTCTTATTCTCTGGAATAATTTGCCAGGGATAACATTAATTACGACGAAAAGTGTTGATTTCATTTTAGTGTAAAATAGCTTGTCGTCATTGCAAAATAACTAGCGTAGTGCGTGCGTTCGTCTTCTAAATCACACTTCATTCGTGGGCGCCTCGTGTGACGTAGTATTTAGCAAAAGCGAATTTAATTTTTTCTTGTTTTTTAAATTTTCGTCCCGTTATGAAAGCAGTTGCGTTTTGCTCGGCTTACGACGCTTCGTCTCAAACGAACCGTGAACTTTTGCACTGCAACGAAACGTGGATTTAAATATTTCTTCTGTAATTGTTTCCCAGTTGTGCTATACTGTCTTATATACGATTTATGATAGTGTGAAATATGTATAATTTACATCCACCATTATATCTACAGAGGCATTGATTGTTCGATAAAAAGAAGCAATAGTCTTTAATTTGGACGTAGGACTATATCCATTGGCTGTAGCTACGACACAATGCACGAAAAAATTAATGAAATGAATCTTTACATAGCAGAATCTCAGGTATGTTAAATTCTGCAAGATATCGTTTAAAAACAACAAGCACATACACTTCGACGCTGATATTTGTCTTAATTTGCCATGTGCCATGACAATTTTCCGATATGGACCCGCTCGTGATCACGCAAGTGACTTGCTGATTGTAGCTCAAACTTGTCAAACAAGTCAATCTCTGATCTATCTGCATACGCATGCGAGAGGAATTTAAAGTGGAAAAGTTTTAACGAGATTAATCTCCAATAGAGTAGGGGAGAACCAGTCGAATAATAGAGTAGAACTACTTAGTAAGTGAGCAGCAGGCAAGTTGGAGCAAAGTTACCTTGAGACAGATATACTCACCAGGCCCTGTGAAGAGTACGGCCAATTTCAAGTTGAACTGTTGTTTAACCGTAAGCAAACACGGACAAAGTCGACAAAAACTAGCTAAAGCGAGCGAGCAACTTCACAAACAAGGATTTGTGGGAACAGGAAGGATCGTTTTCGAATAGCATTATGTGAACTGTCACTGCCACTTGTCTACGCAGACCCAACCTTATCACATTATCACAACACACGAGAATATACAAATATACATATGTTTATGTATGTACATACATTTCAAGAAATGGCCTTATCGTTATCGTTCACGTGTGAAATCTTAAAACAACCATATATGGTAAAAAAATATATTCAATATGTATAAACTTATATCTAGTTCACATTTGACTACTTATTCTGTTCAATATTTTTCTATGGAATAGAAATTTAATTTATTATTCAATAAAGGTGAAAACAGCCCTTTCAGACTACTTTCAGTGAAAACCCGCTGAATTTTACAAGAAGGGCAAAGATGATTAAAAAGAAAGGTGGCAGAAGGTTATAGATAATGTAGGAAATTATTTTGTACAAGAAAAGTTAAATTAAGTTAACTTTTAAGTTAACCCCTAATATATACCAACTGATTGGCGTGATATATGTACCTATATACAATCTTTTAGATATTGCGACCCACTATTTTGTCACATTCGAAGCAGTGACCCGGACCCCCATACACACTATGCATTACGCACGTTCACTAACTACTCACTCTGCACGTTCAAAAAATCCACCCTACATGTATGTACATATATGCTATATAGCTAGCCAGCAGTATAGCTTAGTGGTTGCGTTTATGTTTAGCACTAAGAGATTATTGGGTTCGATCCCAGGCAAATCTTTAATATACTGCTGTTTAGACTTGGATGTTTGTGAGTCCAAGTCGATCGTTTCTTATCAGAGTTTACCAATTGTATCTGATCATTGTTAAAACGGTTCCTTAACATTCCTTACCTGCTGTCACAAATCTTCTGTATTAATATATGTACAATTTTTAAAAATGTATGTACAAGTCTAAAAATCCATAGATGTCTCAATGGATTAATTAATTAATTATTTAATTAGCTTTTCGAAATACAGTGATTTATGTAATAAAAATACTGCATTGTTTGTAAGTAATAGTCCAGGAAGGCGAATTGGGGTCTTTCTGTCAAGCCTTCCTGGTATATATCTCAGTAATAAATGAAATAAAATATGGATTATATCATACGTCAGTTTCACGCTCATAAGCATCAGAAGAAATACATATATAATCCGATATATTTTGTAAAATGACGTCTACGTGAAAAAAAAATCTAGCTAGTAATGCGAGAATAAGGGATGACCTCGAGTGAGGGTCGTAATATAAATGACGCACACGTGCATTAATAAAAATAAAAATATATAATAACAAAAAGAAAAATTGGTTAAAAAGTCACCGAAACCAAAAAGAAAATTAATTCACAGTATCATAAAAAGCTACTCATTCGAGTTAATTTTCGCAAATGGCGTACAATTTTTCAATGAAAATGCGTATAAAAAATATATAAATAAATTACCCCCCGTAAGCGAATAAATCGTGCCAAACGCACATGTGCGTAGTAATAAACGCGCCATTAATCATTCTGTCACCGAACAATAATACTCTCATTTTCGGAATAACAACAAGAAAAATAAGCAAAAAAAAAAAAAAAAGAAGATAACACATCCACCTTCTTTAATAATATTAAACTATCATACTCACGTAAGATAATATCTAGGTATATATATATATTAATTTCGTTTAAAAAATATCTAAAGTAACACGAGCAAAGCAAACTTTCGAGTATTATCTTATCAACCTTGGCCCGCATGCGAAATTATGCAACAATCTTCGAGCACAATTATACATATATATGTATATGTATGTATGTGCATACATGCTAAAATCCAAATTATACACGTAACATTTAAACTGAAAAGAGCTAAAGATGTTCGAGTGAGCAATGAGCTACACCTGTTACACAATAAGAATACCATACTAGTAGACCCAATACGTATGAGATTCCTTTCAAAGCAAATGGTCAATCCTTCAATTGAGACTTTCAGAGATCGTTAAAAGTAGCTTGAACTTTATACATATGTAGTTGTTTTGCCAATGTAAAAAAAGGTTGCTGTAGTACCTGTGAGCCAAACATGTGCCGTGCATACTCTTCCAATCCATGGAATATGTGTCGATTCCAATTTATTAATCATATTATTTTTAAATCTCTCCTCCCCACCTCATTGCCGTTTTCTAAAACGACTAGATTATTAACACTTAAATGGCACTAGATAGCATTCGTTAGGCCATATATTTTTTTCTAATACGGCATTTCTCACGATTTGAAATGAAGTTGATTTCATCAATTAAATATGATTGGTTTCTAAGATTAGAGTTCTGTTTCGTGGCAGTTTTGAAAATTGAAAGATTGTTTAAAAATTGCAATTATGCACAATAAATTTTTTATAAACTGATATAAAACTAAACTTTTATAATAAAAACTAAACTTTTATTATAAACCTAAACTTTTATAGTAACTTTTATACAAAACTAATGTTGCGCCCGTTGAAATTTCAACGGGTGGTGTCTAAGTGCATTCGCTGGTGAACAATAAAGACCCCGGATTAGGAAAATGGGCTCAAGTGCCCGAACAAAGGATACGTTAGAGTTCTCACAGACCTAGGCGAGTGCATGCGTAAACAATAGACACGCAATAGTAGACCTTTAAGTTCCTAGACATTAATGGATCGGGGACGCTGTGTTGGAGAACTCGTCCTTTATAAGGAGGTACACATGGTAGATAAGATTATTCTGGAGTGAGTGGTGAGAGCGCTGTAGGAACATGATGGCCATGAAGACAGAAGACAGGACCAATACTGATAGGGCCGGGCCGCACCGTGCAACTTTGTCGGCCTACTTGTTGCGCGACACGAAAAAATGTATGGAAATGTGTGCGACAAACAAGTTGACGAGTGTGGAATGTCCCATCTACCTGCATGCATTGGTCTGGTCGCCCTCAACCAAGTTGTTCGCGAGTTGAGCGGTGCGGCCCGGCCTATAGGGTTGTCAGGCGTCCCGATTAATCAGGACTGTCACCAGTTTTAAGTCTCGTGTCCCGGTGTCCCGAACAAACCTCTCGGGACCCCCAAGTGTCCCGGTTTACTACTTTTTAAATCCCTACAGAAGTTTAAAACTCATATGTAATTTAAAAAATATGTAACAAACTATAAACAGAAAGTCGATGTCTGGACCAGACAGTCTGGTCCACACTGCAGCAATATTCAACAATGAACTATTTGTCTCTGTCTTATATGGTTTCTGGAGAACTATGTGTAGAAGGAAGACAAAAAATGTGTATCAGGCATCAAACAGTTTATCTTGAATCGATAATTTTCCCACACTCAGAATTAACACCTATTAATGTGTTCATGTGGACTTTTTTTAATTTAGATGTTTTTGTTCCTATTTAAGTAATTAATATAATTTAATTATTTAATATAAATTAAAAATTATTTGATCTGATTGTTTTGGAGGGAGTGGTGTCCGGTTTGACTTGCATGTAATCTGACAACCCTACATACATATACACGACCCTGGAAAGCGACGGTGAAGATGATAACTAGAGCCCGGATAACCAAGGTGCCGTTTATTGTTCAAATGTTGTAAATGCATTGTTAAAGGTTTGCCGAACCTTTTTTACAAAGCATTTACAACAATTAAATGATCAATGAGCGGCACCTTGGCTATCCGTACTCTAATGATAACGAATTCAAACTGAAGAATCATATCAACATGTTGCACAGAAATGTTGAAAGGTAATTCAACGGCAAGACCATATACAATTCAGAAGACACACCTGATCCCAAAACGGCTCACTATCCAACAGTGGCAAATCCCCGAAGTGGCAATCGAAAGCCACGCATTGCTAGCACCGGACGCGCGCAACACGTACCGTATTTATTCGACGTAGACACACCGACTGGGAGACCTTGAACTTGTTCGCTAAATATACACATATACATACATAGGCACGACCACGATCATCTTGACTGACGATCCGAGATGACCGGTGATGATGCTCGAGTGGTGTCGCGGAGACGGAGACCCGGCCCCGCAAAAACGCGGTGCAAATTAGATTAAGGGAGTTCGTCGACCGTGCCTAATTGCACGTAAGTGGAAAAATCGAATTTAAAAATAGACACTGTAGAATGTTTCGAACGCGGGATTAAAAACGTTGGGAGATTGAGTGGGATATGTGTGTGCATTGCACAAATGCACAGACAAAAGAGTAGCGTTGCTGCACGCGCGTTCTTTGTTGCACTTTGGGAAACGACCGCTCGAAATGGCCGAGGACGCATGCAAATTGTTCAAAGTCATATCTATTGTTTCGAATCAAATCTACGCATTCGAATCTGCGCGAGAAATACTTCTACAAATACAAACGTGCTCTAATAATAATATTTTTTAGTCCTCATGGCCTCCAGCTGAGAAGGGCGTTCCTTCAGTTGATGTTAGTTCGTACAATCTTATTATTTCGGCAAATTTCTCCTACATTTCTTCAAATAAAGGGATCACTATTGTCAATCACTGCCAAACCTACATATGTATGTCAATACAAGGATAAAATATCACTGAAAGCACTCCAGGGGCAATTTTTGGACTGGGTGCCTGAGGAAAGATTATGCGTGCTAGCGTTCTTTTTACATGTGCAAAAGTGTCTCAAAATAACACGTGCCACGTGCCTCTCAATGTGATTTCGCCCTAATAGTTTTATACATTGATGGAGATTGTTCGAGAGGAGAAATTACGCCCCTTTTACCAACCTAAGTCGTGAGATAAAATACGCCATCGTGATATCAAAGTACTGTTGTTTATTGCCTATCCAATATTGATGTGTGATAGTGTATGTATATTATACATAGTAATACATATTACATTTATATACGTATGTATGTATGTACCTATTTTTTACATATAAAATTTTCGAAAATAAGGTCTATAAGTATAAATGGATGTTTTGAAAAAAATCTTAAGAGTATTGATAATGTTTTGCTCAAAAGAAGAAAAAATAAGCGCATTATTGAAAAATTGTTATTTATTATTGTTCTTTATTTCAGGTAATAATTACTATTTATTACAGGTTCGTCATTTCAGATTTTTCCAGAGGGGCAAAATTTGGCCAAATTTGTGTTTTTCATGAAACCTTTTTTTTTGAAGGAGAAGCTTGTAGTCGAAATTCGAACTGTTACAGTTTTATCAACGAATAATTGATGTGATTAAAAGTTTAAATGAGATGTTCCTGTTCTTGCCAAATCTACAAGAGGGGGCAAATTGCACCCTCCCCTCTCCAATTACGTCCCTAGTTCCGTAAAGTTTTTAATTTATATATTGAACTATATTAAAGCATAATTTCTGACCCAAATGGATTTTCTTTATCAAATATAAACAATAAACATAATAATCGAAAATATAATTAAAGGAAAAAATATTATTGATACAAACCTGAAATATTATTGATACAATGGGAGAAAACAATGAAAAAAATCCTCCGGGGGGGGGAAAAATATTTAATTGATTCTTGAAAGGAAAATTGATCAATCTGTTTGTTTGTTTATAAAAAAGCGATTTATTTGTTTATACTGTAATATTTTTAGATTATTTTATATTAAAAACAAATTCTGAAATATTTATAAAGATCGTCAAATACAAACATATGTATGTATATTACAATAAATATACATATAATAATTTGTAAAACACTACATAAAAACCGAATTCAATCGGTCAAAAAAATTTCGTGGAAAGTGAATGATTTTTTCATACAGTGAGCGAAAAAAATACTGATTTAAAATAAATCTTTTTAACTAAAAATAATTCAAAATTTATAGAAAATTTATGTTTTCGTACGTAAATTGTCAATGCTTTTATGAATAAAATATATACATGGAGTAGATACGCCGTTAGATTCAAATCAGTGGAGTACCTGGATTCATTTAATGCAATCGATATTCAAACCATTTTAATATACGACATTATTTCAAAAAGTACATATGTACGTACTATATTTTGCAAATCAGCAAAATGTAGAATCAAGTTAATCCCACATAAAACGGACGTAGCTAATGTAATCTGTAAATTATGCAATTATCTCAAGAGATTATTTCAATTTACAATATATAATAAACCCTAAGCTGTCAATGCCATTTTTACATACATATTAATATTTATTGAATAAAAATAATTAAGACTATACACAGTCGTAATTTCAGCAATCATTCCAATCCAGTCAGATGGTGAAATTACTCGAATTATTCACAGAAGTGACATCAGTGCTTACAAAACGATGATCATATGATAGACATTCTGCGTACGCAAGGGTCAACATGACAGTTCCGAGAATCGCCACTGATTTCCGTGAGAGAATTCAACATCTGAACGCAAATTCAATACGAAAGACGCCCAATCTTATCGGCAAAAAAAATTATATTCAAAAACAAAACTATAAAACGTCGACCTCAGTCTTGCTATCGTTCAAAGACGAAATCTAACACTACGCAAGAATTAATCCGGCAATCATAGTCGAATGATTTTTACGAAATTTTTAACACGGCTATCGACTACCACAAACGTGAAAATCATAAAACTGTGATGATACAAAAACAAAAAAATTTACAACAAAAAAACCACTTCCTAAGCACTTTTATATAATAGAATGTAAATATTATAACGAAAATCTATTATTATAAAGCATAAGATTCGTTTGAACAATAATCTATTATTAATGGGGAATTTAAATTGAAAGCGTTCGGAAATTTTCCACCAATTTTCACGGACGAAAAACCAGTCTGTTCATCGGCTGTCAACAAGTCCGCAAAAACCACATCTGACACTGAACGTTGCCATTGACCGTTTTTATATTATCAAATCAAATTGAAATCGCACTGCTTTTTCAGCTATTTTTGCAGCACGTGCTCGCAACAGCGATTTCGAATTTAATAATAAAAGATCCAAGCCACGTAATGTATAATATGAACAAATGTTCGCACGACCGCAACTTCGTGAATCGCTTTTGGGTAATATCAAAACAAATTCATAAAATTTAATAATAAATTACATACACTGTTGTTAATATTGCCTGCTGTTACCAAATTTTATAATAACAAAAAAATCTCGGAATCGCGTTCATCGAAATATTACTGTAATTCACAATAAAATCCGTAAAGTTTTACTTAAAAAAACTAAACATTTAAATGCTCAGGTGAATTGGTTCAGTTTTACATAAAATTTGCATCCATTCTAAGCATCGGATTGCGATAAATTCAACGTTTCCATGGAAATTTGTACGAAATGAAACGTTGCGCCAATATAAAGCAGTTTTGTACTTACTCGGAAACGAATTTACAAAATCTCGTACAGAAAAGTTTAACCGAATACCACAAAATGCACTAATAGATTGATGTTAGCTTACAATAGTGAAAATTTCCAAAGAAAAAATTTCCAATTCCAACTACGTGTCGTATAAACGATGAGATTTCTCTCGGTAAGAATAAAACGAAGTGCGTAAACGCCACTATGATTTCAACGATGATAATTCAAGAATCTACCGAGATTTATTCGCACAATTAAGACTGTTCAATATCAAGACATTCCCATGGTGTGTTACAAATGGCGCTGATCTAAAACAGATTCCGCAGAGAGGACATAAACCTTTTCGCAGTGCTTTTGATCTCGCACGAGAAATCCTCTAACTTTAAATAACTACCCAGCATCTTTTAAAGACGCTCATTAAGTATTAAAAGCGTAAGAGGACATGATGTAGCAACATTGTCAACAGACATGCTGTCGGAAGAAGTCATACTTTGATAACAATTCGTGACCGATTCCATTCAAACTTTTTCCTTTCAGCATAAAAGCAACGGCAACATAAGAAATACTTTTTGTTCGAAATAGTACAAAGATGTGACAAAATTCGTTCAAAGTATGATAGAAGAAGGCCTGTTTGTAGAGACATCAGATTGACATGATTAACACTCAAGACTCTTTCAATCAGCCGATTTCAGAATTCATTATCATATGATCGAAATCGGTGGCCGTCACTGCATCGAACGTCGAAAAACCAAGATTTTTCGCGATATTTATGACAATATGTGAAATAGTCCGTTTAACATGCATACATTCTTTTCGATCTTTCGGCTTTCGACTTTCGATGCAGTGACCCAGACCCGATCGAAATGATTATACTACGATTGGACCTGATATGAAATACACATATGAGGGGTGCCAAACCAGTCAATTGAATGTACACATGTACATAACGTTGTAAGTACAACATAGGCTCAAATGCATTTTATTCGTAATTTGCGATGAATTTACTTGCACCGTTAACATAATTTTGAAATGCCGCCTCCGAGGGGTAGAAACTTAAAGTAGAAAGTTGTAAGCATGTACCTATTAGTTGCAATCACTTGTACTGTCAGTATCCCAAAGATCATTATATGTATGTATATCAGTATATTTAGTGAGTCTTACGACATTCGTTAACTGGATGAATACTGATATCTTCAGATACCATGATGATGGTAACATCTGAGAGTTGAGAGATATTTACAAATTGTGCAAAATCCATTTATCATTTTGAAAGTGGTATATGTGATGTTATTATGGCACTTAATTATGACACAAATTGGTGGCACTTAAAACGTTGTTCTTTTTAATTTTTTTTCTAATAGCTAAGATTTATTTATTGCCCATTGAATGATTATAATACCTCGCAGAAGAATTATAGTTTATTGATAAATGTTGCAAGAGTGAATTTATGAATTATTTTTATTTAAACACTCCTGAATACTTAATTTTCTGACACTTGAAATATTATGGTTTGGTACACCTTTCTTTGAATATAAAAATTGAGAATAATCTAAAATAATTATTGCGCGACACATCTGAGTCATATAAAGAGGCTTTGCAAAGCCATCCAAGAATTAAAATATATATATACAGAATACAAAAACATGAAACCCACAATAGAAGCTAAATTAAATTTAGTATGTAAACAAAATAGCTTTAATATGAACCAATCTGTAAACACAAACATAACGTTTCCGATACAAGCAATTTTAAACAACCCACATTGGCCTGATTAAACAGGGCAAAATTGCAAAAGATATATATAGCTGATTTGTGAACTCTAGCTGTGTTGACTAATGGAAAAATTAATCTAAACATGGACACAAATTTTCCGCGGATTTTAATCTCAACATCCTCAAATTACACACAAACCATCTGCGGACCAAACATCAAATAATAACAGCACGTTTACTTAATCTAAGCTCTCTCGCGCAAATCTGCATAATTTCGCAGTAGATAACGCGAAATTTAAACTTTATTAAATTCATCCAAGTCGACGCCCCGCAACGGAAAATTTATTCACCGGCTTTGGAAAAAGGCGTACGAGAAATTCTAAGAAGCAATCAGCTCAGGTAGACTACATTATATACCTGTTTGCTCGCAAAAAAATACATATGTAATATACTAGCTGGCGTTGATAGGCAAAGCCAGACATTTTCAGGATTCGCCCGGCGTTACTCAGGCGGACGAATTTTCGGAAAAAAACCTTCAAAAGCTCCAACCATAACTAGAACACAATTCTCCATCACTAAAATAGAATCTGAACTATGTGCATATGTATGTACTTAAAATAATAAAGGACAAACACAATTGCCTGTACGTTTTTGTTAGAGGGTACTAAAATCCCATGCTAAACATTCTAAAACACGTCCTGGTCTGAATTAGTCTAATGTTGAAAACATTATAAAGGGTAGTAATTAATTGAACTTTCATTTTTAACCATATTCACTATCATAATAAAAATAATGTAGACTCATAACTCAAACATCAATTTATTCAACTTTTATTATTAAATGTATTCAACATTACATAAATTATTCCAACATTAAACAAACATTTCGCACACGTGAAAAATTATTATCACTGAAATTTATTTATTTGCACTTTAAAATTACTAAATTACACGGATTTTTTTTTTGTACTGTCAATGTTATATTTCTAATGAAGTAAATTTGTGTCGATTACTTCCTGTTTTATCAAACTCAACATTTATTTGTTTATTTACCTTATTTTGTTTATAAGCGACCTGGCAAGTGAATTTATATGTATCAAACATTATTTTAACGTTTGATATATTGAATGTATCAGTATTGCAAATAAAGTTAAGATGTAAAGTAAAGTATTCGGTAATAAAATAATAAAGTAAAAATTATAATTTTAAGTGTAAAGTAGCCGAATTAAAGTTTCGTGTGCTTAATGATTACTATCTTAAATAAAGTTCAATTAAATATTCCCCTCCCGATTAATAAAGTGAACAAATATAATTACTTTTAAGAAAGATGTGTTTGCATACACTAACATTTTAAGTTGACGCTTTGGAATGTAACCTGGTCGATAACATGTCTTAGCTTGGCCCTAAAGCTGTTGAGCTTTTACATTTTTATTTGTATTTCATTCATCATATGTATATCGATCGTCGATGTTGCCAATTGCTTATTTGCTTATCGATCAAAATACATGGAACATGCTGAACATTTCAATCGGACCATATTCTATACATTACGGAACTAATCCGATCATTCCGAAATTTGAGGAAATTTTTAGCTGAACTTGCAAAAAATATTGTCGACGTCTACCAAATTCAACGACTGGTTCAAAGAACCTTACACGTACATACAAAAAGAATGACCCTCGTAGTTATACAAACATACAGGAAAATAGGCACTGTCACAATTGGAACTTGCGAATTCAGCACGGATCGCACGCAGCGAGAGCGAAAACTCAAATGCAACAGAAATCAGCAGAAATTGCACAAACGGAATCGTGTCACAACTGTGTCGAGGTCTCGCACTAGCCGACCGAGATTCCCGCGTGGGCACTCGAAGGGTTAAAATTATGCGTTAGGCGAGCAGCTGATCTTCGTGTGAGTCACGGACGCGTCAACGCCATGATAACGGACGACACTCAAGGTCGATTACTACAGAATGCCGATTCTCAAACTGTCGTAGTAGACGGTTTGAGTGCTGCTGAAGATGGCATGTGAATGAACGGACCCCTATAAACCGCAACATGAGGTATTTCATATCAAAAACGTCTATTGACAATAAATAAAAAAAAGTTATACTGTAGTATTTTTACAAACACTATTACGTGAACATTTTGACGTAGAACTTTGACGTCTGTCGCTACGATTTGAATATTTAAAAAAAAAATTACATCAACTCCTGTAAGTATTTGCCAATTTTATTCGACTTGAATGTTGGGACATTTCAAACTGTTCCTTTCCTTCAAATCCCTTTCTATTCGTAGCTGGTGTTGTTCATATTTGAATACACCAAGCTAGTGAATAAAGTGGTATCAATAAAATCAAAAAAGAAATATGAATAAAAACAGGCGGTTGAAGATCGTAAAATCTTCCGACCATTATAAGAAAAAGACTGGTAGAAAAACTGTCCAACAATGTAGTGTGCAAAAAAAAACTCACCGGAAAAAATCTACTAACAAAACTTAGACATTCAGAACGCGTTACTGTAATCACTCAAATCAGATGATGAAAAGAAGCCGAGTGGAATAAAGCACAAAATCAATTAAAAATAATAAAAACACTTTCTTCTTCATTCTTTCATCATTACCATAATTTACAACCATTCATCCAATGCTGGATGAAGGCCTCTCCAACACGCTTCCACTCGTCCCTATTTTGCGCAACTCTCACCCATCTCAAGCCACGTTTCTTCCTAATTTCGCGTACCCACCTTCCTTGCAAATCTTCCTTTTATCCTTTTACATTCTCTCAGGTGCCATTCGACCCGCCCATTACCATTTCAATCTCTTCACTCACTCCATTATATCCACCACCCTTGTCATACTTCTTACCCACGTATTCCGCTTCCTACCTTTTTTCGTTATACTGAGCATGCAGCGTTCCATACTTCTTTGAGTGCATTTAACTTGAACTTGGCGTTCAATGCCCTAAGTTTCACATCCATTCGACATCACTGGCAAAACTAAGGGCGAAAACACACTGAGTTGTATGATACGTCCTTGGCTTGGGTGTTCCCCAAACCGAATTCGGGTGTAGTTGCACGTGCATAATGCATATGTTTAGGAGGTCGCACTTCGCTTATTCATATGCAAGTTTCTCCTACATTTCTTCAAATATTGGACTTACCGTTAAGGATAAAATATCACCGAAAACACTCCAGGGGGTAATTTTTGGGACTGTGTACCATATATAATATGGGCTAGGGTTGCTGCGTTTTTTTCACATGTTTAAAAGTATTAAAAAAAGTGTTTCCTTAGTATTAAAAAATTTAAGAAATCAGAGAATAAAAGGAATAATACTTAGGAGATAGATTCAGTGAAGTATATACATATGTATCCAAACAGGCAAAGAGAAAATCGTGAATAGTCCGAGTTACGTGGTTGCAATTGATGCAACAGTCATGAACGATGATGAAAATGAAAAGAACAAATTAAAATAACTAATCTCAAGCACGGTCTAACTGTTGCAAAAAGCCGTTGAGGAATTAATTGAAGGGTATATAGCCCGAATATCTCCTGGACGGAGCCGGGCATTTTGAAATTAATTCCAATGGAATTAATGTGTACCCATGTAGAATTCAACGAACTGCATGTTGAACTGAAATGATGACATCAATCTAATACGCATTATGCAAAATCACGACGTGGATGTTGGGGAGCGACGACAAAATCGGTCGTTCCCAACATTTTCAACCGAACGTGAGAAAAAATTTCGAAATACATATGTGTACATCATCGGAGCGGAAGCCTGCTCGTAAATAAACATAAACGTCGCGATCGATATGCAATAAACGTTCAATGTCTGCGGCGATAACAGTAAGTGTCTCGAGAATGCTAATAGAATATCTTTAACATTCAATTGAGATGAGTTTACGCTTAAAAGGACTCAAGGTAAATATGTCAAGTGAGGTCGCTTGCACGTGACATCACATCGGTGATGGTGAACCTGCGCGAGTAGACCGCACGCGATCCCGTCGGCTTGACTTGCCTAAATTAATCATTATAAATAAACGGATAACGTCAGCTATGAATATCCACTACATATTATAAATAAGCTCTATTTTTTTATTCTACACTAGTATTTTGCACGTTGATTTCAACGGGTGGTTTCGGAAATGAATTGATATTCGAATTAAAATAAAGTTATGTGTTATATTTATTTATTTATTATATATATAAATTCTGTATTATATATAAAAAGCATGCGGGCGCACGTAGTATCATAAATCGTAATAAAAGTGCACGTATTACACGCTCGCCAATCCAACCCGTTCGAAATGATGAATGAATGTGTGTGTGTATGTGTGTCACCCGCGGCTCGGCCTGACGTCACATGACGCTCCACCCCCCCCCCCCCCCCTTCCACGCTACCACGATTCCCAGCGTCTCCTCAACCACTTAACTCTGATTGGCTGTGTGTCCACGGTCTGGCACATACCCACATACATACACACATCGCGTCCGTTTTTATATATATTATATTATATATACACTAGTGTATTGCCCGTTGATATTTTAACAGGTGGTTTTGAAAAGGAATTGACACATGTACCACACCCGAGACCACTGTCGCTAACGATTTCAAAATGCACAGCCCTTGCGATCAATTCGCATCTCCTCCTCACTTCCAACCCCCCCCCCCTCCCCCCGCTAATCACTCATTCTGCGTATAAAATGGCAAACTCATTTGAGAGGTCATACTCAAAAATATATTTACTACAAAATAATTAGAGAATCCTTCTTTTCCAATAGAGTGAATAAAGTTTTGGGTAGTCCATTCAATGGATCAGTAACTAGTAATATTTCCGTTTAGTTTTGCTTTGTTTTGTTTTTTTTTATCTTATTTGATATTTCTGTATTGCTGTATAAATATCAAATCCATTGGGTCCGTCGGCTTTGCCGCCTTTCCCAAGTGTAAAAAAAATGAATAAGAATGTAAGTAGCCTAACTGAGATACAACTTCCATGCGAATTGCCAACTTATTATTTTTCTGACAGTACATAATACAGCTAACGGCGCTAAATAAACATATACGAACTACCGCTTAACATTGAATTAAATTCAACTGTCAAAAACACAGATTAATACCGATTTTCCGTTAACCTTGTAACGATAATTAGTCTCGTTGAATAAACCCGCAATATGATTATTAATGCACAGTTATAATATGCACATTGTACACTTTTTTTCCGACTAAACAATCGACAAACGTAAACGGAAACAATAAAACGACACAGTTTGCAATTTTACAACGCGGACAAATATTCCGGAAAAACAAGCAATATTATAATATAAATATAAATTGCGATTAATAATACATACACAGATTCCATGCAATGAATGAATTACGTGCAACGGCAAAAGTGTGTCAATCCACTTTTACTTTCGACAAAACGTCATTAGCGCCATTTCAAAAACGAACAAAACCATCGATTCATACATGCAAGACAAGATTGATAACCATTTCAATGTAATTGAAGTGTAATCGTCGTCGATTGTCGCCGAATAATGGTAGGCTGCGTGCACAGCGAAGCGACGCGACAAAACTAGCAACTGTCTAGTTATTGAGAAAGCGCAAAAAGCATTTATTCGTTTCCTGTATATGAAATAGTATGGGTATTACCCATATCTCTACTCAACTCCCTTCCTTTTGGGCATACTTGGGTATAATTCCCTTGAACTTCGAAGAAACTTCTCATTAATTCGTTTTGTTATCCAGCTTCTACGTGGTAATATATACGTGATGCCAGTCATTGCTGAAACAGCTGGAAATCTATTGCCCAATTAATTATGTATGTTGTAGACATCATCATTTGATGGTTGTACCTCCTGTCCGCACAGTTCTTTATTGGATGGCTCATATTGCAAAAGCTATCCGACTTCTTAATGAAAACGTTGCTGCCGTGTCTGAATGTGATATTTTCATCCTCAGTGAACGTAGATTATTTTAACCTATATGTGTGATAGCCTGCGCTCATTATTATTTTCATAATGTATGAGTGGAATTTCGATCTTCTCTCTTCTATTTGGGCCTGGCGGGGATGTTTTGTATTTACGGCTGGTTCTTATATATCGGTACTGTCTGTAGAAGCAAGACATTCCCTATTATGTATTCTGTTTACTTGATATTTTTACTTATTCTGCTATTATTATAATGCTACTGTTTTTTTATGATTATGTATAAATTTATTTATGTCTGCATACAACTTTTTTTCTCTATGTTATATTTTCGGCCATTAGGGATTCCTGTAATGCCTCAATGGTTGAAACTTAAATAAAAATAAAATAAATAAATAAAACGACTTGAACTTTAAATTGTAAACATTAAAAAAAAAGTTACAAGATTTATACCTGTATGGATTAATAAACACAAGCATACGTAACGTGTCCGTTTAAAATTAGAATGGTACTTATTACAGATCGAGCATGTGTTAATGGAAATAAACAGTTCACTGGCAGTGTGTCAAAACGACGTCGAAGAAAATTCGCGGTCAATAACAATACGTAAAGTCAACAGTCAACACTGTCCATAATATGCATTCTGCGGTTTATAAACCGAGAATTAATACGATATGAGACAATCTGAGCTTCGATTCGATAGAACCGGACCAAATTTAGCCTAAATGATAGACAAATTTAAATAAAATATGCATCATCATCATCATCATCTACAGCCGCTCACCATCCACTGCTGGATGAAGGCCTCCTAAAAAAACGCTTCCACTCGTCCCTGTTTTGCGCAACTCTCATCCATCTCACCACACACATTTTCCTAATTTCGTCCAACCATTTTCCCTGCGATCTTCCTTTTACCCTTTAGCATTCTCTCGGGTACCATTCTAGTACTTATTTTGTCCACCTTTCGTCCATTCTTCTAGCCCGCCCATTGCCATTTCAATCTCTACACTCTATCCATTATGTCCACTGCCCTTGTCAAACTTCTCACCCACGTATTCCGCTTCCTGTCTTTTATCATTATTCTGAGCATACAACGTTTCATACTACTTTAAGTGCATTGGAATCTGTGCAGAATCTTGGCGTTCAATGTCCAATATTCGCATCCATACTGGCAAAACTCATTATTCGAAGATCTTTTTTTTTTTGACGAAAAAATATAAATATGCAGTACAAAATCTTAACGGAATGACAAGCAGATGCTACCACATTTAGATACATGTGCATAGCCGATAATTTTTAAAATTTTCAGCACTCCACTCCACTCTAGCTCCAAACTCCTTCCCAAGGCCTGGTGTATTACGGTTCTCATGTGAAATCGATTCCCACAATACTGATGAAAATTAAATCAACATTAATAGAGCTCAAGTTCAAAAGGTTAATTTGGAAAGGTGATATAGCAACGATGTGCCGATATTGTACACATAAAAAAATGATTAAAATCTCATAGCAAACCAAATCTGGTTTTTTGACATTGAAAATAATATTCGAGAGCAATTAAAAAAGTCACCAACTTGAAACGGATACAAACAGCAATGATATGAACAATCACCACTGACCGATAAAGGATAATACAGCACTGTTTTGGATAAGTGCTGAACGGAAATGAGAACAGATATGGAAACGCATTTAAAACTGGCAGCTCATTCGTTGCTAGTAAAGTTCAAGAACTTAAATCGTTTATGATATCAAAATAAATAGAAGAGGCTTGTAAAAAAAAACTAAAAGCTGCGTACAGAGTGACACGACACGACGCGACAAAATATACTCATTTATTGTTCTGTCCTGTATAACGTGACTGAACGTACATATGTACATATCAGTGGCGTGCTGTGATTTTTAAAACAGGGGACTAGGTATGGATGAAAGATGCATATAAAAAAAAATTATAATAATCTGTCTTCTTTTGATTTGACTTCACTTGGCCAATATTGATACTAAAATTCAACTTCAACAATCCACTTTTACTTTCGTAGATCGAATGATTCCATCTCACAAAATCAACCATACTAAAAGAACATCCGTCGCATGCGTCTCGCCACTATGCAGGAAACGTGAACGAAGAGCGCTTATTTACGACAAAATCAAACAAAAGTTTCATAATAAGACTCCTCACATACATAGGTAGATGAATCAGTACTAAAAAGGAATACAATACTTCGAAATTGCATTATAAAATTTTAATACGTTTTACAACAAAATTTCATAGGACAAAATTTAAATATTTCAACAATATATTAGATTTATGTACATATATATTATAATATTATTCAAAACTTTCAGCTGGAAGATTTCCAAACTGAATGGAAAACTTTATCTTGATTGACGAGCAAATAGCAGCACTCTGATGCGACATTTCGGAATAAAAAAATACATACTGGAAACATTCGAACAGGTCATACCAATTAAAATGACCAACGAAGTCAAAAAACCTGACCCAGAAGAAAATATTATTATAACAAAGGGTATCTTAAACTGGTCATAAGCTATGCCAAACCGAGATAGTCGTTAGTTTGACGGTTTAAATATAAAATGACCGACCAACTATTGAAACCATTGTCGACTCTTGCGGTCGATGATAAAACAATTATAAATTATAATTGTTTTAATATTATCATTTATAATAGAACAATTATATGTAGGGTCGAGATGTGCTCTATATTTCCGCAACACTGAGCCGACAATCGGTGGTAAAACGCGGAGAAGTCCAAGCTTTCGTATCTGCCCGAAAGTATCCAGCTCAGCATGGATAAAACTGGCATAGAATAAACGTAGTTCGGCAGAGTGTTGGAATAAATTTGAACGAAAATTACATTTCGTATTATCGAGGTTTAGTCACATATGTATTTAAGTTGGCAGCTCGGATTTCAACATACGCGAGTGCGATTTTTCGATTCGATACCACATAACTATATTTCAACGACTTCATGGATGCAGCATTTAAACCAAAATCATCTAGTTCGATACTTTATGGGGCAACATTAGCACTATACATATGTATATTTAATTTCATAATAACGTCTACAAAATTATAAGCAAAAAAATGTGTGCATTTCTCCGTTGAAGAAAATTTGTTTTCAAATACGTTTTAAAATAAAGTATTTTTACTGAAAATGAATTCTATTTTTTTTTATGTATTATTAAATACCTATGTGCCTACGAAAATTTTAAGCAAAACATCGATAAAATGAAAAAAAACGCGTCTAATGCGATATTTTTGCACCATCGTAATGGCAGAGAATCCATTTCCTTATATTGATGACCAAAATGAGAAATATGGCAAAGTATGAAAACGATCGAATAAGAAGCAAATTTTTTTCAGAATTGTAATCGTAAGTGAAACATAAAAGAGGTTTCTAAAAAATGGCGTGACAGAAATGATACAATGTGCCAAAACTGGCACTTTGCCATTGATTTACTTAGCACTGGTTTAAACCAGTATTCTTCGAGACAAAAGATGTTAACGAGCTAAAACACAGATGAAATATATGTATGTACGTAGTAGGGTGAACGATGATGAAATTAATAATGAAGAAAGATACATGAAAACAAGTCAGAATCAAAACACATATCCAATCAAACTCAGCGCCGAAGAGAGGGGGGGGGGGAAGCCGGGGTAAAGTTCCAGGGCCCGGACTACTCGAGGGGCCCCGTATCGGGACATCCAACTGACCAATAATGATATTTTATTATTCTACATAAAAATGAGTCTACCTCACGGCACCGACAGTCAAAAGATCGAAAAATCAAATATCGGAAGGCAAAGATCGAAAATCGAAAGATCTTAATTCGAAAGATCAAAAAAAAGGGGTGCATGGTAAACGGTACTATGTATATATAATATATATCAGTGGCATGCGGTGAAATTATCTCTCTTTTTGTCATACAGCCTTGTTTAATGTGCGCGCGCAGGATACGGGAGGAAAAGCCAGTTCCTCTTGTTCCTGTTGTATCCTGCCCGCGCAAATTAAGTGAGGATGTACGACGGGGGAGAGAGAGTTTTACCACACGCCACTGATATACATATATTGTATATACTAACCGTTTTTATATGTATGTATGCATGATAAACGGACATTTCCGATTTTTTGACATTCGGTGCGGTGACGGTCACCCGTACCTTTTACATCATTTCTTATTCAATTATTTTAAAACATAGCAACCAACATATAGGTGTTTTTCTAATAGTTCTGATAGATTATTAAAAATGTATCAATGAGATATTTTTTTTAGTTTGTCACAGGACCTGAAATTATTACATAAATCGTGCATGAAAGAGAGAATCGAAAAATACGGTAAGGATCTGAAGAGACAAATAAGCAAGTATCACTTTCGACCGTTTCTAATCACGGCTGAAACTTTCCAATCAATCAGTCAGACCCCTCAAGTTCTACCATTTAATCAAATCCGCACTTGATGAATCTCCCGAGACGAAAAAGGCATCCTACTACGAACGGACACGGTTCAAAATTTGCACGAAATTTGCAAACACTCTCCGATAACTTCAGACCAGAGCAAGTCACCGCAAATGGCAGAAGAGAGAGAGAGCGAGCATTCTCAAGCACTCGTCTTTGGAAAGAGGAGAAAAAAAGCGGACATGTCAACAAAAACCACTCAGAATCGAATGACGAGCGAAACGTGGGTACACACAACCGTTATACCCAGTCAAGGTAACGCGAGGTGCGAGAAAAAAAAATACGATGAAAATACGCCAAAAAATTAGAAAATGATCTAACTCCTTGGTCAAGTTTACCACCAGTCTGACAGATTGCAATGAGAAAGTATTAAATGTAAGTCAAGAGAGCCGATATTAAAACGTGCCTCAAATTTAGGAAGATGACTGAATAACCGCACAAAAATGTTGTGAAACTAAACCAATATGATATTCTAAATCAGGGTTTCCCAAACTATGTTCCGCGGAACACCAGTATTGAACCTGAATAGGAGTTCCGCGACAAGTTGGAATGGCTTTATACACTGCAACACATTTAAAGATCTTCTACTTCATATTGAATAAGTCAACAAAACAAAATAATTCAGGCACAATTTTGACAATTCCTTCATGGTCGATAAAACTTGCATATCTGGCAGAAATTTTTACCAAGCGCAATGAACTTAACTTATCATTACAATTTTTAATGCAAGAGATAAAATTGCATCTTTTGATAACAAAATACAATTTTGGGTTTCATCTAGTTGAATCTAATAATTTTGATAGTTTTCCTGCCTTACGTGAATGTTTGAATGAATTCAATTTTTAAGTAGATGAAGTTTCCAAAGTATTTTTAGAACACCTACATATATAACTTGAAAACAACTCTTGCAATATTTTCCGTAAACTAGTAAGGACGATTCCTAGGTTCGGAATCTATTTTCCGTGACAGCGAAACCAGTATAGCTTAAGCGCAAGTGACTATTAATGACTGGTGTTAAACAAAAATACAAATATCAGCCTTTAAATGATTTCTGGGTGAGTTTATCAGAAGAGTACCCCAATTTTTCAAAACCAGCTATTACCATTTTCTACAACCTATTTATGCGAAGCGGAATTTTCTTATTATGCTGCAACGAAGTCAAAGTGCAGGGACAGGCTCGACGCCACACTAGATACATATTATGTAGAATGCAACTTATCAATATTGTGCCTGATATCAAGAAGATATGCAATTGAAGGACTTAAATCATCAAAATCATTAAGTGCTTTATTTATTCATATTTTTATATTTTTATTATATTATATTTATTTATAAGTACTTTATAAGTAATTTATAAGTATTTTTGTAATAGTTTTGATATATTTTTCATATATTAAAAATACCTATGTACATATATATATATATATATATATATATATATATATATATATATATATATATATATATATATATATATATATATATATATATATATATATATATATATATATATATATTTATAGTTTGTCATAGGGCCCGAAATTATTTTTCCAGGGTCCGAGATTCCTCTCGGCGGCCCTGAGAATAACCCAACCTAAAAAATAAGCTAAGCAAAATTTCCGGGTTTGCCAAGTGTTTCATTGCAGAAAAAGTTTGGGACCTGCTCCAAGCCCTGCTCCAAATCATCAGACAACTTACAAATACCTCGAAAGATTTTTTCCCAAAAACAACCAATGTGAACAACATTAAGTTTTCAAGCAATTTTAAACACACCACTCAACGTACATATGCTGTTGGTATGATGTCAACATTTGTTTGACATCATATCGATCAACATTTAACCAACTTATGTAACTATGGATAGGTACAAGGCTACCTGCAATAATTTGCCATCAATAACGTTTCATCTAAAACTTAACCAACCAGAATCGATTCAAAAGATCTGAACTTTCCTTGAGACATTCAGAACTTCCAAGACACCACACGCTTCCAAACTAAAGCCGTTGTAAAAAGTTGCCGGTTCAACCCTCTCCACCACTTTTCATCACCCAGAAAGTTCAACTAAACAGTTGCTACCCAAGCATAAGTTCGCCATATTTTCCAACCATCGTAGCACATACATATGTATGTGGCAATATCAAAATCGACCGTTCTCCCCTAGCCGTGTGACGTTTTGTCAGTGGAGCACCTGTCTGTACGTCCCTCGAGAGCACCTGTCGTCCCTTAAACCCTCTTCGAACATCATTGCCTCTCCTTCCAACCCTCGACGTCTTTCATCTTCCGTCTCACATCGACTTCGAATACAAAAAAAAAACCCGCCATTTTTATCCGTAGCGCCACGATTGTTTCACATTTCGTGTCCTTTGAGCTGAGTGCTAGTATTGCCATCTCACATGTCGCCTGGTAAAGACTGGGACGAAGCAAAGCGACGCATATCGAAAAGGTGCTACTTTTGCCAGTACAAGACAAGTTGCTAATTCGACGTCTTATATAATACCACACCTCAAAATATGCAATAGTAGATACTATTGAATCGTGTGCAAAGAGTGGATGGAACTTTGAATCGCGGTTCAAGATCAACGGTGCATCTCAAGTCGATTAAAATGCTAATGACGAGCGACGCCATGTATTCATCGAAGTTGATTATTACTTATTATAAAAACTTGATAAATACATAAATAAATCGCAACAATAATCCGAAGAAGTGTTTCTCCATACCTATCTACATATATGGCACTTTAAAATGATAAGATAATCTAACTATAAGCAAACACATCAACACACGAACTAACTTTAATACATTAAAATACATTTCCTTCCAACTAAATATACAGAAAATGAGTCATGTTTTACACAGTTACAAGCTTCATTTTCAGTATTCCTTTCTAAGCAAAATGTGGTTATACATATATAATCGATACTACAATTAACATCTATGAACATATAGGAATTTCACAATAATAATACCACACCCATTAATATTAATCATGACATGGATTAGTTTATCTTCGAGGATAAAATGCTCAAAAGATATATTATGACTACCTTTTCTGACTTTTTACTTACATACAGAAAATTTTATCGAATTGGATAAAAACACTCTACAATATACTGAACATCAAATCAACATGAAATATTTGTTTTATATTCATTTTAAAATACAAATCATCTCCACAAATCACAAAGCATGCTAAAAAAAGAAGATTCAATGACAATGACGACAAATAAGAACGGTTGGAACATATCTACTTTTTCAACCTAAAAATTTAATATGGTGCAATTTTAATGAGCGACACTTTGTACTGTCGACAGAGTTCATTTGAAGCGCGAGAATACTCATGTTAATATTCATATATAATAGATTCAACCAATATGTGCGAAAACACACAGAGAGGCACGCGGCACGTGTTGTTTTTTTGTCCTCGTGGCTTCCAGCTGGGGAGTGCATTCCTTCAGTCCATTGTTAATTTGCACGATCTTATTACTTCAACAAGTTTCCCCTACATTTCTTCAAATATAGGAATCACCACTATCGATACTGTTAAACCTATATCAATACAAAGATAAAATATCACAGAAAACACTCCAAGGGGCGATTTTTGGACTGTGACTGCGACTGAAAAAACACGTACCGCGTGCCTCTCTGTGTTTTCCCCCTATATGTACAGCAGCATCAAACCAAAACTATCCAACATGTGATTTAATTGAGCGGATTTTACGCCTATTCGAAGTTCCCTGTTAAAATCCGTAAATATGCTTGAACCAAATGAGTCAGTGCTACGTTTAAAATATCAGACGACCAAACTAGACATCACCAATTCGCGCCTTGGAATCGTACGTATGACTTGGTTCACTTTTTTAACAATAAAAAAAATCCATTGTCATATCGACACTGCAGGCGAAACGGCGTGGGCGACAGACATTTTCCACGGCTGTCTTTTTTTTATTTAAAAGCTTTTTTAGTGCATCATCCACGGTCAAGGATGTACCTACGAACCGTTCTGAATCATCGCACCGATTGACGACCCGGGGGGGTTGGATGAATATCTCCGAAGGATCCTTGGGATTCCTCACTGATTCCAACCAGCAAACCGGTTTACCAATGGAAGAAAAACGTAACAAACGTTCCAAACCACACGTGTGTGAATTCTCCACCTATGACGATAAATATATACATATGTACATATACATACGAACCGGTCGTGATTCACGCTCATACCTAGAGATAGTCCCACATCGACCAATAATAGAATTCGAAACCCAGCCGATTAACCCCAAGTTGCTTTCTATGATGTATATATAATATTGTAAAATGTAATGATTTTGCCACGTTTCATTCAAGTTCGATGCCGTGCGTGAGAGAGTGCGACACGACGAGACCGGTTTTTTTTATACATAGTACATACGGGACAAAAACCGCTAGGATCCGTTTTTGTGCGTTTGCATTTGCTATTTTTTGCGAATTCTTTTTTATTACAAATTTATATCATATATATATACATATATTCATATATAATAGCGCTATTCTGTGTGTCTGCGATAACGCTCGTTGTATATAATAATGTCATTGCCAACGCTTCCTGCTGAGAGATTGTAAAAGGGAAAGGAAACGGACGTATCGCTATGTTTTATCGCACAGTTTTGAACGACACTGTAATTGTTTTTATTTTTTTTCTATTATTATTATGCTGAAAAACATGAAAAAATTGTCGTTGGTTGATAAAAATAATCTTGAGCACCATGATATTCACAAACACATCATTTCATACGGTTTACAATGATCAATGATCTTTTTTTTGCTCTCTTTCTTTCCACACTGTTGTACATATTTTGGGATTGCCCTTATGAGTATCCGTCTCTAAAATATAATGACTCAACTGAAAAAAAGAGACGAACTGCAGATACCTGCCAAACTTTTATCATATTTAAAGCTTTTAATATACGAATATTAGATGTTTCATTGAAAAAATACCAATTTTTAAGCATTTCTGCATTGACTAAAATTGATACTATCTGCAATTTTTCATACAAAAAAATACTAAAAATACACCTTGAAACAAACAATGAATCTCTGAAGATTTTTTTTCACTTTTACATTCAAATTTTTTATCCAATTTTAGCATTATATAAAAAAAAGTTAATAAATTCATCAATTAAAAAATTAGCCCAACGGATGAATTGTGTGTATATTATAAATTTATGTTTTTTTTTTCAATCATCCTGCAAGGTGTGTGTGTGTGATTCCATACAGATGTTTTGAAAGCGGTTAAATCATTTAAAAAATATCTATGAACAATTTTGCCGTATTTTTGTGCAATTGCATGCATAGTATATTGATGCAATATTAGGAAACTAAAAAATGATCCAATTCCACTTAGAAAAATACGAAAAAAATAATTAACTTCAATACTATATTAAAAGGTTGAAAACAACACACGATATCGACGAGTGACAATACTCCGATCTAAAAAAAAAATGAAATAAATTAAAAATATAAATTAACACGTGCTATCGGTCACCTTCTTATCGCAAATCAGCCCAAAATTTTCCACGTACTAAACATAGAAATTGTGCAACGCAATTTTTATAATGAGCTTACGGAGAGCGTTATAAATAAATGCGATCGATCGATCGTACGGCACACGTTACCTGACCATATCGAATCGTACACACGAGATAACTAGAAATTGCTGGAAAAAAAATGCAAACGATAGTTATCGCATTATATGTACATATATATATCATTATCGAAACATTTGTTTATTATGAACGAGAGATACACTCGAAACAGAAAATAACAGGTCGAGGTACGACCATCGTTACCTGTCGGCCGCGCGGATCAATTTCGAACTCGCCGACAATTAACCCGAATCTTCTCATCGTCGCTGACCCAGAATCCGAATCGTTCGTTCTGTTTGACATTTGGAAACCGCAGACGGCGCGTTATGAACGATCGATATTATTTTTATGTAAGATGGCTTTCGCTCGCTCGTTCGCGCACACACACACATATGCGATAAACATTCGCGCATTGATTTTCGATTCGGGGATGGCGACAGTTGGCAGCACTGCGAAACCGTTTTTGTGATTTTTGACAGACGTCAGTTTTGACGTAAGGAGGGATGGTGTGGTGTGGTGTGGTGTGGTGTGGTGTGGGGTGGGGTGAGGTGGGGTGACTCACAGTCGAGATGCTTCCGCTTGGGGCCGATCATCTCCTCGGTGGTGGCTTTGCAGACGGACTTGGCGAGACCCTGGCCGGCGATGCTGTGCCTCGCGGCCAGCAGCCGGTCGTTGATGGTCTGGCCCGCCATCTTCACACTCATGCCGCCTGACGGCCGCGCTGACCACTCGACGACCAGACGACCAGACGACCCGACTATCGGGCGACCGAACGACCGAGCGACCGGACGACAGAGAGACGCACGACCGAACCGACCGACAAACCGCCACACACTGACTGCCTCACTCTGTCTTCACCGTTCGCTCGTTCGCCGGCAACCCCACCCCTCCGCTCTTCCTCTTTCCTCTTTCCTCTTTCCACTTTGCACAACTGCCAATACGAACGCTTCGCCACACCCGCTATTCGCCACACCAACATTACCAATTCTTTGCAAATTTCTGACGTTGGCCAAATCGCGATAAAACAAAACGTGTAGATCTGCGTAAAAGTCTGACCACCATAGAAGTAGAATGCATAGAATGGTCATTGTTAACAAAAGTATCGTCTAAAAGCGAGCCATCGAAGAGAGAGACGGAAAGTCAGAAGATAGAGAGAGAAATGAAGTTTAGCAAACAATGAACAAACTCTTTTTGTGGCAACATTTTTGGAGGCTGAGAGCGATTCTATGCATTCTACTTCTATGCCGACCATACTAGGTGACAGTGCAATTCAGTGACTAGGGCTGCACCTAGGAGTTCGTCCGCCTGTGCGCAAACTACATAAATCGGCCACTCTTTAATTTTATCAGCATTTGTATAAATCATATTATTAATAAATATAAAAAAGAAGTGCATGCGAATATTGTGTGAGAAAAAAAGTGTTGAAAATTTTAATCACAATAAAAATTAATCAAAAAACACAAAAAATCAAAACGTTTTGTTCTGAACAATACTAAACGACGAGAGACTGAAGCTAGGGGTTCCAAAAAACCACCCAAAAGATTAAGCAAGTTTTCGGTTTTTTTACAAATAAAAAGCCCGTTGGCCGATTTTTACCGGTTTCAGAAAATTACGATTTTTTTATGTTTTAAATTTGTATATCGAAAAAAAAATGTAAATACATATGTATGTATACAAATTATATTATGCAAAAAAATAGTTTTTTATAAATTAAATTGAGTCATAAACATTATGAACTTTAATTAGATTATTATTATTACAACTATTACAAATAATACAATTTGCATTAAATATCACAGTAAAATGGCAGAACGTAAATACGTACAAATAATTAAATGATTTAAATAAGCTACTATCAAGAATATATTATTAAAAAAATAATGTCTTACCTCGAAAAAAAAACTATAATTATGGAATCGTGAATAGGTATTAAGAAAAATACTGAGATGAATTTGGTGCGCTCAAACGTTGTGTCCGAAAACATAATGAACTATGAAATATTTCCATCTTTCAAAGTTATTTGTACGCATTTGTTTTAGCTTTAAAATTCAAAAGCTTATCAAACCATTGCAAATTTCGAAAACGAATGCATTAGAAACGGCGTATCACAAATATTTTAAAATCATAATAAAAAGTAAGTATGTGGCCTCAAAATTTAAAGGGTTTCCAATTCCTTCGAAGAAAAATCAATTATATTCCGGAAATTCTAATGCATTTTGCCATAAAGCATTCGAGTTTACTAATACTTTTTTATCAATTACAAGATTTTGCGATAATAATGTTTTCTATACTTTTATACCTGAACTTGTGTGAGTCATTGAAACTACTTTCAATAATATTTTATTGATTTATGACCTGGTCTTCGTCCATTACTAAATCTCAAAGTAATCGCTAAGTGCTGTACCTTTTTTTTGTTGTTCAAAGAAATATACGCCTATTACCTAAGAGAGTTTACATATACACTTTTTTTTTTGATCTTTCATAATTGTTAGTTTTGAGGAAAAATACATTTCGCAGACGTCACTAAAATCTCGATCACGAAACATCTGGAACCCGAAAATTCCATCCATCGAGATTTTCCCACGCTAACTATTATACTAACGAGAACTCATTAGTGTGAATTTTTGTGGCAAAGATTGTCGTTTGTGCGAAATAATCCATTTACCGTAAATTACACTACCATAGCACATGGATGTAAATTATGTTTAATTTAGATTCAGCAGTTTTCTCGTGACCAGTTTTAGTGTGACGGGTGATCACGTGTGACCGATCTAGAGCGACCGGTTGTCCTGTGACCGGTTCAAATTTGACTAGTTTCAAATGTGACCGGTCACAGGACAACCGTTTTCACAATGGCAACATTGCTCATCATTGCGGGCAATACTGGATTTGAAGTTTATTTCAGTGTTTATTCACAAGTCGAATGAGAATTAGCTGTATTTAAAATGACTAGCTTTTGTGCTAACACTGTTGATAGATTTTGATTGATTACGTTTTTATCATTTTGATTGGAAATACATAGTATTTATCAAATATAAGAAAATGGCAAATCAAATCAAGAAACATTTAGCAACTCAGGTAATAAAATCATTTATTCAGTATTCAAACCTTTCTGCTATTGTATTAGTTTAAATATTAGTGGCATCATTCAAATAACCTAAAAATGCCATTTGACGTTTATCATGTGCATCTATTTGTCATTTTCAGCCTGCTGTTTTTATTTATTTATATATATATACATATATTAATAATATACATTGTGATTCGATGAAAATATATGACAAAAGTATTTTTATTTTTATTTACAGATATCGAAGCATCTTGAAAAAACTGTGCCATATTCTAATTTTATATTTCCCAAAAAAATTAAACCACAAGAATTCGTATTGCAACTGCCTATAGTTGACGCTGATATGGAAAATACAATGAATAATATTTCTAAAAAATTAGTAGGAGTAAAAGATATAAAAGTTGATAAATTTACATTGTGCTCTGTCGCAAGTTTCTTAATGGACACAGAATATTTCATTGAAAATGTAATTCAGGAGGCAATAAACCCTGTTAAAAACACTTCCCAACCTAAAAAGCTTATCGTTGAATATAGTTCGCCAAACATAGCAAAACCGTTCCACGTCGGACATTTGCGGTCTACGATTATTGGAAATTTTATTGGCAATATAAACGAATACTATGATGATAGTGTTATACGATTAAATTATCTAGGCGATTGGGGTACTCAATATGGACTTTTAAAGATGGGCTTGAAGCTGACTAATTTGTCAATAGAAGATCTTCATAACAAGCCCATCGAAAGTCTCTATCGTGCGTATGTAGCGGCGAATAAAATGGCGGAGACTGATGTATCTATTGCAATACAAGCTAAACAAATATTTAACCAACTTGAAAAAGGAGAGGTTGACGATAAAGAAGATTGGGAATTATATAGGAAATATACCGTAAATGAATTGAAAGAAGTGTACGAAAGAATAGGTATAACTTTTGATGAATATCACTGGGAGTCCACGTACAAGGCAAAAACTATAGAACCTATAATAAATGACTTGGAAGCGAAAGGAGTAATTAAATTAGACGCAGAAGGAAAAAAGGTAGCTATGGTAAGCGACAAGGAAGTAGTAGTTGTAAAGAGTGATGGCTCATCTTTATATTTAGGAAGAGACATTGCAGCGGCACTCGATAGGTCTTCAAAATATAATTTCGATAAAATGATATATGTAGTAGACGGCTCGCAGACAGGTCATTTTAACTCCTTACTCAGTATTCTCGAACAATCGGGTTCTCCGATTGCTTCTAAATGTCAGCACGTCAGATTTGGACGTATTATCGGAATGAGTACTAGAAAAGGTAATGCTGTATTTCTCAGAGATATTCTAGACGAAGCCAAAGAAAGAATGCTCAAAAAACAAATAGAATCACCTAGTGAGTCCGGTTCATAATATTTAGACTTATTGATCAGAGAAAGGTGCTTGTATGATAATAATATATTTATTATTTTCAGCCACAAAGATAGACACAACCGACGAGACCACATCTGATATTCTAGGAACGACTGCAGTTATAATAAACGACTTGAAACAGAAAAGACGGAAAAATTATAGCTTTCATTGGGATTCCGTACTGCAAAGTCAGGGAGACTGTGGGATAAGATTGCAATATAATCATTGTCGACTACATAACATAGAGAAAAATTGCAATGTTAATCTACCGTCGAAATGCATTCCCATATTATTACTAGAACCTGAAGCCTTGGAGGTCATTCATATGCTAGCCATTTTCGATGAAGTAATGGAGAAAGCTAGATCTGAATATGAGGCTTGTGTCTTAGTAGACTATCTATTCAAACTTACCCGCGTGTTGAATAGGGCAAACGACACTTTGCGGGTGAAAAACCAATCCCAAGGGATAGCAGAACAGCGATTGTTGCTGTTTCATTCAGCGAGATTAGTCATGAAGAGGGGATTGGAAGTTTTAGGTATTAAAGTGTTGAATGAAATGTAATAATATTATATGATTGATCGAATACCAAACGCCACAGTTTATTTTAGAAAGAAATTTTGAATATATCTGTTATATTAAAAAAATGTGTATTTTTTTGCTAGAGTTAAAGTTTAACATTTTTTAATGTTTCATTGGTCTTGGTTTATTCTTTATTTAGTATGAAGAAGAAGATTATAAAAAAAATATATATTTGAATCGAAAAAAAATGGATATCTAACGACAGCCAATCAGAAACGAATTACATACACAACGTCTTTGTTACATATATATGATTATACTAGTGGTTTTACCCGGCTTCGCTCGGTATTTGTAATATAAACCGCTTAAACATTGCTAATCTAATAGCAAAAATTCATTTGTATTTTTTTTATTAAATTTGTATCGAAAAAAATTAATATTTAATGACAGCCAATCAGAAATTAATTACACACGCACAACGAATTTTTTTTTTTATATATCTAGAACTAAGGAGAATAAGGATCCGGAACTGAAATAGGAAACGGGATCTGGAACTGGACAAGGAATCTGGATCCAGAGCTGAAAAATAAAAGCGGATCTGGAAATGAAAAGAGAATCCGAATCTGGAAATGAAAAAGGAATCCGGAACTGGAACTGAATAAGAAATCCGAAACTGAAAAAGAAATCTGGAACCGGAAATGATAAAGGCATTTGGAACCAGAAATGAAAAAGAAATCCGGAACCAGAACTGAAAAAGGAATCCGGAATGGGGATTGAAATCAGAATTGGGATCCGGAAATGAAATTGGATCGAATTCGGAACTGAATAAAGAATCTAAATTGAAAACTGAATCAAAATCGATATTGATATCACCGTCATAGAATTTTTTTTCGATAACTACAACCCAAACCTTACATACATAGCCTCTTTCGAAATTATCATATTACAGGCGGACCTCAACTTTCGCACACAATTGGTTCCTGAAAATGTGTGCGAAAGTTAAATGTTCGAAAGTTGAGGGATGTAAAAAAAAAAGCAAAAAATGTATGTATTAAATAAAAATTATTTATATATGTACATTAAAAAGTAAAGTAAATACATAAAATAAAAAGCAAAAAAGCAAAAGCAGAAAAACACGATAAAATAAAAAATAAAAACAAAAGAAAAATAATACGTAAATAAAATACTCAAATCCTATTCTTAGTTTTACATTCTGCAAAAGAAAAATAGTAAAAAAAATATCACAGCGACGCCCAAATGGAAGAGAGTAGATTAAGATTCCACACATACATCACATTCAAATTAAGAGAATAATGATGAGCGCAGGCTGCCAGATACATATGTTAAAATAACATCCGATAATCTACACTCACTTAGGTGGAAAAGATCGCATTCAGGCACGGCAAATTATAATCTCGTAATGAACTTGTCAAGAGTTAGTTGAATATGACATTTTTTTTTTCTTCGTAGAGAGTTCTGTAACAGACAGTACTCTTATGAATAGCCCTACGTACTTGAGATATTCGTTCTCCATTGGGATCACAGTCTTCCATAATGTTCAAAAACTTTTCGAGACGCGTAAAAGCTTCGTTCATATTTTTTATAGTTAAGGTATTAATGATTTCTTCTGGTTCTTCTTCCTCACTTTCAATATGTATATCATTCTCGTTCTCTTGCCGGTCCATTAGAAATTCATTGGTCATGGGTTCAGAATGAGATTCAATCATCTCATTAATATCTTCAATGTTAACATCTAGGTTAAGTTCGTTCATTAAGAGGACTATTTCAAGTGTGATAGTTTCTGGAGTTTCATCAAAATTTATATCACCCATCATTTGTGGGCATAGTTTTCTCCATGAACCTTTCATTGTTGACTCTTTTATTTCAGCCCACGCGTCTCCAATATTTTTTATTGCGTTCCATATGTTATAATTCCTCCAGAAATCTTTTAATGTGGGCCCACCTTCCATGTCAGTTGTCTTGATGGCCTGATTCATTATCGACCTCATATAATATCGTTTAAACGTAGCTATCACTGTTTGGTCCATGGGTTGTATGAGACACGTAGTATTGGGGGGAAGAAACACAACATTGATTTCTGGATATAAATTTTGTAGAGATTTTGGGTGTCCTGTAGCATTATCTAAGATTAATAATATTTGAAATGGTAAATTATTAACTTCACAATATTGCTTTACTGCTGGTACAAAATGTTAAGTGAACCAATCTTTAAATATTAAAGCAGTAACCCAGGCTTTTTTATTTGATTTCCAAATGACTGGAAACAATTTTTTATCTTTCCCTTTCAATGCTCTAGGATTTTCTGCTTGATAAATTAACATTGGCATCAATTTTAAATCACCAGCTAAATTTCCACCAAGAAGCAATCGGTTTTTAGAAGGTTTATGACCAGGGGCAACTGATTCTTCCTTTGATAAGAATGTACGATTAGGCATCTGCTTCCAAAATAAACCAGTCTCATCTACATTAAATATTTGACTAGAGGAATATTCACCATCTTCAATAATTTTGGACAATGAACAAAAAAAGTCTTTTGCAGCATCTTCATCCGCATCAGCTGATTCTCCAGTGAATTTAATATTGTGTAAAGAATATCTTGTTTTAAAATTTGAAAACCGGCCGTGACTTGCATGAAACACCGTGTTAGAATCTTCTTTTAGTCTATCCTTCCAATCTTTATGCAAACTAAGAGCTCTAGCTTGAATTATTGAAGTTTTTTGATTTTGGTCACTTATCCAATAAGACAAAGATTTCTCCATTTCATCCATCATTATGCCGTGCAGGATGTAACACTTTTCACAGTACGGGCTCGTTCATACGCATTTTATAGTGCGACAGGGAATGGAGGAGAGGGAAACAATTGCACGCAAACAAACATTTTTGCATTATCACCAAAAAAAAAAAAAAAAACGATTTTTGAAAAATGTGCGAAATAGCGAATTGTGCGAAAGTCGAATGTGCGAAAGTTGAGGTCCGCCTGTATATGTATTAGAAGATGTGTGCATAGACACTTTCAAATCATCGTATTTTAATAAATTTTGATAACAACATTAACAATGTAAGTCTCAATAAACAAAGTTGTTTCAAAGACTTGTTGATATTCTTATTGATAGTAAATTATGTTTTAAAAACCATTGCAATTGTATTGTTAGTATGTAATAACAATTACTTGGTTTCATTTGTGGTCTTGCGAGGCCTTTCATGAGTGCATCCAATGATTACTCTTTTTCATAGCCTTGTTCGTAGCAGATTGAAATATGCCCTTTGTTATATGGACACCTCTTTATCATATTCAGATGGATTTATTAGAAATTGTTCAGAAGCGGCTTCTACGTTTTTTATTTAACATAAAAGAATTTACCTAGAAAAATATTTCACACAAGATGACAGAATCGTGCATTTCAGAGTGGATGGTTTGTCTAATCGAAGAACAATTTCCGATCTGTTGTATAGATTGACATCTGTTTGGGAAGAAATAAACTTCAGAAATATTAGATGTATACAAAATGTATATATTGTATCTAGTACTTACTATTTTGGGATGAAAACAATAATCATTTTTACAAGCTTTATCCATATTAGCTTCATTACCTAATTCAATTTTTTTTATTCTCATGCTTGTTATTCTGTTTGCATGTCTAAATTTAATAAACAAATAAAATATAGATAGACTGTATACATGTATGTATGTATGTATTTTTGTATAAGATAATACAATTAAATGCGTCTTATACTGAGCTGTGAAGCTAGAGTCGGAGCATTTCAAGCAGGGTCATAAAAAATCAGCCAACTGACTCCTTTTTATTATTATTTTTTAAAATTAATATGTAGTATTACGGAATTCGTTGACTAGTCACCAATTTTATTGAAGTAAATCCAATAATAAATTGAAATTTAATCATTACTTTATAAAAATCATGAATTTAAATTACATTATAAATAAAAACTTTGAATTGCACATATTTCAATGTGTTCTGGCTAAATGTGTTTCCTTCATCTCATACTTATTTTTATTTAATAAAATTGGTTTGTTTGTGTATGAAATTCATACACATACTCTATGAACGTACTTACTTTTTATTCATACCTATGTATTTCATTACCAATAATTAATAAATTGGGTTATATGCAGTGGCGGCTCGTCCATACGCACTGCGGAACTGCAGCATCCCCAAGGAAATTGAGAAAAAATTTATATTATTATATACATAAATTTATGTATATTATATGAAAATATAAATATTATTTAAGCGTGTATTAAGCTCGCCCGCACGCCGATACATCCAATAATGATCATAAATTGCGGTACTAATATCAGAAATTGAGGCATCGTTTATGATTTTGTGCAGTACGGTTTTCGATAGGATATGCCGATTGGGCGAAGGAGGGGCGCGGGGGCAGCCAGAAGCTTGTTCCGTACTGCACTCCCAACAGTGCTATACACATTTCTTGTTGCGTTCGTGTGCGCGCGCGCGCTCGACACGCTCGTCACTTTTCATCATTTCTTCTGTACCTTTTGTCTTTCCTTCTACACCTCTTACACTTTCTACGTTTCTACACTTCGTTCTACACGTCACTTGAAGTATTTAAGATGGTATCAAAATCAAGAGAAGCTGAGCCAATGTTTACAAGAACTTAAATATTCTTCCGAAAATACTGATAAAACAATAACAGATTCTACCAATTTACTGAATACAATTTTTTATTTTAGTCAGAAATTTATTTTTATTTTAGTTCTATTTTAGTCACAAGTTAATGCCGCATGTAGCAATTATTTATAACCAAATGCAATCTAGTAATATCGATGCATTTTCAATTAAAGAAAACTTAAAAAGTTTTACTAATGTCATTATACAAATACGAGATTCTTATATATCATTATACAAATGCGAATAGAAGCCAAAAATATGTGATGCATATACATATATTATCGCACATATTATATAAGCCAAAAATATGTGCGATGTTATTATTAAGGATATAAAAGAAAGATATACTTTTTCTAATCAATTAAAAGCTGTGAAATTTTTTAATAAAGAAAATTTTAAAAAGTACTGAAAGAAAATGTCAATGGAAGATCTACTACTAATCGTTGAATCATATCCAATGCTAGATAAAGAAAAACTTCAAACTGAATTAGAAGTGTTTTACTCAAGGAAAGAAATGCATAGTATTAATGATTTATTAATATTTTTAAAACTTATTTTTGCAATCAATTTATGCAAAGTTCGTGTGGAAATAACAAAACTTATTCAAATTCTGTTTACAACTTTAACTACCTCTGAGCCAAAACGGTGTTTTTCATCAATAAATAGAATAAAGACATACATATATAAGAAACACAATGGTTCAAGAAAGATTGACGGCTTTGTCTATGCTGTCAATTGAAAAAAAATGATTATGAACATTGAAAAATTTAACGAAAAGGTGATAGACCTTTTTTCAAGGAAAAAAGACAAGAATCAATTTTTTAATGAAATAAAATACATATAATGTTTAATTTTGATAATTTCGTTGTTAATAGTAAAATATAATCCAAATAAACATTTTTTTTATTTTTAATCAACCGCAGCACCCCCAGATATCTTATGCACGAGCCGCCATTGGTTATATGTCAATTTTTATTAATTTCTTTAATTCCCTAAATTTTGATATTTTGAAAATCGCTATTATTTTTATTACTAATGATTTTATACTTTGGCAAGAAATGTCTATCTTACTAAAATCGTTCAAGTTGAAGTCGGACTCGGAAAATATTGAACCGACTTCAGCCCTGGTTTTATAGACTATCTTGGCATAGTTAAGTAATGTATGAGTGAAATTTTTATATTTTATATAAGTATATTTGAAAGTGGCATAAGTCCACTTTTCTTCATTTCGAGAAATATCTATCAAAACATTAAATATATTGTTTTTCGTTTAACAATTTTTAAAAATATTAGTGGCCCGTAATACGTTTAATCTTCTTTTCCGAGATTCTGGACATATCTGGACATATTAAGTCAAACAGAAAGTGTTTTAAGAAATGAAAATTCGACTTCCACCACTTTCAAATATAACGGCTCATTGTATATATATGTATATATATATATATATATATATATATATATATATATATATATATATATATATATATATATATATATATTATTTTTTTTTTTTTACCATTGTGACACATTAGGAATTCCTGTAATAAAAATAAATATTAAGAAGTTTCGTTATATTATCTTAGAAAGCATTGAACTCAATTATAAATAAAGTGCAATCAACAAAGTGCCCAGCGTTGCCGAAGCTGGTAGTAGAAGTAGTATGTATATCAGATTTGGTATTTCTAAATTAACACTGTTGATTAACATGGCTGCCTGCCAAATAAATATTTAATATTCTTTATTATAATGAGATTAATCCAATAATCAAGTAATAAATTTAAATTACATAGTGTGAAGGATGTTATGATGACATGTACATATGTACATGTGAAGGATTTTTATTATTATTTTAGTATAAATATTAAAAGATGAGTATAACTCCAACTAGTTTATTGTAACAAAGGCACATTTCAATATAAAAATAAATTTACAATCTAACAAATATTGTACTTATAATTTTAAATAAAATGGTGAACATAAAAATGGCTAAATATAGTGTTAACATAAATGGTACAACATCACTTGGCACTAAATAAAAGCTCTGGTGTATATAATTCTTCATTGCTATTATAATTATAATAATAAAAACAAAAATTGACACACTAGCACCACTCGGATTATTCACAATACATTTAGCTACCTCAATACAATATCAAAGTCTTCATTAAATGATGGAAAATATTGACTATCTTACCGCACATTGGTCTTTAATTCATTTGGTCAAGTTGAAAACGACTATATATATATATATAAACTACAATAGTACATATGTATATCTCACTAACTTCAGAGGAATAATCTTCTTTGCATTTGCATATTATCTAAAACTAACACTACAATATCTTATTGATTAACAATATGTACTTATTATCACATCTCGTACTGATTTTTCATCACAAAAAAACCTGTGAGCACCACGCATTTCAACTAAAATTACTTAAAATTTACAAGTATAATATATATTTAGTGTAAATACAACATTTTGAAAAAATTATTAATGGTAAAGATATTAATTAAATCTAAATGCAATATGTATGAAATATTTTTATAGATTGTATGTACATAGGTACTAAATAGAATCAATGTTCATACAAAACGGTTAAAATATTTTACATATATATTATCGATATCACAATATAAGCATAATTATATCATACTAATATAGATTGTATGCAATTTGGTGTTATTATATTTGGGCGTTTCAGCAATTCGAGGAATGTTCTGAATGATATTTGGCATTGTGCGAGAGCAACGTTTGCATCATCGCTTGTTGTACTTTAATAAGGTCTTTCAATTCTCTGATTTCGTTCGATAGAATTTCTATTCTCTCCGTTCCTTCGTCTACTTTTATTTGAAGAGCGCAAAGTCCAGTGTCGTACGAGTACTCATTGTTCACCGCTTTGTTATTGTTGTCGAATTTTTTAAAGGACTGTGTCACAGACGATCCCTTTGACGATATCGTATGCCCGTGATGTTTTCTCGTCTTTGCAATGTCAAAAGCTGCCATCATTATGTCTCTCGGTAGACGTTTTTCACCGGGGTTTAACGGCTTAACACTTAAAACTACCCTATAAGCCTGCGGAGAGACAAGCGCAGACCAATGAAGTAGTTTTAGCAAAAATTTAGGCAGATATGCATTGAAAAGCGCCAACTCCATGTACGATATCAATTTCGTCTGTCGTACCAGCTTTGATAATCCAGCAGTTTTCTTCAATCCTTGTATATCATGGACGGCAATACCCACGAGAAGATTCATCAAGACAACAGTGACGAACATGACAAATAGTATGTATGTGATTTGTGCCGAAATTTCTAGTAGGAATGGCGGATCTTTTCCGTCTGGAGGATTCTTCAGCACGTCCGTGTCCAATTCACCTATCATCATGGTCAGCACGGTGATGAAGCCGATGAATGGATTGGCGAACGACGGCGACGACGGGAATATGACGCAGAAGCTGACCGTGAATCCCATCAATATGCACGAATAAGCCATGAACAATTTGGCGAACTCCTTTTGAACTTTCTGATACATGGCTACGTACGATCCGAAAACGGGCAATTGTCCTATCATCAGCATGAGATTGGTCCATCCCGCCAGGACAGCGAAGGCCCCCACGTGATTCTGCCATGTGTGTGTGCTATTCGTGTACACGCACGATACCAAAAACACACTCACAATGACGAACCACTCTATTATATTCTCCAATTGGGTTAAATATTGTTTCACAGTAGAATATCCCGCTATGCCGTACACTTTTCGGAATATTTCGAAGAGGGTAATCGCAGCCAAGAACCACCACTGCATCTTGATGACGAACGGATTCTTCCGGAGCAAGTTGCCGAGGATAGACTGGGTCTGACACAGTTCCTCTATGACGGTTTCGTTGTCGGTGTGGTTGACACCCCCATTGCGGCTGTTGTTGTAGCAGTTGTGGGCTAGGGCGGTCAACACGTACAACGTCAGAAAAAGCACGAACATAAAACAGAAGAAAAGTCTCGCTATGTAATACTTGCGAATCTTCTCCCATTTTATGTGCAAGAAAGCTGAACAGAGCGGATGCAACAATATCTCCTTCTGACCTTCGTCGACGAATGTATTCAGATAGCTAATTTCGCGGGGGTGACAATGTTGCAATATATTCCTGAAATCCAATTCCAATTCCACTTCGCGATTTGCAGAGTCGTGCGTGTGATGTAACGTTATTGCGCCGTCTAATTTGTGAATGATCATCGCCATAGAAGCCGGGGTTTTCCTTGTTATCACATTTAAAGCCGAATTTCCTTTTTTAGATTTTGTGGTGACGTCAGCTCCGTGATAGATGAGAGTTTCGACGCAATGCGACAGACCGTCCAAAGAAGCCAAGTGCAACGGAGTGAAACCGTACTCATCTTTTTGATTGACATTAGCACCCCAACTGATCAGTGTCTCGATTATGTCAAACGCCGCTTCCGATTTTCCTATGGCGGCATGTAAAGGAGTGCGCTTATCGTAATCTTCTGCGTTGGGATCGGCGTTTCCGTTTCTCAATAAGGATTCCACACACTCGAGACTGGAGCACCTTGCGGCGAGATGTAAAGCGGTGAATCCTCTGTGATTTTTCAATTTAGCATCTGCGCCATTGCTCAACAACAAATCCACACATTCCACGTTGCCTTCGTCGGCGGCCAGATGCAAAGCTGTCGACTCCTTGTCCCTGATCCTGGTCCTGGCGTTCACGTCGGCGTCCTTGCTATTCAACAGTATCTCCAGACATCTCGTCATTCCTAAATCGGCAGCCAGGTGTATAGGATTAGCGCCGCTCGGTTCGATCGAATTCACGTCTATGTCCTCCGCAATGAAGATCTGCAAGCACTCAGCGGCGTTCGCTCTAACGGCGCAGTGCAGCATTGACTCCTCGCAATTAGTCCTCTTTGTGTTTATCGAAACTATAGCGCCGTTATTTATCAATAACTTAGCTATCTCGGGTTGATTTCCGAAAGCGGCACAGTGAAGCGGACTGAAGCATTTCGTCATCATATTAACATCAGAGCCTCTTGATATCAAGAAATTAGTACACGTCAAACAACCAACAAACGAGCTGATGTGTACCGCAGACATTCCACCAGTATCATGGAAGTGTATATCGGCACCAGCTCGCAGCATCGCCTCCAATAAATCCCACCGTTTATGAAAAACGGCCAAAAGGAAGCAGATGTTCTTTTCAATTCTCGGCGCATTCTCGAAGGTGGTAAAAGCCGCTTCGGCTGTAAAAGTCGCCGATGTCAAATCCTCCAGAAGAGAAGTACGGATGGAAGCTTGTCGAGCTTGCTCCATCAGAGCCTGTCGGATCGTGTCTGAGCAAACTTGAACGCTCAACTCTGTCGAAGGTTCTTCGTAGCTGTCGTACATGTTCGGAGCACTTTCAGCAGGTGGTGCAGGCCCGACTTCCATATATTCGTAACCACCAGATGATGGCATTTCATCGTCGAGGGCAGCTTCCGGATCGTTCCTCCAGCGAACGTTGGCAGAGCCTATTGTCTTATGCTTAGAATTAGCTAAAGGCAACTCTTCGGTGACGGCAGGGTTGGGAACCATCCCCGAATATACGCTGACAGCCCTCTTGATGCGACTGCGTCTCGAGGGCTTCGGCACAACCCCCGGCTCCTTATATCCAAAGTTGTCCATCTTGATAGCTCGTTTGATGCTTCCGAAAGGAAGTTTTTTCACTGCAAACAAACACAAAACAACATATGGAATTAAATTGAATATGACATTCAGTCGTTTTCAGCGTTAAATCTAACCTAATCTATTGGTACAATACAAATATCCGCGGCACTGCATCAGTGTCGTCCAGCGTGCACAATCGCCGTCCGTTCCTTTCATCTGCAAACACTCAAATGTCCTGCACGACGTGTCTTCCTGATGCGATCTTTTACTAGTACATATCAAGGCGGGCCACGTGACTTTGATTGTCCACTTAAGCCATTTTGCCTCTTATGATGCTGATCAATAGTCGCACATTGCCGACACGTAGCTCATTTCGGGGTGTACATACATATGGGTGTACGTACATAAAGCATCAAAAACAAAACTTAATTTTTAAAAGAAACTTACCATATCAATTATGAGGCATTTTGAATCATCTTCTGGGTACTCCAGACAGTGGTTCAGTTACTGTTGGGTTATGTATCACGTCTGGTATGCGGCATTGTTTGGGCTGTGTACCGGAGCTAGTTGGTCAATGGTGCAATAGTGTGACCCGGCGACCGGCTGCCGTCAGACTGCTGATGGAAAAGGTTCTGTGGTTCGCTGCTGCTGCTGATGATGACCTTGGCAGTTGCCAGAACAGTGGTGGCACGAGAACAGGTGTCATCAACACATGCAACAAACACGCCCGACATGTCATCCTGCAGAACTGCACTTTTGCCCTACATCGAAAAACTTGATTCAACCCTAGAATTATATTGCACATCGTTATATTTTAGAGACAAAAAATGCCGTTAATATATTTAAATGCATGCAAATTTAAATTTGAATGCTTGACTGACTGTAACCAGTTCTTAATTACGTGGATCGATTATTAAATGCATTTTGAATATGTAAAACGACTGCAAAAAGGCAATAAAACGTACTGTCAACATTTCATTGACCCGTTTCTTAAAACTGTGCAGTAAACAGGTGATTTATATTTATTATTATACCGAAGTACCAATGAATGAATTTAAAACTAGTAAAATGCATCTATCTATCAATTTTTTTTATCCCTTATGCAAATATAAAACGTTGAATTTGTTTCAGTTTATAAACGGTCAATTGTGAATGACTTTTTGCGCTTTTCCGGAAGTTTAATACTTCTTATTACTATGTAGACTGATCCAGTCCTCATTAGATATTACTTTTTAATAGATACCATATTCTAATATTTGATTATTCTACATACATATTACATATACATATGTAGTTCTGTAAAGTAATTTATTATAATTGAATTATAAAGAAAAGCAACTTTAATAATATGAAAACAAAAGTACAAAAAAATTAATTATTTGGCCATTTGTATTCATTTGTTGGGAATTTTCCTCAGAATTTGATTGAATTTGTACAATTTTTGTATATAGGAGAATGAAACAGAACATATCAGAGAGAGATACTATGTATTTCATTTCGTCTGATAATGATGTGAATTCCGGATCTATTTTTTGTTTTTCCCCAAATACTTACAGCCTTGATATTTTTATCATAGTTCTTAAGTATGTCTTTACATCACCAAGTTGATTTATGAAAATAGTCTCGAGATGATATTTTATTATGACAAAAATATTACATCTCACCACTTGTGACACCTGATTTAATCTGAGCTTAATCTATTTGTAATGTTTTTATTTATGCTATTGCATTTTACTTAATTATGCGCATTCTACGGGAAAAATGTTAGAGCAAAACGATTGCAGCATTACCAGGTATTTAAGTTGGTATTCAACATTGCGATTGTTTTTATGATCGTTATTAAATTCCTGATATTTGCTCTAGTATTAAAATAGCAAATATGTTTATTTTTGAAGTCACTAAATTTGACTTATATATACTTCTCCTGTGAAACAAATAAAAATTAAATTCACGTGCTTGGATAAAATATTAACATTCATCGAGCCAATATTAAATCAGCACGTCTAAAATTACGAAGAGTAAAATTCTCACATATGAAAATAAATGACGTCAAAATTAAAAGCGGCTTACGTCAAAAGCAAGACATCTGATTTGATTTAGACCATTAAATATTATTAGCAGAAATATGAAAAATGTTTAATATTGAAATGTGCGATGGACGCATTTAGCAATTGCGGAAAAATGTACTAAAACATATGTAGATACAATGCGGGTGCAAATTTTTGCACTTTTTATAATAATCGCATGCGGGTACAATTCGAGGATTGTGGTACGTTGACTTAAACTATAATACGACTCGCGGAAAGATTTTTCCGCGCAATAAACCAATAGATTAATCCGATTAATCATCATCTAATCTCAGAGATATCAAACACACTAATAGAGTATCGACAGTATTTTAGCATGAGAGTAGAATTTCAAACGAAAAAACTCCATGGGGGAGTGATGATGAGGTCGAAGACGACGCGACGTAGCTAGCATTTGTACGAGCGTCGCCAGCTGAACCGGCTCACTCATCAAAATATTAAGGCATAACGCTCGATCGGCAATCAGTGTCGAAAGAAAATGCAATTTAGCAGGACGCTCGGTATAAATAGACGAGAATAATGTCACAGCGGTACGTGTGCGACTGGCATCTGAACATGGGTCAACTGGGACCTGGACCTAGACTGGAATTGAACTATAGCACTTTGCTAAATTAAAACACTGTGATTTGAAGCACACTATTAGAACAAATTACCTCAAAAGTAACACTTACTCATACCACACCTCATGCCAGAAAAGAAGTAATGATAATAATTATAATGTAATTAGTAGTCACATTTAAATAGCCACATTGGTCATTCACATACGTTTTCATAATACAAATTCTGATTGTTAATTACACAACTGATATGGTAACCAAGTAAACAACTTTTATTAACTCTCGCTGATGGTTCAAAGACTCTTTTGAGGGTGGGTCGATTCAAATATGGAATTGTCATATGAAACCCGCATGTCTCCAAAATTTCAAGGCAATTTGGTCAAAAATTAATGGATGCGGTACATTTAAAAAAAAGTAACCCTGCTCCTTAGAACGAATCATTCGCGCATTATAATAAAAGAAATTGCGCATTTCATAAATATATTTCTGTTAATTAAAAAATATTACATTGAGCAATATTTTATTTGTAGTATGAAGTAAAAAATATGTTTCGATCATTTAACTATTAAAAAGTGCGCAGTTAAGAGGGCTGGACGCCAGCGCCTTGTCCATACAAACGTATTAGACTTCTCCCTTCCTCAATTATGGCACTAGTGAAATTATTTTTTAATATGATATTTATATCCACCATAGGCATGTTTCATTTTTTTTATTTTTTTGATTAATCAAAAATTCAAAAATCAATTAACCAAAAAAAAAAATAAAAAAAATAGAAACATCCCTATGGTGGATATCCTCAGCATATTAAAAAATAATTGCTCTAGTGCCATAATTGAGGAAGGGAGAAGTCTAATACGTTTGTATGCACAAGGCGCTGGGGTCCAGCCCTATTATAGGTAGAATCGAAAAACTCCCATGATTTGAACTACAACAAATCTGCAGGATAATTCACAAATTATTAACTCGCAAGTTATTAAGACCTATCATACAGAGTGGGCCAACTTGAACGGTTGCCGGTTGAGACGTTACCGATCCTGTATGCGAGATCTTTAATGCTCAGCATTAATGCGCATTTCATTCATTTTTGGTTGCTTTATATATTTGCTGTTGTAGTAGCTTATCAAATGCCCGCATTTGGTATTAAAATTCTGATAAAATTAAAACAGTAGATTTTGTAATTTTTCAAATGATTCAAGTATTTTTTATTTATTCATTAAGATTTTAGTATTATTGCTTATTTTATTTTTTTAAATGTACAAATACTATATATCAAAGAAACATAAGACTTTTTAATGTGTTCTTTTATTTTATAATCTAACTATCTGAACCCGGCATGCGTTGCAATGCCACAATAACGCATGCAATTCCTCGTTCCCGTTCCCGTTTTTCCCGTTCCCGAATTAAAGTCGTGGTAATCTGACTTATCCAGCATTTAGAAGCGGAAAAACGCCGGCGGCGAACACATTTGAAATTATTCAATTGTTTGTTTATTTTACCCTTACAACGCAGGTGGCGACGCGAAAACATTTGAAATTATTACGTTACAATACCACTCATTCCCGTTTTTAGGCGAATTTTTTTTACAGAAACTATCGCGAACATACACACAATAACTGATGTAAGTTTCATCGAAATCGGTTGAATGGTATAGGAACGCATACGTGACACACAAACAGACAAACATTGATATTTATACATGTATGTATATATATATTATAATTTTTTTCTATTATTGTTTATTTTAATATATAAGAAATTATTTTTAAATTATAGATTTATATTTTTAAAAGGTTTTTATTAATTTACACAAATTTTATGAAATGCTTACGATAAATGCGCATTTGAATTGTCCCCAAAATTAATTGCAATAGATTTGAGCTCCACCAGCAGAAATGTCTAGTTAATTTAAACCATATAATAAAAAGTGGATTCGTTAGACAAATAGTGGAAAAAACAAATTGTTCCATCACAATGGCTATTACCTAATCTGACCAAAATGAGGTAAAATAGTTGTAAATAGTATTTTTGAGCACAAAATGATGGAAAACGTTAGCGAGAAAAACCGCAAACGGCAGCTGATTAGTAACGAGTGTCGTCATGAAAGAAAGCCTGGGTAACTAAACCGTGTTATCATAATGTGGTATATGTATATTATACATAACATAAATACATTGCGGTTGCATTGCTTTGGCATTTTCAGAATTGGCGCTATGCAATTGTGAACTTGGGACTACGCCATTGTAAACAAAGGGGAACCGATTAGAGAATCATGGAGATAGATCTCGAACGCGATCACTAAAGTGAGCAATGTGAATCAATGTACCATATATGAATGCATGTTTGTAGTTTCGTACAATTCTAAGGCCACACCTCGATGAATCACAAATGAATACCGCACAATGGGAAACAGTTATGTTAAAAAGATCCTGCCTACATCAGTAATACTCAGCTCTATCACCAAAATACATAAAAGTAGGTTTTAAGTGGGTATACCATAATAGATACCGTTTTCATAGGCTTATGCAATAATTATATGTATACAATCCGATAATTATATTGAAATGTTTCGCAAGTGACTGGCGTTTGTCATGGCTATTGTGTTGTATGAAATGACACGCGATTGAGGATTCAAGTACAGCAATTCCTTGAATTTCGCAATGAGGATTCCTTGAATTTGATTCGACTTAACAATTGTACAATAACAAACGGTTGCAAGGAGATAGTCCTTGTTCCTCGGCATATAGTATATGTCTGTATATACATATGTACATACATAGTCACACATCAGTCAATACCATCTTTCAAACATATCGGAATTGCATAGCGGACAAACATACTATTCACATGACGTTACCCGGTTGGTTTTCTATGTGAGTCTTTCGATCCCGGGCTCCAAGTCTGTCTGGGTTCTAAGTTAGGGCGAAAATACACAGCGGTGAACGGCACATCGTGTGCATGGCTCCTAGCTGTAGGTGGTCTCCTATGTTTCTTCAAATACGGGATAAACCGTTGTCGATCACTGTCAAGCAAGGATAAATACAAGCATACAATTTTACCAAAAAAGGTCCAGAGGATCATTTTGGGGCGGGGCGTGCCGGGCGTTCAATGAATCTGTGTATGAAAACGGCTCATTTTTTAACATGTTTAAAAGTATCCAAAAAAAAAAAAACCACGTGACACATTCACCACTGTGTGTTTTCGCCCTTATGGTCGGCCATAAGTTGAAAGATTTTTTTACCTTTAGCACTTACATATGTACACTTGGAACAAACTTATCCATAGTGCCATAACAGCTCACCCTAAATCAACACTATAGCCAACTATTGCCACTTTATATTTATTTTTTATTTTACATAAATACATGAGTCACAAATATCCAAGTCTAACCAGCGGTATTAAAGATTAGCACGGGATCGAACCCAGTAATCTCTCGATGCTAAACATAAACGCAACCACCGAGCCATACTGCTGGCTAATGTACATACAGTGGCGTAGCAAACGGAAAATGGCGCTCGGGGCAATCATTAAGACCGGTGTGACGCTTTGGGGCAACCTGTTAGGTCACACTGGTCATTTTATTGTTGTTATTATTTTAAAATAATAAATTAAATAAAATAAATAAATAAATAAATTATTTAAGAGGGCTGGATACCCGAAACTTTCTTCGATATATATATTGAGTTAATGTAGGTATGTATATATTGAGTGTATGCGACAGTTGCGCCTCGACCAGATAATACCTATTTTAAATCGACAAAATCGAGGTTTCGTATTCTCCAGCTTTCTCCTCCGAAACTGGAACGAAATTTAAAAAAAAATTCATCATCGGTATGAGAAAAATATGTTTGTGTCTTCGTATTTTTTTTAAAAATCAACCGTTATATTATCACGCTGGACTTTTTTCGTGGGTGTAAAAACGAGGCGATTTTATAAATGTTTGGTGGCTCCTAGCTCCTATAAAAAATAACTAATCAAAAAAATAAAAAGATATAAACATGCCTATGGTAGATATTCATAGCATATTAAAAAATAATTTCTCTAGTGCCATAATTGAGGAAGGAAGAAGTGTAATACGTTTGTATGGACAAGGCGCTGGTGTCCAGCCCTCTTAATATTTCGTTTAAAATCCGTATTTAATTTTAATGATTTTGACGCCCACTCACTTTCTTCGCACGGCTAATCTAAAGATCGTTTCGGTGATTATTGGTCACAAAGCGCTCGCCCAAAAGTCACTAAAATCTCTAAAAAAAAATTGCATAATTGCGAGGGTTTTAGTAATTTCAAGCATTTTAGCACACCGAGAGCCATACCCGCTAGAAGAGGTTATGCATCTGTCAACTGATTTTGGTCTTAAAATTCGAAATTTTTATGAATAATATTAATGGTCGGTTCGGTGATTATTGGTCACAAAGCACTCGCCCATTAAAATCTCTATAACGGAAAATCTGGTAGCCTAAAAGTCCACCATACTAACGAGAACTCGAGTGCTAAATATTCCGTATTCGTGATTTTCATGGCAAAAATAGTCTTTTGGGCGATCGCATTGTGTCTAATAATCCAATTGCCCTAAAGATCATGCCCTTCTGGAATCCTTGCTAATTTTAAATTTAACTTTCCTATACAACTCATCCTTCGCCTGACCTGTATTAAATTAAAAACAATTTTCGGCAAGTAATAAAATAATAATGAAGAAAATTTCGATCCAATCAAACCCATTGACCCAGAAACTAGTATTACCCAAAAGGCAAAACAAGTTTCCAGCAGCGGAAACTAGAAAACATTACTCAACGAAAGAAAATAAACAGCTCCAAGTAGGAACTGAATACCAAACGCCTATTAGATATTTCTGATATAAAAACTATTGTAGCGTAGATTTTTCCTCGTAATAAAAAAAAATTAAAAGACGCCAACACGTGAGCCGATCACTGAACCCAAAATGACGAATCTAAAATTTGAATTACAGGGGGAAAACCGCCATCAGACCCTGAACCCGGAAAGTGGATCGATGGAATCACCTCTGGCGACACATTTCAAACGCGTTCGGTTGACCTCTGGCCGAAGTGGCGGAAGTGAGCTAAGTCGACCGGAAAGAGCTCTCGTTGATGTCTCCAAACGAGCCAAGCGTACAGACGAAACGCAAATTGACCAAACCAAGTTCAAAGCCCCGATGCGATGATGTGATTTGATTAACATTTTTAACGGACTAGTTCTCGATGAGCGATTCGACCGCTTGGCTGCTCTCGCTTGCCAATTCTCTGCCATCTCGGATAATTTAATGGAAGACCTTCGACACGCGAATCCATCCATCTTACACCGCTTCTTTAATTGCATACTGTAATTGAGTTGATTTAAAATAGAGGGGGGGAAATCACTCGTTTTTTGCGATTTCTCAATGCGTAATACGTCAAATGATACGCGTGACGCGATACCGTGAGGTCGACGCGATGCTCAAATTTGCATTAAAAAATTCCTGCAAATCAACCAGTTTTGAAACGCATTAGAATAAAATTGTATATATCGCTTATTTGCAACAACAATGTCACAATCAGTGGTGGCTTAATTATTTTCTTCACACAAAAACCGGTCCGGTTGGGGTACTGCAGTCAGAGAAATGTAATAATAATAGAAGGGCCCTTACGAATAAATAATTGTTGTCAATATTTCCCGGTACGTTTCTATAGATACGCTGCAACGCACGGAATGCAATCGGATCAATTTACTTATAAAAATGTATCCCATGTTGTTTATTGTGTGTTTTTGAATGCATTGTGCAATTTTTAACGACGCTTGCCCATCTTGCGAGTAATATAAACACACAGAGAAGTTTTTATCGGACATACGTCGAGCACCAAGCATCAAATACGACTGATGCTAAAATTATTTAGGAATGTCTGTGGACAATCGTCACTTGACAACAATATGACGCCTAAAGCCACTTCTATTAATATAACATTTCTCTGACTGCAGTACTACAAATATAGGTATAGGTATGTATTATATGAGTGAGATGTACATATGACAGAGAGGAGTGAATGAAGAGATTGAATTGGTAATGGACGAGATGATGTATAACAAGAATAATATGTAGATGAAAGGTGGACAAGATAAATGCTCGAGAGTGTGAAAGGACCCACGTGATAAAGGATCTAACGTAGTTCAGATGGACGAGTCTTGCAATTAAGAATGAATTTGTTAAAAAGTCTTTCATCCAGTGAATGGCGTGAAAGCCGAATGTACACTTGGCCGAACGGACATTAAGCCGACGGACTTTTAGCCGAACGGTCATTTGATCGATTGTGTTTCGAAATTACTCAAGACTCACTGAAAACAAATAAATTATTCAGAAATCACCTCAACAATTAAAAATTTCATCCGGCCAAATATTCGTCGGTCCAATGTCTCTCGGCTGCAATGTCTGTTTGGTCAAGTGTCCGTTAAGCCAAATGTCCGTCGACCTAATGTTCGTCTACCTAATGTCCGTCAATCGAATGTTCTTCGGCCAAGCGTCCGTCGGCCTAATGTCCGACTACCAAGTGTCCATTCGGCCAATAGTCCGTCAACCGTGAATGGTGGTACTGTTATGAATAGAGATAGGACCGGAAGCGTGCTTTTTCCAGAAAACAGGGCGTTTTGGGTCTATTTTCCAGGAAACAGGGCAAATTACAAAGTTAGAGTGCAAAAAAAAGGTTCATCATAAAAATCTCGTAAAATAAGTATTTCACTATGTAAAACATTTCGGTATTTGTATTTTGTATACCTACATACAAACTCGGCGGCGAAATACACCGAAAAAGTTGGGAAAGCGGGGAAGTGATATCACAAAATAATATAAACTATTATTTTGTGTTTGTGTCTATATTAAACTGTAATTACGTAGTTGAGATTCAGACATTTTTTCATTCATTTTTTTAGAGATTTAATCACAAATGATCTACTTCGTGTCCTTCAAAGTAGTTCCCAAGGCCTTTTGACACTCACAAAGGCCTTGAAAAAATGACCATCTCAAAAAATCATACTCAATCATAAAAGATTAAAAATTAATGTGTTATAAGAAATAAAAATCAACAAAATCAATTTTAATACGATTCCAAAAATCCGAACATGATAACATCAAAAGATATTCAACTAAATATGTATGTACATGAATACATGAACCGGTATTGTGAAAAGTTGAAGTATGCATCCTTTATGACCTTTATGTAATTGAGGAAAATTATACACGCTTACAACTTGCATAAAAATTGTTAGTTGCATAAGGATATGCACAACAATATTTCGTATTTTCGGATCGTACTAATACCCCTTCTCCATACATCCATACTAATTTATAAGATTCAAACCAGGGCAGGGCTGTGGAATCGTTAAGAAGGTGACCGGAAATATGCACTCGAGATAGTTGCACTTTCGAAACATCCAAACTTTCAAAGATGCTCAACGCTCAACAAGAACTTACGCAATAAAATTCCACAAAAAAAGCGTCAAGGGGTATTTGTATGTTATCCGAGGGCGCTAGCCTTTTTTTGTGAAATTGTATGGCGTAAGTTCTTTTTGAGCGCCTTTGAAAATTAGGACTTCTCTAAACTGCGCTATTATTCAGTGCAATTTAGTGCATCTTTCCGGGAACCCGTTAAAAAAACGTAACTCAGAATCCGATTTCAAAAATGTCGAATTGGATTTGTTTCCCCATTTTTGGTACATACATATATATAAAAAAAAATGTAAATGCGCAAATTTTCATAAGCATTTCATAAAATATCTGCAGCGCGTTTATCGTATGTTTAACGGAGAGCTGAATGAGGTTGATCTATTTGGTATTTCCCTACATCAATTCAGGTCTAACATCAAGAGAATCTTGACCGATTGATTCATTTCTTCTCCTATTCTATTTTTCCAATATTTCCAATATTTTTATACTTTAGTTTAGTTATGTAATGTGCTATTTAATCATATTATAGCTTTCATTCTTTTCCTTTTCATTTGTTTATTTTGTATTTACCTTTTTCATTTGTTTTATATTTGTTAATTTCAATTTCTTCTTATATTCTATTTTATAACCTTTTCCAAATATTTTAATACTATAGTTTAATTATGCAATGTTCTACATATTTTGTCATGCCTTTATTCTTTACTTTTTAATTTGTTTTCCTTATATTTATCTTTTTCATTTTTGTAAAAATCTATTATTGGACTCGGATGTTACATATATTATTTATTTACTATTTGTTTTTTTATACATATCTATGTACATCCTGTCTGTTGATTTTTCAATTAATAAAATAAAAAAAATAAATAAAAAATATGTATGTGTGAATTTAGAAAAAGTTTGTCATATAAAAATATAAATGTACAATTTAAAAATAATTTCTGAGTTAGTTCTAGCATGAGTTATTATGTCCGCGATGGTTTCTATAAAAAAAATCGCCCAAAAACGGGAACGGAAACGGAAAACGGGAATGAGTGGCATTGCAACGCAATCGGTTAAATGGTATAGGATATATGCGATTTAAATGCGAAATCAGAATTGCACTAATCGACTTCGACTACAATTCCGGTAAATCTAAGACTCCACGACTCCAACTCCAAATTCACAACCCTGATTCAAACGAAAAAACCCAATGACTCAAACTGACCATTCCACTTTTTTTATACCGTCTAAACCCCGATCCCAAAAAAATTATCATAGCAACCAATCTACGAAAAACCCATGGATGTGCGCAATATGTACGAATGATACAAAGTGATAGCAATGCAAATGTTGGTCGCACATCTTGAATCAACCTCGTTCATACACACACAACAAGTTTTTTTATTGCGGAAATTTCAAATGAAAATTCCATTTTTTCCATTTGAAACAGTCGCTGTGACCTTATATTTAAAATTACTTTTATATAAAAACGCGTGGTCAAATAATACATAATACATACTTTTGAATTGTTGGACTTAAAATGCAAAAAAAAAAAAGAAAATGAAAAAAAGCCTACAACAGCTCGAATTCCAGTAATGAAAAGTGGGGATAATTTGCTTCGAACGTTGAATCCGGATCTTGTCGGATGAAAGTGAAATCTTACAACCTTTTTCGTACCCATTATGATTTCGCGTGTGTAAAAAAACTTGTATGCACAATATACATACATACATTGTACATTTATGCAAGTTGTGGCTGTCGAACTTGGGAAAACCCAGAGAATGAAAAACGAAAACGTAATACTAAGCAGAACGTGCTAGATGTGGGAACAAACGTGTGCGAGAGTAATATAACAGCATCTGCTATAACTTTCACCACGTTTAATTACACTTTTGCAATGAATCATTGCGATTAAACCAATCTGAGATTGTCGGTCAGAGATTTCCGTCTATGTTTTTGTTTGAAACAGCGACCCTGAATCGTAAAGCTTGATGATAAGTGATCTGGTCGCTGCACCACAACCAGTTTGTGATTATGTTGGGTATCGCACGAATGTAATTTCCATATGTAGTACATACATACATATATATACATATACCCAGGGATGTGCTGAAGCTGGCTCGATCCAACATGTAAACGATACGTATATTTTAACAGTAGGTGCGAATAAATGCAACAATATGTAAAATTTATACATAATCTTGAAAAAATCAGGATTGCTAACAACAAGAGTTTGCAAATAAATATAGAAAGACGAATAAACCTGGTTGGTTGCTGAAAAACTTACACTGATTTATAAATAAGTCAGTCGATTGGTGACCATCTACTAAGCTAGCGACTCTATTAGAGGTTATGAATAATTAATCACATATATATATTTTTAAATAATGTATTTTTTCATACTTTCAAGTTAATCAATTTAACAGCACATCCCTACATATAGTAATATACCCGAGAGTTTAATTATGTAACTGACGAGTCGAAAACCTCAAAATAACGTCGAATACATGCATATACATATGTATTTATGAATATATTGTTGCGTAGGGGTGGGTGGAGGATCCAAGTAAAAGGCCAAAGTCGTGTCACAGCATTTATTGGCGATTAAGGAGATACACGCACTGGCAGTACTCCGTCCAGAATGTCTCGATATCGCCTAAGTACCGCCTTATAAGGGGCAGGTCTCTCAGGACATCTTCGACATCTGATTTGTTTACCTATTGTTATGGTCATTTATTGGTGATTAAGGAGATACACGCACTGGCAGTACTCCGTCCAGAATGTCTTGATATCGCCTAAGTACCGCCTTATAAGGGGCAGGTCTCTCAGGACATCTTCGACATCTGATTTGTTTACCTATTGTTATGGTCACGTACTCGGATATGTATTCCCACGACATTCGGTCCCACGGTACCACGGTATCGGTCACATCTGAGAAGGGACCAATATGCGGCCATTGTTTAGCCGATTGCAACTACTCGGCGGTGTACGTAACAATATGTATGTATGTATGTGTGTATTTATTTTTAATGTTGATATTTTATTTTGATTGAGTCCTTTGTCATTGTTAGATGGATATATAAAAAGGTTAGGTATGCATCTCTCGTTTGTTTTTTTAAATACACAACTTACTCATTTCCATTTCAATATCTTCAACGTCGCCTCTTGTTCAACTTGGCATCCATTATTTTTATACTTTCTATCTTTCCCGGTTTTGTTCTGTTCTTTAGATCAACAAATATAGAGATTTATCTGTAGATAAGTACCTCGTAGGGTGTCTATCTGGCTACGACATTTGTCTACAACTAAGAGAAACTTTTTTCGGACAAAAAATTTATTTTGACTAACGTCATTTTCGAAGTGGATTTACTTAGTTATAAAATTGATTGGTAGTAAGTACTACTTACTATCATTCAATTTTATAAGTTGAATATTATAAAATATATGTTTTTAAAAAAAAAATAACGAAACTATTGATCATTAGGAAATCTTAACTGACATTCTGACTACATAGCCAAATACATACCTACATATGTATATAAGAAGAAGAATTGTTAAACTTTCTGTAATAACTCTGCATTAGATGCTATATGAATATGTAGTATATAATTCAAAGCGAGAAACATAACACATTCTTAAATATCAAATTTTGACTTTTCGATGTATTTTTGGATATAATTCAACCGAAATTTCAATGAAATAAAAAATGATCGTGCATAATAAATCGTATATGTAATTTGTTTCTGACCAGATTGGCTTTGACCGTCGAAGGTAATGCGAGGTCAGAAGCGTAAGGTCCAAATTGGCTCACAGTCACCAAAGGGCATTGATGTTATTTTTCAAACGTATCATTCTACACTTGACGCATGAGATAATGTCAAGACAATCAAATTTTCAAAAATCTCTTAAACAAACACACAAACGCCAGAGATAAAAGATAAAACTATTTATGCATAATAAAATACTGCAGATAAAATACTATGCACAACTCTAATTAACGACGTAATGTGTATACAGTAATTTATTATTTTTGGGATTTAAACTGATTATATAATATTTAAGGTAATTCGATTAGCAAAAATTATGACAAAAAAAACCTCGTAAAGAAATCTTTCATTGCTTTCTTGTTATCAAATGTGTAATATGATTAATCTTGGGTATAACTGAGCCGTAGTTGTATATATGTTCATATGTGGTATGTGGTATTAGTCAGGGTACCTTAATTGTTGGGCTGCGGTCCTTGGATTTCTGTTTTTATATGACCTCTAAGAAGCGGTATCTTCAGAAAATCATTTTTTCGTGATTCCGTCGTATCATTAATTGTAAAAGTTAATTTGTGATAGCTATTGTGGTAAATTTGTTGTTTTTTTTATTTTTTTGAGAATGGAGCTACATATAAAAAGGATAAAAAATATAATATTTCTTTCTTTTATTATTTTTTTTTACTTTATCTATGTTATGTATGTACGTAGTAACAATAGATGAAGTTTTGAGATCATGCGAAAATTCGAACTCGAGATTTTGACTGATTCAAACTCACTGATTATGTTTTCATGATCTAGAAAACATGTGTGTGTGTCTGTGGGGATTTTCAATTTTGGGGATTTTTTGAACACCGTTAGTCCTATCGAACTGAAACTTAGTATTGGTTGCTGAAATTCTTATGGAAAAATTCAATTGTAATTCTTGTATTAATGTGATGAAAATAAAAAAAAATGATTAAATTTTATAAACCGGAAGTGGGATTTTTTCCTCTTAGAAAGGTCAAAAATCTTGTCGCCACTACTCAGTCCACACCCCTGAACATATCGATCTGAAACATTATATTAGTATTCTTTATGTACTAACTTAGAGTTGATAACGTTTTGGTCAGTATTTTTTAAACCGGAAGTAGTATTTTATTTTGACCTTTTAAATTATTTTAATTTTCTTGATATTTATTGTATACTGATAGTGATTTTAAGTAATAAAAAAAAATTTAACAAAATCTGTCAACCGGAAGTAGAACTTTTGTCTTGTGCAAGTTTCCGTACATTTGCGCTCAATTTGTATCAAAAATGCTGTTATTAGTTACTATTAAATACTATTATTAAATACAATAAATTAGTTATTAAATACTATTAGTATTTCATAATGCTGCCGGTATGTGTCTGTACGGTTCAATATCGAATTTTGTTTTGTGACCTTCTCATATTACTCAAATTCATAGATAAAGTCATGGGTTGGTCACATCCGAATTTTTTTATTTGCATTTTAAAAAAATCATTATACACATAAAAAATATTTTTAAAAATTAAAAGCATAATTGTAAGTAACAAAGAAGAATAAAATACACTATAATGTCTACACTAATCCTACAAACACATTTATATAAACATATGTATATAAAAAATAAATAAAAAAACTAAAAAAACTTCAAAGACATGAAGTACATACAAGTATGTACTCGTATATACATACATATGTATAATAGGATCATTCCGTAAAAGAATTTAAAAAAATATAATTATCAAATAATTTCCTTTAATCAAACAATATGTGAATAATAGAAATAAAATAAATGAATAAAAACGATTTCGGTGAATAATATATACATTTAAACATAGTATGTATGAACATATGTACTTATGTACACACGTATCATAAACCACCCGTTAAATGTCAACTGACGATAGACTAGAAACATAATATAATGTTAATATGTGATATATCATTACCATTAGTTGTTAATAAAAGTTGTATGTATACCTACAAAAAATAAGTATATATGTATGTACGTAATTAAAATAAAATTTCACTAACTAGTATTACTAATATCAATAACAATAAAAATATTCAGCTACTCAAAATCTCCGAATTGACTATTTTTCAGTATACAGTAAGTACCTATAAATATAATTGTACTTAAATTTACAAAATATTTAAAAATTGCAATGAGACCACAAAATAAACACAAAAAATAAACAATATTAGAACATGCTCATATATACATATATGTATATGCATACATATACCTACATATGTACATATATGTATAACATATCGTAACACAAACTTGAAAGCCTGGTAAAACCACATTTGTTCAAAAATATTTTGTGTAACCGTTTAGAACGATTCATATCTATCTCTGATTCTCTGTGCAAGACTTCAAAAACCAAAACTGTAAAAATAAGATCAAAAATATTACTAATAAACATATAAGACTGAAATTTTTTAATATTCGGACTTGTCAGCAAATCGATGATTTTTTTTAATCGTTCTTCACATTATTTAAAAACAACGTTTGCATCATTGCATGTTTCATTTCGATGAAATCTTTTAATTCCCCGAGTTTGTTCGACAGCATTTCTATGTTCTCGTTTCCTTGATCTACTTTCATTTGTAAAGCCACAAACATATTGTTGTAAGGGTTCTCATAGTTGGCCAGTTTGTTATTGTTGTCGAATTTTTTGAAAGACTGTCACAGACGATTCCTTTGACGATATCGTATGGCCATGAGGTTTCTTGGTTTTAGCAATGTCATAAGCTGCCTCCATTATGTCTTTCGGTAAACGTTTTTCACCTGGGTTTAACGGTTTGACACTTAAAACTACCCTATAATAAGGACATGGAGAGACGAGTGCGGAGCAATAAAGTAATTTTGACAAAAACTGAGGCAGATATTTATTGAAGAGTGCCAGTTCCATGTGTGATATCAATTTTGTCTGTCGTACAAGCGTTGATAATTCAGCTGATTTCATCAATCCTTGTATATCGTGGACGGCAATACCAACGAGAAGATTCATCATGACGATAGTGACGAACATGACAAATAAAACGAATGTAATTTGTGCTGAAAACTCTAGCAGAAATGGCGAAGAGTTTTCGCCCTCGGGATCTAGTACATCCGTGGCTAATTCTCCTATCATCATAGCGAGGACTGTGATGAAGCCTATGATAGGATTGGCGAACGATGACGTAGATGGGAATATAACGCAGAAGCAGACGGTGAATCCAATCAATATGCACGAATAAGCTAGGAACAGTTTAGCAAACTCCTTTTGAACCTTTCGATACATGGCAACGTATGATCCGAAAACTGGCAACTGCCCAATCATCATCATGAGGTTAGTCCATCCCGCCAACACGGCGAAAGCTCCTACATGATTCTGCCATTCGTATGTTCTCTCTGTGAACACACACGATACCAAAAGCACACTTATAATTATAATGACGAACCACTCTATTAAATTGTCCAACTGGCTAAAGTATTGTTTCACTGTACGATATCCCGCTATGCCGGATAGTTTCCGGAATATTTCGAAGATAGTTATCGTGGCAAGAAATCCCCAAAGCATCTTGCTGATAAACCGATTGTCCTGAAACATGTTGACCTTATCCTTGCACAGGTGTCTGGTTTGGTTACCGGTGCTATTGACACTATCCATCTGTGTATTGTTGACCAATATCATTTGCTCGTCGTTGTAGCAATTGTTGGCTAGGGCGACCAGCACATACAATGACAATAAAACCACGAATATAAAATTCAAAAGTAGTTTCGCTATGAAATACTTTCGAATCTTCTGCCATCCGCTCTGTTCTGCAAGAAAGCAGAACAGAGCGGATGTAACAATATTTCTTTTTGACTTTCTTCGGCAAACGTATTAAGAAAGGTCATCTCGTGAGGGTGGTATATAAAATCCTGTAGTATATATCTGAAATCTAATTCCATTTCAATTTCGCGATTTAGCGAGTTTTGAATGTTATGCAATGATAAAGCGTCGTCCAACTTATTATATATCATCTTTATGGAAGCTGGAGTTTTCCTAGCTATCACATTCAATGTGCATTTCCCTTTTTTTGGCTGTGTAGTGACGTCAGCTCCGTGGTAGATCAATATCTCTACACATCGCGACTGACCGCCCAAGGAAGCCAAATGTAATAACCATCCTCATCTTTTTTATTAACTTTTGCACCACAACTGATCAAAGTCTCGATTATATCGAAAGTTGTCTCTGATATGCGAATGGCGGCATGTAAAGGAGTGCGCTTACTGTAATCTTCTGCATTGGGGTCCGCGTTTCCGTTCTTCAATAAGGATTCCACACACTCCAGACTAGAGCACCCTGCGGCGTAGTGTAAAGCAGTAAATCCTCTGTGATTTTTCAAGCTGGCATCAGCGCCATTTCTCAACAATAAATCCACACATTCCAAGTTGCCATCATCAGCTGCGAGGTGCAAGGCCGTCGACTCCTTATCTCCAATCCTAGTCCGTTTGTTCACGTCCGCGTTCTTACTTTTCAGTAATATCTCCAGACATCTCGTCATTCCCAACTCGGCAGCTAAGTGTATTGGATTGGTACCACTATGTTCGATCGAATTAACGTCGACGTCCTCTGCAATGAAGATCTGCAAGCACTCCGCGGCGTTCGATCTAACAGCGCAGTGTAGTATCGATTCTTCGCATTTGGTCTTATTTTGTAACGAAACTAAAGCGCCGTTGTTAATCAAAAGTTTAGCTATCTCAGGTTGGTTCCCGAAAGCAGCGCAATGAAGAGGACTGAAGCATTTTGTCACCATATTAACATCAGCACCTTTGGATATCAAGAAATTGGTACACGCCAAACAGCCTACAAACGAGCAGATATGATATGCGACTTCTTTTCAGGACTTTCGGGACAACTCCCGGCTCCTCACACGCTAAATTATCCATCTTGATTGTTAGCTTGGCTTTCAAAATAGTTTTTTCACTGTAAAAAAACACAAAATGGCGCATAGAATTAGGCGGAATTTCAATTTGGTATTTTTCAACGATATTTGCCTCGTGAAGGTGAAGGTGAACAAGAGTTGCACAAAGCCTACACAACCAAAGAACACTAAAATTTGCTTTATTAAAACTTACCCTGAATTCATTTATTATAAAACGTCTTTAATTATCTTCTGTGTCTTTAAGTATCTTCTGTATAGTTGGGTTATGGATAGTGTCTGTTGTGCGTTATTGCTTTGGTCAGTGTGTCGGAGGTGCCAACTGGTGCTCGGCTACCATCATACTGATGATGGTCTGTGAAAGCTGGAAAGGATGTGCGGTTCACAGCTGCTTTTGATAATGACCTTGGCACATACCAGTCTATTGTTGACTTCAGAACAGGTTGACACAGTGGCGTAGCGTGAATTCCAGGCGTCCCCCCGCAAAATATTTTAAGGACCCCCCCATATATTCATATTATTTCCTTACAGCAAAATAACTTTTCAAATTAATAATTCATACATTTTTACATAGAAAAACTTTTTTTCTGGACTTCTCCAGTGGTGTCATCCTAATGGTTTCCATGGGTTTCCGGAAACCCATTGTTAAAAATAAAATGTTTCCGGAAACCCGTTATTTAATCTAAAAATTCATTTAATTTTTGTCAAAAATTATACAAACCTTGAAAATTTAATGAACTGTTATGTATGTATGTATGTACATATGTATGTCATGCCTTGGATGAGAAAAAACGTATATATACATAAAAAAATTTGGAAACCCGTTGTTCCAAAATTGGGGTGACACCACTGGACTTCTCATAGGCAAACACGACTATTTTGTTAAATTAAATAAATAATGTGATACGAACCTTCATTGACACTAAGGTTGCGCTTAGTGGTTATAAATTCTTTTAATGGATCCTGAAATCGTGTATCTTGACTAAGTTCATCGAAATGCTTTTTGATAAGTGATTGACGATTCAATTTCAATTTTGGCTTCAACCCTAATATTGTTACGAAGAGGGAATGTTTGAAAATCCTAGTTACTGCACCGTGTACATTATGATTACATAAGCCTTATAGGTATAATATTTCCTGTACTGGTGGAAATTTACGATTAACTTGTAAAATAATGGTATTTTTGGTACCTTAAGGCTTAAATGACTTATTCCACTTTAATAATAACCGGCACAATTATAAAGAAAATTGTTAAAAATAACCAATTTTTGTAAAATGTTCTCTTTTAGTGACCATAACAGTTGACAACCCTAGTTATACATATTATATTATATATTACACTTTACACATATTACGTTTTTACCCGTTATTAAAATGCTTGCTATTTACGATAAAGTAGTGGAAATAGCTAGAATGGAATACAAGGCTTGTACCATATACTTATGTATGTAGGTTGCTTATTTAAACCTATGTACATATGTACTTATGTGTTCACTATGACAATTGACATCATCATTCGTTTGCGTTTCTATATGTAATATATTCAATTGAAATATGTTTTAGGTCATTCATATTCGATTCAAGACAATTCAATTAGTAAATTATATATGTATCTAAAAGCATTAATACACTTTCAACAATGTGCGCCAGTTGCTATTTAAAAGTTGAGTTTTGACAGCTTTAATGTTTTTACGCATGTTTTAGAATCCAATATTGCCTTAATATTTGCTAGGTATTACGAATAAAGGCAATGAGTACCGTATTATGATAACTCTAAGAATTTTTCAAAACAAAAATGTGACTTTCCAACTCACTTTACCAGTTGAAAACCTAACCTCTCCTCTCTATTTTGAGTAAATGTGATACAACTAAGAAATTATGTGTTCAAATGCGATGTTTCGTTTAACGTTTCTTCCATGTGAACTTCTTTCTGGCTACCTTTTGTCCAGGCTTCTTCCTTTTTTTCAAACGATAGTCCCTAGTCAGTAAACCGGCTGAAAAAATACAATACACATGATAAATACGTGTAAAAGTTGTGCATAAATTGAATAAATTAAAAAATATGTACATACTTAAACGCATTTTATGAACCATCTCCATATGTACATATCTATGAAACTTCTTAAGGAGAACTAGCTATTTAGTATAAAATTTAAAAATAATTCTTTTTCATTTTGCAAATAAAATTGGAAAATATTTTTTAAATTTTGTACTACAACATACTTATATTCATTTTTGAGAACTATACTATGAAAGGTTGGGAAGTAATAAAAATAAAATATTTCCATTTTTTTGTTATTTTTTTTTATTTCTAAAAAATGAAACATTTTAAAAATAAACAACATAATTTTACAACAAAAGAACAAAATACATACATACGAGCATATCATAGAAAATATACATGTATATAAAACTTAAATCTTAAAAATATATCATATACATATATAATATCGCTATTCTGTGTCTCTGTCTGAGATAACGCTCGCCGTACTATAATAGTTGTTTCGATTCGAAATACATATGTACGTCATAGCTAAACACTGCCAACAAACTATACGAATATAATAACAAAAAAAAAAACTTCTATATATACTGTTTGCTACCAATGTTTCCTCTAGGCTAATAAACGACGCTATATATTGAAAATTTGATTAATTAATTTTTCTATTGGTGTTTTATCTTGTTTATATATAGGTAGGTAGGGAGTTTTTACCATTTTTTCTTAATATTAAACAAATAAATATATGTAAATATTAAATTAAATATATTTAAAAGGTATTTGAAAAAAATACGACCGCGTGCGTATCAAACTTAATATGCCTAACCTATGCAATGATATTTCATCGGGAACAACATGATATCATTTAAATGTCAACGGTTAATAGACTAGTGACAAAATATATTGTTAACCTATGATATATGATTACTAAAGCCCGGATAACCAAGGTGCCGTTCATTGTTCAAATGTTGTAAATGCATTGTTTAAGGTTTGCCGAACCTTTTTTACAAAGCATTTACAACAATTTAACAATGAGCGGCTCCTTGGCTATCCGTACTCTAATTATTACAATAGCAAATAATAAAAGTTTTTGTGTATATGTATAGTTAAAATATAGTTTTATAAACTAGCCTTACAAGGGTTATTTTCAATACAAATAATCAGCAACAATAAAGTCTTGTGAAATCTTCAAATTGACTATTTTTTAAATAAAATTGGACATGAATTTACTAAACATTTAAATAATGGAAAGTGACCGCCAAATAATCACATAAATTTTACAATAAATCCAATTCCAATTTTATGAGTTATATATATCAGACTAAAATTTATTAATATTCCAAGATTTTAGGAATTCGATTAATGTTTTGAATCGTTCTTTACATTATTTGAGAGCGTCGTTTGCAACATTACATTTTTCATTTTGATGAGATCTTTTAATTCCCTGAGTTCGCTCGACAGCATTTCTATTTTATCGTTTCCTTGGTCTACTTTCATTTGTAAAGCCACAAACATATTGTTGTAAGGGTTCTCATAGTTGGCCAGTTTGTTATTGTTGTCGAATTTTTTGAAGGACTGTGTCACAGACGATCCCTTTGACGATATCGTATGGCCATGAGGTTTCTTGGTTTTAGCAATGTCATAAGCTGCCTCCATTATGTCTTTCGGTAAACGTTTTTCACTTGGGTTTAACGGTTTGACACTTAAAACTACCCTATAAGCACGTGGAGAGACGAGCGCGGACCAATGAAGTAATTTTGACAAAAAATGAGGCAAATACTTATTGAAGAGTGCCAGTTCCATGTGTGATATCAATTTTGTTTGTCGTACAAGCGTTGATAATTCAGCTGATTTCATCAATCCTTGTATATCATGGACGGCAATACCAACGAGAAGATTCATCATGACGATAGTGACGAACATGACGAATAAAACGAATGTAATTTGTGCTGAAAACTCTAGCAGAAATGGCGAAGAGTTTTCGCCCTCGGGATCTAGTACATCCGTGGCTAATTCTCCTATCATCATAGCGAGGACTGTGATGAAGCCTATGATAGGATTGGCGAACGATGACGTAGATGGGAATATAACGCAAAAGCAGACGGTGAATCCAATCAATATGCACGAATAAGCTAGGAACAGTTTAGCAAACTCCTTTTGAACCTTTCGATACATGGCAACGTATGATCCGAAAACTGGCAACTGCCCAATCATCATCATGAGGTTAGTCCATCCCGCCAACACGGCGAAAGCTCCTACATGATTCTGCCATTCGTATGTTCTCTCTGTGAACACACACGATACCAAAAGCACACTTATAATGACGAACCACTCTATTAAATTGTCCAACTGGCTAAAGTATTGTTTCACTGTACGATATCCCGCTATGCCAGATAGTTTCCGGAATATTTCGAAGATAGTTATCGTCGCAAGAAACCCCCACAGCATCTTGATGATGAACCGATTGTCCTGAAACATGTTGCCCAAGATAACCTTATCCTTGCACAGGTATCTGGTTTGGTTACCGGTGTTATTGACACTATCTATCTGTGTATTGTTGACCAATATCATTTGCTCGTCGTTGTAGCAATTGTTGGCTAGGGCAACCAGCACATACAATGACAATAAAACCACGAATATAAAATTCAAAAGTAGTTTCGCTATGAAATACTTCCGAATCTTCTGCCATTTGATGTGCAAGAAAGCAGAACAGAGCGGATGTAACAATATTTCCTTTTGACTTTCTTCAACAAACGTATTAAGAAAGGCCATTTCGCGAGGGTGAAAATTCTGCAGTATATATCTGAAATCCAATTCCATTTCAATTTCACGGTTTGCCGAGTGGTGTATGTTATGCAATGATATAGCGTCGTCCAACTTATTATAGATCATCTCTATTGAAGCAGGAGTTTTCCTAGTTATCACATTCAAAACGCAATTTCCCTTTTTAGCCTTTGTAGTGACGTCAGCTCCGTGGTAGATCAATGTCTCTACACATCGTGACAGACCGTCCAAGGAGGCCAAATGCAAAGGAGTGAAGCCATACTCATCTTTTTGATTAACGTTTGCACCCCAACTGATCAATGTCTCGATTATATCAAAAGCTGCCTCTGATTTTCGTATGGCGGCGTGTAAAGGGGTGCGTTTATTATAATCTTCTGCATTAGGATCAGCGTTTCCGTTCTTCAGCAAGGAATCAACACACTCCTGACTGGAGCATTTCGCGGCTAGGTGTAAAGCAGTAAGTCCTCTGTGATTTTTCAATTTAGCATCCGCACCATTTTTCAACAATAAATCCACACATTCCAAGTTGCCGTCGTCGGCGGCGAGATGCAAAGCTGTCAACTCCTTATCCCCGATCCTAGTCCAAGTGTTCACCTTTAAGTTCTTGCTCTTCAGCAATATCTCCAAACATCTCGTCATTCCCAACTCGGCAGCTAAGTGTATTGGATTGGTACCACTAGGTTCGATCGAATTAACGTCGACGTTCTCTGCAATGAAGATCTGCAAGCACTCCGCAGCGTTCGATCTAACAGCGCAGTGTAGTATCGACTCTTCGCATTTGGTCTTCTTTTGTAACGAAACTAAAGCGCCGTTGTTAATCAAAAGTTTAGCTATCTCAGGTTGGTTCCCGAAAGCGGCGCAATGAAGAGGACTGAAGCATTTTGTCACCATATTAACATCAGCACCTTTGGATATCAAGAAATTGGTACACGCCAAACAGCCTACAAACGAGCTGATATGCACTGCCGACAATCCTTCAACGTCACTAAAGTGAATGTCGGCACCAGCTCGCAGCATCGCCTCTGACAAATCCCACCGTTTATGAAAAATGGCCCAGAGGAAACAGAGATTCTTTTCAATTAAAGGCGCATTCTCGAAAGTCTTAAAAGCGTCGTCCGATGTAAATGTCGCCGATGTCAAATCCTCCAAAAGGGATGTGCGAATTGAAGCTTGTCGAGCTTGCTCCATTAGATCCTGTCGGATCGTTTCCGAGCATACTTGAACACTCAACTCCGTCGATGATTCTTCGTAGTTGTCGAACATGTTTGGAGCACTTTCAGCTGGAGGTGAAGAGCCGACGACCATGTATTCGGAACTCTCAGACGATGGCATTTTATCGAAGAGGTTCACTTTTGAATCTTTCCTCCGAAATATACTAGAAGAACTGATGGTCTTTCGCTTGTTATTAACTACATGTAACTCTTCAACGACGGCGGAATTGGGAAACTCTCCAGAATTGAAGCTGACAGTTCTTGAATCTGGGTTACTATTGATGCGACTTCTTTTCAGGACTTTCGGGACAACTCCCGACTCCTCACACGCTAAATTATCCATCTTGATAGTTAGCTTGGCTTTCAAAATAGTTTTTTCACTGTAAAAAAACACAAAATGGCGCATAGAATTAGGCGAAATTTCAATTTGGTATTTTTCAACGATATTTGCCTCGTGAAGGTGAAGGTGAACAAGAGTTGCACAATGCCGACACAATCAAATAACACTAAAATTTGCTTTAATAAAACTTACCGTGAATTAATTACAAGACGTCTTGAATCATCTTCTGTGAATTAAGCTACGCAAGTGTTTTGAAGTACAGTTGGGTTATGCATAGCGTCTGTTGTGCGTCATTGCTTTGGTCAGTGTGTCGGAGGTGCTAACTGGTGCTCGGCTGCCATCAGACTGATGATGGTCTAAGGATGTGCGGCTCACAGCTCCTTTTGATAATGACCTTGGCACATACCAGTCTAGTGTTTACTTTAGAACAGGTCGAGATCAACATACCCGATTTTTTCGGAAATTACGATAATTTTTTTGTACAAAATAACAATAAAAAAACCAGTGATTCATTTATAACACACTCATGCTGACATGCGCACATAAATAATAATCAGTTTGACCTAATATAAGGAGTTTTGGGATTATTAATTGCAGGCTTAACATTATAGTAAGCGTGCATGTACTAGCTCCAGGATTCCATTCTACACGGTTTAGTTGAATAAAATGAGAGAAAGCTGCCTAATAAAAACATTGATACATCATATGTACATAAATACATGGAATTACGATTGCATCAGACTCAAGCTCAAACATTCAAATAGAAAATACAAACAAAATTTCCAGTAGTAGGTACCCAAATATTAAAAATTCAATAATTCATTACATTTTATGCATATGAAACGCAAGGATTTAAAACATCTACATAGGTAAATAATTTTCCTTAGATCGATGTTTGTTTTTAAAATAAATTGTGAATATGTTTACTTACGTTTTTATGGTATAACTTTGACTATTTCATTGTTATATTCGTTAGGTTGTCATTTCTATTTCTCTGGGTCAAATCAATTTGCAACCTACTTCTACCAAGCCGATTTTCTTGAAATTTTGCACTCATGCATACGTATCTTCGATGATATTCTTTCTTAATTTGTGTTGCCTCACTAAGTTATTTACAGTCTTTAAACCGTAAGCGAGAATTAGCATAACACTTATGTATATAGTAGGTGTCGGCAACCTTTTTGGGGGTCAAAATCAACCAAAATGTGAATATTAAGAAGGTGTTTCGGATCAGTGGGAATTTTCGTTTCGAAAAGTATTTTGGTGAATAATTAGATAAATGTTATAGATACAAAAACTTTTCCATTTCTCGTACATTTTCAAAATTGTGTAGTTATTTGAATTCATTATAATGGTTCATTATTTAATAAAAGCATAGGTCTTAAAAAAATTGTCTATCATTGAGTTCGAGATCATTTTTGTCGATTTCGTTAGTAAATATTTGTAGTAGATTTCGTTGGTAGAACTTTGCCATCGTATTTCGGCACGTAACAGCAAATCTCCATATTTAGATTCTATTTCTTGTAAAACATGTTTGAATCGACTGTGTGTTAATGCAGATCATGTTGCTATTTTGTTTAGGATCTTATTAACCTTTTAGGATCTTATTGCCTTTAAATAACAAATTATTTTTTACCTGACGCATATTCTTAAATAAAATATATTTTTGGTACTTAATATATGAAAAAACCACTCTAGCCCCAACTTGTTAACTCAAGTGGGTCACTTAGAAATTGTCAAATGATCCACTTGATGACCCGCGGGTCATAGGTTGCCGATGCCTGACATATGTAAGTCTTGCTTAAATGGAATATGGTGACTTGGTTACCATATCAATTGACCAACATTTAATCCTTGCATTATAAGAGTGTAATTAAATATGTTGCATTTTTCCAATAGTTGAAAGAAAAATACTCTATAAAACTGTCTAATTTTAATAGCTTCTTACGAATAATCTTAGAAAAATTACTGCCAATTTATCAATCTCATTCTGGATTCATCACTTTTGTAAGGGTTTCAGGTTCGAACGCTCGATTCTCTTCGTTTTGGTCTTCATCTGTTGGAATGTGGTAATTCATTCACACATACACCCAATTAAATTCGCGATATTATTCGATTGCCAAAAATTTTCCTTAAAAGTTCTATGTACTCGTTTCATTGAGCTGTATGGTGATTGATCTCGTCCTACTGGAATTACATCTTTGTTTTGACATTCAACCCTGATAAAAATAACTTCAACCATTGACTTACAAAACTGATGCAATCCACTGTGGATAGTTCTGGTCATTTTCGATTATGAAATATTTACTCCGCTGCGTATTTAGCAAGCAAAATGTAAATGTTTGCGGTATCCTGTAAGTTTTTAGGTTTAAATGCAATTGTTTTTTTATTGCGAGTCAATTTTGACATAAAAAAAACAATAGAAACATTTTAAAAAAGTGGAAAAGTTTGAAATGCGAAATCTACATATATCTATACATATATATATATATATATATATATATATATATATATATATATATATATATATATATATATATATATATATAAAATTGAATGTTTGTCTGTCTGTCTCGAATAGGCTCCTAAGCCACTGAACCGATTACAATGGAACTTTCAGAATTTGTTGTATGCATGTCCGGGAAGATTACTGGGAAAAAAAACGGGAAAAAACCTCTTAATAATAATATTTGAAATTACGATTTCATCGACGCGAAAGTATGAAGCACTACTATGTAGTCAAGGAAATGTGTTTGTTGGTAACCACGATAATCAGTTGGTTTTTGACGACACGGCTTTGAAAAGACGTTGTTTGATCTCTAACGATCACTTGAAACGTGATATACAAGTCCGCCAACTCCAACCATTACTTGAAATGCGACGTCTGCCAACTGAAGAAAGCAAATTCGTATTAAGTCGCGGACAAAACAGAGGATCAATTTGCAATGGAAAGCCAGGAACATTTGATTTGATAAATGTTTGATTTTTATTTAATTTTTGAATTTATTCGTGTACGCACCAGACGGAAACACAAGAAATATTAATAATAATTTACATATACATTTTAAACTACGAATATTAAACGTACAAAGATAGTTGTGAAATTTCGCCATTGTTAAAATTTGTTGAAAGCACTTTTATTTATGAAACATGAACAAAAATCCTTCTTATGACGTATTCTAACATTAACCGAGGTGTATTAGGAAATTTCAAATATCCTTAAACTATTTTAATATGTATTGAAGTATTAAAAAAAAATATCTTGTATGAAGAGTACTTGAAAATTTAAGGGACTGAGTTGTACATATTATATTATATATTACACTTTACACATATTAAATTTTTACCTGTTATTAAAATGCTTGCTATTTACGATGAAGTAGTTAGTAATAGACATCATCACTAGTTTGTGTTCCACCTTACTTACTTAAAATTTCTCGACTTTCCATCTGCTTAAACAGGATTTTGTACCTACATATATACATACATACGTATATTGCATACAAAATGTTTTTTTTGTGTACATATACATATTCTTAGATGCCTTTATATGAGGAAATATAGATATTACCCCTATTTATTTCCCACTGCCTTTTTACAAGGTATGCTATGCTTTGACTCACTATCTTCGGGAAGATTTATTACCATTTCCAAATATTTCTTTGGAGTATTAAAGGGAAGAATCGACAACCCTTCGATTTTATTAGAATTTAAATTTTCGGCGCCTGAATGCGGTAGAGCTTTGCGTCATCATTTACTTCTCCAACGTATTCCTGCGAAAACGTCTGCTTTCAATCATTCGTCTCTTGTAAAGGCTATCCGGTTCCTTAATGCGATAGATGAAAATTTGGACCTGTTCAATTGTCATGTTGATGAGCTGGTCAGTTTCTTGATATTCAACACGAGACTATTTGAATGAAATGAATGATTGTTAATTTTTATTTTCTTTTTTTTTTGTAAGATTGGTGTGACGCTTTGGGGCAACCTGTCAGGTCACACTGGTCATTTGATTGTTATTATTATTATAAAATAATAAATAAATATGTAATATCTTCAATACATGAGACATATTGTGATCATTCAACTACACGCCTTTAAAATACTAAGAAAACGTTTGAAAACCAATTATTGCCATATTTTTTAATAGTCAATGTTAACTTAAACTAAAGCTTTCACTATGTCAAATTTTTTTGTATTATATATTTGATACAGTCGAAGTGTATTTTGAGTTGTAATATATTCCAACTGGCGTTTTAGGTCATTCATATTCGAATACAATACAACTAGGATATTATATCTCTACAAGCGCGAATACACTTACAACAATGTGTGCCAGTGTTAATATAACAGTTGAGTTTTGACAGCTCTGATGTTTTTACGAATGCTTTCGAATTCAATAATGCGTTGATATTTCATAGGTATTACGAATAAAGGTAATGAGTACCATATTACGATAACTAAAAGAATGTGTTCAAAACAAAAATGTGACTTACCAACTCAATTTACTAGTGGAGTGACGTTTTAACGAAAAGCTAACCTCTCCATCTAACCGGGTACCAACTTATAGTTGAATTGTATTTTCAGTTGTAATATATTTTGACCAGTTGAAATGTTATTCGCCATATGAATCAAATTACGTGGGTTAGACGGAATATACTACAGCTGAAAATAAACTTCAACTACAACGGTAGTTGGTAAAGGGTTATATGGAATATATTCAAACTATATTAAAACTGAGATACACTTTAACTGTAATATATATGTATACAAACTTGAATGAGTGTACCGCATGCTTTTATAAACTAATATGTATAAGATATTCAAAAGATGAATGATATGAAATAATAGAATAGTTTCCAAATACTACAGTTTATTTTATAAGTATATTTTGAGTAAATGTGATACAACTAAGAAATTATATGTTCAAATGCGATGGTTAAAGTTCATCGTTCTTTAACGTTTCTTCCATGTGAACTTCTTTCTGGCTCCCTTTTGTCCAGCCTTCTTCCTTTCTTTCAAACGATAGTCCCTAGTCAGTAAACCGGCTGAAAAAATACAATAGACATTTTAAATACATGTAAACGTTGTACATAAATTGAATAAATTAAAAAATATATACATACCTAAACGCATTTTATGAACCATCTCCATATCTACGAAACTTCTTAAGGAGTTTGCAATACCCCAACGTAATGCACCAGATTGTCCGGTAGATCCACCACCATCTACATAGCATTCAACATCTACTGTGTTAACCATATTGGTAAACATCAATGGGAAAAGTATCTGAAACAACATCAAAAATAAAATTCTTAAAACAAGTTATTTAGTATGAAATTTAGAAATAATTCTTTTTCATTTTGCAGATAAAATTGGAAAATATTTTTTAAATTTTGTACTGCAGCATTCATTTTTGAGAACCATACTATGAAAGGTTGGGAAGTAATAAAAATAAAATATTTCCATTTTGATTGTTTTTTTTTTTTATTTCTAAAAAATAAACAACATAATTTTACATAAAATAAAGTAAAAAGAACAAAATACATACATAGAAACATATAATATACATGTAAATAAAACTTAAAAATATATGATAAAATGCTGCTCTTATAATAACTGCATCAATGCTGAAAAAGAAATTTAACAAAAAATCAATAAAAAAACTTCAGATAATTACATATATTTATCATAAACCACCATTTAAATGTCGACGGTTACTAGACTAGTGACAAAATATGTTGTTAGACTGTGATATATGATTACCATTAGCAAATAATAAAAGTTATTGTCTGTATGTATATACATATATATGTTATAGTTAAAATATAGTTTCATAAACTAGTCTTACTAGGGTTATTTTCAATACAAATAATCAGCTACACCAAGTCTTGTGAAATCTCCAAATTAACTATTGTTGGATATAATTGGACATGAATTTACTAAAAAATTAAAAACTGGAATGATAATCCCAAGAATTTTTAAAAAAAATCTTTTATTTTTTTTTTGAAGAATATTTAGAAAAAATCCGAGTCCAATTTTATGAGTTATGAATATCAGACTAAAATTTATAAATATTCAAAGATTTTAGGAATTCGATTAATTTTTTAAATCATTCGTCTCATTTGAGAGCAACGTTTGCAACACTGCATGTTTAATTTTAATGAGATCTTTCAATTCTCTGAGTTCGTTCGCAAGAATTTCTATTTTCTCATTTCCTTGGTCTACTTTCATTTGAAGAGTCACAAATACATTGTTGAAAGGGTTCTCAAAGTTAGTCGCTTTGTTATTGTTGTCGATATTTTTAAAGGACTGTGTCACAGACGATCCCTTTGACGATATCGTATGTCCGTGAGGTTTTTTCGTCTTGGCAATGTCATAAGCTGCGGTCAGTATGTCTCTCGGTAAACGTTTCTCACCAGGGTTTAACGGTTTCACGCGTAAAACCACCCTATAAGCACTCGGAGACACCAGAGCGGACCAATAAAGTAATTTTGACAAAAAATGAGGTAGGCGTGCATAGAAGAGTGCCAGTTCCATGTGTGATATCAATTTTGTCTGTCGTACGAGCTTCGATAATTCAGCGGATTTCATCAATCCTTGTATATCGTGGACGGCAATACCAACGAGAAGATTCATCATGACGATAGTGACGAACATGACGAATAAAACGAATGTAATTTGTGCTGAAAACTCTAGCAGAAATGGCGAAGAGTTTTCGCCCTCGGGATCTAGTACATCCGTGGCTAATTCTCCTATCATCATAGCGAGGACTGTGATGAAGCCTATGATAGGATTGGCGAACGATGACGTAGATGGGAATATAACGCAGAAGCAGACCGTGAATCCAATCAATATGCAAGAATAAGCTAGGAACAATTTGGCGAACTCCTTTTGAACCTTCAGATACATGGCGACGTACGATCCGAAAACTGGCAATTGTCCTATCATAATCATGAGATTAGTCCATCCCGCTAAGACGGCGAAAGCCCCCACGTGGTTCTGCCACGTGTATGTGCTGTTTGTAAACACGCACGATACCAAAAACACACTGATGATGACAAACCACTCGATTACATTTTCCGACTGGGTAAAGTATTGCTTCACTGTATAGTATCCCGCTATGCCAGAAAACTTCCGGAATATTTCGAAGAGGGTAATCGTGGCTAGAAACCACCACAGTAGCTCGACGACGAACCGATTCTTACGGAGCACGATACCAAAGACGGACTTGTTCTTGCACAAGTCGTCATCGATAGTTTGATTACCGGTGTTATTGACGCTATCTATCTGTGTATTGTTGACCGATTTCATTTGGTCGTCGTTGTAGCAATTGTGAGCCAGGGCAATCAATACATAAAACGACAGAGAAACCACGAATATAAAATTCAAAAGTAGTTTAGCTACGAAATACTTGCGAATCTTCTGCCATTTGATGTGCAGGAAAGCAGAACAGAGCGGATGTAACAATATTTCCTTTTGACCTTCTTCAACGAACGTATTAAGAAAGGCCATCTCGCGAGGATGAAAATGCTGCAGTATATTTCTGAAATCCAATTCCATTTCAACTTCGCGATTTGCTGAGTGGTGTGTGCTATGCAATGATATAGCATCGTCTAGCTTATTATAAATCATCTCTATGGAAGCAGGAGTTTTCCTAGCTATCACATTCAAAGCAGAATTTCCTTTTTTAGCTTTTGTGGTGACGTCAGCTCCGTGGTAGATCAAAGTCTCGACGCATTGCGATAGGCCGTCCAAGGAAGCCAAGTGCAAAGGAGTGAAACCATACTCATCTTTTTGATTTACATTTGCACCCCAACTGATCAAAGTCTCGATTATATCGAAAGTTGTCTCTGATATGCGAATGGCGGCATGTAAAGGAGTGCGCTTATTGTAATCTTCTGCATTGGGGTCCGCGTTTCCGTTCTTCAATAAGGATTCCACACACTCCAGACTAGAGCACCCTGCGGCGAGGTGTAAAGCAGTAAATCCTCTGTGATTTTTCAAGCTGGCATCAGCGCCATTCCTCAACAATAAATCCACACATTCCAAGTTGCCATCGTCAGCTGCGAGGTGCAAGGCCGTCGACTCCTTATCTCCAATCCTAGTCCGGGTGTTCACGTCCGCGTTCTTACTTTTCAGCAATATCTCCAGACATGTCGTCATCCCCAAATCAGCAGCTAAGTGTATTGGATTGGTACCACTTGGTTCGATCGAATTAACGTCGACGTCCTCTGCAATGAAGATCTGCAAGCACTCCGCCGCATTCGATCTAACAGCGCAGTGTAGTATCGACTCTTCGCATTTGGTCTTCTTTTGTAACGAAACTGAAGCGCCGTTGTTAATCAAAAGTTTAGCTATCTCAGGTTGGTTCCCAAAAGCGGCGCAATGAAGAGGACTGAAGCATTTTGTCACCATATTAACATCAGCACCTTTGGATATCAAGAAATTGGTACACGTCAAACAGCCTACAAACGAGCTGATATGAACTGCAGACAGTCCTTCATCATCACTGAAGTGAATGTCAACACCAGCCTGCAGCATCGGCTCTAATAAATTCCACCGTTTATGAAAAATGGCCCACAGGAAACAGAGATTCTTTTCAGTTATCGGTGCATTCTCGAAAGTCGTAAAAGCATCGTCCGATGTAAATGTCTCCGATGTCAAATCCTCTAGGAGAGATGTGCGAATTGAAGCTTGTCGAGCTTGCTCCATTAGATCCTGTCGAATCGCATCCGAGCATACTTGAACGCTCAACTCTGTCGATGATTCTTCGTAGCTGTCAAACATATTTGGAGCACTTTCAGCAGGAGGTGTAGAACCGACAACCATATATGTGGAACTCTCAGGCGACGGCGTTTTATCGAAAAAGTCAGCTTTTGAATTTTTCCTACGAAAAATACTCATAGAACTGATCGTCTTTCGTTTAATGTTAACTATAGGCAACTCTTCACAGGACTGGGAAACGTTTGGCGCGACGTCAGAGCTGGGAAACGATCTGAAACTGACGTTTCTGTGATCCGGGCTACTTTTGATGCGACTCCTTTTCGGGGCCTTCAGCACAACCTCCGACTCACACCTTAAGTTATCCATCTCGATCGTTCGTTTGATATTTTCGGAAGGAAATTTTTCACTGCAAACAAACAAAATAGTGCAAAAGATTAAATAGTATTTTAAATTTGTTATTTCTATTTTGTGTGGGCGTTCGAGAGTCATTCAAATCCAACACCATCCGATATCAAAACAACAGTAAAATTTACGTTAAAGGAACTTACCGTGAATTATTTAGAAGACGTCTTGAATCATTTTCTGTGAACTTTAGTTGTGCGAGTGTTTAAGGTGCCATTTGGTCAATGTCGTGTCTGTTATGCGTCATTGCTTTGGTCAGAGTGTCGAAGGTGCGTTCCGACGGCCGGTTGCCGACAGACTGGTGGTTTGCGAAAGCTGGAAAGGTTATGTGGTTTTGCAGCTACTGCTGATGATGACCTTCACACTTGCTACTTGCAGTGCAGGAATTAGTACAAGTTGACATCAACACACGAATGCCATCCCGTGGAAATGGACTTTCTTTTTTTTTCCTTCCAATATCAAGCATTTTAAGAAATTGTGCTAATTTTTTTTATACACATACATATATCAGCAATAAAGTTGGCATTTGAAACGAGAATGTACATGTATACATATTTATTTATTTATTCAAATAGCAAAACTGCTAATACATACAATACAAAATAACAAAATAACAACAAAAAATTATAATTTATCCATACAATATATATTTTCACATTTATGTACTCTTCATACAAATGAATTCAATCGACTGCAATAAATGTATACGGTCTTTTGAGTTTTCCGGAATATTGATTCATATCTGAAGTTCAATCCGAAAGATAGGAAGGTGCAGGGCTGCGCCTACCATATATACAAATGTGTGCAACGCACACAGGCGGCCGAAATATAAAGGCAGCCGGAAGTGAGAGTGGAAAAAACTATATTCCTTAAAAAATGCATTAAGGTTGTCTTGTTGTATACTTGTGGATTGCTGTTGCAAGTTACAACTAGACACCGGATAGTCACAGTGCTTTTTCAAGGAATCGGGGCGGTTTAGTTCTATTAACAAAGCTAGAGTCCAAAAAAAAAAAACGTTCGGCGAACCTTTAACAATGCAATGAACAATACATAGCACCCTCTGGGTCCGTTTTTTTCAAGACGGCACCTTGGTTATCCGGCCTTTAGTTACAACTTGTAACACACTCGAACTATAATTCGGGGAAATAACGGGATAGCAGGTATAGCAGACACAGCACCCTCTGGGTCCGGTTTTTACAAGACGGCACCTTGGTTATCCGGCCTTTAGTTACAACTTGTAACACACTCGAACTATAATTCGGGGAAATAACGGGATAGCAGGTATAGCTTCGGTCCGCATAGAGCTAGGTCTTTTATGTTCTATTATCTTAGCGACTTCAATTCTATTCAAGGATGTTGAGTATCGGTCGGTAATCGAAAGAACAATGTCATAGATGTGGGGATTGGGAATAAAAACACTATATTTTCATGAATCATCTAAGAAACGTTCAGTCTCTCTTGTCGTTTGGTTCCATTCAGAACTAAATGTTTTGGTTTTCTGCCTGTTTTTCTGGTTAAATTTTATTGTGGTTAAAATTTTCAACACTATACGCCGAATTAATATGATTTATACAAATGCTGATAAATTAAAGAGCGGCCGATTTAAGCTTGCACACGGGCGGCCGAACTCCTAGACGCGGCCCTGGGAAGGTGGATGACGTCATTGGGTTTCCTTAATCTAATATATAATTTGGAAAGAGACTTTGTATGTATGTAGCAATGGTTGGTTGGTTCCTTCGTAGACGACACGTACGACTTATTTTATTTTCGATTCATAGGCGCCGATTCAATTTTTTTCGATTCAAAGGATTCGAAGTCCCCGGGGGAAAAGGCGCCACCGGGGACAAAGCCCTAGAGAGCAAAGCCCTAGGGGGTGAAGACTCCGGGGGCGCAGGCGCCGGATTTTGGTTTACATATAATTTCGAAAGAGACAGTATATATGTTTTATTTGTTCGTGACAGTCAATTTAATAAAAAAAATCAAATGAGTATTCAAATAAATTTAAATAAAATATAACTATTCAAATAGATTTAATCAAATGTCTACTATTAGATAAGCCATGTTTAAGCGGTTTATATTACAAATACCGAGCGAAGCCGGGTAAAACCACTAGTATAACATATTAAGAATGTTTAAATCCAAAACCTCATCAGCTTTATATGCATGTACTATGTCGACGGTTCTTTTGACTACATTTTGAAAATTTGAATGTATCTCTACGAGCCGTTGGATTTAACAAGCAAAATGTGATCGTGTTGTTCATTAGCAAAATAATCCAAATATTCTTCTTCGGCGACGTTGACGATGTGATTGTTGAATGTATGAAAATAAATGCGGTTAATGGTCAGTGGGAAAATAATTGCCAGACCGATTACATTGTACAGGAAGTGGTCCTGGTTACACGTGTGTAATTCTAATTGTCAAACATTGACAAACCTTCGGATGTACCCCAAAGTTGATAACAAGCAACGCTTCTTATTAAAACAAAAAAATCAAACTAAGAATCTCCGTTTCTTTCGATTATCTCGAATGTATAGCCACAACGTAGTGCACTGGTAGAGCTATTGCATACCAGTAGAGAGGTCGTGGGTCAAATACGCCGCTGGCGAGATCTTATGGTTATTAAAAAGCACAGATCGACTGTCTCCTGCTATAACTTTCCGACTTTTCTATCTTTATTGTTGTGACAGATCTAATAAATCAATATCTTCCCTCTCAGTTTATCGCAAATTCGAATTATTCGCATCACGAATTTGTCGAATCTTATAAAATGCTACCTACATAATGTATTTCTTGCAAATTTGCTGTATAAAAAAAAATTGACTGTCCATAGACGTCTCTATTGTATTCTATGTCCTGTTAAGTTTAAAAAATTGTTTGAAATTGTGTACAAAAGTAATCTAACCATATGGGCTGCCTTGAGCTAATTCCTGTCATGGCACATATAATAATGTGTGGTAGCAAAATTAAAATCCTGATAATGTTTACTACTTTACAGAACGTTTCAGGGCTATATACATTGAAAACTGAACGATGGTTACGACTTTAGAGCTAAACCTACAACGATTGGATTCCCACAAGAATCATAATTAGGTCCTATCTTGCGAAATATTCTATTTGACGATATTTTAAATTTCCATGGCAAGAAATTCTTCAATTTACTTACGCAAGAATAATTATAGCATAACTTGTGATCATCGTTTCTTCAATCACCATCTTCTATGGTGATGGGAAAGAAGATGCGTAGTCGTAACAATTTTTTTTCAATAACTTAGTCACTTAGTATTTATCTTCACATTTCGCATCTCTCGACTTGCAGGTTCTTATTGACGTCTAGGTTTAAATATATTGATCAAAATACATTAGTCTATGGTGTCTTTTTCGTCAAATATGTAACCTACGTGGTTATTGAATGTTACGGATTACTATTTATTGTTCAATATTTTGAGCGAAACTGCTGAATTCCGATTTGCCACTGAACTTGACTTTCACCAAGTCATCTACATAAGTAATTTTACAGTCTAAATTCATTTACTATTCTAGTACCTACTACAAACTACTGTAGTTTACAAACGATTAAACATTATGAGGAAAATATCGCAAAATAAAACCTACACACACAGATTGCATCAAATGTGCAATTACGTAATAGTTCTCGCTAATTTGATATGAATCTAACATGCACGAATATGCAGTTGTATTAGATCAGGTTAAAAAATGGCATGCAGAAAGTCAAAGTTCAAAATTGACTACCTTGCTACAAAGCTACACTGACAAGTCATCCAACCAGTGCCGGTCATTCACATAACCAGGGGCGCCGAGAGAAAGTATCATGCTTTTATGAAAAAAAAAACTGTTTTAAAGAAGAATGCTTATTTTTTCCCGTCTAAATATATTCAACTAGCTACCGCAATGTACGCCCCAATTGAAATTTAATTTTATGTAAAGGCAAAAGATACGTAAGAACTTCATCCAATGGATATTTAGAACGAATTCCTAACGGGGACAATTTAAATGCGCATTTTATAAACCTCTAATAAATAAATAAATAAAAACATGATCATTTGAAAAATTACAAATCCATTGCATTCATTATTTACAGATTTTATGTTACAGAACAGAAAAAATATAATGCAACTTAAAATGAATGAAATGCGCATTAAAGACTGCGCACTTTTTTTCATTTAAAAATGATCGAAACATTTTTTTCTTTCATACTACTAATAAAATATTGCTCAATATAAAATTTTCATTTAACAGAAATGTATTTATTTAATGCACAAATGATTTGTTCTAAAGAGCAAAGTTGTTTTTTTAAATGCACCATTAAATCTTACCCATTCCCAAATAAATAGAAGCCTAACTACATATATGGCTCATCTTGTTCAAACTTTCTATAAAAAAAAACCCTTGTTTGCTTTTATTCTGCAGAGCTGCTCTTCTTCTTGATTTTAGAAAATATTTAACAAAATTTTTGAACACCGGCAAAGAGAGCATATCTAATCGCTTAAAAAGTCTGATTTAAGACAGTTTCATTAACACTGAATTCATTAATTGTAGACTAAGAAAATGCAGACGCAATTGTTAAACAACGATTAATAGGAAAAAATAAAATCTAATTATGTACATACAACGCTGAAATATAATATTTACATCATTGGAAGATGTAAGATATTGATACCTTTAATTTTTTACTTAAACAGAATTTAGACCTCTTAGTTAACTGAGTCCTATATTTACGATTTTTTCATCTTGCAGCAGAAAATTGTATGAGCCCTTCGGGATCCTAAGACGTGCTAGCTCCATAGCCAAAGGGTTCATTTTCATGCTGTATGGCATGAAAGTGAGCTCAGTAGCCCCGCACATTACCATTGAGTTGGCAGAGATATGTATGTATGAAGGAGGTTACCCATTCGTTGTACATTGTGTTCGAATCCAGTTCCACGAATATGTTTCAACGTTTGGTCACAATTGCACATTAAGTCTCTTTTCATTAATCGATTCAATATTTAATTCCTTTCTGACCGATCCCCGTTACCATTGTTGACGACCAAAAAGCACATACAAATATTGTACATAAATATATCCTATAATAAATTCAATGGATTAGAGTCCGATTGGAAAGTTATTAAAAGGTATTAAAAGAATATTTAGAGAAACGCATTACAGAGCCAGAAGAAACGTTATTGAATACGGAAGGATCATCATTATAAGAATTTAAAAATATCACATGAATATGTGTAACTGTCAATTACCATAGCGAGCATTTTATTTTTCGACATGTTAGTGGTAAGGAAATTCAATGAAAAAAAATGAGGCCAACAAATTTAAACATTTTTTTTGTTTATATTAGTATATAAAGCTTCCACTGATGATATTTTTTGCTTCAAAATTCAAGTTACTCACCACTATAGATCATGGACTTCCATCCATTGGTGCCTCTGTGAACTGTACATATGTATATAGAGCCAATTCTACACACTACAGCTTTTATATACATATATTGTTAAATGGGTAGACAGTTTATTAAATTCAAATACGATATACAAGGAATAAAACAATTTTTCAGACATAAAAAATTCAATGGATAAAATCTTTAAACAAGGTTGTACGACAGTGACATACAAGGTGTCCATAATTGCAGATGATGATATACAGATAATTTCATAAGAATTTTAAAGAAAGTATAGATTTAAAAAAAAATGTGAAATGCTTGAACACCAACCATTGTACAAATAAATGTATGTAGTAAAATTTTTAATTTTTATATCCATTCCATTACACTAAAAGTTTCTCGTCCACTGACCAGAGATTTCAGTAAACTAATTGCATACTATTTAATGGGATGACATTCCTTTGAATTTGATACATATTCAGTAAGCGTAGGATGCATTGGCGTCGAATTGAAAATGAACTTTCTCAATTTTTTTAGACCACGCTGTGTCACTTACTATGTGCATACTTAGCTATGTATGTATGTATGTATATAAGTTGTTGGGTAACAAGCCGATTGACCATTTTAAATGTTGAGAAATTCTATTCACAAACAATTAACATAATTATGGCATCCGTCGCCATTTTTTATTAGAATTGTGCAAACGAAGCAAAAAAATGTAGATGTAATTTTGTCAAAATCAGGTTATCAACATACACACTCCTCTACCACTATTTACTACAATAGCTTAATCAAGTTCAATCGGCGATAATTATACTGCAACTCTTATTTAGAAATGGAAAATTCATTTCGGTTATATAAACACTTGACGCACTGTGATGGATAGTGAGTGACCAGTACTTTTTTATTTCATTTTATTTCTCCAAATGTGTATATTGAATACAGGGTCTTCATATTTTATGTATTCCTCATGAAAAGCTCTATGATTTGAATTATGCCATTACAAAATAAAAACATTGATCAATATTGTAACGTGGGAAAACGGAAGAAGAGGATCCGCCGGCTAAGTGCATTCGAGGGTGGACAATGGAAACCCTCGGATTAGGCAGATCGCGCTCAGTCAGTTCTCGTTAGAGTTCTCAGAATCCGGACGAGAGCGTGAGACTGTACGTGCCTGAGAGCGTGAGACTGTACGTGCCTGAGAGCGTGAGACTGTAAAAATGTACGTGCCTAGACAATGAATAAATAAACAGATCGGGGAAGCTGTGGTGGGCAACTTGCCCTTTAAAATGAGGTACACTTGGTACAGTGACCATACTGGAGCGAACGCTGGCTATGTATGGACCTCCTGAATCATTCAATAAATGCTGTGAAGCGACTTTGGCCTTTCATTTGGATCCTCAACCCACCCCTACGCAATGAGATCAACAGAAATAATTATTTTCGAGGGAAGCCCCTTGTACACATGCCTCACAGATGCGAGAGAAGGGGCGGTAATTCAGTACGCGTGGCGCTCAACTTCACCATTGATACAATTGAAAAGCATGCTTTCATACTTCTTCTGACGGTCTGGACTTTCAAGACAAAATACAAGAATAGATTTATTGTTTTTGAAGTCACGTACATGAAAAAAACAACTCATTTGTATAAGCAAAGCTAAGACACATGTAAATATATACAGGGCCGACGAGAGGGGGGGGGGAACTGGGGTAAAGTTCCAGGGCCCGGACTACTCAAGGGCCCCGTGTCGGAAATCGTACCTGTTATACCATATTTTTTTATTCAATTATTTTAAAAAATAACAACCAACATATAGGTATTTTTCTAATAGTTTGATAAATTTTTCTCATATTAAAAAAATATCTACATATAAGATTTTTTGTAAAAATTTGTAATTGGGCATATGTAAGAAGGTCCTGCATATGTAAGATCACAGTGCAAGATGGTTTTTATTATCTCTTCATAGCCTATTCGTTTCATTTTCAATTTATATAAATTTATTTTAAAAATATTTTCAAAAAGACGCCAAACTAAAAAATTCGATGTGCCACCACTGCATGTAATATCAAATACGCAAAAATAACAAAGATAAATTAAACTTGAAAATCCCCTATTTGTGTAAACATAAATATTATATATCTGGGCTGTGGAATCAGGGCATTTCAAAGGTAGTCAGAGTCGAAGTCGTAAAACATCAACCGACTCCGATCCTTTTTTTATTATTTTCTTTAATTAATAGTATTATGATATGTGTTAATAAATTTAAATTTAATTATTTCTTTATAAAAATCATAATTTTAAATTACATCTAATCTATAATTTGGAAAGAGACTTTGTATGTATGTAAATATCCTTGGTCTTCGTCGTCGTCTTCGTCGTCGTCTTCGTCGTCTTCGTCGTCTTCGTCGTCGTCTTCGTCGTCTTCGTCGTCGTCGTCGTCGTCCGTAGATCGGTGACGTCATCGAACACGTGATTCGATTTTTTTTTTTTTCGATCCATGGGCGCCGATTTGTTTTTTTCGATTCAATGGATTCACCCCCGCGGGGGCGCAAAGCGAGTAGTTTCATGGGGCCCCGCCAGGGGCGCCACAAGGGGCGCAGCCCCGTGGGGCCCCAGCCTCATGGGGCGCAGCCCCATGGGGCTCAAAAGGGGGCGCCACGAGGGGCGCAGCCCCGTGGGGCCCCGGGGGGGCCCAGCCTCATGGGGCGCAGCCCCATGGGGCTCAAAAGGGGGCGCCACAAGGGGCGCAGCCCCGTGGGGCCCCGTGGGGCCCCGAAGGGGGCCCGGAGGGCCCAGCCTCATGGGGCGCAGCCCCATGGGGCTCAAAAGGGGGCGCCACAAGGGGCGCAGCCCCGTGGGGCCCCGAAGGGGGCCCGGGGGGCCCAGCCTCATGGGGCTCAAAAGGGGGCGCCACAAGGGGCGCAGCCCCGTGGGGCCCAGCCTCATGGGGCGCAGCCCCATGGGGCTCAAAAGGGGGCGCCACAAGGGGCGCAGCCCCGTGGGGCCCCGAAGGGGGCCCGGGGGGCCCAGCCTCATGGGGCGCAAGCCCTAATAGGCATTAACTAAGGGGGGCGAAGCCCTAGACGGCAATTAATCATGGGGGCGCGGAGGGGCGAAGCCCTAAAAGGCAACTGATCATGGGGGCGAAGCCTTAGACGGCATTTAATCATGGGGGCGCGGAGGGGCGAAGCCCTAAAAGGCATTAACTAAGGGGGGCGAAGCCCTAAACGGCAATTAATCTTGGGGGCGCGGGGGGCGAAGCCCTAAAAGGCATTAACTAGGGGGGGCGAAGCCCTAGACGGCATTTAATCATGGGGGTGCGGAGGGGCGAAGCCCTAAAAGGCATTAACTAAGGGGGGCGAAGCCCGAAACGGCAATTAATCTTGGGGGCGCGGGGGGCGAAGCCCTAAAAGGCATTAACTAAGGGGGGCGAAGCCCTAGACGGCTTTGAATCATGGGGGCGCGGAGGGGCGAAGCCCTAAAAGGCAACTGATCATGGGGGCGAAGCCCTAAACGGCAATTGCTCATGGGGCGTGGAGGGGCGAAGCCCTAGAAGGCAAAGGCTCAGGGGGGTGCCGAGGGCGAAGCCCTAGAAGGCAAAAAAAAAAAATGATTTTTTTTTTTGATATTTTTAAATTTTTTTTTTGATTTTTTTTTTATTTTTTTTTTTGATTTTTTTTTTGATTTTTTTTTAATTTTTTTTTTAATTTTTTTTTTTAATTTTTTAATTTTTTTTTTTTTTTTAATTAAATTAGCTTAGTCATGTTTAAGCGGTTTATATTATAAACACTGAGCGAAGCCGGGTAATACAGCTAGTTATAAATAAAATCGTTGAATGGAAGGTATTTGGATGTTTTGTTGCCAAAACCGATTGTTTCCTCTGTCTCATATTTTTTTGTTATTCTCATTTTTCGCATTGATTTATTTGTGTATTATTTATATGATTTATACTTACTTTTTATTTATATCTATTTCATTACAAATAATTCAATAAATTGGGTTTGATTAATGATTTTTTAATTCCTTTAATTTTTTTATATTTTGAAAATCGCTATTATTTTTATTGCTAACAATTTTATATGTTGATAAGAAAAGTTGATTTACGTAAATCGTTCAAGTTGGAGTTGGAGTTTGGAATCGGAGTCGGAGTCGGTATATTTTATATATCCTATGTATATCTTTAACAATAAAAATATTGAAACACGAACCAAACGACTCTTGACACTGAAGATTTGTTAACACTGTCAAGAAACCAAACAGTGCTAAAAACCAGTTATTTGATTTACATACAATGCATCTTTACGAATAAATACAAAACAAGTATTGACTCATTCTTCTAAATATACTTGTAAAATAAAACAAAAACATGATTGTGTAAAATCCTCATATGGGGTAGGGGCAGATTAGATTAGTACGTATGTAATATATTAAAAATGAACACTTTGATTGTAAATATGTACTAGTTAAATAAAACCAAACTATGTACATACATCCTACGTATAATATTATGCCAGTCTCTTTTTGAAAATAATTTCATTTGGATGAAAACTACCAGGCATCGAGCAAACCTAAACATCATTTTCTTAAAAAAAAAAAAACGATTTTGTAGCATAATGCTTTACTGTGTAGTTTGGTATTATTCAGCAAGTTGATTGTATTTTCCTTTAAATTCAAGTATTCATTGTCAATACAATAATCGTTTAATCGTTTTCATCCCATCCTATATAAACAGACAAACAACTAAATATCGAAGTCTACATATGTACATATATAATTTCAAACATGAATTCATTTAATTTTACACGGTTGCTGTTGTTACCTGATACTGATACTTAATCCGAAAGTGCAAAAATTCGGTTCTATAAAAAAACTAGTGGTTTTACCCGGCTTCGCTCGGTATTTGTAATATAATATAAACCGTTTACATACATACATACAGTCTCTTTCGACATTATATATTAGAATATGACGTATTCAATCTTTTCTGTATTTATTCTGCATTAAATTTAGATTATTCAAAGCCAAAAACGCATTTTTGTTTGGAAAAAAAAAACGATTTCTACTACTGTAGAAAAAATACAGCCTAAATCTTCATCTTCTTTCTTGTTTGCGCAATGCTGAGCATCATGCTCATTTTTATCATTTGTAATCAGCTCCTCTTAATCTTGTGCCAATATCAGCGCTTAAGGACGACTCCGTCAATTTTTTAATTTGATCTGACCATCTTATGGAAGACCGTCCTCTCTTGTATTTCAGTTAATAACAGCTTCTCTAGACTCTTCACATTCTTCCTGGCAATATGGCCAAAGTAAGATTTCTTTTTCTTTTCCTACATGTTATGGAGTCTTTCTGAAACTGCCAACTCTTTAAGGACGGAGATGTTCGTGCCTAAATAATGAATATATATTGTTCAGCTGCTTATATGCCAAAATAAGTTTCAAATTTGAATTTTAAAAGATGGCACTTACTATATAAAAGTCATTGCCAACTATTTAATTCGGCAGTAATCAACTTCCTTTTGATCAAGGGGCAATATTGAATCAATCAATTAGAACTAAAGAAATTATGTTAGTAAATTTGTCAAAAAAAGTCTCATCAGCATACTCTATACCAGCGTTTCCCAACCTTTTTTGACTCGCGTACCACTTGGTAGTACATAACGCTAAATTGTACCACCATATAAAAATGATTGTATTTCATGAAATTTGTTTTTGCAAGTGTAATTATTATATATAGTATTAGCATAGTAAGGAATATGAAGACAGGATACACGCAATATGTAGATCTGTTTAGGTAAGAAATTTTATGGAAAAAAATTTTTTTGCGGAGTCACAATAATTATAATACGCTCAAAGTTTAATATATTTATCGAATATTGACAGATTTCAATTATTGATAGTAAAAATATTTTTGATTGTTTTAATAAAAACACAAAATTACAAAGTACATATAATATGTTTTCTTTTCATTAAATCTCCTTACAAAATAAATTTATTGATATCCTTGTACTTAGTTTTTTTAATTTGGTTCAAATGATGTGAGATTTACCCTTAAGTCTGGAGCTGGATTCAATCAATTTTTATATTTGTCTTATTAAAATATATGAAGAGAAAGCTCTCTCAACCAGTTCAGTGTTAGTAAACGGCGACAGAAATTTAAGCGCTATGTCATAAAGCTGTTCATATTCTTCACTAATACCTAGCCAAACATTAATAACCTTATTTATTTCGAATTCAGTTTTTGAATTCTATAATTTGAAAGTTCAATCAAGTTCTCCTTTTCCTTGGTAGCTGTCCGAAAATGTTCATTATCAAAGGGGTTTGAAATCAAATTGTTTGCTTCTAAAAGGTTTGGGGAAGCACTGCGTAAAAGACGATTTCAGCCCTATTAAATATTCAACTACTTTTTCACGTATATCCCGAGACATACGATTCTTGTTTTCAGATAAGAAATTATGTAAACTTTCAAATACTTCAGTTTGATCATTTTCGATACATAAATTCCAAAAATCTAATTTTCTAATCAAGTGTCAAATTCAAGTTACATATTTATTTATTGGAGCGTGAACGCGGTAAATTTAAAAATGCACTCCAAAATCAATGCCGGATCGATCAACGACTGTACATATTGACGTCAACGATGACTAATTACGATAATGTTTATTAATTACTAGTTGTTTTACCCGGCTTCGCTCAGTATTTGTAATATAAACAGCTTAAACATGGCGAATCTAATTGTAAATATTCATTTGCTTTTTTATTAAATTTATATGGATCGAAAAAAATATAATATTCAACCAATTGAATTGTCGTCATGGAAATTTTATTTTGTTTTCGAAGTTCCTAAACAAATATACAAACTTACAAAGTCTCTTTCGAAAGTAGATATAAAAAATATTTATATTTTTATGATTGTAAATCATTCATTCCTACATGTCCGCCATTACTGATTTTTTTTCGCGTACCACCAAGTGGTACGCGTACCACAGGTTGGGAAACGCTGCTCTATACATTAAACCAGAATGTATAGAGAATATCAAAAATCACTAAGCACCAATCCAATCAAGTTTGCAATCAAATTAATCATTTACATAACGGCATGTGAATACGACGAGCGTGTAAAAGCGGACAATGTTGGGAATGCACATTTGCTATTCCCATATGTGAGTCGACAATAAACGTTAACAATGATCGGACTCGCACAATGGAATTTGTCACGGTGGTTCATTCGAGCGGCAACTCCTGCAGTCTCTGAAATCGAGGCGTGGGACCACCGATGACGTCCTGAGCGGCGATTGATCTGCGCTGCATTTAATTGGAACCGTCGAGCACGTCTAGGACTTCTAGAAATTTGCAACAAACCTGTTCGCGTGACTGCTTGTCCTGGAAATAGCTGATGTCCTGGCCGTTGATGTCGATGAGGCCCGTTCCCGGCGATCTAATGGTGACGTGTCCTCTCGCAGACTTCCGTAAACATTCTGTTCAAATGAAGGAAATTTATAGAACATTACAAAAGAATGTATTTACATAAATGCACGTACAAATGCATACCGTATGTGGTGACGTACGCTCGTCCGCTTTCATCGTACAATGGGACTGGTATATCCAAAGCTTTTTTCTGTCCTAATAAAGGTTTTCGATATTTATTTATAAAATCTTTCACTTTATTTGAATACGGCATTGCTATAAGTCTCTCCATAGCTGTTAAAAATATTTTATATTCGATTTCTGATATCGGTTCGACCAAAATAACTTGCATTTCTTCTTGAGTGCACCATGCACTTCCTGCTACGTCCCTAAATACAATAACTTCCATGAGAAATGCGAAAAAAAACATACATATACATATACAGAGAGAAGTCAAAAAGAATTTTGAGTCTATAAATTATGCTACTCAATTAAACACTTAAATTTAAACATCCTCCTTATTATTTTCCTGTTATCAAAACAGTTCTGGAACTCCTCAGATTTATATTTTTAAGTGTTTCATGAAAACAAAGAGCAAAGAGTGCGTGAAATTATGTCTTCTGTTGAGGAATACTGCAGCGGATACTGTTATGTTTCAAGAAGCTTATTAGGTAGAGCCGCTACCTAGAAAGTGGATATCCTTCAATTTCCTATGACCCAAAAAAGCATGAAAAGTGAAATCCAATGTAAAAACCGAGATGTTTTGTTTTTACATACCTCCTTTACGTTTCACTTATTAAAAACACCAAAGGAGTTGCGAAAAAGTTGGACAAAAAGTCAATTAGCTAAGTTTTATCTCGAATCTTTGAAGTGGTTGGCTTGACCTTTGTTTTTCGTCTTTCTTATTACTTTGATCTAACATGTGGATTTTTTCTATTCCCTCAAAGGAATATAGAATTGAAAACATTCTGAATATGTTCAACAGAAAATGACGTAAACACGAAATAACTACTTTGAGAACTAGAAAACATGTCGGATGAATGGTATCACTTTTGAGTTCTCCTCGTATATATGATTTCAATCATTATATTAATGTAATATGAAATAGAACGACAATGAAACTTACATCTTTGTACTTTCATCAATAGGAAGTCGTTTAATTAACAAACTGTTATGATGCAGTTTTAAATCTCCCATGTGTTGTCTGACGTCCTAAAAAAATCACTTTCAGTATAAAAATAAAACAATTTAATACGTAAAAACTTTTTTTTTTCACTTACAAACAATATTTTATAATATGTCGGTCTGCCGGTGTAGAAAAACGGGTGGAATGGTCTACCTTCATTGTCAAATTCAGCAGCCTTCCTAGGAGGAAATATTGTTTCTGGAGGTTTCAAAAAGGGTCGAGCAGCGCGATCGAATAGTCCGCTTGGAAATAGATATTGAATGGCTTCCTACAAACAGAAACAAATATGACAATGAATTGAATCACAGGGAAAATTATGTAACTGGTTAGAAAGTTACACATACATCCACCATATCTTGAGTGAATGATTCCGGATCTTCGCCCATCATATTGGCGAGATGTCTTTTACCAATTTGGTAACTGATTTGTTGCCGTTTCATAAAATCATCATGCTGTTTGGCTCGCTCCAAATAGACTCGCATGGCTTTATTAGTTTTCTGCTTTTTGATGCCGGTGTTCCAACTCTCAATCAATTTTTCAAAATTATCCTCTTTATCAACGTTCGTTACGTATGTCATGCAAGAGTATAAACTCTGAAAATTAAAAAAAATATATTTAAAAAAAATTTAAATGTCAATATTTTGTTCATGTTTTTTTTCCAATTCATATATCAAAATCAATATCAAAAATATATCCATAGTATAAACACGTTGCATAGGAAAATGACATTTTTTTTATTTAATGATCAAAGAAAAATTGATACATATATATATACAAACAAACACAATAAACTCACTCCGTTTGCAATAAAACTCTCCCCGAAATTGCATAATTGCGAGGGTTTTAGTAATTTCAAGCATTTTAGCACACCGAGAGCCATACCCGCTAGAAGAGGTTATGCATCTGTCAACTGATTTTGGTCTTAAAATTCGAAATTTTTATGAATAATATTAATGGTCGGTTCGGTGATTATTGGTCACAAAGCACTCGCCCATTAAAATCTCTATAACGGAAAATCTGGTAGCCGAAAAGTCCATCATACTAACGAGAACTCGAGTGCCAAATATTCCGTATTCGCAATTTTCATGGCAAAAATTGTCTTTTAGGCGATCGCAATGTGACTAATAATCCATTTACTAATCACAATGTGACTAATAATCCAATGGTCATGTTTAATCAAACGATTAATTTAATTATACGTTTTATAAGATTGAATGTAAATTAGGCTAAACTTTAGAATCACTCCGCACTAAAGCATCTATAGAAAATTAATCTTAGCGTTGTGGAACCAGGAATTTTTCGTTTTCGTTCTGTCATGTGGATTCGACCCTTTTGTTACACACGATATTCCAAATATCCGATCGCTTCGGATGCGAAGTCGCATTTCTTCATTACATGCTGAACAAGTTGGAATATCACCAACTAATCCTTTTTGAATCAGCCGCGAAATCATTTATTCGCAATTATCTAATATTCTTAAAGAACATGAGATGCTTGTGAAAAAAAACATTTTTTTTTACGTAAATACGCATTTTACGAAAACACGTATTTTTGCTGGTATTCAAGTGGCCCCGTATATTATACTTTTTGTGTGTATTACAAATTTGGTTAACTGGTTACCCTAGTAGAGATTCACATTTGATATTGTTACGTACGCCGCGGATTGAGCGAATTGCACTTAGACCAACGGATATCTGTTATCGGATTAACTAAATGCATGCACTTACTTCCAAAGATTATATCTGGACTCTAAGTGCATTTAGGCTAAACAATGACCGTTATTAGTTATTTCTCAGAATCGGTACGGGGAGACCCAATGTCGTGGAAACACATATCCGAATATGTGACTATACAACAGGTAAACAGATTAGGCGTCCTGAGAGATCTACCCTTTATAAGGCGGTACGTAGGCGATATCAGGGCATTCTGGACGGAGCAGTGACACTGCGTGTATCTCCATAATCATCAATAAATGCTGTGAAACGACTGTTGGCCTTTTACTTGGATCCTCTACCCACCCCTACGCAACAATATGTTATCACAGAACCTACAAATTTATCATAATTTTCTTGAAAATATAATTTGTATTTGGTCGATTATTACAGTGTTTGGGTTTGCGTCAAATGCAAACTATGCTCAGTGTCATAAAGCGCATTTTATCTTTGAGCATTTTTAATATGGGTACATTGAATTTGAAATCATTTCGAATAATGACTTCTTAGTGCTGCATAATAGTTGTTATTCTCTCAGATTCTTACCAGACTATTCTGTTTATTTGTGCCTTTGACAGTCAAGTCGAAGCATACGATGACTTCCGGTAAGAAAACGGCTCTGACACTACCGGAATTGCGTGAGGCTTTACAGCGTCAAGAACATCTATTGAACAACAAGTAAGTTTGTTTTTGATGCGATATACGTTTTATTAACCTAACCTAAAAATTTCTTCAAATCTAATTTGTACAATTGCATTTCATTTACAGAGCTTTCATAAATAAATTACCGGATAAAGGCGAAAAAATAAAGAAACATCGCGATAAACTTTTAATAGAGATGGCCCGAACGGATAAAATAGAAGAATCTTGTAAACTATTATCGGCGCTTAGCATTCAACCTAGTAAATCTGAAATTCAAAATTTAGAATGGAGAAATCACAGAAATCAAAACGGCACCGAATGTTTAGATTCCGACGATGACAGCGATCCCGAGGATCCGTTAGCTGTAATAGCGAGCAGTACAGACGTAACCAAGAAAATAATCCACATACCTCCCGAAGAAAAACTCATAACCGAAAAAGATGTTAAGGAAATTGAGGAATTCAGCCTGGATAGACCAAATTGTGAATTCAACCAACATACAAAATATATCTGTGACAAAACAGACAAATCTAATTTAGTCATTAGAGAATCTTACAAACCGTACAAGACCACTAAAACCAATGTACACGATGCGAATAAAGAAATATTGCACAAACGAGGCAAACATTGGGAAGTCACCTCCGCTACACCACCACCAATTATTCACGGACCTATTAGAGAAATATCAATACAAGAATCCCTCCAGTTACAGTCAACTCAAAACCAACAACTTAAGGTGTGTACTAACTATAAACATTATTACATAATGTTGTATTTGTTTCATTTACTTAAATATGTTTTTCTAGGATATACAAATGAAGCAGGCTTCAGAAAAGTTAACAAAACTATTAGGCACAAATGTAGATGCAGATATCTTATCATCATTTGCCAACGAACCTTATAGAGAATCAACAGAAATTCAATGCAACTCAGACGATGAGTCTGACCAAGAAGTTTATGATGAAGAACCGGGAGATGGCGGAGTAATATTTCCAATTGTCAATTGAAAACGTACAATTTCGAAAGAGCACATCTTTTTAATCTTCAAACTTCAAACACACCATTTACATACTACTTTAAATATTTTTGTAATATATAATACTGTGATAAAATTATTGGATAAACATACATCTAATCCGTTTTTAAATTCCATACTTTGTATATATAAAAAAAAAAAAACACTTATTTAATTGTTTATTCTAATAAATTTAATAGTATAATTATCATACAGCTGATTTTATATATATGATATTATATAAAAAATTATTTATTTTGTTAACATTGTAACAATCCCATATTTTATGATATCAAAATCATAACAAAAATACGATATAAATTTTTCAATATTTAACACCAAAAATTTTATGTACATTTTTTTTCCATTTATACAACTAATAAAATCATTCAATTCATCAGTGATCAAGTATTCTCATATTGCCAGAAACTATTTTATTTTCTAACATGGCTCCAGACGGAATATCTATCCTATCACCATGGTTGGCAATAATAATTACGGTGCCCTGAAAAAAATAAAAAAACAACATTAATGTTAATTTAACAAATAAAACCATTCGACACATATTCAATATTCAAAACGACATTTTACCTTCAACGAAACGCCTCTGCCGAAGGTAACATCGCCAGAGACTGTCAAATGATCCAATTCAATAAGATCCGGTATATTTGCAAATCTGCCTAAAAATTCTTTAACTTTAGCAAAATGGTTATCACCGAGTTTGACCAAAGGCGTCGTTGGGAACATTCTCTGTGGTGACATCACCAAAGAACCCTGCGAGAGACTGTACAAATTGGACATTACGAGCAACAAATCGGACGTCTTCTTCACAGGCAAAAATCTACTTCTGGGCACGTTGATTCCAATAGCACCGTCAAACACTTTCATAGCTGCACCGACGGCCGTCTCCAGCTGCACGATATTCAACCCGTTGGCAAGGTGTTTATTATTTACAATAATCTCCATGTCCAAAGAGCCTCTGTTCAAAACCCGCTGTATGGCATCCAATTTGACCCACAGATTGTTGGTGTTGAAAAATTTGAACGTCTTCACCGATTTGAAATCTTCAACGTGTTCGCTCGGCACTTGTGCGATTTCCAGCAACCGAAGCTTGTCATCGTATTGTATGAGCGTACCTCCTTTGACGTCAGCCTTCGTCTTATTCGTGACTTCCATTACAAACTCTACATTCTCTTTATCAGGCTGTGGACGCAACAGTAAATCCAAAATGTTCAAATCGACCGTAGCTCCCAAATTGTCAATATTGCTAATGAAACAGTACTTTCTGCCTTGTTCAACAAACTTCTCCAAAAGTCCCGAATTGTGGAACGATTGATAAAAATCACCGTGACCGGGTGGATACCATCTAAAAACAAACGGAACAAATACAGTTACGTCTATTATAAATATTAAATTGAAATATATGTATGTACATAGTAAGAAAAGGAATCAATCTTACGCTTCTAAATCATCTTGAACATCGCAATTCTTAGCTATCGGCAACAACGACTCCCTATTGATTCTGGGATAGCACGATTGGTTAAACGTGAATATTTCAACTTTGAGTCCTTTATACTTCCTGATGATCTTCTCCGTATCCTCGTCGGTATTGAACGAATCCATTAAAACTAACGGCACGTTACATTTGTATGTTTTATTTAAATGCTGAAAATTCAATACATTTTAATCAAAAATACATCAGAATGCAATATCTAAATATATATATGTATATAAAAAATTCAAACCTCGATTTGTTGCACGGTCAAATCAAGAAAAGTAAGATCATTTCGTACGGGAATAACTGATTTTGGACCTCTGCAACCCATGGAAGTACCAAGACCACCATTCAACTTCACAACGACGAGTTTTTCAAGCATACCCTGAACGGTGTCTCCGGTTGGAGTCTTCAGCAGACCGTAATCGACGACGGCACCCTCCGGTAACTTCTGAATACGATCCCATAACACAGAAGGACCCTCTGCAAATATAAAACACACATGCATACATTGTACATATAACAAAACAAGCAACAGTGAAAACATAAATGTTGATTGTAAATTTAATACGAGCGTATGTATAGTAACTATGTTATTGAGTAAATCGAACCCTCGGACACGAATCGTTGGAACAGTGAAGAAAATCCTTCCAGCTCTCTGGTGACAAGGTCTCTCCTGGGATCCGGAGCGGTCTCGGCGAGACGCTCGAGCTCTTTCCGGAGAGTCATCAGGGCGTCTCTCTGCGTCACCTCTCTGAATTCTCGAGACCCCGACGGAGCTCTCTGGTGACTGCGAACCTGCACAAAACCATAAACACGATAATCAAAATGCAAATTTTCCAATAAACCCATTATTATTTATGTACAATATGCGATAACAGTAAGTAACTTTGACGTCGTGACCATTCAACGATACATTAACATCGGCATTCAAACATAATTCCATTTTGTATTATATTATATTTTCACATATAAAGTTAGTTGAAACAATTCATTAAAACTTCTGATATATACAAGTCTACTTTTACGACAGATATTATCTTTAAGAAACGGTATGTGTACTGATATCTCAAATATAGATTATAAAAATAAGTCTCTTATCAAAAAGCATGCGAGTTAAAAATTAACTTTGGATCATTTCCAAATATATTTATACACGAAAAAAAATAAAACGAAACGTCAGTGTGTCAAGTTCTAGTAAGATATTGAATAATATTATGTCCGAGAAACATTACCACGACGATTTCATCATCGGACAGAGAACGAAGACCCATGCTTAAGGCCACGAGGAAAACGATCGACTAAAATTGGGCGGCCTTCTTGACGTATCGTACATTCAAACAAAACAAAAAGCAACATAATATAAAACCAGTAGAACCGGAAGCGTGACTTGGATCAGTGGCGCCAAATCATTACAAATGCAAATTAATCAATCGATTCATTACATAAGAAATAAAGCGCACAATAATATTCATTTAAGTCTACTTATTTCAAATCGATCGGTCTACAAACAAATAGATAGACAAACTCATTTATACAATTCCAATTGACGGGTTCATAGATTGTTTCAATGTGAAAGTAATATTTCATATAACGTGACAAAACGATGATAATACTGAGCAAGAAAAAAAATTACCAGCGCGAAGACTAATCAATATTTACTAAGTTCGGTCCACCGAATTCGAATAAGATAATGATTTTTGTTGGTTTCCTCTCGTTTCTGAGATATGAGCGTTCAAAAAGAATGCGTAATTTTTACAGCTTTTTGACTTTTGCAGTCTTTAACTCAAAATCTAGTATCGCTGTGTCAAAATCGAGTATTGGAGTCAATAGTCACATGTTTATTTCCATTAATTGTGATTTTTTATTACTTAAAATTAATTATCTAGCGAATTTTAAGTCAAAAGTCTACTTATTATTGGGTCTGGGTCACTGCATCGAAAGTGACTTGAACGAAAGTCGAAAGATCGAAAAGAATATATATGTATGCATGGTTAACCGTACTATATATGTATATACTACCCGCTCATAAAAATCGCGAAAATTTTTCGATCAAGTCACTTTCGATGCAGTGACGGCCACCGCTTATTTTTTTTACACATTTTTTTCTCGAGCTATTATGTATCTATTGGGCCAGTTTTATATTTCACTACGTTTACAAGGATTGGTTTTAAGTCGCAACTTTTTTTTGATCTAAACATAATAATTCGAGTGGTAAATGATTTTAAATTGAGTTAAAAAATGCTGTTGTTGTCGACCGTATACATGATGCAAGAACGAGACGAAGAACGAAGATTCCTACTCTAGCGTATGTTTCGATCTAACTCATGAGCGATGATAATGTTTCATTGATGTTATTTAAAATCATTTACCGCCCATGTTAGAACCAGTGCTGGCCTTACACCCAATGGCGCCCTCGGGCAATTTTTTCTTAACACCCTTAGAAAAAAATTTCGGCTTTAACGCTCTAATCTAAAATTTTGTATGGCTTCTGGCGCTCTAATTTTATATTTAAGAGCGCATTTGGCGCATCGTGTGGCGCCCTAACTTATTTGGCGCCCTCGGGCGTCACCCGACCCAGCCCCCCCCCTAAAACCGGCACTGGTTAGAACGTTCAGATTAAAAAACAAATTGGAATTGAAAACCAATCCTTGTAAACCTAGTGAAATATAAAACTAAACCAATAGATACATAATAGCTCGAGAAAAAAAAAAAAAAAATAAGTAGACTTTTGACGTTTGAAATTCGCTGGATTATGTGTTTCAAAGCAATTAATGAACTGTATAAGAGATATGTAAAAATCACAATTAATGGGAAAACATTGACTGTTAATTAGACTCTAACAATCACTTTTAGCACAGCAATATTAGATTTTTAGTTAAAGACTGCAAAAGCCAAAAATATGTAAAAATTGCGCATTTTTTTAAAACGCTCATATCTCATAAACGAGAGAAAGCCAACAAAATCATTGTCATATTAGAATTCAGTGGGTCAAACTAAGTAAAGATTGATTAGTCTCCACTCCGGTAAGCTAAAAAAACATATATTTTTTTTGTTGCTCAGTGTACTCATTATTGATAATTAAATTCATCTCTGAAATGTTAAATCGGACTCAACGCATCAGCTGATCGTGATGTACATAATTACACAAAAGCTAGTTCTTGAACGTATTACATTCAAATTAAAGCAGTTGTGCTTCAATTACTATACGTTAATAAACACTAGGCGATAACAATCGACTGAAAGCTTCATTGTAGCCGATTCTTCAACATACATATTACATTTTTTTCTTAGAATGCCAAAACGGCAAGACTAGCCTGACATATATGTAAGTACAAACACACATATATGTATAATTCGCCGAAAAATAAAGTCGTGTGATTTTTTCAACGATTGCATTTTAATTAGAATGATTTCACGGAACCGAAATAGAACTATAATTTATAAAGTGAGAATTAAAAACGCGAAATGAAATAATCAAAAAACAATTTGGAAGCTTCCGTTTCGAAACTTTAGATCTGCATATGAAAATAATAAAAAAATACCACGCAGATGGATTTTAATTCCTATACATAGCTAAAGTGCATAACAACCAATTTTCTCAGATAAATAATGAAAATACGCGTATAAAAACCGAGGCCGAGGCAAAACAATCATCACGCTTTTTCCGGGACTAGAGCTACGTATATCGAGTGTATGTATGTATGTACTTCAAAAAGAACCGTTATTCTTTAAAAATAAGCATAAACAAACAAATTCCAAGTTTGGATCGTGGAAAGTGAACACTTTTTTTTGAAGTACAGTAACTAAAAGTAGGCATGAACAATATTTGTCAGGCACTTAACTAACAGAAGGTGTCTTCGTCATGGCAGCTTCCGTAATCTCGACGTTCGTCAATTAGGAAAAATCACTATGTATGTACAATATACATATTATTATATGTATTGCGCGTTTCAAGGTGATGAGAATGATGACGTTTGTAAGCGTTAATACATATTTTATTGCGTATAGGTACGTCACGATGACACTACAATATATGTATGTACATATATAATATATTTGTTAAAATAAGAATTATCATAAAATCTATTATTATTCAAGCACGCCACTGGAGAACGCGACCGGAATAAAACAAGGACGAGCGTATCAGATTGGATTTGGGATGAGATACCTTTATTGAGATACCGAATTCAACTTTTTTTTCTCATTTTAATCATTAAAATATTTACATATAACAAAAACACTCATCTGAGAGGTCGTATTCTTAGACACCAAAAATATATTTCTTACAAGAAAATTAAAGATTCCTCCTTTTCAAATATATTGGTTAAAATTTGAAACAGTCCATCAAATGAATTACATACTAACTTCTAGTAAACCGTTTTAAAAGTAAACTTGATAATTTCCTTAAAATTAATGGATTCTTGTATTTCTTTTTGTAGTATTTTTTATTTAATTTTCTTAATTCCTTTTACCTGTTTTCATCTTATTATATAAAATATACTTTTTGTTATTATTATTTACAAAACCCTTAGGTTCACAAGCTATGCCGATTCTCCCCAGTATTTTGAATAAATAATTACTGAATTGAGCTGCTCATATCTTAGATTTTTTATATGCAACATCTGAGGTTTTTTTTTATACACATTTATCATGATGTCATTACGGACTGTCCCAGAGTGACACATATGGCCAGCTTTGTATTATACATACTATATATAAATTTATAACATTATTAAATATCATCGCATGGGTGTTGGCATATTAAGTTATTAAATAAAAATAAAAATAAATAAATTTTTCGGTCCTGTGTAGGATCCGCACGCGGTCGAAGTTTTTCAAATATCTTTAAATATATGTAATTATTTTTAATCGTTTAATATGAAAAAAAAAAATTAAAAACTACCTCCATATAAAACACCAATAGAAAAATTAGTTAATTAATTCATTAGTTAAATAAATAGATGGCGCTAAATGCTCAGAGACTTGCCTAGAGGAAATATTGGTAGCAAACAGTATATACATATATTAGGGTTTCTGATTTCCCAGACTTTTTCAATTCCCGGGACACGGGACGGAGCCCGGGATCGTTCCCGGGATTCCCGGGATCCCGGGACACAGGTAAAATAACTTTTCTTTTTAAATTTAATATATTTTTTATGAATAAAAAAATATTTATTTATTTATAAAACAGTACATAATATACATATGTATGTATCTATTGACTAGAAAAAATTCAATTATAAAAGTAAACTTATTTAAAGTAGCGACTTAAGAATACTAAAATATTTAAATGAGAATCCGAAAGTCTAATTCTAGATTTGGTACAAAAATTTCCAGCAATGGAAAAAACTCTTTCAGTTTCGGTCGAAGTTGGTTTTATTGTTAAAAGGGACGAAAACAATTTTTTTAAATTATCGGTTTTTTCTCCTGTCAGCATGTACATATGTATATTTTAATTTCTTCTTTAAAGTCGAGGTTATTTTTATTTACGTTATTTTGTATATTCTTCTTTGACAACTCCTTATTTAATTCTTCATTCATCGTTAAATGCACAACTGTTTCATCTTGATCCAAATCTAAAAAAGTTTCTTCCATTGTGGAATCGTCAATACAAGAATAATATACTCGCTGCATAATCTTTTCACCGTAGGCTATACATACATTCGCTTTTATTACAACATTTAAAGAATGTTTTATTAGGTATAAAATCAGAATTATTTAAAATTTGTGTTAAAAAAAATCAGTTTCAGGCTTCTTCGTTCATCCACTTTAATTTTTGAGAATATTTTACAATTCTTTGTGTATTTGATTTATTATTCCCCTTCGTGTAGTCGTAAAAATGTTGTATGTTTTCAATATTTTTTTAAATCCAATTCCCGGGATTCGAGATAAAAATTCCCGGGACACGGGACAACAAAAATTCCGTTAATTCCCGGGAATGTCTGTCCCGGGTCGACCCGGGTCAGAAACCCTAATATGTATATGTAAATAGAAGTTTTTTTTTCTTTCTTTACTATATTCGTACATTTTGTTGAAAGTATTTTAGCCGTGATGTACATACATATATACATCGAAACAACGTCGAATCGAAACAACCAGTATACTACGGCGAGCGTTATCGAAGATACACATACACACACAGACAGAATAGCGATATTATACATATATATGATCATTTTAAATCATATTTAAATAATGGCAGGTCGCCAATTCGGTGGGAAACCGTTTCAACGTTGAAATCAGATAATTAGCGAACTCTGATCGACCTGGGGTCAAACATAACATCTTGTGTAAGGAACTACAGACCAATAACTATCTTGTCAGCGCCAGCCAAAATGTTTGAGGTAATATTACACAGATACATTTTTAATCACTTTCAAAGTATGCTCATTGATCAGCAGCATGGCTTTCGTCCGGCCAGATCAGCTATTACCAACTTGTTATGTTTCTCTAATGACATAACCAGCACTTTGGATTGTAATAATCAAATGGATGTAATATATACTGATTTTGAGAAGGCGTTTGATAAAGTTGATCATAAAATTTTGGTTAGTAAATTAAGTTTTATTGGATTTACTTATAATCTTGTTGGTCTTTTTATTTCTTATTTACAGGATCGACGTCAATTCGTTAAGTTTGGGAGTTGCTTTTCTTATGAGTATGTTGCCACTTCTGGGATTCCCCAAGGATCAAATCTTGGCCCTTTATTATTCCTAATATTTATCAACGATATTCAATCTTCTATTCACCATTCTAAATTTTTATTATATGCGGATGACTTAAAAATCTATAAGAGAATAATTGATTTACCTGACGCTCTTTATTTGCAAGAGGATTTGAATTCTATTTATGAATGGGCTAATGTTAATAAACTTCCCTTCAATATCCTAAAGTGTCGGGTCATTTCTTACTCTCGTTCTCGTTCTCCTATTAAATATCCGTATAAATTTCATGATTCTCTTCTTCAGAGAGAATTATTTATATCTGATCTGGGAATAGTCTTCGAAAATAGTTGGAGTTTCAACATTCACATTGAGAATATCTGTGATAGGGCAACAAAAATCCTTGGATTCGTAATCCGTAATTCGTCTGAACTAGGGCTCACTGCCATTCGTCTCTTATATTGTACATTAGTTCGCAGTGTGCTCGAGTTTGGCTCCATTATATGGTCTCCCTATCAACTTCGTTACTCTCTAATGTTGGAACGAGTCCAAAGGAAATTCCTTAGATTTTTATATCTGAAAACATTTGGATTTTATCCATATCTGTTCCCTAGTGCCTTTGTCTTGGGATCTTTGGGTTTCAACTCCCTGGCAAAGAGAAGAGATTTATTTCTTGGGAAACATTTCGTAAAATTACTTAGAGGAGAGATTCACAATCCCACTATCCTGGAGAAACTAAAATTCTGGGCCCCGGAAAATCGTAGAGTTTTAAGAAAACATGATATATTTTTACCAATTAGGGCTAAATCAAACGTGCTCATGAACTCCCCCCTCTCGAGAGCTGTTCGACTCCTTAACTTACTGGCACAATACTTGGACCTATTCGATGCCAGTTATGTTGAGTTGGTGGAACACATCCTAAATAGCACGATATAAATTTTTCAATCTTATTTCTTTGTTTTTATTTTGTGTACATATTTTTTACTTGATTTTTATTATTTTTTTATGATGTTTTTTTTTTATTTATGATTTTTATTATTTTCTTATGTTTTTTTTTTTTTTATTTATGATTTTTATTATTTTTTTTTATGATGTTTTTTTTGTAATTTTTATGATTTTTATTATTTGTATTAAAATCACATTGACGCTTTGGGGCAACCTGTCAAGTCTCTGTGGTATTGATTTTTTAAAATAAAATAAAATAAAAAATATCTAAGGTCTGGCCAGCAACACCGGACCAGGGGTCGAAGCCATGACCCCTCAGCTGTTAGCATTATACGCTAACCACTGACCTATGTTGCTGAAGCAGAGTCGAATTGAGAACTTCTAAGCAATAGATCGATTATTTTTCAGTTATCCTAAAAACCGCCTGACGAAAATTTTAAAGGATAAAGCCAAAACTAATATGCATACTTGCATATTAGTTTTGCTGTTGTTGCATATTAGGTTGCAACTAATATGCAACAACAGCAAAAATAATATGCATATTATTGTTTATTGTTATTGAATTTCATAAATTTGCATGGAATTGCGAATTTCAAAAAATGTGTGTGGGTCGATTCCATTACATTCCAAACTGCATACAAATATTTACATACAAGTTTTCGTGTTTCAACTTGGCAAAATTATTCAAATCAATTTTTCTATTGCTATTTTATAGTATATACATATATGTATGTAGGTAGGTAAACAATTAGATATAAATATTAAATAAATTATATTTTAAAGGTACATATGTATTTTTAAAAAATACAACCGCGTGCGGATCGAATACAGGGCCGACACATTTCTTTATTTTTTATTTTTATTTAATAAATTAATGTCATAACCCATGCGATGATATTTCATCGGGCACAACACTAGTTTATAATAATAGTGTTATAAATTTATATAAAGTAGAAACGTACAAATTTGGCCATACGTGTCACCTTGAGGAAAATACTGTAATGGCACCATGGTAAATATATCAGGCTACAATTCCAGTATATATAAATTTAAAATAATACAAATCCAAAAAATTAATTTAATGATTCTCAATTATTATTATGACCGATTTCCTCGTTTATTAATTAGAATTGATAACAAAATCGAGAAATTCCCCTACAAAAGAAAATGAAAGACCTTCAAACCTTTGAAAGACTGAGAACTGGCCAAGAGACGATAAAGTCAACACTGAAACGTCTTATTCGATATTATAACGATATAAATTAACTCGTTACACGTAGATTGATTTTTTTAGTGCACTTTGAGCTCAGAGATGTCGTAATTTGCGTATTAAGTGACGATACACAATACGCTCGGCATAGTGATCAGTGTTAATAATCATTGCAAAATGCATTACCACGATGCATCATACATGCATACATATGTGAGTGTCCTCGCAGCTAATCGGGATTAGTGCGAAATATCGAATTCGAAATATATACAATAATCCAACAGTGATAAGTATTATAGGTGTTTAATCACACATATAAAAGCATAAAGTCAATAAGTATAAGCGTTAAAAAGATAAGAATGATTGATTAAGTTCATCTGTTATCTTCTGTGGTAATAAACACCAATATTTATCCCGTGACTACATACATATTATCATCTCGGTTTGGGCCATAAACGCACGATAGTGTACATTTGCACTTTTATGTATTTCGCACGGAAAATTCCAGTGTCATATTTTTCAAATGCGTAATGTATAGATATGCAAAATTGCAACACAGCCGTTACAGGTGTGATTCTAAGTCATATAAACTATGCGATAAATCTATCAAGAATGTCTAAATAGCTTTTTCTGGTATAAGGAAAAACTCTTAGTAGTAGTTTGTCAGATGGATTTTAAATTAATAAAAAAATAAGATTTTGTACCTCAACGTTGCTCTTGTTTAATACTGAAGCGTTTTTCATTTCAAATCAAATGAGACAGTTTTTTAGTTTTAAAATCTCAATATGTACATGGAATAGCCCCTACCTACTGCATATTAATTGAATTGTATAAATATGATAATAATAATAAGTCTATTTTTATTACGATTGTATTCCAGCAATTAAACCTACTGTATATGTATGTAGCTTCTGTTGATCTTGGTCTTACAAATACAACATTGACAAAACAATTTGTAAGCTTAAATTTCTCAAATATATTGGCGAAATGAAACGAATTTAATAACATTAAAATTTTGTATGGGAAAATTTATAGAAAAAAAAAACAATCGAATATGGATAAATATTCAAATAAAACCAAATGGGATTAGGCAAATGTAATGTCCGGAAAATTAGCATAAAAACAGTGACGATAACAATTATTGGCAACATTTACGAGCAAACTTTTGATTAAACTTTTACATTGTGCGATTAATTGTGCAAACAAACAATTATCGATATTGCGATTTTCGCACTAACTTCACTCTTCAAACGCAACACCCACCAACAATAACAACAAATAAAAGAGCATTTAGGGATAATCATTGGCCATTTGGATGAAAGAAATGCATAAACGGCAAATTAATATATTGCTATCAATTAGTAGTGAACAGAAGCATCACAATGATACAAAAAGTACGCAGGAATGTCGCAGGATTATTAATTTTTTTATAATCCAAATGGCCAACGATGCAGTGTTTCCCTTACCCGTTTTAAAAAGTCTTCCATTTTTCTCAAAGCCGTACACTGGCGGAAACTTGAATCAAAACAGAAGCGCAACTGCAATCACTTTTCCGCGCTAGATTCAAACACAGAGTGTGGCAACACTGAATATTGAAACGTGTGCGTTTTGGTAATCTTTTCCCGCGAATTGATGACTTTTTTCAATGGAAACGATTAATGGCTTCCAGAGAGTGAGAGAGAGAGAGATAGCGAGACGTGCGTCCAACGACCGCAGCGAACCGTACAATTACGGCGTGTTATCGCATTACCATTATCTGTTGTTCACTTGGTGTCGATTGCGCCTCCGCGCTGGACATGTTTACAAATGTTTCTCAACATGTATGTGCGACATATCTCACAAAAGGGCAAAGAGAGCACAATTTATCGCTCTCAATCTTATTTCAGGGAAAAAAGCTTTTAGGTTATAATATTCAAAATGGCGCCCCATTAATGTCATCGCAATAGCTATAGCTAAAACGGTTCTGGCACCTAAAAACTCCATCAATCACGCGAAATATTGTACTAACGAAAACTCGAGTACCAGACGTGCGCGAGATCACTTTTTGCGGAATAATCCGTTTTACCAACTAAAATTTAGATAATTAAAATAAAATGTCCGACAATGTGATTCCGAGACATTTTTTTGTGTGATGTGCCACCGAAATACCAAACCGTAGCTTTACGGAAGAAATCCATCGTCCTTGAAATTTCTTCCGTTATTTGAACAATTCTGTTTGAGTTCTCCTCAAAACCTTTTAAAAAAAGTTTTCCTGGATAAACAAACCACTTATTAGCACATTACGCTGATTACTATCCTCTATCCATAACAGTAAACAGTTTTTCTATGTTTTTCAACCAAAGAACTTCCGATATTGTTTTTAGCACATTGATGTATAATACACATAGATGGGCCCTGACGTGTGATTTTGGTCGGAGATCTTGTCTTCACTAACTGAGGGGTGCGGGGGGTTTAACTAGCGGGGAAGTTGGGAAAAAAAATGGTTTTTTTCCCTACGACGCAGCGGTACCTACCTACCTATTAAGAAAAACTGTGCATGCGCCATGTATTTTGCATGCGCCAAAAAGGAGACCAGTATGAGACGTGAGGGCGGATCTAGTGTATTATACATCAATGTTTTAGCAGAATTTTTCAAATCAGAGGCCATAAATCTTCAATAGCAATGACTGACTCGAAAGTATCGTTATCTACTGTTCAATAAAATTTCAAACAGTATCGTAAAATTGTATTATATAACCCGCTGACCCAAGTCTATTGTATCTACATACGTATTGTTTTGACTATTTACTATTTGAAAACTCAGATAAGGCTACAAACGAAAAAAATTGTAATTTATGACACTAAGGGTTATTTCCGTCCTCTCTCTAGACCTAGAAAACGACGAAGAAATGTTTTCTGCAAATGAATATTGTTCCAATGAAACTGTCAATAACAAAAGAGCAAATCACCAACATGTGTTAATAATACAAAAAGCATACCTGCTGGCAGTATATATGTATTACCTAGGCGTAAGCGTCACCATGGCGGGTTGTAGTTATAAACAAAACTAAACACAACTTCAAATAAACTGTCTTGGACATATTGTACTAGTAGTTTAAAGACGGCCTAACTATAATATAAATTCCCATTCTACAATAATGTAGACCTTATTTGAACTTTAAAGAAAAAAAAGTCAACAACTTATTACATATTCTTATTTTAATGCTTCAGTGCTTGAAAAGATCACTTGTTCATTTCCCAGATTGAGAACCGTTTGAAATAGAATCATCGATTTGATCATACTAAATATAACATATCTCTTTACTTCACAAAATTTCGAATAACATACACATATTTGAATACTTAATAATGATCAATCCGTGTTAATAGTTAATAAAAAGACATTTCAATGATCGCAAGTGAATAACAGTTTCGGAAACGCTATAATTTAAATATGTATGTATGTATGTAAGAGGGAGTACCATTTACTGCATTTAATGAACTGCAATTATACGAATTAATATACACTCAAATTTTAGAATATTTGCTTTTAAAAGGTCAAACGCAGATATAGTGACATGAGGTTTTACACTCATAATCATGTGTAGCGATTAAATGATTTCAACGTTAACTCGGTGTGCAAATATGTACTTGTAAAACAATATTGTGTGCCATAAAAAAGTTATTGCAGTGTATATATGTATGTACAATACATACATAGTTTTTACATTAATTTTATTGTCACCACAAAATACATAAAATATTATTAAATTATTAAAAAATAATACAAATTAATCGACTAAACATGCACTTAAATAGATATTATTTACTATTTATTTAAAAATAATAATTATTGATATTATATTATTGCACTATTTTAACAATATGTCAAATAATATTATAATATAATAATTAGATAGTATCGATAATATTGACTCGGGCAATGTTGGATAATTGCTTCAATCAAATAATAAACAACATCTATGTATATTTTAAAGTAAGGAAATGATCATATTTGTTTATATTTATACTTTCCGGGACTAATTTTCACAATATATGTATGTCGAGTTTAAAATGAGATATGAAAGATCTAACTCTGAACAAACGAAACAAGCATTATCAATGTTATAGAAATAATGATTTTATAATACAAATCAAATATAGAAAACTTTTTGATTACAGAAGTATTAAAACATTATAAGAATTGGGATATCTAATCTTAAAATTGCTAGAGCAATTTTCTTTGCGTTTAAAATAGCGACCTTTAGATTCAAAAGTACACAGTATTTTTTGTTTGACTTTCTTATACCATATGTAAAATAAAAAAAGTTAATATATTCCCGGGCAAAAAAGGCTATTTAATTTTGTAACTCGATAGTGAACCCCCCCTTACAAATAAAACATGATAATACACAATTGTTACCCAAAGCCGTGTGTATCCAGCGAGCTCTGGATCGTAACTGAGATGGTATGTTTTTAAAACTTTGATTACTCACGACGCAATCACAAATGTAAGGGCAAAAAAATAATAAATGCTGATAAATACTTGCGAAGATGATATACAACACGTGATTCAGTATAGTATTACATGAATAAATAATAAATACATGCATTTACGATACGGGCGAATAGAAAAATGACAGCGTTAAGTATGTAAGTATAAAACAATCAAGCTCTCGAAAGGAAAACAATCCATGTCAATATATTGAAACAATACGTTACCTCATTAAATGTAAATTAACGATTACCATTACTGATTAATTGTTTTCGATTTTGGTACAATGGATTCTATAAAGTTTAAGTTTATTCTTTACCATATGTGCATATAGAGCAATGTATGTATCATTTTTTTTTCTTTCATTAGCCGAGTCTGGAAATTTCATTACAATTTTTTAGTTAATATTTTTAGCCTAAATTTTTTTATATGCACTTACATATATATCATTTTCCACCTTAGTGAGCGTAAATTGTCGGAAATTACTCTAACCCATTTATCTGGTAGTCTGCGCTCATCATTGTTTTCATGATTGATTGTGATTTATGAGTGAAATTTTGATTAACTCTCTTCCATTTGGGCCTTACAGGGATGTTTTGTATTTGTAGTTGTTTCTTACATATTTATTGGAACTGGCTGTATGTAGGTGCAAGGCATTCCTTATGCTATATTTTTACTGTATCTGTTATTATTAAATGCTATTTATTATTAAATGCTGTTATTATTAAATGCTGTTATTATTAAATGCTATGTTTATGTATGGATGTATTTATGTTTATGTTCAAATGTATTTTTTTTATGTGTAACTGATTAGTATATTATTTTCGTTATGTATTAATTTATGTTTAATTGTTATTTTGTTTTTTTTGTGTTATATTTTTTGACCATTAGGAATTCCTGTTATACCACAATGGTCTGCTTAGAATAAAATAAAATAAATAAATATCAAATAGTAAATAAATAAATTAATATAATCCCTATTAGAATTTTTTAACCTGAGCATGGAGCAGAGCTGGAGCAAGGACTTTGATGCCGGAGCAGAGCTACTAAAAAAAGTGGTCGCTCCAAAGCCCTGGTTTTAGGTCCCAAGTTTTTTTGTTTGCACTGACTGAATTGAGACTAATGTACAATATTAAAAAAAATTACTCTCACATTAAATCAACGTTGTTAATTTTACGTTTTTTCCTAAGAAAACTGATGCACAAGTTAACATTTCAAAAGCTATCATTCAAGTTAAGACTACAATTAGTCAGTATTTCATTAGAACTAAACTTATGTAAGAAATATATTGGCCATATAAAGCTCATTGAGGAAAATCGCTTCATTCTTGGTGGTCGAATACACTCCTAAGAACACACCAGGAATCTAAGTGCACAAATAATATCATTGGGTAACAAAATTCGTCAATAACAACCCGTCTCTAAATTTTTAATCTGAATCTAATTCAATATATTTTTTCTTATACTTTATTATATATCTTTCCAGTTTCAAAACGTCTTCATTTGAGCCTTATTGTGTTTTTGCTAAATCATGAATAAGCCTATTTATGTTTAATTGTAAAATATCGGGTCAATTTTCCATTGATAGTCCACCGTGTCTTTTTCATCAATTTTTTCAGAGCAGAAGAAGATTTAGGATTATGTTTGATCTTTCACTACATACATAGTAGTTATACCAGTGTTACCACGTACTACCAAATTTTAAAATGGTTATTACTCATGTGAGAAAAACAAGCTGTTTTTACAAAACCACGTACATTCTATTCATACAGTAGTATTATGTTAATACATTCAAAACGTTTTCAATTAAACCTTGATTTTAATTCTTATATAAGACAAATTTGGTATTCCAATCATCACACGATTATTAAATTTTTACATTATAAATATTCACACTTATCAAAGTGCTTTCAAAATAGATTCAAATATAAATATTTATTTTATAATCTGTAGGTTGCTGACCGGCTACACCGATAAATTTAATTGATAAACAGTGCCATATAAAAAGGAATAATAATACATATATATATATTTTTTTTTATTTATTTCAATTAGTATTTGAAGAGCATTACTATCAGTATATTTGAACTTGAAACTTTTCATATTGAAACATAATCACCCATCATTATGTAAGTTAAAACAAATAATGTTTATAAGTAATGTGGCACACGACCGTCTAAAATGACGTGATGGTCGTCTGGTGTGCCAATTATACTTCAGAGCCAATTGTCAGGCTTATCATTTTCGAGGTTATGTTAGGGTCGAACTGTCAAGGTCATGAAAGTTTTTCAGATATGTCTGTTGGGTTTTCTCGACTGATCTTCGTTGCCGTCCCTACCTTCTTTTCATCCTCGTGGACGGTCAACATCCTGGCAATGGGAGACAGCTAGACGACGACTCGTCCTGAAATAATCAAACGGCTGACATGCCCATATGACCGTGACTTGCGGCCAACTGATATGAAAACGTTGTTTGCAATATTTACACGATTAATGATAAAGGTGATAACTATTCCAGTTTTATTTTGAGTGGGAAATTCAATTTTTTGATGACAGGTATATTGTGTAAGAATGAAAAGCAAAGATAGTTTAGTGGGAATGATTCTTTTTATTTAACCGTTTGTCCGCGGTCGTCTTCTATGGAAGCTTTGCGCGACAAGTCTGTAGCGCGGCTGTCTTCCATAGAATTACTGAACTTTGCACGGAATTTTGAGCCTTATATGCGCCTATTTCAACTGTTTTAAGGTTCAAAATTGGTTGAATATATTACTGAGAGTTGAATGCTATCTATTCAATTTGCTTAAAATGAATATATACCAGTCAAAATTAGTTTTTTGTGGAACCATACTGAAACCACGTTTATGGACGTCACGTCTGTTGAACAATGGCGACGATACGTCTCAATTCGGTCTCCGTGACGAGCCAGAATGTTAAATTACAGAAAACGCAAATATCGGAAGGCAAAGATCGAAAATCGAAAGATCTTAAGTTGAAAGATCAAAAAAAAAGGGTGCATGGTAAACGGTACATACTCACTTAATTTGCGCGAGCAGGATACAACAGGAACAAGAGTAACAGGCTTTTCCTCCCGTATTAATGTGCGCGCGCAGAATACTCGACAATACGACGTAAGCAATATTGCGCCGTATCGTCATGGCCTGTAATGTATAAGTAAGCCGATTTTGCCTTACACTCGGCTAAAGTGCTGTAAACGTGACGTGACCGACCGCGACGTGTAGGTAGATATGAATAGAAATGTAATAAAATGACATATTTGAAACGGAGTCGTGCAGTGCTGAAGCCGTGCAGTGCTGAAGCCGTCTGTTAAGTATGAACAGACCTTTATTCGTAAGGGCCCTTCTATTATTATTACTAAAGTTCGGACCGAGAAGGTGCCGCGTATTGTCAAATGTTGTAAATGTATTGTTAAAGGTTTGCCGAACCTTTTTTACAAAGGATTTACAACAATGGAACAATGAGTGGCCCCTTGGCTATCCTACCTCTAATTATTACATTTCTCTGGGTTCACCTGTTAGGTCTTCCTGGTATGTGTATGTAAAATAAAATCATAAACTCATCTTGGATGTTGAAAAATTACAGTTATGTATCTTAATTTAGGTCACTTCATTTTATTTCATCCAAATGTTCTAATTTTGAATGAAAGAGTCGCTACAGCTATTAGCCGAAGATGGTAAACGGATTATTTTGCACATTGCGATCGCGCACATGACAATCGTTGCCACGAAAATCGCGAATACGGAATATCTGGTACTCGAGTTCTCGTTAGTAGGATAGTTCGTGTGGGTTGCTCTCGATAGATGGTATTTTCAGGTGCCAAATGTTGCGTGATCGAGATTTTAGTGACGTGTGCGAGATAGCTTTGTGCGGAATAATCACTGAACCAGCCCAGATAATTCGAGTTAATTCTCACTGGAAGCGTTTTATTAATAATGATGAATGATTTTATATATTGTTAGTTTCATGTAAGAATCTTATTGGTCCGTCTGCTCAAATAAATTCGAAACTACTGAAAAATAAAGTTATTCACACATTATCAGTGATTTTTTTCAATATATTTTGACGTTCAAAATATTGTGATGTACATTTGTATCCTAAATTCAAATGGAATTTTGTTATTAAACGGGATTACTTCCATCGTGAGAATTCGAAGCATCGTCATATCTAAGTTTTTAATCAAGAATATCAGTTGATAAAATAATGCATGTAAGCTTTTGAGAAGTTTATCCTGTTTACATTGGTTGTTCATTATCAATATTGAAGCATTACGAAAATTCCAAATTTGTTGCTTTTAAATACTTAATATATATAATATGCTATTTAAAATTCCACACGTATGAGCTTAGTCCGTTTATTATAGCTAAGAAAATAAATCGTTAAAGTCCCCCGTAGTAGATTATAAATAAAATGGACATTATTGATACAACATTTATTAAATTTGATAATACAATAACTTTTGATGTACATTACATATAGGCATACATAATATAACCAATAACTAATGAACATACATTAAATGTTGTATTAATTATACATATATATATATATATATATAGTGAAATATTATGATCCCAAAAGGAATTTAAAATACCACATATAAAATTTTTAATTAATACACTGTAATACACAAATATATATCATTTTAAAATGTAATTTTTTTGACAAAAATAGTCGACTACTATAGAAGGTAAACATCTTCTTAAATACATTACGGTTAATTTGCAGTCCTTCACATATATATATTTGTGAACTTCAGAAAAAATACATTTGATACTATAAGGATTTTACAATATCTACTATAAATAATGGTCCAGACAAGGGGTTTACACACATTGAGAGTATAATATTATATATATATTTATAATTTTTTTTCATTAGATTTAACATTCATAGATACATTTATTGTAAAATTTAGAAGTGAAAATAAATTTTCTGTGTGAAAATTTTCTTATAAAAAAAATACATTCATATTAGTTTTAATTCATGCGAAAATACGCAATATTTAATTTTGATTTTACGCAAGATTCAGTATTGACATTTAATAAAATGACGATTATATATAATTTTCAGTACAATATCTAGGTAGAACTTAAAATTATAATAATAAAAAAATTTAAGATATGAAATAATGAGAAAGACAAAAAAAATGTTTCTTTATAAAATAATTAAGATTACCCATTGTTTGTAAATAACAAATCAAAACGTGACTAGGGATACATTACAAATACTAATTCGTATGACATAAAACTATAAGTAATTGAGAACAATATATAATATATATATATATATATATATATATATATATATATATATATATATATATATATATATATATATATATATATATATATATATATATATATATATTATATTTAAATTTACGACATTAAAAGACTAGTCTTGTATTTATCGCAAAGGAAAATACAGTATTCAAATTGATGATCAGATCGTAAATAATTATTAAAAAAAATTAGCATAATATATCAATCGTATAATATCAAAGAAACAGTATAAATGTCTGTTTCATTTATATTCATAGAATACAAAACAATGATGCACACATATTTCAATCACTCCATTCCATAATAATAAATAAATAAAAATAATGAAACCTTTGGAAGATCATCGGCAGCTACTACATTTATTTGAAATACAACAATGGAGTGTACTTATGTAACAACAAAAACTGCTTTTCAAATTTAATGCAATATTTCAACAAGGCAAACCTCAGTTCACTTTGTTAAATAAATTATAAACATAAAATAAAAACTTAGTAAAAAACCCTGTTCATCACTACTACATGTCATAAGATTATATAGTGCAATTGAAGTCGACTGCAAGAACATTTTTAAAAATTCTATAATACACGTATAGATAAATATACATTGAATTCGTAAAACACTACATAAATATCTGATAGAACATATACAATATTGTAACAATTACTATTCATGCAGATAGATAATTTAATATTGACATAGAATACTTTTGAATGAGTAACATCGAGCATATATATATATATACATACATAGGTATAATATTTAAACATCTGTATTTATTATTAGGCTACATAAATGTTTAACCGACAAATGGATTATTTTAATACTTTGGTATATTCATTGAATTTTTTTATTCTTTCAATACGTTATATTGAAGATGAGCATTCTCAAAAGTGCAGAAGTCAATTTAGGTATTGGAATGAGCGGACATTTAGGCGGTTTAATGTGTTCAAGCATTTGTTTGCCACTGAAACAATAAAAACAAATACATTAATTTTAAATCAATGGAATAAAATAATAATATACATATGAATTGGCTTATAAATTCAATCAACCTTAAGATTAGTGGACTGATTGTTATCCCTGATTGCCTCCTCCTGCCTGCGTTCAATGTCAAGCTGGCGCTGCTGCTGACGACGCAGCCTTTCCACATCTCTAATTCCACGATTTTCATTTTCTTGACGTCGCTTTTCAGCAGCTTCCATTTGTCGTCTGCGTCGAGACTCCTGAAATTCAAACACAAAACAAATAAAAACCTGAAAAATCCTTCAATTTCACATACTGAAATCAAACAGCATTTACAAAACTTAAATGAACATTTGCATCATTACAAGCAAGAGCTTAGATAATAATGTGGTACTTTTAATTAGCATATGGACACGAAAAAGTATAAATGATACATATATTTGGATGTCTGTTTTTGTATTCCGTTCATAAATAATGTTCTGTTGAAATATTCATCAACGAGTGGATAGTTCGCGTGACTATAAATAGCCAAAATGAATACATAAACACGTGAGCAAATCAGCCACAAGTAATCTCAAGAGTTCAAACCTTCAGAAATATCATGGTGATCATTGTGATCGGCTCCCTGGCAAAGCTAGAGCTTCGTAATAGCTTCTCTCGCTGGCGACAGCTGGAGATTAATCTGCGAAAACAGCTATCCCGGTCAACTCCCAGTGCTCGGATATTTAAAATCAATAAATCGACTTGAGTATTGCCCCATAGGAAAATTGAGAGCTTCACGCACATACTCTTTCCCTACATATAAGAGAGCGCCTGTAAGCTTCTAGGGTTTAAACACTTTAAAAAATTCCATTCCATTCCAATTTCTTACCATTGATCTCGCTTATTGCATGAAAATTATTAATCACAATACAAAATTTATCTGGAGACTATATATTCAAACCCAAAACATCAATTGTCGAGACCTTTACACAGACACATATTTGGTGACCGGAAAAATGCACTCGAGATATTTGCACTCTCGAGATATCCAAACATTCAAAGATGCTCAAGGAGAACTAACTGAAAAGAATTCTACAAAAAAGCGTCAAGGGGTATTTGTATGCGGTCTCCGTGACGGGCCCGAATGTGAAACGCCCGAAAACGCAAATATCGGAATGCAAAGATCGAAAATAGGAAATGTTCGACCTATAGTCACAAACCAAGGTCGAGCCAGCAGCAACCAGCGGGACTCGAACCCGTGACCACATCGAAAGCATATATGCTAACGACAAGTCGATGAAATCAAACTTCAAGTAGAATAAATCTTCTAGAATCTATGTAGATCATAATTAAAATTCTGTTAAAATGATTCTAATAACACATAAAGTATTATTTTAAACAATAAAATACATAATATATCTCATAGTTTTGGCTTAATTGTCAAATAATCATTCATCATACAATTGAGACGGGTCTACGTGACGAGCCAGAATGTTAAATTACAGAAAACACAAATATCGGAAGGTAAAGATCGAAAATCAAAAGATCTTAAGTCGAAAGAAAAAAAAGGGTGCATGGTAAACGGTACATACTCACTTAATTTGCGCGAGCAGGATACAACAGGAACAAGAGGAACAGGCTTTTCCTACCGTATTAATGTGCGCGCGCAGAATACTTAAGGAAAAGCCTGTTCCTCTTGTTCCTGTTGTATCCTGCTCGCGCAAATTAAGTGAGTATGTACCGTTTACCATGCACCCTTTTTTTTTTGATCCTTCGACTTTAAGATCTTTCGATTTTCGATCTTTGCCTTCCAATATTTGCGTTTTCGGGCGTTTCACATTCGGGCCCGTAAGGTAGACCCATTTGTATGTTATCCGAGGGTACTGAGCTTTTTTTGTGGAATTCTAAAGCGTAAGTTCGTTTTGAGCGCCTTTGAAAATTAGGACTTATCGAAACTGCGCCACTGTTGAGTCAGTCCCAAAAACTCCATAAATCGAAAGCTAACCATACGAAATATTGTACTAACGAGAACCCGAGTGCCAGATGTTCGGTGATCGAGATTTTTGCGGAATAATCCGTTAACCGTTTACCTGCAAATGTAAAGACGTCGTAGTAATAAAACACTCACAATTCTCAGCATATGTGAAATATGGTTCGGTGATTATTGCCCACAAAGTCCTCGCCCAAAAGTTACTAAAATCTCTATAACGGAACATCTGGCAGCTGAAAAGTCCATCATACTGACGATAACTATCATACTAACGAGAACTCGAGCGCCAAATATTCCGTATTCGCGATTTTCATGGCAAAATTTGTCTTTTGGGCGATCACAATGTACGTAATAATCCAATTACCGTGAAATATTTGACAGACAATCAGCTTGTGATTCGAGTTCTGTTAACAGATGTTCGTAATATTGGCAGTTTGGTTTCGATTCGAGGTAGTGTCTAAGTTTCATCATCGAAAAATTGATTGTTGATTGTTATTTTACACACTCAAAAAACTACAAAAGTAAATAATTAAACGAACAAATACAATTGAAAGATAAGTGGTATTCAGTAGGGGGATTCTCAAAGTATTTCTTTTCCACAAAAAAAATTCCTCGTTAAGTTTTTGAAAAGCATATTTAAGTTTCAATATTAGAGAGTAAAATATGATATTTCACAAAGGTTGTAAAATAATGAGTGATAAACATCTGGCACCCAAAAACTACATCAATCACGCGAAATATTGCACTAACGAGAACTCTAGTGCTAGATATTCCTTATTCGCGATTTTTGTAGCAACGATTGTCGTGCGCGCTAAATCAAATTTGCGCAATAATCCGTTTACAGATAAAAGCCTTGTGAAGACTTTATTTGTTTATACTGAAAATAAGGTAATTGGACTATTCGTCACATTGAGGTGGTCACAAAGACGATTTTTGCCATGAAAATCGCGAATACACAATATTTGGCACTCAAGTTCTCGTTACTATGATAGTTATCGTTAGTATGATGGACTTTTCGGCTGCCAGATGTTCCGTTATAGAGATTTTAGTGACTTTGTGACGAGTAATTTGTGACCAGTAATCATCGAACCGAAAATAAATAAAATATTTTTATTGATAATGGCAACACTGTGATATTGCGCAATTGAGCGATGCGCGTCTGGTTCATGAGTTGGCGGGTGAGGTCAAAGAGGTGAAAGCCTCGACGAAAACAATGCTAAGCAGCTGACGTAGTATACGTTGTGGGGCGAAGGGCAAAAATACATATGATAGGGCAGAGCACTTCTCACCGAGTCTTCGACGAGGGCGGCAGGTGAAAGGGTGGACGACGAGCCTTTCAAGCAAGAACTGCACAATCCCATTCTTGTCAATATGTCAGCTCGCGCTATAGCAAATACGTACACTCGTCGTTGGCCGTTCACTTGAATGGCACCCGAGACACGACAATATGTTCACGCAAACCTAAAATTTATGTCATTCGACTGGATGTCACATGATCACTGGTCTAAGTGTGACATGCGGATATAAACATTTGTAACAACATTAATTGTTTTTCAAATAAAGATAAGCGTGAAATTTCCTTTGGCCATAGCAAAACATTACACTAATTTACAGAAGACATTGGAAGCACTACAATCGTTAGCCGTTTGAATTTAAAAGTTAAAAAATCGCATACCTGTGATATAACAGTACGTGTATTTTGTTTTCTGTTCAATTGTTGATAGAAATATATTAGTTTACCGTTAATTGGAAAAGGTTTATTATGTTTGTTAAAGTGGCCAATTACTTTACATTGGCCAAGAATCGTGGCGTTTTCTTTACTTAGTAAAAACGGTTCGGTGGTTATTCCGCAAAAAGTTGTAGGAATATAGCACGATTTGTGCTATTACGAATGAAAACCAGTGATCTCATCATCGATCCTGTACAAACATGCATAACTCAAGAGCAACGCCCCCTTTGACCATTCCAGAAGAAAGAGTTCATCGCTTGATCGTAAAACGAACGAAAACCAACAGTGATGTCATCAGTCAACCACAACACGTGTCCTGAAAAGTCGTTTACACGTGGCACACGACCGCATTCTCAAACGAACGACGTCTTGGCGCTGGCCCCATAGCTATAAAACACGCACTCCGAAAACAGGTTAACTCGTGTCCCTATAACACGTGTCTTGAAGGAGACAAAGCATCTGCACACGGCACGCTTCAAGCCAGACCGTATATAAAGCGACGCACCACCTCCCAACACCAGAGTGAACCTCTAGAGTTCAACCAGCTCACTTCTCCGAAGCTCAACCTCTTCGTACATACAATAACCGTTGTAACAATTGAACAAACTCAACTGAGTTTTCATAAGCCGGGAAATGGTCGAAACCTTTAGCCCGCCCTATAACTGGTGACCTCAACGAGATCTTTAACCCGCCCTATAAAGTAATCTCGCTTATGTCACTAAAATTTCGATCACGGAACATCTGGCACCCAAAAACTCCATCTGGAGTTGACTGGAGTTGAAACATCACTAATTCAAACTCCAGTTGGAATTAATTATTTGGAAAAGTGACCAGTTCCACTGGCGAAATATGTATTTTCATGAATGCTTCTCCATGAAGTACCCTAATGGTAGGGTACCAGATGAGCGTAATTCGCTTTCTATTGACACTGTGAAAAGCATAATTCAATGTGTTTTGAATCATAAAATGTCATGCATTGAATTCTATAATTATATAAAAGGGGAAAAAGAGCTGCTCCAAAAAACGAAAACATCGGAAAAGTATGATTGGGCAAAGAAGAGTGATGATAATGAAGTCACCGACGACAGTGAAGAGTGAAGGTAAGATAAGAATGAATGAAATAAAATGTTTAGGTAAGGTTCTATTTGGTTTTATTAAAATTAATCACCTGTTAATCTACTTTATTTTATTTATACAGTATAATCAATAATTTTAACTTGGAAAACGCTAAAATTTTGGGCAATAGTGCAATAATCTCAAAAAATGTAATTTCGAGGTGTCACCGCTGATAAATTTCACGTTGGTAGCTCTAAAGCATGAATTGTGAACGAGCGTAACTGCCAAGTGTCAACTGTCACTTGGCGGGGCGAGAAATGGAGTGTCGGTTATGTCTGGACATGACTGCCGACATTGAAATATTCGAATCAGCCAATTCGATTGTATGGCGTATCTGGGACTGTTGTCAATTACAAGTTAGTGTTGTCAATTACAAGTTAGTGTCATCAATTACAAATTTGTTTACATTTAACAGTTGCAACGAGCCATAACACGTCGGCTACCTACCATGCTTTAAATTCAAATAAGTTACATTCATAAATTCTTGTTTTTTTTTCATTTCAGGTTAGTCTTGATGATGGACTGCCAGTTAAAATATGCATATCGTGCGCCTCTAAGTTAGAATCGTACTCACAGTTCAAAGAGATTTCTAAACAAGCCGATGATATTTTGAAATCTAGATTAACTAACAGGCTTCATATTAAAGAGGAGGAGGTGATGCTCGACGACGGAGATTACTTCGATGACAATCCCTCGTTGCCGCTTAATTCCGATTGTGTAGATATGAAGAGTGAATTGTTAACAACTGAATCTACATGTGTTAATAATTTGAAACCAATCATTGAAATTAAGGTTCCTGCTATTGGGGGGGGAAATGAGGAAAACAATTCAAGCCGAATTTTAGAGATTGAAGAATCGATCAAAAATAATAATAAAAAACAGAAGAAGGTAATTATTTCAAAATTATTCAATAGATAGTGCGGCACTGCAGAACTGCATTATAATCTGTTTAAAAACCAATTCTTATATATGTAAATGTTAAGTTAAAACAACATATTTTTATTATGAACATTGCTTGTGTATACATACATATGTATATAAAAAAGAGGGGTGACTATGTATTTTGCAGTGCCCAGTTACGATATAACAAGTAAAGGTCTATTAAATATAAATCGTCGATAGTTGACTATGAGTCTCAATGACAAGGCTAATAGCACTGAACAATAAAAAAAAATCACTGAAGCGGAAACTTATCAAACCTTACTAAGTTTGACCCACTAAATTCGAATATGAGAATGATTTTTGCTGGATTTCTCTCGTTTAAGAGATATGAGCGTTTAAAAAAATGGGCAATTTTTACAGATTCTTGGCTTTTACAGTCTTTAATTCGAAATCTATGTATAATAGTATTGGAATCAATAGTCAGATGTTTTTTCTATTGATTGTAAACTTTTATTGCTTTGAAACACTTAATGATTAAAAATATATATACATTTTTTTTTCGTTATACTATAAGCTAATTTCGCCAATTTTTCACTTTACCACGTTTATAAGGGTTGGTTTTCTATCTTAATATATTTTTATTTTATCTAAATGTATGTTACTCAACCGGTAAATGTTTTTAAATTACAACATGAAATGTTCTAGGCTCATCGCTCATTCTTCGTAAGCGTAAAAATTAAAAAAAATTCAAATATCCAAACGTCTCCTAGCAATATTTAAATATTTGTAGATATGATTATGTCAATGTGACTATAGCTGTATCTTTTGAGAAGGGCCAGTTTTTTTTACGAACCCATAGTTCAAATGGGTCTACCTCACGGGCCGGAATGTGAAATTACCGAAAACGCAAATATCGGAAGGCAAAGATCGAAAATCGAAAGATCTTAAGTCGAAAGATAAAAAAAAAAGGGTGCATGGTAAACGGTACATACTCACTTAATTTGCGCGAGCAGGATACAACAGGAACAAGAGGAACAGGCTTTTCCTCCCGTATTAATGTGCGCGCGCAGAATACGGGAGCAAAAGCCTGTTCCTCTTGTTCCTGTTGTACCCTGCTCGCGCAAATTAAGTGAGTATGTACCGTTTACCATGCACCCTTTTTTTTTGATCTTTCGACTTAAGATCTTTCGATTTTCGATCTTTGCCTTCCGATATTTGTGTTTTCTGTAATTTAACATTCTGGCTCGTCACGTAGACCCGTATTTGGTACTTGGTATTCCTCCATTTATTTATCTTCTTGTTATGCACAGCGGCACTGCAACACTATTTTGTTTGCATATAATAATAGTGATGTTAAAATAATATTATTGTTATCTACATATATTTGAATAAATAATATATGATTTTTATTTTTAGTACTGCAGTTCGCAAACCATTGTGTTGTTAATATTTCATGTTTTAATGGATCTTCGTATCTACGTATGTATTGTATAATCAAATAATTGTTTGCTCCGATTTTAGAACCCGTCAATACCTGCAACTGTGACCGAAATAAAAAGTGTCAAGTTTTCTCGCCTATCCCATGCGGAAAAGATAAAAATCAAACAAAGAGGTCGTCCTACTCCCCCCATTTTACTATCTCAGGCAGGAGTTTCAAAAAATAAAACGTACAATAGAAACTTTAACACGGAATGGTACGAGAAAAAAAAATGGCTCTGTGGATGTGAAGTTACAAATACATTATTTTGTTTTCCATGTTTGTTATTCAGCTCCAATCAAGTGTGGGCGAAGAGCGGCTATAGTAGTTTGTCTAGAATTAAAATCAATACAGAGGAGCATGAATGTTCCAGAAAGCATATTGATAGCGTCATTCGTTTACAGTTGCTAGACAATATCAATATAAAAAATACTTTCAGCAAAGCGTATAAGCTGTCAATCGTTAAATATAATGAAAGGGTTGAAAAGAACAGACAGATTTTATCAAAAGTAATAGATTTTATTAAATTTTGTTCAAATTTCAAAATGTCTCTTCATGCTCATAGAAGTAATGAAGAATATGAAAACCCTTTCATATTTGATGTCATGGCAATTTTGAATTCCGATTTAAAAGATCTTCTTACGAATAATCCAGCATTTGAAGGATCAACAACAAACATTCAAAACGAACTGCTGGATTGTATGCTCCAAGTATGCCAGGATTATATTGCATCTCAAGTAAATGAGACTTCTTACGTGGCCGTTATGCTCGATGATACTGCTGATGTGTTAGAACCCACTCAAGCAGTCATTGTTTTGAGATACGAGCTTAACAGTGAAGTTCATGAACGATTCTGGGGACTCTTTGCGCCGGAAAACCAAAAACCTGACAGTTTATCTGATTGTATTCTAGATCAATTGGATATTTTATTGAAAAACGACGAATCTAAACTAATCGCTCAGACATTTGATGGCATTATGAATGGAAAGAAAGACTATGTGCAGTCTATGATTAAAGAAAAATATCAAAATGCAAATTTTATTCATTGCTATACAAATAAATTGGATTTGATGATGAAAAATGCAGCTAGTAGTTCTGTTAATTCAAGGATATTTTTTGCGAATATATCAGAAATGTCTGCTTTCTTCACTAAGTCTCCATTAAGATTATCAGTTTTGAACAAATACATGAATTATTGTGAACAAATAGCATCAACAAAGATGAATTTCCACATGCAGACAGTCAATAGTGTACATGTAAATAGAGTAAAATTAATACAATATTTTGAAGAGCTAATATCGACAAGTTACACTACCGATAAAACCATCCGAGATTCTTCTTTGCTTTTGAAGACATTGAATGATGAAAATTTTTTATTTTGGCTAGAATTTTATCATAAAATAATCCCATGCCTAACTATTGTTCACAATGAAATGACACCATCCGACAAAATTAAATATTTAGAAATGTTTGACAGTGCTATAATTCAAATTAGAAAATTATATTGCGTATCATCATCGCCTGAAATGATCGAAGCCAGAGAAATATGCGACTACATAAGCAAAGATATCAAACAGCGTTATTCACGTTCCAGACTATTGATTGCTTCCCAGTTATTAGAAAAAAATATAATGGCTCAGCATCAGTACCATAAAACCATTCCAGCGGAAGAAGTGATACTCGTCACTGAATCGTATCCTATGCTTGATAATAAGAGATTGTTGATGGAATTGGAAGTTTTATATAAAAGAAAAGAGATCCATACATATGACGGCTTGCATCATTTATTAAGTATCATGACTGAACACAATTTAACCAATGTACTGTATGAGATTACGAAACTTATTAAAATCATTATAACGGTTCCCACAATGATCACCGAGCCGGATCTCTGTTTTACTTCATTACGTAGAATTAAAAAGTTTTTATCGACCGTGAACGGTCGAGATAGATTATCAGCTTTAACAATGATATCTGTGGAGAAGAATATGATTGATAGAATTCCATATTTTAACGAAAAGGTGATTAATTTATTTTCGCAAAATCAACACAGAAAACAGGATTTCGTTTTGAAATAATATGTTATTAAATGCAATTTTTTTTTTTTAATAAAAAAAGACTGAATAAATCATTTTTTCCATCTACCCCTAACAGTTTTAGCTAAAGATCATTGGAGCCTTCTACTTCTTAGGTATGTATCATAAGATCATCTACATAATATCCATCATAGAGAAAGTGTAATAAATCTGGGTACTTTTCTAAACAATACTGATAAGTGAGTGAATTAATACCAAAAATAGGATATCAAATTTAATAATTTTGGAAAATATTCAGATAACATTCAATTTCTCATTTCTGCAGATACAGTAGTGCCGTACAAAATCAACAGCTAGAAAGAATAGTTATTATGTATGTATGTATGTATATTTACTGTGTTTGATTTTTTTTTTAGAAAGCTAAACACCCACACATGAGAAAAGTGCCGAATTATTCAGAGGAACAGATGTTAAATGCCATTGATGATGTGTTGAATGGAACCCCAGGTGCTGCCGCGGCAAGACGCTTTGCAGTGCCTAGGGTCACATTAATGTATAAAGTGAGAGGAAAGGCCCCCGTGCATCGCAGAATGGGTCCTCATTCAGCGCTGAATAAAGAAGAAGAATGTACTTTAATTGAGTGGATCGTTGAAATGTCTAAATCGGGGTTTCCCATAACGAAAAACAACATATTTGATAGTGTGCAGTTGCTTATTAAGAAAATTAACCGTAAAAATTTATTTATCAATGATCGACCCGGACGAAAGTGGTTTGATGCTTTTATAAAACGCAACCCTGCCATTGGCTTACAATTAGACAAAAATAAAAAATTCGCAAGGAAAGAAGCTTGCAGAAATAATTTAAAAGTGTGGTTTCACAAAACGTATAAACTCTTAGCAACCAACAACCATCAGGAAATCCTTGATCATCCATTTCGAGTTTTTAATCTGGATGAAGTTGAACTATTTTTAATTCCAACGGATGGAAATTCATTTAACGATGATCCCGAACTATTAACAGTTCTAATCACCGGAAACGCTAGTGGAGAATTGGCCCCTCCATTTATAGTGTTTAAAAACGAGAGAATTCCTTATAACGTAGTTGACAATATCCCAAGGCATTGGGGTGTCGGAAAATCTGAAAACGGTTGGATGGACGGGTCTCTATTTTATAATTTTATAGCATGCGTCTTTCATCCTTTCCTCATAAAAGAAAACATACCTCTTCCAATCATCATCTTCGTCAATGGTCGCTCATCTCTCGTCACACTTAGCGCAAGTGAATTTTGTAAAAGTCACGGAATTATACTGATAGGTCTATTACCAAACTCTACTAATTTAATTCACCCCATCCCCATTGCTGTGTTTGATACATTGAAAAAAGGATGGAAGACAAAAGTGAATCACGCAAATGAATCAACGTCGAACAATAAAAACTTTGCACTATTGCTGAAAGAAACGCTAGCCGATTATATTACTCCTTCTGTCTTGAAGGATGGATTTAGGAAATGTGGACTTGTTCCTTGGAACCTGGCGGCTGTAGACCTTTCGAACCTTTCTAACCTTGATAATTCAAATTATTTTAAAACGTAGTGCAATATAATAATGTCTCAATAGAGGTACAAGCTCCAATGACTGAAATTAAATTTAAAATATGTATCCTGGAATATAGCCGGTGAATTTCATATCTATTGTGATAGTTAGATAGAAATAATAATAATTTCTATATTAAGTAGGTAATGTATAATAATAGTGATTGTAATGGAGGAAAACGGAGTAACATATTAATACAATTTTAATTTAAATAGATTTGTTAAAAAAGCAAATGAACTTAAACGCTAAAAACTGTATTTTTATTAAAATATGTATGTAATACAAAAGTGTTATTTAGTTTAATATAGTAAAAATTTATTAGTAACTAAATTGGATTATAAATATTTTACTAAGTATGTACATTAAACTACATATGTATATGCATGTATTTATATTTATAAAAAAAATAACAAACGTTATAATATAGTAATTTTATATGCATCTATCTAATATATAATTTCGAAAGAGACCTTGTGTATATGTACATATGTAAGGTTTGTTGGTAATCGAAAACAAATCAAAGTTTCTATGACGACGATTCAATATGGTTGAATATTATTTTTTTTTCGATTCAAATAAATTTAATAAAAAAACTAAAGATTATTTACTAATAGATTCGCCATGTTTAAGCTGTTTATATTACAAATACTGAGCGAAGCCGGGTAAAACAACTAGTATATAACAGTGGCGGCTCGTGATAATTTTTAGTGGCGGGGCTGCACTGAAAATATGTCTAAAAAATGTCACCATAATTATTCTATCATGTCATAACAGTACAAAATAAGCACAATTTTTGGCGTACGACCACTTACATGTGGATTTAAGTATTATTGAAAAAAAAACTAGCAAAATTCACCACCCATTAAAGGGGTGCGTCCAAACGCGATGAAGATTTCGAAAAATACGCTGGTACTCCAGTAAGATTGCTAAAAAAATTCTTTCTTGCTGGTTTCGCGACGCGGATTAAAAAAAACCCCAAAACCTTTCAAAAACTTAACCCCCTAATTCGTAACGAAAAACATTAACCTGTTGACAATGCATCGATACATCGGTTGTTTCATCTGCCATAACAGCTAGATAAGTTGTTTTTTTTTATTTCAGCACTTATTTGTTCCCTACACACGTTCAAAATACAATCTAAAAGTTAATTTTGAATAGTTTTTGATGTCCCTTTAAAAACCGAAGAAGTTTGAAAATGTTTTTTTAAAGAATCGTCGAAATTTTGTGAATATTCTAGAAGCCCCCAAAAAATTCGGATTTTTTTAATTATCTGTTTCATCGTGTCCCCTCATTGGCATTTCAAATTTACCGCAAAATTTAACGCAATCAATAATTTTAAATAAAACATCCCGATTTTTTTTTGACGTTTTCGTTATGCTTATCTATTTCCCGCCGACAAGCTTCCCAAAATCGTGAGATTACACAAATTTTTTAAGTGTTTGACACTACCCTCGTGTTTTTAAATTTATCGTTTAAATGTTTTAAGTCAATAACTCCTGTTTTCGTCCAAGATGCTTCGCCTGGCGACTCGCCTCCAAACAAAAGACACGGATAACAAAATAACGCGTTTTTTTCTGTACATCTCGTTAACCAATTGTATTTTTTATAAATGTCTGGATTAAATTTTCGCGAGTAACCAAAAGATCTACTAGTTGCAGGCTGTGAAATAATTAAATTGGGCGTGAGGCAGCCTAATGCTTTTATAGCGACTTTTTCGGTTCTAGTCGCGAAAAGTGCAAATTTTGTAAATATTTTACTGAATTCTTTTGTTCTTCCATTTTTAAAAGAAAAAAATCTTAATATATTTAAATAAAAAATTACGAGAAAAAGTTAAACAGATTTGAAAAAAGTTTGCTGTTATCAAAATGAAAACGACTCACCGAAGATTTGATAAGGGCTCGTACACAACCAATTAAGAGTAACGAAAACGAATAAAGATGTGATCGTGCGATTCAACTAATCAAATGTAAGATCAAGCGCGCGAAATCTTAAACAAACTGACAGATGAATGTCGTTTAACAGGCGAAGGCTGCCGACTGTCCAGCCCAAAATGGCAGAGTGAGTGAAAGAGAAAGAGCTATCTGCAGTTGCAAATAGCTCTTTCTCTTTCTCGTTCCGAAACTCCGGGCTGCGCAGCGTTCAGCTCGGCGCTGTAACACTTTACAGCCAGTACAGCAACATTTTAATTCATCTGTCACCATACAAGTTAGTGGGGTCATCAAAACGGTCAACATTACTTACAATATCACCCTTTTGGATATGGGTGATATTGTAAGTAATATTTACTCTGTCGAAGGCCCCAATAGTTAAGTCCATCCAACTAATAAAAAAAATATCATTAATAAATAAAATATTAAATGTATTATTAAATATATATCTTAGAATTTTATAGGAGGGGCTGCAGCCCAGCAGCCCATTAGGACGAGCCGCCACTGGTATATAATATATGTATATAGTCTATATATGTACATATATCTGTCGAGTTCTGTTGGACAGGTTTTAAATAGGCATAAATTAGAAAATAAATAGGCATACATTGAAACAGTGTAATTGACTGATAATTGTTAAAATCATATATAATGCATTTACGGAGACTTTCGAGGGGAGAAAATAAACCCTTTTTACAAGATTTGTAATACTAATGCGAAGCGTGCCATAAAATATGGAGTCATGAGCTGAAACTACTGTACTTTTGTAAATTAAAATAAAAGGAGCCAATGTACATAGATTGACTAATTATTATTCTCTATTAGAAGAATACTTCGATTACGTAAAGATTTGCGTATAGTATTGTATACGCATGCTTTTTAACATAAGTTATACATGATCCACTCACATGTTTTAGAGTAACGGCGAAATCAAACAGAGAAGAACGGCACGTCGTGTGCTTGGCTCCCTGCTGTTGGGGTTCTCCTACATTTCTTCAAATTTGGGATACACTGTTATCGATCTTTGTCAAGCAAGGATAAATACAAGAATGAAATTTTACCGAAAGCACTCCAGGGGATGATTTTGGGATGGTGTGTGCTGGGCATGCCACATTTTTTTCGCATATTTAAAACTTAAAAGTATCTAAAAAAAAACCACGTGCCGCGTTCCTTCCTGTGTGATTTCGCCCTAAGTGAGCCATTAGTAGTGGATCATATGATTAAGACAAGTAATTAGCACATGTATGTATGTACATATCAGTGGTCGGCCTTAAGATTTTAAAGCTGAATTTTGTGCAATAAATAATTCTCAGAACAATAACAACAAATGTATTATATTTATTTTTTTACTGGATCATATTTACATATATTTGACACAAATAAAAAAAAATAAATTAAAAAAAATCATTCAATGAAACAATGGCAGCGATAACACTAGAGGTATCCACCACGGTATTTGATGGAGCTAGCAAATACAGCGTGTTCCAATCTTTGGCAATTCCCGCAGTACCCATCGGATTGCCTTGGGAGGATGTCGTCGATATTTCAGAGAACGTGTCGCGAACATATTTACGACATTTTCTCGGCTTATTACTTTATTAAATTATCTTTCTATTTATTACTTAATAGTGTTTTTACCCAGCTTCGCTCGGTATTTGTAATATAAACTGCTTAAACATGGCCAATATAATAGTAAACATTTTATTAAATGTATTTGAATAGTTTTATTTTGTTTAAATTTATTTGTATATTAATTTGTTCGCTGACGTCGTGGATTTACGAACCAACAAAACAAAGTCTGTGTCTAAATTATATATTAGATTTAAATGCTTATTGAGTTATAAAATATGAAAAAAATAAGCTTATTTTTGAAAAACTAATCATAAAAATTAATTATGTAAAAAATGAAAAAAGCGAAAATTTTTTTCCAAAAATCGACCATCAAACTGAGTCACTAAAAAACTATCAATTAACTTAATTTCTACTGACTGTCTTTTCACTTTATCTATGTACATATATATGTACGTGATAACAACAGATAAAGTTTTGTGATCATGCGAAAATTCGAACTCAGAATCGATCACTGATCACGTTTACATAATATAGAAAAATGTGTGTGACTCTGTGTGTCTGAGTGTGTGTAAAATTTCGTGAACACCCGCTAACCGAAAGTGACAGTTTACTCCTGTTGGCAGTTTACCAGATTTTTCTTCCACTATTTTAATCGACCCTTTAAATATGTCTGCTCTTCACGATTTTATGTATAATTTCTTGTATCAATGTAGTTTTGGTCAGAAAGCAATTTTATTAAATAACTAAAACTTTTTTTGGACCGAATTCGTTTCACATGAAGTTTAAATCCATCTCATTCGTTGTTTTGTGAGAGAATGGACGTCTGCAATCAAATAAAAATACGAGAAATAAAACCATTTGTGGTTGAACCGATTCAGTAAAATATTAATTTAAAACTTTTCTTGAAAACAAAAAATATAACTATGTATATATAAAAAAAATATATAAAACATTTGTTTTTGAGACAAAATAAAGTAAAGGGGACCTTTCCCCCTAACCCCCCTATACCCTTCCCCCCAAATTACGTCCCTGAAAAAAATGCATAATATTTTCAATTAATGTTACTCGAAAATCGGGATTTTGGGGAGGGGGCCCCTATCCTATGTTTCTATTTACATGGATGTGTTGAGATTAGGAATAGATTTTATATTCGGAAACTGTTTAAAATTGTGTATTTAAATCTTACTATATCGTCGAAGTATAATCAAATGTTATTTTGAAAGTATGAAGTAAATTTAAATCGCTGGTTGATGATGAATCGTCCTATCAAAATTGTTTTAAGCAATTCAGTTTATATTATTCACGGAAATTTGTTTATTACCATTTTTATTTCAGTAGGTAGTTGTCACATAGGTATTGGTATATACATAATATTGACGTTGACACCTTTCACCCGTCCTATAACTGGTGACCACCGACTACTAAATTGGTGATCACTTTAGTCCCTCCCTTGAGAGGATCTGGGCCTCTCAAGGGGGGAAACGCTGCAGTAGGGAACAACTGTAGTATTTCTTTCGATTGTGTCACTGGAAAATTTCGAATTATGAAAAAATAGATCAATGAAAAATTAGAATTGTGCGCACTCATGAGTTGGTAGACGCGCGTGTCGTTCGCCTTCGTTGCGTTGGCAACTCGTGCGGTCGACACTTGTCGAGATTAAAGAGCGATCGCCTTCGAAATGTTGTCCCGCGCCGCAGCACGTGCCGGTAAGCCTACGCCCTCCTCTGCGCCCCCTTTTCCCGCGCCCCCGTCCACCCCAGCTTCACTCCACCCGCCCCGCTCCACTCGCCCCCCCCCCCCGCGTCCCCCACCCCTCCGCCCAGCACCCGTTTATGTAATCAGTCATGAGACCGCACGCGCTCACTCCTCACGTTCACGCTCTCACAATGTACTATCATCTGAAAAATGTGTGCGAAAAATACATATATAGATATATATTACATTGCGTTTTACATAACGTCCTTAACGGCAGATTATGGCATTACTTGATGTGTGACATAAGTGTCAAATTCTGCTGAAATTCATCGTATATGTATATTTAGAATGGATCATATGTCAAAGTCCCCAGCGCCATACATATAAACGTCAGACTTATATAAAATTTTGATAGTCATAATATAATAATCATAGCATGAAAATTTTCATACATTTTGGGAAGCCGAACTGTATTCTTTTGTTACTTTTTTTTCGGAAAATTTGCCCAATTTAATATTATTAAAACATACATTTAATTGAACTGTTCTTATATCCTGTTTGCTCAATGCTGAACGTCATTTCTATCATCTAGAGCAGTGGTTCTCAGGCGAAATACTACCGTGGCCGCACAGGTGATAATAGTAATCCCATGGAAATGTCTAGTGGCCGCACCAAATTTAATCAAATAAATTAAAGTTACAAAAAAATGGATCAATTTATTCATAAAATAAAAGAAATTTTCACATTTTGGTATCTATTTATTTAATAATAATGCAATGGAAATTGCTCAATACTCCTTTCTTCCAGTGCAAGCCGCATTGCTGCTTCTAAGTTTGCGTCTGTCAGCTGGTTTCTAAATTTATTTTTAATAAAGTGTATTACACTGAATGATCTTTCGCACTATATACGGTAGTGGAAAAATAGACAATATTAATTAAACAATTGTTGCCAAAGTCGCTGGTGGCCGCAGTAAAATCCTGTAGTGGCCGCACTTGAGAACCACTGATCTAAAGCAGTGCTTCCCAATTACTGTCATGTCACGGCCCCCTAAATCTGAAAGAATTAATTCCCGGCCGCTAAAAAAAAATTTTTTCTAGTTAAAAGGTTTATTTGGCAGTAATTATTACAATTATAATACACATACTTATATTCAGCACAAAATTATAAGAACTTGCTTAAAAACATATTTTTTTTAAATAAAAACTATACACACATGAAACAATTTAATGCGATAGATGAGGTCGCATGTTTTTACATAACAAATCGATATCGGGTTCAATGTCAGAAATGCTAACTCGCAAATCATCTTTCAAAGTCTCCGTGGAATGGCATGACCTTTGCTTATTTTTTAAAATAAGTAATGACGAAAATGCTGTTTCACATGGGTACGTAGTCGCGAAAGGAATAAAAGTTACCATGGCTTCTTTTCCAATAGCAGGATATTCTTGCTGTCACCTTAACCAAAATTCTGAAATACTTTTTTCGTTAAATTCCACTTCAAGCAAATTATCTGATCTGATATCGATCAACTCTTCGTGGGCTGTCCACGTAATATGATCATATTTTAAGGACTTGGCAAATGGTGTTCTTATCCAATTGTTCCTTTCATCCTCATTCAAGTTTGGGAAATATTTCCTTAAATATATATGTATGTACATTCCCTAAATATGTAATGTGGAAAAATATTCATAAATTAATATTTGTACTCTATTGAATATTTTCGCGGCCCCCACGAGAAATCCTACAGCCCCCCAGGGGGTCGTGACCCCCAATTTGGGAAGCACTGATCTACAGTCCGGTGGATGATCTGCCTCCATTCCTGTACCGAGTTGAAAGCAGCATTTATGGATCATCCAATCGGTTCTTTAATTTGGTCTGACCATCTTATGAGAGGCTGTCCCTCTATTGTTCCGGTGATTACCTCAATGAAAATATGGCCAAAGTCAGAAAGAATCCTTTTACTACACACAGTGGAGTCCTAAAGCTATCAGCTTTTTGAAGATGGAGATGTTCGTGCGTCTTGCAGTCCATGCAATCAGTCTCGAAAGGCATCTAACATGTTCTTTTCTCTCTTTTTAAGCGTCCAAGATGTCGACTCCATACAATATAATGAGGATCGCCAGAAAATTACATATTTATTTGCACCTACTAAATAATTCATTGCACATTTTGAATGTAACTGTTGCATACGTATAAAATTAAAATTGATTTTTTTAATCTTATCTTGTATGTACTATTAATGTAACATATAATACGTAATGTCTGCTGTGATAAAGATTTAGCTAGATATGAAAAAATCATTTAGGAAGTAAAACTACTAATAACACAAAGCAACCGAAAATCATGTTTTTTTCTTACCGGAGCGAAGATTAATCAATATTTACTAAGTTTAATCCACTAAATTCGAATATGACAATACTTTTTGTTGGCTTCTTTCTTCTCGTTTATGAAATACTAGTGATGAAATATCATCGCATGGGTTAGTTGTTCAATAAAAAAGAATTAAAAGTAACGAAAATAATTATTTTATAGACAAAATCATATATAGGGGAATTCGTTTATTTTATCGAGGTAAGCCAGTTATCAATAGAATTTTTGTTATTAATCCACAAGAATAGTCGAAATATCATTTTTCTAAGTGGAATTTTATATAACTCTCATATAAAGACAATTTAATATATTATCCCTATTAATTCAATTCAGATTCGTGTAAATACTAATACTAGCTTTTAGCTCGCAATGTTACCGATTTCAAATTCAGCACACTTCTAATTAACCCTTTTAAACGAAAACAAAAAATTGTGTGGCAAGAAAACTATCCCAATAAACATGTTTCAATAGAAAATACTCGATATTAAATAGTATTAACAGTGGGAAAAAATCCCAAGTGAAAATAAGTACTTTTGACTTTTGATTTGAACTGGACGACTACTTACGAGAGATTTGAAAGCTGAAAGTACTACAAATGAAAGATAAAATACCCAACTATAGATTCCAAAATTCATTTTGAACAGGAAATTGACAGATTTTGAGACATCGACCGAACAACGCTAAGATATAGAAAAATCGCGCGATTGAAAAAACACATATATGTCCAAATCTCGAGCCAATAAACATTTTTTATTACCAGATTCTTGTTCACTGGGCATAGATCTATAAGAAAAGTCATATCTCGTCTCTGAACCAAAAAAAAAAGTCGTCATTTGTCAAACGGTGTTATCTAACGAATTTTAAACTAAAGTGGGGCTTTTTCTGTAATTCGAAATAAAATTTTTATCTACCAAATGAGCAATATGAGAAAAGTAAGTAAAGCGATGAGGCAATTGAAATAAAAATATGAATAAACTTTTCGGCACTTTGACAAATCTCGTTCTAAAGCTATGCTTAATAATATACTGATCTTGTGATTATTATTTCAGTTCAAACCTACCGACCACTGGCGATCGTCGCCCGTGGGTCAGCTGATGCCGCTCCATCAGGCGGCATCCGTGATGAGGTGAACTTCCCGCGACCGGTTCGCATGGAGCCAGGAAAGACGCGCATGGGATTCATCCCCGATGAATGGTGCGCAAGTTTTCTTTTCGCCATATTCCAATACCACAAACTGTTGGAATATATTAAAAACATCAAAACAAATTACAGGTTCACGTTTTTCCATAAGAAGACCGGTGTGACGGGTCCATATACGTTCGGCGCCGGACTCATCACTTACTTAGTAAGCAAGGAGATCTACGTCATTGAGCACGAATTCCACACTGGCGTTGCAATCCTCATAATGATCATGTACGCTTCTAAGAAGTTCGGTAAACCCATAGCTGCCTATCTTGACAAAGAAGTCGATGTGAGTCATGTGTTCCGAAGCTGATAACTCGTTGAGACAGTGTTCGGTGTGTAATTAATCGATTTCTTTTTTTTTTAAAAACTCCAGGCATATGAAAACTCATTCAACCAATCACGCATCGACTCAAAGAACGCTCTGTTGGAGTCTATCAAAGAGGAAAAAACCGAACAGTGGCGCGCCGAAGGACAAAATTTACTGATCGAAGCTAAGAAAGAAAATGTACTTCTCCAGCTCGAAGCCGCGTACAGGGAACGTCTCGCCGTAGCTTACACGGAGGTAATTTTAATACTTGGTCGCATATATGTTCGATGTTTATCGACGCTTCTTCAATGTGTTGTTTTGGTTTTAGGTGAAGCGACGTCTCGATTACCAAGTCGAGAAGCAGAACATCGACCGTCGCATCTCGCAGAAGCACATGGTGGATTGGATCGTGAACAACGTGCTCAAGTCCATCACTCCCGATCAGGAGAAAGAGACGCTGAACAAGTGCATCGCCGATCTTGGCTTGTTAGCAGCTAAACATTAAGGAGTTCGTTTTAGTAGATTAACTGGGAACTGTTCGAAAAACATTCTCGATGAATCGAAAATGTATATATATATATTATTTAAAAAAAAATTCCATCTATAAGTGTTAGAGCAATTCATTGAATAAAACTTCAAATGCATGACAGTTGGTTTTATTTTTTATATAATACTACATAATTGGTGGTGCCACTTGACTTCGCTTAGTATTTGTAATATGTATGTATTGCTATGTATGGACAGTGTTTCTGTACGGATGTTGTTATATTCGAACCGATCTAGCATGAAACTTCCCCACTCGACCCGCAATGGCCAATTACATTTCGTTTCAGTTTCGCATCGCATTTTGGTCAAGAAATACATACAACATCGTTCGTGCGTATTATTTTTTGTTAGTTTTGAGTTACATTAATAACATTTTAATATATAATAGTAAGTTGTTGATATTATTAATTTATGTATGGAATACGTATATATTTTATATTCATAGTAATTGATATTTTTTAGACGATTGAAGTAATTGTCAACATCGTGTTATGTACAGCAAAACTTACAGTAATATTATCAAAGACCTTGAATTGAATTATATTGTAATAATATTACATAGTGAAATAAGAAATCATTAAAAATAAATTATTTTACGCCCTTATAATGTTACAACACATTGTACGAATGCGACAGCATGCTCATCGACTATAGTGTAGGTCTCGAGTTACTGACCGGGACGTTTGAAAATTAAATGATAGAAGGTAGAATTGAAAATTTCTGAATTTTCATTTTGGTATCGTGGGGAAAGGAGTGCTGGAATGTAAAAGGGTGGACAAAATTATAAAAATGTATGAGATTAGATGGATGAATGTGACAATTTTGAAGCCCGGGGCCATCGCTCCCTTCGCACGGCTCTGTGTATACAATTAAGTAATTGCAGGTCACCCGAGTGTTAACGAGTGCAGGGACGAGGATATGATTAGTTTAGACTCTTTAGATATAAGACTCGCATTCGCACTTGTCCTTCTTGTCGCCTTTACACCTTTCATTCTCACATTTACCTGTTTTTCTTCAGTTATTTCAGTCTGACTGACTGTTAGATAGAAAATCAGGACAACTGACTCATGGACTGGGACATGGGGACAGATCTATAAGCCCGGACATTATCCGGTCTACTGGGACGTAAGGCAGCCCAATGTTAGTGGAAAGCTTGAACAAGATAAGAGTCTATGGGCCGGGCCGCACCGCTCAACTCGCGAACAACTTTGTTGACGAGTTTTGTTGCTGGAAAGTCTGCGAGTGCGGCCTTCCTTTCAACTCGGGGACGACCTGAGACGGCCGCACGTGCTACTAGTTTTTTCACTATAGAGACTAAAATACAATACAGACGTACAATACGCATTTAACGCATCTATTGTAATTAATTAGGATTTTCAACATCTCTATTATTTCAATTCTTAATTTTACACGACACAGCCACACACCCTGTCCATTTAAAATAATATACAACATATATGTATTAGAGCTATTGTCTATTATTAAATACACAAGGATACTATTATTTATAGTATACACACTATAGAGAGCAAAATTTGTATTGTAATTTATTAGGGTGTTTAATATCTCTATTATTTCAAATATTAATTTTACACGACACAGGCACATCCTGTCCATTTAAAATAATATATATTAGAGATTTCAATATGATACAATGAGTAAAGACGATACAGTACAGGACCTGTTTAGAAATCATTGTTCAGAAGATTTATTGCAGCAGCTCTATGCAAGTGATGCACGTATCGAAAGTCCTTCAAAACCGCTGTCTATTGTTAAATACACAAGGACACTGTTATTTACATTATCCACATACATAATTTGTAGACAACATTTTTTTTTAATTTTCTCTAACTAATTGTATTTCGTCTCTTCTTCCTCGATCTCCGGCAAATTCCATTGTTATGTTGTTATTTCAAATTAATGTTTATTGTACTCGATAGACTTAACAAACTTATTACGTGCAATAAATGATATCTGAATCAAATTTTAGTTCAATTACCTCATATATTGAGCAATTAATTGAGAAATTATCTCATAGATTGATCATTCATACAATGTCAAAGAGGCATGTCGTAGATTGCTCGTGCGGTTGTTGACGTGTTTTTTTTTGTATGGAGTTTTGTTGATGGGTTCGGCATGCCGGTCGTTCAGGTCATAAAATCCATGCGACCAGACCCAACGGCTTCAACTGATATCAACCGTCGTCGGACTTTATTACCCGAGAGACCGACATGTTGCAGGGTGCGGCCCGATGAAATGTGACCCCATACAATGTGTATGGGATCGGTCATTTTGCAACTTCAGAATGACACGTCGCATCAACCAAGTTGTTCGCGAGTTGAGCAGTGCGGCCCGGCCCTATGAGATGGCTTTTTTCACAATAGTAGAGCGAATGAGACGACTGTGTTTTAATGCACATGCATTCAATTTAGCAGCCGGGGACGAAGTGGCGTAGCAACAAACCAATACGGCCGAGTTGGTCCCAACTCGCAGAATGGTGAAAAGTCCTTTGAAATGTGGTGTTATCGGAAGATGTTAAAGATCTCCTGGAAGGAACATGTGAAGAATAAAACTGCCTTCCAGCTGCTTCACAAAAAGAAAGCTTCTTGATACGGTAAAGCCCCGAAAAATGGAATATTTTTGGCCACGTAATTCGTGGCCCCAAGTATCGCCTTCTACAGATAATAATGGAGGGGAAAGTAGAGGGCAAACAGTGGGTTCGGAGAAATAAGCTCTCTTGCCTCCGGAACATCAGATCATGGGTGAGACTTGGGCTCGAAAAATTGTTTCGGCTTGCCCAAGAGGGCAGAATATGCAAGGGTTATAAATAATGTCTGCCCATGGTAGTCTTGTACGTTCTAATACAGATTTGACACCAAGATAGGGAATTAAACATGGCTAATCTATGTAATCGAGCGAAGATATCAAGCGAAGCTGTCCTCGGCATGATGGGGAGAGGCAAGGAACTTGTTTCTGTCATCAAGCGGAGAAAGTACCTCGGACACATGATACGTGGTCCAAAATACGAATTTCTCCGTTTGATAACCATGGGGGAAAATAGAAGGAAAAAAATGGATTGGCAGGTAAAAGTTATCTTGGCTTCGAAACATGCGCGTGTGGACCGATATGAGCGCCGAAGAGCTATTCCGAGCCGGTGAAGACCGATGCGGATATCTTCAAATAATCGACGAGGTGGTTGCCAACGTCCGGATGCGGACAAGGCATTAACAAGAAGAAGAATCTATGTAATAGTAAACATTCATTTAGTTTTTTATTGAATTTATTTTAAAAACTGAATATTTAACGACAGCCAATCAGAAACGAATTACACACAAGGTTTTTATTTTATATATAAGATTGATAATCTTCACATTATTACCACTTAAAAGTATGAATTGACCTTCATGTTCAGGGATCATAGGGTTCTGCTAATCATAGACAGACTTTCAAAGTGTCTTGGCAATTACAGGCTTAACACTATGTTGGCCGCTGACATATTTGTATCATTTGTATCATGGCCGCTGATACATATATGATTCACAACTGCGCGAATATATTTTTCAGTCCGCTGATATATTTTTGTATCACGTTTTCGTCAAAATTGTATACAAAATACAAAATTGTATCATCGGCTACAAACGATTGACGAAAACGTGATACAAAACTTTATCAGCGGACTGAAACAGTTCACGCAGTCGTGAATCATATATGTATCAGCGGCCAGTAAGCGTTGTGCACCCAACATGATACAAATATGAGTCAGCGCCCACCATAGTGTTAATATGACCCAAACGTTATTTTTAAAAATTTAGCCTGATTAAAATCTTTTACACTGTTATTACATTTTTTTTGTAATGCACATATCAATGAACCCTAACCTAACCACTTCAATTAAATGCCGACAAAGAGACAGCTAGCCGCTTAACTCATACGGGTCCTGACTATTCACTACATTCTTATGAAAAATACCTATCGCTGCTGGAAAAATTATAATTAAAATACTGCATACTTGAACTGGAGCAGGTATATATTAGGTAATCCGGAAGTAGTGTATTTATGATGTTCGTTTTCAACCTTGTTGTGTCCGTCAACTACTCATCACGAGTTTTGTGTTATATCGGCTATAAAAGATGTCAAAAATGTATTTTAAAATTTGAAATCCCCTTTCATACCCATTTACAAATGAAAGTATTTAATCCAAATGAGGAATTTATTCGTAATTGTATGCTGAAATTTTGCAACTTCATACTTACCTTGAAAAATATAATAATTGGCTTTTCCAGTGCATAATTAACCCTTTGCCTGCGGCAATAAATATAGCGAACAAGCCCCATACGCGGCACCTTTTTCGCGAATTTGGCAATCGAGTTTTCGACCTTAAATACAGATTTTAATATTTACTTAAGTAATCAGATATGTTAATTAACACATAAAGTATTATTTTAAACAATAAAATACATAATATATCTCGTAGTTTTGGCTTAATTGTCAAATAATCATTCTTCATACAATTGATCATAGAAGTATCGTCGCCATTGTTCAACAGACGTGACGTCACATAAACGAGGTTTCAGTATGGTTCCACAAAAAACTAAGTTTGACTGGTATATATTCATTTTAGGCAAATTGAATAGATGGCATTCAACTCTCAGTAATATATTCAACCAATTTTGAACCTTAAAACAGTTGAAATAGGCGCATATAAGGGTCAAAATCCCGTGCAAAGTTCAGAAATTCTATAAAAGACAGCCGCGCTACAGACTTGTCGCGCAAAGCTTCCATAGAAGACGGCCGCGGGCAGACGGTTAAATCAGCTTTGACAAACATTGAAATATCTCTCGATTCAGTGTAAAATTTGAAAACAATATGATTTGTTAATAAATTTATTATGTGTACATAACTTAACATTAATTCCATTAAAGACATATTTATGATACAATCATCATAAAATAAAAATGAAATATTCCATTTATACAAATGGTCTCTCAACACTCGTTAAGGCCACCTTTGAAGAGAAGAAAAAAACAATTTATACAAAAAACATGAATAAACTCGATTTTATTTTTGGTTAATATTTAAATATAAATATACTAATATAGATTATACATAGATAAAACGCTCAAAAAAAGCAATCGACTGAACAAAATACAGTTCGAATATACAAATATATACTCTGATCGACGATCGGAAAAACTTCAGTGGTCCTTTAAATAGTAACGAAAAATAAATACATACATAAATATAGTATATATTGAAATGTTCACTTACATATTATTACATATACTGTTTTCAATGTTAACCTTTCAGTCGTACATTTAAAATCTAACACATTTACTGTATGATACATTATTTATTATACGTATGATACGACAACGGCAACATTTAACATCCAAGAATTACATAACATTATATGTATTGGGAATATGACGTACGATACAATTCGTGCGCGTAAAATAAATCCATTTTGGCACCGATGCTTTTAAATCTAACCACAATTAAAGCTGTTACGTTAGCAATAATATTAACTATAGCACCTCTCAATAAACCAACACGTTAGGGACGGGATGATAATATACATCACAAAAAAACATTAAACAAACTACATTTCCAAAAGTTGAGCTTTCCCTTCCTTTCCGGACAATGCAAACATTGATTTTAAGTTTTTTAGATGTCATATAACTGCCCATGCCACTGAGTGGGAACGTTTCAATTGCCTCCACATCCCAATAGTGAGCGAAAAGGGAATGTGAAGTCGAACGATCGTCAATCAAACAAGCCTTTGGCATATCTTCATGACGGCTTCAATCAACGGCAATTAAGTGACAGATGAGTCAAACTTATTTGTATATGTTACAGTCCAAGTGTTCATTTCGTTCGTTCATTAACATGCTAGTTTGTTCATACACGAAAGCTTGATGACATGCAAGTCATCGTAAGACAGCCTTACATAATCCATAATAATGGATATGTGTATTTTTTAATACATTATGTTTCCCCCCGTCCCTGTTTTTTACATATACATATATAAAATGTTATACAATTGGTGTTAATACTTTTTATCGTTGTATAAAACATGTATACATGAATACTGTTAGTATTCGTATGAAACAAAACTAATCAAAATATTATTAAATTTAACGAAGATTAAAGCGTTATTTTTTATGATGCATATAAGCGATTATTAGAAAAATATTATTTTACGTAATCTTAACGAAAGCAAAACAACCATTTATTAATAATTTTAATAAAAAAAATAGTCTTACGCGTCGACAAGTCTTTTTTTTCAATTCGGATTACAACAATTGGATACTCGATATATATATATATATATATATATATATATATATATATATATATATATATATATATATATATATATATATAAGTAGGAATTAATATAAATGATTGTACTTGATTATAATTGATGTATAATGAATGAGAGTAATGCCGAACAGTTGGTACACATGTGTGTTAGTGTTAAGAGTTGGTACCCCAGTCACCGGGCCAATGCGGCTGAACGGTGATTGGTCGGCAGAATTAGCGTGCCGGCAGTCAATAAAAGACGTGCTACAAAGTCGTCTATCATTTCTCCCTCTTCACGATCTTCCCTTACATGAATTCCCACATATATATATATATATATATATATATATATATATATATATATATATATATATATATATATATATAACTGTTAGATGTAACAGTAAGACTGTGCGCTCATAGGCAATAATTGTTAACATTACAAATCCACATCAACAGTCACAATGTACATGTATAAAGCTAATAAAAAGTTCATTTTACCATTGTAAAACTATAATATTGTAAAAAAATATACACATCTTAAACATTTCACAAGCGGACAACTGTCATCGCACAATTGTGTAAAAAACATAGTAATTAAACATGTATACGGTTTATATTTTATTATAATATAAGCGATATGTGAATCGGCGATATATGTTTGTATAAACATACGTAAGCTTATGTATGGTGTGCGTGTGTTCCCGGTGAAAACCTCAACATGTACGATAAGCGTGAAAAATGTACGCAATTGCAAAGTTCAACGATTGATTTATTAATATTTTACATATTATCAATTAAATGATCCAAATAGGATTTACAATGGCATATTTGACCCATTTACTTTCGAAAGCTCCAATATACATATAATAATACAACATTTCAATCCATTTTCTCTACTAGATATATAATATAAGGATAAATCAATAAGCGGAGAAAATTCATCTATGTATACATATGTACATCCTCTTTTCGTGAATTTTCTATTTGGACAGGTTTTAACACAATGGAAACATGTTTTAAAATTTCAAGCCCTTTTTAATTTAGATTTTGCTTCATAAAACCTTTTTATGTTGGTAATAAGCTGAGATTTTGGCCAAAAAATATTCACAAACAAAACTTTTGTTTAAAACTAGTTATGGATACAATATAGACATTCTGTAAATAATTTATGAAAACGTACAGTACCCTGATTCGTCGTTCTAATGCACTTTTCAAAGTCAATACGAGGAAAAGTACATATATAGGCTTGTGAAAACTTATGCACATATATCAGAAGTGGCAAGGCAGGCTTTTTTTTGACTTAGTTAATTTTTCCAGTATTATTTGCATATATTACAGTTGACAGAGGTTTTCAATATAAAATATAATACTTTTTTAAATTAAATAAATAGCAATTAAATAAATAAACATGCACTATGTATTGTAATACAATAAATCAATAACAATGTAAAGATTTTCTTGTTAAATATTTTAGATAAGATCCGTCGTTTCATTTTTTCTCTTTGTCGGAGAGGTTTACACCTACTTTTGCATTTAGGCTTGCACTTATATATGTATAACGGTATCAGTCGGTCCATCCATAGTATTAAACATTATTTCCAGTTTTTAACTATTCGGCTCCTTTGAGAGTATTATTTTTAAATAAAATGACCATCACTGTTGGCAGCTGAATAATGTCTTACTTAGAGAAATAATTATTTAGTTAACAGTAATTTCAAGCAAAAATAGTCTCAATGAACGGGCTATTGATATATGTACTAATAAGTATTCATTATTTCCTTTCAAAAGATGCGAGAACAATATCAATTTCTTGACTGGTATTCGTCCTTTATTAGTCGAAAAAAAGGTCGACGCCCAAAAAAGCCCTCATGGTCACCACTGGTATATATGAATAGCTGTGAGTGTTTGATTTTACATACAAGTTAGCTTTACATATTGATTTATCCTCATAATTTCACTTCCATTCGCTATTCATCATGAATGTTTGATATGAAATAGAAACGTAGACATTTAAAGGAAATTCTTGGAATTTCTTTAATATCGGCTACAGCAAAAAGCTCTTTGATACAAAAAATAGGATGTAAAATCCATTTATTATTTATATACTATAGTAAAGACTAAAATCGTTGAACTTTGTAATGCACATTGTATAAAAAAAAAAAAACAATACAAAATGTACTTTGGGTCTCTTCGGATATATATAATATTATACGATAGATCTCAAATAATCAAGTTAATAAATTAACAAAATAAATCTATATTATAAGCTCAATATGAGTTCAATATAATACACATATATATGGATATAAAAATATAATTATTTTTACGTTTTCTTTTTTTTTTGTTTCAAAAATCACACAAAATGGATCAGTCAAAAGACCATAATTACACACCTGAACGACAGAATTATTAATAAATTACTTCATGGTAAAATATATAAACGTGTATATGTATATAATACAGCAGAATATTAGTCGACGGTTGTTACAACACGCAACATTTACTCTTTGATTTCTGCTTGTGGTTCGGCTTGAGCAACGGTCTCTCCGACAGCTGAAACCTCCTGACCACTCGGACGAGCTCGTGGAACGACTGGTCGACGTTCACTTTCATCTTGGCGCTGCACTCGATGTACGGAATCTTCAACTGCCGCGACAGATGCTGCGCTTCTTCCAGACCGACCTGAAGCACAAAGCGATGCAAACGTACAGATAATGCAAGATTCGAATACAATTCCGCGATTTAATCTCATTACTATTACCACACGGTCGTTCAGATCGGCTTTGTTGCCAACCATCAGCATTGGGAATTCGTCTCGGTCTTTGACGCGTAAGATTTGCTTGTGGAATTTGTATATCTCGTCGAAGCTAGAGTGATCGGCAACTGAAAACACTAAGAGGAAACCTTCGCCCGATCTCATGTATTGTTCTCGCATTGCGCTAAACTCTTCTTGACCCGCCGTATCCAAAACTGAAATGAAAAAAATTTACGACAATTAGTCATACATAAACTCGGAAATAGAAACTTTGTCACGAGATTAGCATTCATCCAATAATTCACTGAAAAAGGCTAGTATTTCTCAAAAAAACTTACTATTGACAAAATGTCAGAAGTGTAAACTGAGTTTAGGTGATTTTGTAAAATAAAGTTTGAAGTCTAAAGCAATAATTTGTATATAAAATTATTATTTTGAATAAAAATATCAATAATTTTATTTTACTACCGCCATCTATGTTTAAAACTAATAAACAAACGGTGGACAAACGTCAACGACTATCTCGCCGGGCAGATTTAAAACGCGTCTTATGGTGCGTAAGAACCAAACCAACGAACGGTCTCTGGGCCAACTTTTTAAACCAGTAGCGTACAAAATATCGAAATAAAAATTAAATTTAAAAATTGAAATTAAATATCAAAATTAAAACTATTATTATTATATTAAAATTAAATTCAAATATCAAAATAAAATTATAATCATTATATTAAAATTAAAATTAAATATTGAAAGTTAAAACAGAACATGCACAATTTAAATAAATTTTCGAGATTGACCTAAAATTAGATCATCAACAATCACATACAGGTAATCCTCGACTTAAAATGTTTTGACTTACGAAGATACGCACTAAGATCGAAAAAAAATCAAAGAATTATTATTTTTACTTCCCCGTAAAGCAGTTACTGAGAATATATCATGTATTAGTATGGGTGATCCAACGATTTTTGCTAACCCGGGTGTTGTCGGTTACATCAAACGGATTTTTTTATTCTTCAATTGTTTCTCTCGTCGAAATAAATCAAGTAATTAAATCATTTCAGAGGTAAAATTTATCGGATAATGTGTGATTATTAATTTTATTTCGACGAAAGAAAAAAAAACCCTTTGACAAATCACCGACAACCGACACCGCGGTTTTTTGTGAATTGTTTTTTTTATCGATCATCGACTGTCAAAATACAGTAACATATCGTGACGACTTTTAAGAAATAATAACAAGATTTTTTTTCGCTCGTAAGCAGAGAAATTATTATTATTATTATTTTTTTTTTATTATTTTTTTATTTTATTTCATACCAGGAAGGCATTACAGGTAAACCCCAATGCGCCTTCCTGGCCAAATTACAAACAATACAGCATTTTTTATTATATACATAAGTCGCTAAATTACGAGACACTGACAAACTCGACAATTAACGAGACATCTATGAATTGTACATACATTTTTATTGTAATATTTACATTAATCATACTCAAATAGTGGTGACATAGTGGGTAGGAAGGATTTTTTTTAGCCAATTTTTAATCGGGAATCGTTTCAACAATGAAATCAGAGAAAATTGGCAAACTCTGATAGGAAACGATCAACCAGGAGTCACAAATCCTGGTCTGACCAGCAGCATTACAGATATACTCAGAAAAATTCTTTTTCAATCGAGGTCAGCTCAAGGGATCGAACTCGGAGCCTCTCAGTGTTAAGCAGAAGCTTAACGACCGAGCCACGCTGCTGGCTCTGTCGTTAATATTTCTCTGGTTTTAAATGCGTATCGTCGTAATTCAAAACATCAACGATGATCTAATTTTAGCTCAATCTCGCTCTTTAGCTTAATTTTGATATTTAATTTCAATTTTTTAATTTAATTTTTATTTCAATATTTTGCACGCTACTGGTTTTATCCTGCTGGTTAAAAAAGTTGGCCCAAAATCATCGTTGGTTTAGTCCGTAGGCACCATTAGACGATATTTTGCACCATCGTAGTGGCGGAGGATCCATTTACATATATTGATGACCAAAATGAGCAATATGGCAAAGTATGAAAACGATCGGATAAAAGGCAAACTTTTTCCTGAATTGTAATCGTAAGTGAAACGTAAAGGAGGTATGTAATAATAATAAAAATAGGCAACTCGAAAGATACCAATTTTGATTATAAGATTAAAAATCGAACATATACATATCTTTCGTGGGTAGTGACAATAAAATATAATCGTAAACAGCATAAATTTTGATTTAACAAATATTTTTTACAACAACAATGCAGAAAATGGGCATATTTTTGCAATGGGGACGCGTTAGAACAGATCTAGGCAATGTGAGTCATTTCAGTTGGCCTGCAAGCTATTGATAAATCAAAAACAATAATATTTTGATACCTCACTACTGAGCAATATCAAAAATCCATGGAAAAAATTAAAACACGTATAAAATTTTACACAATATTATATAGTATTAAATACCTTTCAGAATCATATAGTGGTGAATATTTTTGGAGATTTGATTACATTAAAATAGCATTGAAAACATTCTTTCAATGATGCGTAGTACATTTTTCGGCGAAATCGATTCTAATTTTGATATACGGAAATTACGTCATTGAGAATTATTCTTTAGTACAATCTTATTCATTTCCATCAAGTTTAGTGTCCATTTAAGGACACAAACGTAGCAATCTCCCATGATAATGCGGTTTTCATTCATCACCATATATCCTTTATACCAAGCTCGTGTCAGATTGTCGGGTGGCAAGACTAGACCACAAACGTTATAATTTCATTCCAGATTATATTTTAAACTACATTTATATTTGCGAAGGAGATGAACTCGTATGTATTATATTTTGACGTAATTAAACCCAAAGAAAATTCACAAAACTTAATAACACCAAACTAGATATTATAACAAATGTAGTCTGAATATTCGTCACATACAGTAGAAGTGAAACGTCTCGACCTTGATTATCTATTCCTTCTTTCCTGGGTTCGATTTATCGGCTCCTGTTTTCGAACACATTTTGACATTTTGTTATCGGCTATATGTGTTAAATGTCTTTACTGCACATTGAACATCTCGAGATAACCAGATATTGGATGCCAAGTATTTTATTGCATGTCCGAATAAGAATTTTGCAGCAATTTGTTGCACTGCGCTACAAAGCAAGGGACTGTCATGCCAGCGGCTTGCAGGATAAACAAAGTTTATTTCTAGAATTTTTGACTTTCTTTGAACTTCATATTTACAAATAATATTCTGTGTTACCTTCAAAAGTGATTCAACATTCACATTCCAAAATTATAATTTTGATGACTAAATTCTTTTATTCATTCATTTTTATCTTCTTTTATTTGCTTTACAACCTATATATAAATATTACTTACTAGTGGTTTTACCCGGCTTCGCTCGGTATTTGTAATATAAACCCACTGACCATTAACCGCATTTATTTTCATACATTCAACAATCACATCATCAACGTCGCCGAAGAAGAATATTTGGTTTATTTTTCTAATGAACAACACGATCACATTTTGCTTGTTAAATCCAACGGCTCGTAGAGATACATAAAATTATCAAAACGTAGTCGAAAGAACCGTCTACATAGTACATGTATATAATAAAGCTGATGAGGTTTTGGATTTAAACATTCTTAATATGTTATACCAGTAGCTTTACCCGGCTTCGCTCGGTATTTGTAATATAAACCGCTTAAACATGACTAATCTAATAGTAAACATTTTATTTAATGTATTTGAATAGTTTTATTTTATATTAATTTATTTGAATTCTCATTTGTTTTTTTATTAAATTGACTGTCACGAACAAACAAACATATATATAATGTCTCTTTCGAAATTATATGTATACCAGAATCCGGCACATCAGCCATCGCATCAGTACAAAGAGGAAACAATCAAAATAAAAATTTACCCTTAAAGTTAAATCCTAACTAATAAATTGTGCAAAAATATATGCTGAATAACTATCTTTCAACTGAAACTTCTATTAGCTTTTATTTTCTATTAAGTGTTTTGCCCTTCTTTAAGGAGACGACATACATACATATATACAAATGTGTCCTTTTTTTCTTAAAAATAGACCAGACCAAAAAAATTTTCCTTTTTACTTAAAAATAGACCAGCATTTTTAATAGAATTAATAATCCTCATGTAATAAACTTGCGCTTTCCAACAATTCCACATGAATAAGTAATTAAATAGCATTTAACAAACACTATATAATTAAAAAAACAAAAATTAACTCGAAAAACTATGAATATTAAATATTTTCAATTTATATAAGGCCAATTCAGAAAGTTAAAAAAAGAAGCATTGAAAATATATGAAAAATTTCAAACTATATATGTATGTATGTAGTCTGTTTTTATTACATTTTTTATTTCAGCAGTCGTGTGCCTCATTCTTGAGGATTGTGATCACGGAGAAGTTTTTTGCCAGATCGGCTGTTTCCATTTATTTCTAGATTCGGCAACATGGAAGACTGTCACTATAGAAGAGCCTGTCACTGCTCGTATTTGGTCGCTCCAGCCTGTCGGGGAAATACCTCTTCCTCTTCTTCCATCCACACCACTGACCACAACCAGCTTTTCTTGCTATGTGATCGAACAACTGGAGAATGCGTCTCGGGCAGACATTTCTGATAAATTTGAATGATATCACTAAAGCCCGGACCCAGAGGGTGCCCGCGTATTGTTCAATTGTTGTGAATACATTGCTAAAGGTTCGCCGGACGTTTTTTTTTTTACATATTACATACCTTCTTTACGTTTCACTTACGATTACAATTCAGGAAAAAGTTTGCCTCTTATCCGATCGTTTTCATACTTTGCCATATTGCTCATTTTGGTCATCAATATAAGTAAATGCGGTCTCCCTCACGGGACCGGAGGCAAAGATCGAAAATCGAAAGATCTTAAGTCGAATGATCAAAAAAAAAGGGTGCATGGTAAACGGTACTATGTATATATAATATATATGAGTGGAATGCGGTGAAATTATCTCTCTTTTTGTCATACAGCCATGTTTAATGTGCGAGCGTAGAATACGGGAGGAAAAGCCTGTTCCTCTTGTTCCTGTTGTATCCTGCTCGCGCAAATTAAGTGAGTATGTACGACGGGGGGAGAGACCCTTTTTTTTATCTTTCGACTTAAGATCTTTCGATTTTCGATATTTGCCTTCCGATATTTGCGTTTTCGGGCGTTTCACTTTCGGTCCCGTGAGGTAGACCCATAAATAATACATAGATTATATATATATGTATATATATTATATTGAAAAATAATAATAATAAGAACAATCAATCAATTCATTGTCCATTTAAGGCGGTTGGTGGAGTAGCTCCATCCATCGAACATATAGTGAAGAATGCAATTGAGAAGATGCAGCAGCAAGAAGACAATTAGAAGATAAAAATATACGAAGACGTAGAGAGTATTGTGAACATAATTTATAAAATTATTAAAAAAGTAAATGGATCCTCCACCATTACGATAGAGAAATATTGTTTAAGAAGCTTTTCAAGTCCGAACATTTTTAATCTCGGCGACAGTTGGTAGTCATTAATTTTATACATAGATGGCGGTAGTAAAAAAAATTTTTGGTGTTTTTATTCAAAATAATAATCTATATATACAAATTATTTGGACTCTAGCTTTGTAAATAGAGCTGAACCGCCCCGATTCCTGGAAAAAGCACGGTGTCCATCCGCAGTCTAGTAATCACGACCGAGCTATCGACGTTGAACAACAAGAAAATTAGCACACTTTGCCGAACTTTGAGATACACCGACCGAGACATTCAACGGATAGGCCAAAGTTATTTTTGTAAAGACGCCAATTTTCGCCTCGAAAAATAAAAATAAAAGGATTTCGAACAGACCAAACGATCAAAGCTATTCCGAATTTACCCTGTGGTAACGACACCCGACAACATCATCATCACACCAGAAACATAACACACTCGAATATTACACACACATAAATAAAATAAAATTAAAAAAATGATACATACTGTCGAGTTTGGCAGGTATGTCGTCGATAACGCATTGCTTGGTGTAGGAGTCCTCGATGGTGGGGTCATAGTCGGTCACAAAGTAACTCTGAAATAGAACATTACATCAATTTCATAATGTATTCTTCAATGTTGTTGCGGAGAGCGAGGTGGGTGTGGGCGTGTGTGTGTGTGTCGGTGTAATTTTAGGCGATGGGGCCTTGAATACACAAACTGGACGCTATTTTAGGTATTCCGACGAAACGCGCATATTGATAAGGATGACCGTTTGGCGCGTCTCCAATCAATGGCCAATCAAAAGAAACGAAATTTTCGATCGGTCGCCAATTAAAATTCTCCGCCGTCCAGATACACTTCGACGAAATGGATCGACGGAAGCGGGACGGATTCGCAGATGTGCAACGTTTATTATTATAATAATGTATACTATCGCCTCGAGTGTGTGTATAATAATATAATGCTATAAAATATATATTTACGTTGCTTTCGAGCTTTATGGGAACCGCTGAAATTCATTACATATGTTACGGGGACGAGTGGGAGATGGTGTAAAAATATTATAGTCACAGATTTTATCAGATGGTTATATCATTTAAATAGCAGTAAGTATACACGAGATTAATGTACAAGTTTGTATTACTGGTTACTAGTCTCAAAGTGCTACCACAAGTTAGGCAGTTAAATCGCAAGTGATCTTCAATATGTTTAACATGAGCATACATTCAATAAGGGTAACAATTTCAACCAATCACAGTTTGGTAAAACAACTGGTGATGAACAGTGGCATTCATGCGTAAAATAGTTTTAGTATGTTCGCAAGTGATCTTCAATATGTTTAACATGAGCATACATTCAATAAGGGTAACAATTTCAACCAATCACAGTTTGGTAAAACAACTGGTGATGAACAGTGGCATTCATGCGTAAAATAGTTTTAGTATGTTCGCAAGTGATCTTCAATATGTTTAACATGAGCATACATTCAATAAGGGTAACAATTTCAACCAATCACAGTTTGGTAAAACAACTGGTGATGAACAGTGGCATTCATGCGTAAAATAGTTTTAGTATGTTCGCAAGTGATCTTCAATATGTTTAACATGAGCATACATTCAATAAGGGTAACAATTTCAACCAATCACAGTTTGGTAAAACAACTGGTGATGAACAGTGGCATTCATGCGTAAAATAGTTTTAGTATGTTCGCAAGTGATCTTCAATATGTTTAACATGAGCATACATTCAATAAGGGTAACAATTTCAACCAATCACAGTTTGGTAAAACAACTGGTGATGAACAGTGGCATTCATGCGTAAAATAGTTTTAGTATGTTCGCAAGTGATCTTCAATATGTTTAACATGAGCATACATTCAATAAGGGTAACAATTTCAACCAATCACAGTTTGGTAAAACAACTGGTGATGAACAGTGGCATTCATGCGTAAAATAGTTTTAGTATGTTCGCAAGTGATCTTCAATATGTTTAACATGAGCATACATTCAATAAGGGTAACAATTTCAACCAATCACAGTTTGGTAAAACAACTGGTGATGAACAGTGGCATTCATGCGTAAAATAGTTTTAGTATGTTCGCAAGTGATCTTCAATATGTTTAACATGAGCATACATTCAATAAGGGTAACAATTTCAACCAATCACAGTTTGGTAAAACAACTGGTGATGAACAGTGGCATTCATGCGTAAAATAGTTTTAGTATGTGATATATGTATCCCTTGTATGTATCGACAAATGGTTGGGTAGGATGAAGTGGGATAATAATATTTGAGGGTAGCACAATTCGTGAGAAAAATATAGCTAAGCAATAAAGTTAATTAAAAAGAATATTTTAAGATTTAGTGTTTGCACATGTATCCCTTGAGTGTATCGAGAAATGGTTTCGTAGTTACACAATTAGTCATGCAGATTTAGAGGGATAATAATATTAGAGGGAAACACAATTCGTGAGAAAAATGTAGCAAAGCAATTAAAAACAATTAAAAACAATAGTTTAAGATTCAGTGTTTGCATATGTATCCCTTGAGGGTAGATACACACAATTTGTTGGGCAGATTAAGAGGGATAATGATATTTGAGGGTAACACGAGTCGTGAGACAAAAATGCAGCTAAAACAATAATGATTTTGAAAGTCTCATAAATAACCTTAAAGGAAAATATCAATTAAACGTGCGCTCAAAGAATCAAGATCAAACAACAAGCGGGAATAAAGAGTAACGTAAGTACATACATAGGTTGTAAGATATTCACTACATAACAGATAACTCAAAACGAGGAATGATCTCTTAAATTATAATAAAATATATAATCATATTATTTTACTACACTTTTAAATTCATAGTTCTGTTCGAAACCAAATTGTCAGCTCAAAAAAATATGTGATAAATCGCATTTAAAACTCCAGTTGATAACAGTTTGAGATGTTTTTTGTATGATTTTCCTTTTTTTTTAAACTAAATTACAATTACAGTACACTCTCGATTATCCGGGCTAATGCTGGGGAGGAAGGGCGCGGATAATTGAAAAACACGGATGATCGGAATAATCAAATTTTGACTTGGTTTCGAATATAATATCATATTTACAACACAATTTTTTGTTTCATAATTTTAATACTCATTATTTATTAAGAAATACGCTCATAGTTAAGCAGATATGTGGCCGTTAGTAGTTAGTACTGGTGTTGCCAAAATATAAAAAAGTGTATACGAGTATAAAGACGTTTCATTGATGATATAACACCTGGTTCATGGGCTGAATCAAAGATTAGGGGGCAAACATTTTGTAACCATACGTCCATTGTTTGTTTTCAATATGGTGTCGTTGGGATGAAAAGGAGCATTATATAATAACAACACTGCTTTCTGTGGCAATCCCTTATTTTTTCAACAATCTTGCACCTCTGGAACCCGTTTCTTTATGAACTAATCTTCAAAAATCTCCCTGTCCACCCATGCCCCTTTTTGACTGTGTACAATAATCGACGGGGAGATTTTTCACTTTGGAGTTCCCTTAAAAGATCGAGGTATCTTTATTTTCCCAATCACCAAAAGTTTCATCTCAGTGCAGAAAAAATCTGCACTGAATACACGCACTTGTTACTTCTTCAAAAGCGACTGAAAGAATTAACGCAATCGTAAAAGACGTTTAAAAAGGCAATGAAAAACATTTCTATTTCAATTACTTTAAACTATATATTATAATATATGTGACAACCCTCATACGAGGCCATCATTTGAAACTAACGTAACATACTGACATTGACAGCTATTTCAAGCCTACTCGTAGAGCCATCAGCACATAAATCAGACTCAAACCTAGAGCTGATCGTCAATTATATGTTTTTGGAAGATTTCCCTATACTATTTTATTAAATTATACTGTTCAATCCATTAACAAGCAGCATATATCAAAAGTTAGCGTGTAATCCTTTCAATTGTGTGGTCAACGGGTTCTATCCTTGGAGTAACATATCCAGACCTTGGATATGTGACTCCAAGGTCGATCGCATCCTTTCAGAGTTTGCTCATTTATCCGATTTTATTGGAAATGGTTCCAACAAATTGGCAAACCAGCCATATTTCTCACAGAATTTGAGTTTATAGCATCTCAGAATTTGTTGATATTTAAAAATGATGTAAAATAATTTGTTCATAGATGTCTCTATGATTATTAATCAATGTTTTTAATTGGCCTTGAATTAATTGTGTACAATGTTTGACCATAGGTGTCGTGTATAATAAAAATGTGTATACCTGTATAAATAAATGACGACCCTTATATAAGTACATCCATACGGAATTGTAATTGCAATTAACAGACACGGGCTATCTAACATTCCGGCTTAACAAACACAATTATGATAAGTGAGAATCAAACTTCCAGGTTGTTGTTCAGACAAAAAAACCACATCTGTTGTCACGCTATTACACCTACACTACGAGTGTGACGTTTGCATATGTTACACACCGTATCGATTGACATATGTAGTCTTAGAAGATCTGTCAGTAACCCCATAAGATCGGTTGAACTTCGCTACAAACATTCTACAATATTCAATCATTAATGTGGATCTTTAGGATGTCATTTACAACGGTTCATAATGAATCGTCAAAGCAAAACGGTGCACCTGTTTAACTGTGACATGGTTTCGAACAATCTTTTGCAATACTACCTACAACATGTTTAGTAATGTTAGCATTGAACTTGTAAACATTTAAATATATATATTTACATGAGCGATATACACATCACCTTGGAGTATTAATCATTTGACCTAAACGGGACTTAAAAAATGGAGTGAAATCTTCAATTTGATTCTCAAATTAGAAATAAATTGCATATTTTAAACGTTCTATGGAAGAAATTTGTTGATTGAAACAAAGTATAATTTCTAAATTTATCATATTATTTTTATATGATGCCGGAAACAGTGGTAGCATTTATGCATAAGATAACGTCACAAATTAGTGTGTTTTGTCTTAGATGAATCAAACTAAAGAAATCGTCAAAACCACCAAGAAATAGAAACTTGAATGCGGCACTCCGAGACATTAACTCTTGCATTTTATTATCCAAATCTACAGAAAGAGAGGCCCCGGAAGAAGGACGTCCTGGCTGAAAAGCTCAAGGCAATGGTCCAAATCAATTGAAGTACCATTGCACCGTTCCAGGTGGCGGCCAACTAAATTATTATCGCAAATACGATTGCCGATGTTCAGTAACGGATGAGACACTAGGAGAAGAAGAAATAAAGAAATCGTCAAGATCATCAAGAAACTTGAATGCGGCACCCCGAGATATGTCAACTCTTGCATCTTATTATTCAAGGGAATAAGTAGAAGGACGTCCTAGCTGAAAAACCTGAGGCAATAGTTGAATCAAAGTACCACTGCATTGTTCTAGGAAAAGAATAATAATTAATAGTTTGGTATTTATATACGGATGTAGTTCTGATCAATGGAACCAGGCCGTTGTAAGTTTTTGATGGCTTCAACTTAATGAATTATCTTTTTTAATATAAAATCTAACTGCCGTCATTAGTGCTGCTCATAATTACAAAACGCTTTTGCATTATGTACAAACAATTCTTGTGTGGGTTGGTTCATTTAAGCAATTCATAAATTGGAGAGTAATAGGACAAGATTGTGCAACAGGTGGAATTCGTTTCCAAATTGAATTTTGTTTGAGCGAAATTTTACACATCGAAAATCCGTTAACTGACAATGTTTGTAGAATTGAGTACAATTTTTCATTAGATCTCATTTAAAATTTAATTAACATATCAAAAAATGACTGCAAGTTTATTTTATTGTTTCAATACAAGAATGAACGAGTGCATTTACAAAAGGTCATGATATGGTTACTGACCACTTGAACCAAAACAAAACCAATCGACAGCAAAATAGCTTTAAAACAGAAGCACTATAAGTTGTTAACGTCACAGGCATCATATTTTCGGCGGCCAATAACTGTGCACCAGCATTAATTTTGTGCAAAAACCGTCTAGGCTGTCGTTATGTGAATCGAGTGGGTTGTATCCTTTTTGCAAAACTATGCAGCGTTCGTTTGATGTGCAGAACGAGATAGACGAATCAATTGCAGTTGATGTCACCGCTTAATGTTCACACTGCAATTATTTATAGGCGTAACGTTTGAAATCGGTCAAGGCGGTGTCGAACGCTGATCAAGGCCAAACATATTTGACAGTTCAAGGACACGTGGGGGGGTGTGCACGTGAGTGTGTGAGTGTGCGAACGTGGGAGTGACGAGTGACGAGTGACGAGTGGTGGGTGGGGATGGGGTTGGGGTTGGGGGATACCTGAATGAACTGAATGGTGATGGCCGATTTGCCGACACCTCCTCCGCCCACGACTACGAGTTTGTAGGAGCGAGAAGGACCCACGCCAGGAGACGAAGACATACTGGATGCAAATCGGGAAACGAGAAACGAAAAAACACGAGCCCCTCCGACCGAATCCAACCACCGACTGACGGATGACGGGTGAGACTCACCGCGAAGACACACCTCGATCACTGTTGCCAACGCCAAAGTGGTAACACGAAAACATTTGACAACAGCCACCAACCAGCCATCTGTCCACTTGGGTTAAAAATAATACATCAACGTCAACTAATATGTTGTTATCAGTAAGTAACCGATAAAAGCACTATTGAAGAAATAAAAAGCACTGACGGGATCTCGTCCACAACACTTTTTCCAAAATTGAAATTTAAAAAAAACGAAGTAAAAAAGTAAAGCCCATAAATCCTTTTTTCTAAGTCCGCTTTAAAGGTCACGGAATTTGACCCTTAAAGCCCTCAACATGAGGCCACCACCCCCCCGACGAATACAGTCCAAGAGACCCTTTCGTCGGAGAACGAGACGGTTGTTCATGAATATCGCACAAGAACAACCGCACATCACTGTTCTAATAAAAAAAACCACACTGTACATAACCAAGTACAAAATTAACAACAACGCATTAACACATAAAGCGCGCATGCGGTAGGAAACAAAACCTGAGATGTGCCGTGCGAATGCACGCACACCTCAAGTAAACATACATGTACGCATGATTATGCGTGCATAAGCACACACACACACACACACACATAAACCACAAATACATACACTCACCTAAAAGTCAAACGCACACTCACACACACACACATTCACAGAATATAATATAAAAAAAATAATAATAATAAATCAACACATAAATGCTTTTGCAATTAAGTGGAGTAGTAGCATCCAGGGGAACACAGCTTCCCAAAGCATTCCGCGAACTTTTCGAAAGCTCTAAACGATGCTTTACTCATTATTTACCCATAAATCCTTATCCTCTAAGTCTAAATAACAGAAATTGTAACGCGACGTTCTCCCACCGTCCCATAGGGCAACACTCGCTTTTTTATTCGAGTGGCCACCCAGGGAAAAGCCTTATAGGCGCGCGCGCTCTCTCACCCGCGATCTCCCGTTGAAGAAAGATCTCTCCTGTGCACGTCTCCAGGGGGAGACGGGGCCCAGAGATCCATCACCATCCGTGCTGAAGAACCGCCGCGAGGTCGAGTGTAGCATCACTCCCTCCCCTGAGTTCCAGCACAACGTCCCCTGCATTCCACACGCCGTTTCCGGAGAAACCTCAGCCGTGAGAGAACCGACCAGACGACCGCAGAGCCAGTTTCCCGAGCCAGGAAGCTGTTATCAACGCAAACGACTTGCAGTCAGGAACCTCCCCGGCTATATACCAATATATAACTATCCCAAGGTTAGTCCACGTTTCTACATACCTTGACTCTTGGAAGAATAACGACGTATAACGCCCTCTGCATCAAACGCGTGTAAATCCGTTCATTACAAAATTCAATAAAGAACATTTTTTAAACTCTAATATTAAACAGTCGGGTCTGTAGAGGTTTAAGGTCTGTTCATACTTAACAGCACTGCACGGCTTCAGCACTGCACGACTCCGTTTCAAATATGTCATTTTATTACATTTCTATTCATATCTACCTACACGTCGCGGTCACGTAACGTTTACAGCAATTTGGCCGAGTGCAAGGCAAAATCGGCTTACTTATACATTAGAGGCCATGACGATACGGCACAATATACGGTCGAGTACTTGCAATATGAATGCATACACGTGCATTCGTAGCTACGCGTCAGAATACAAATCACCAAAAATGTTTCGACGTTTATCGAACGAAAAATTATGTATAATCGCGCTGTTGTTGGAAAAAGAAGCTCAAGAAGGCAATAAAAAAGCACGGAGGCGTTTTGATGTGCATCCCATGTTAAAAAATAGAAAAACCGAAGGAGAGTTTTGGACACTGTATAAGGAGCTTGTGGATGATGGACAATTTTTTTTTAAATATTTAAATTTTTTTTAAATATTTGTGCCAAAACCATGTCGAAAGATTGAACAGCTGTCAACTGTCACTATCGATAATTGGTCCAAAACAGCAAAGCGGCAGACTCATGGCACGTAATTCGCGTGTATATTTCCACGATGGCCAAAAAAACGGATACTCAATTAGAATGAAAACTATCTCTATCGACATTAATTAATACAATTTAGTAAATGTAAGGGAGTGGGTGGTGCGCATTGATGTATAATAAACATAGATGGACCCTGACGTGTGATTTTGGTCGGAGATCTTGTCTTCACTAACTGAGGGGTGCGGGGGGTTTAACTAGCGGGGAAGTTGGGAAAAAAATGTTTTTTTTCCCTACGACGCAGCGGTACCTACCTACCTACCGAGAGAAACTGTGCATGCGCCAAAAGGGAGATATTTTTGCATGCGCCAGTATAAGACGTGAGGGCGGATCTAGTGTATTATACATCAATGTTGGTGCGTGTACTTGGGCATTGCATTACATCGCAACCATAGATGGTTATTCTAAATCTATGATCGCAAAGCATAGAAACAAATGTCAAACAAACGTCAAATGCATCGTCGCCTGCGCCTCGGCAGGCCGGCACCGGCGCCACACGCATTGGTACGCACACATACGCAATCCGACCAATAAAGGAGGTTTGTAAAAAGACATTACGTAGTCAGGCCGCATACCAAAACAGCACGCAGCGTGCACGCTGCAATTGGGAATGCAGGAGGCATTTATTTTTCATACCACGCCGCGCAGCAAATGTTTTGCCCGGTGTGCGTACTACCATTCAAATATATGGGTTCAATAAATGCATCCTGAAGTATTTGCAGCATGCACGCTGCGTGTTGTTTTGGTGTGCGGTCTGACTTAGGGCTAGAGATGTGCAGGAAAAAATCCGTTTCCCTGGGAACTTTGGGCGATGGAAATTTTGGGAAAATTGAAAAAAAATTACATACATATATCAATCAGATTTTCAAATCGGCACTTTTTTTCGATACTCGCATTGAGTTAAAACCATTAAAACGTGCAATACTTGAACGAATCTAAACGTTTTCATGTAGTGTCAGTACTGTAAATGTCCGGTTTGTGTGCGAGTTAGATGCTTTACCTAAATAACCTATTAGATATTGTAACGTACGCCGCGGATTAAGCGAATAGAATCCCAGAGACTGTGACTGTGAAGATTATCTGTAACGGATATCTGTCAACGGATTAACTAAATGCATACCGTGCGACTGGTATAAGTGGGTTTTAAGGATTAGCGACAAGCTAAGTGCATGAAACAATAGTTGCACTTCTCATACCGTGGGAATACATATCCGAATACGTGACTATACAGTAGGTAAACAGATTAGACGTCCTGAGAGACCGTGAGACCGGTGTAAGTGGTTTTAGGGATTAGCGACAAGCTAAGTGCATGAAAGCTAAACAATGATTGCACTTCTCAAACCGTGGGAATACATATCCGAATACGTGACTATACAGTAGGTAAACAGATTAGACGTCCTGAGAGATCTACCCCTTATAAGGCTGTACGTAGGCGACATCATGTCATTCTGGACTTAGCAGTGACACTGCGTGTATCTCCTGAATCATCAATAAATGCTGTGAAACGACTGTTGGCCTTTTACTTGGATCCTCCACCAACCCCTACGCAACAATATTATCGCTTGTTCGAAATACGCGATTTGCAAGTGGCAACTACGACGGTCTTGGAATTTAGAATCTCGGTTATAAAGAGTATGGAATAACTTTAAAAGAATTCAGCAAGAATCTGGAACAAGTGAAAAGTTTGCAGCTGTATGTAGATATTGTGATACGAAACACAACTTTCCAAATGCTACAAAAATGACAACCTACTTGCGCTAAATATCAAGAAAATAGAGAAAAAAAAATCACGTTGTTAAGACATCACTTTTAATGGATACCGATATTATTGACTTATGCAATATGTAGATCAGATACAACCATATACACAACGAAAGCATTTAAATTGCAATTACCGCTTGAGTTAGTACGTTTAGATAAAAAATATTTTGAGATAAAAAACCAATCCTAATAAACGTGGTGAAATAAAAAAATTGCCAAATAAATGAAAAATAACACGGAAAAAAATCCGTAAAAAAAAAATATATTTTTGACTTTTAAAATTGGCTAGACAATAAATTAGAAGTATTTTAAAGCAATAAAATATAAAAAATAATAGGAAAAATATCTGTCTATTGATTCCAATACTCGCTTTGAGCGTAACAATCCTAAATTTTGAGTTAAAAACCGCAAAAGCCAAAAAACTGTAAAAATCGCGCATTTGTTTAAACGCTCATATCTCGTAAACTCAGTATTTATAATATAAACCGCTTAAACATGACAAAGCTAAAAGTAAACATTTAATAAAAAAAAAATTTTTAAAAATTAAAAAAAAAATAGAAAAAAAAATAATAAAAAAAAAATAATAAAAAAAAATAAAAAAAATAAAAAGAAATAAAAAAAAAATCAAAAAAAATTTTTTTTGCCTTCTAGGGCTTCGCCCTCGGCACCCCTCTGAGCTTTTGCCTTCTAGGGCTGCGCCCCTCCACGCCCCCATGAGCAATTGCCGTTTAGGGCTTCGCCCCCCTTAGCTGATGCCTTTTGAGGCTTCGCCCCTCCGCGACCCCATGATTAAAAGCCGTCTAGGGCTTCGCCCCCATGATCAGTTGCATTTTAGGGCTTCGCCCCTCCGCGTCCCCATTATTAATTGCAATCCAGGGCTACGCCTCCCTTAGTTACTGCCTTTTAGGGCTTCGCCCCTACGCGCTCCCATGATAAATTGCCGTCTAGGGCTTCGCCCCACTTAGTTAATGCCTTTAAGGGCTTCGCCCCTCCGCGCCCCAATGATTAAATGCCGTCTAGGGCTTCGCCCCCATGATCAGTTGCCGTTTAGGGCTTCGTCCCATAAGGCTGCGCCCCCCTGCGCCCCCTTTGGGGCCCCATGCGGCTGAGCTCCATAAGGCGGCGCCCCATAAGGCTGCGCCCCATAAGGCAACGCCCCATAAGGCTGCGCCCCATGAAACTGCGCCCGATAAGGCTGCGCCCCATAAAGCTGCGCCCCCTTCTCACCTAACCCAACCCAGCCTAACGATCACCGAAATCAAATAATTCGAAATTGTAAGATTTACACAAAACTCGCTAACCTCACCAAACCTAACCCAACCTAACCTAACCATCACCAAAATCAAAGATTTCAAGATTTTAAGATTTACACAAAACACGCTAACCACACTAAACGTAACCCAACCTAATCTAACCTTCACCGAAATCAAAGAATTCGACATTGCAAAAATATACACAAATCGTGCTAACCTCACCAAACCTAACACAACCTAACCTTACCAACACCGAAATCAAAGAATTCGACATTGCATAAAAATACAAAAAACTCGCTTACCTCACCAAACCTAACCCAACCTAACCTAACCATCACCCAAATCAAAGAATTCGACATTGCAAAAATAAACAAAAATGGTGCTAACCTCACCAAACCTAACCCAACCTAACCTAACCAACACCGGAATCAAAGAATTCGAGGTTGTAAGATTTACACAAACTCGCTAACCTCACCAAACCTAACCCAACCTAACCTAACCATCAACGTAATCAAAGAATTCGAGATTGTAAGGATTACACAAAACTCACTAACCTCACCAAACCTAACCCAACCTAACCTAACAAGGACCGAAATGAAAGAATTCGACATTGCAAAAATATACAAAAATCTTGCAATCCTCACAAAACCTAACCCGACCCAACCGAACCATCACCGAAATAAAAGAATTCGAGATTGTAAGGATTACACAAAACTCGCTAACCTCACCAAACCTAACCCAACCTAACCTAACAATGACCGAAATGAAAGAATTCGAGATTGCAAAAATATACACAAATCGTGCTAACCTCACCAAACCTAACACAACCTAACCTTACCAACACCGAAATCAAAGAATTCAACATTGCAAAAATATACACAAATCGTGCTAACCTCACCAAACCTAAACCAACCTAACCTATACAACACCGGAATCAAAGAATTCGAGATTGTAAGATTTACACAAAACTCGCTAACCTCACCAAACCTAACCCAACCTAACCTAACAATGACCGAAATGAAAGAATTCAACATTGCAAAAATATACACAAATCTTGCTAACCTCACAAAACCAAACCCAATCCAACCTAACCATCACCGAAATCAAAGAATTCGAGATTGTAAGATTTACACAAAACTCGCTTACCTCACCAAACCTAACCCAACCTAACCTAACCATCAGCGAAATCAAAGATTTCGAGATTTTGAGATTTACACAAAACACGCTTACCACACTAAACGTAACCCAACCTAATCTAACCTTCACCGAAATCAAAGAATTCGACATTGCAAAAATATACACAAATCGTGCTAACCTCACCAAACCTAACCCAACCCAACCTAACCATCACCGAAATCAAAAAATTTGGGAATGTAAGGATTACACATAACTCGATAACCTCACCAAACGTAACCCAACCTAACCTAACCATCACCGAAATCAAAGAATTCGAGATTGTAAAGATTACACAAAACTCGCTTAACTCACCACACCTAACCCAACCTAACCTAAAAATGACAAAAATGAAAGAATTCGAGATTGCAAAAATATACACAAATCTTGCTAAACTCACAAAACCTAACCCAACCCAACCTATCCATCACCGAAATCAAAGAATTCGAGATTGTAAGATTTACACAAAACTCGCTAACCTCACCAAACCTAACCCAACCTGACCTTACCATCACCGAAATCAAAGAATTCGACATTGCAAAAATATACACAAATCATGCTAACCTCACCAAACCTAACCCAACCTTACCTTACCATCACCGAAATCAAAGAATTCGAGATTGTAAGGATTACACAAAACTCGCTCACCTCACCAAACGTAACCCAACCTAACCTAACCATCACCGAAATCAAAGAATTCGAGATTGTAAGGATTACACAAAACTCGCTAACCTCACCACACCTAACCCAACCTTACCTTACCATCACCGAAATCAAAGAATTCGAGATTGTAAGGATTACACAAAACTCGCTAACCTCACCAAACGTAACCCAACCTAACCTAACCATCACCGAAATCAAAGAATTCGAGATTGTTAAGATTACACAAAACTCGCTAACCTCACCAAACCCAACCCAACCTAACCTAACAATGACCGAAATGAAAGAATTCGAGATTGCAAAAATATACACAAATCGTGCTAACCTCACCAAACCTAACACAACCTAACCTTACCAACACCGAAATCAAAGAATTCAACATTGCAAAAATATACACAAATCGTGCTAACCTCACCAAACCTAAACCAACCTAACCTATACAACACCGGAATCAAAGAATTCGAGATTGTAAGATTTACACAAAACTCGCTAACCTCACCAAACCTAACCCAACCTAACCTAACAATGACCGAAATGAAAGAATTCAACATTGCAAAAATATACACAAATCTTGCTAGCCTCACAAAACCAAACCCAATCCAACCTAACCATCACCGAAATCAAAGAATTCGAGATTGTAAGATTTACACAAAACTCGCTAACCTCACCAAACCTAACCCAACCTCACCTAACCATCAGCGAAATCAAAGATTTCGAGATTTTGAGATTTACACAAAACACGCTTACCACACTAAACGTAACCCAACCTAATCTAACCTTCACCGAAATCAAAGAATTCGACATTGCAAAAATATACACAAATCGTGCTAACCTCACCAAACCTAACCCAACCTAACCTAACCATCACCGAAATCAGAAAATTTAGGATTGTAAGGATTACACATAACTCGATAACCTCACCAAACGTAACCCATCCTAACCTAACCATCACCGAAATCAAAGAATTCGAGATTGTAAAGATTACACAAAACTCGCTTACCTCACCACACCTAACCCAACCTATCCTAACAATGACAAAAATGAAAGAATTCGAGATTGCAAAAATATACACAAATCTTGCTAAACTCACAAAACCTAACCCAACCCAACCTATCCATCACCGAAATCAAAGAATTCGAGATTGTAAGATTTACCCAAAACTCGCTAACCTCACCAAACCTAACCCAACCTGCCCTAACCATCACCGAAATCAAAGAATTCGAGATTGTAAGGATTACACAAAACTCGCTAACCTCACCAAACCTAACCCAACCTGACCTTACCATCACCGAAATCAAAGAATTCGACATTGCAAAAATATACACAAATCATGCTAACCTCACCAAACCTAACCCAACCTTACCTTACCATCACCGAAATCAAAGAATTCGAGATTGTAAGGATTACACAAAACTCGCTCACCTCACCAAACGTAACCCAACCTAACCTAACCATCACCGAAATCAAAGAATTCGAGATTGTAAGGATAACACAAAACTCGCTAACCTCACCACACCTAACCCAACCTTACCTTACCATCACCGAAATCAAAGAATTCGAGATTGTTAGGATAACACAAAACTCGCTAACCTCACCAAACGTAACCCAACCTAACCTAACCATCACCGAAATCAAAGAATTCGAGATTCTAAGGATTACAATAAACTCGCTAACCTCACCAAACCTAACCCAACCTAACCTAACCATCATCAAAATCAAAGATTTCAAGATTTTAAGATTAACACAAAACACGCTAACCACACTAAACGTAACCCAACCTAATCTAACCTTCACCGAAATCAAAGAATTCGACATTGCAAAAATATACACAAATCGTGCTAACCTCACCAAACCTAACACAACCTAACCTTACCAACACCGAAATCAAAGAATTCGACATTGCATAAAAATACAAAAAACTCGCTTACCTCACCAAACCTAACCCAACCTAACCTAACCATCACCGAAATCAAAGAATTCGACATTGCAAAAATAAACAAAAATGGTGCTAACCTCACCAAACCTAACCCAACCTAACCTAACCAACACCGGAATCAAAGAATTCGAGATTGTAAGATTTACACAAACTCGCTAACCTCACCAAACCTAACCCAACCTAACCTAACCATCAACGTAATCAAAGAATTCGAGATTGTAAGGATTACACAAAACTCGCTAACCTCACCAAACCTAACCCAACCTAACCTAACAAGGACCGAAATGAAAGAATTCGACATTGCAAAAATATACAAAAATCTTGCAATCCTCACAAAACCTAACCCAACCCAACCGAACCATCACCGAAATAAAAGAATTCGAGATTGTAAGGATTACACAAAACTCGCTAACCTCACCAAACCTAACCCAACCTAACCTAACAATGACCGAAATGAAAGAATTCGAGATTGCAAAAATATACACAAATCGTGCTAACCTCACCAAACCTAACACAACCTAACCTTACCAACACCGAAATCAAAGAATTCAACATTGCAAAAATATACACAAATCGTGCTAACCTCACCAAACCTAAACCAACCTAACCTATACAACACCGGAATCAAAGAATTCGAGATTGTAAGATTTACACAAAACTCGCTAACCTCACCAAACCTAACCCAACCTAACCTAACAATGACCGAAATGAAAGAATTCAACATTGCAAAAATATACACAAATCTTGCTAACCTCACAAAACCAAACCCAATCCAACCTAACCATCACCGAAATCAAAGAATTCGAGATTGTAAGATTTACACAAAACTCGCTAACCTCACCAAACCTAACCCAACCTAACCTAACAATCAGCGAAATCAAAGATTTCGAGATTTTGAGATTTACACAAAACACGCTTACCACACTAAACGTAACCCAACCTAATCTAACCTTCACCGAAATCAAAGAATTCGACATTGCAAAAATATACACAAATCGTGCTAACCTCACCAAACCTAACCCAACCCAACCTAACCATCACCGAAATCAAAAAATTTGGGAATGTAAGGATTACACATAACTCGATAACCTCACCAAACGTAACCCAACCTAACCTAACCATCACCGAAATCAAAGAATTCGAGATTGTAAAGATTACACAAAACTCGCTTACCTCACCACACCTAACCCAACCTAACCTAAAAATGACAAAAATGAAAGAATTCGAGATTGCAAAAATATACACAAATCTTGCTAAACTCACAAAACCTAACCCAACCCAACCTATCCATCACCGAAATCAAAGAATTCGAGATTGTAAGATTTACACAAAACTCGCTAACCTCACCAAACCTAACCCAACCTGACCTTACCATCACCGAAATCAAAGAATTCGACATTGCAAAAATATACACAAATCATGCTAACCTCACCAAACCTAACCCAACCTTACCTTACCATCACCGAAATCAAAGAATTCGAGATTGTAAGGATTACACAAAACTCGCTCACCTCACCAAACGTAACCCAACCTAACCTAACCATCACCGAAATCAAAGAATTCGAGATTGTAAGGATTACACAAAACTCGCTAACCTCACCACACCTAACCCAACCTTACCTTACCATCACCGAAATCAAAGAATTCGAGATTGTAAGGATTACACAAAACTCGCTAACCTCACCAAACGTAACCCAACCTAACCTAACCATCACCGAAATCAAAGAATTCGAGATTGTAAGGATTACACAAAACTCGCTAACCTCACCAAACCCAACCCAACCTAACCTAACAATGACCGAAATGAAAGAATTCGAGATTGCAAAAATATATACAAATCGTGCTAACCTCACCAAACCTAACACAACCTAACCTTACCAACACCGAAATCAAAGAATTCAACATTGCAAAAATATACACAAATCGTGCTAACCTCACCAAACCTAAACCAACCTAACCTATACAACACCGGAATCAAAGAATTCGAGATTGTAAGATTTACACAAAACTCGCTAACCTCACCAAACCTAACCCAACCTAACCTAACAATGACCGAAATGAAAGAATTCAACATTGCAAAAATATACACAAATCTTGCTAACCTCACAAAACCAAACCCAATCCAACCTAACCATCACCGAAATCAAAGAATTCGAGATTGTAAGATTTACACAAAACTCGCTAACCTCACCAAACCTAACCCAACCTAACCTAACCATCAGCGAAATCAAAGATTTCGAGATTTTGAGATTTACACAAAACACGCTTACCACACTAAACGTAACCCAACCTAATCTAACCTTCACCGAAATCAAAGAATTCGACATTGCAAAAATATACACAAATCGTGCTAACCTCACCAAACCTAACCCAACCTAACCTAACCATCACCGAAATCAGAAAATTTGGGATTGTAAGGATTACACATAACTCGATAACCTCACCAAACGTAACCCATCCTAACCTAACCATCACCGAAATCAAAGAATTCGAGATTGTAAAGATTACACAAAACTCGCTTACCTCACCACACCTAACCCAACCTATCCTAACAATGACAAAAATGAAAGAATTCGAGATTGCAAAAATATACACAAATCTTGCTAAACTCACAAAACCTAACCCAACCCAACCTATCCATCACCGAAATCAAAGAATTCGAGATTGTAAGATTTACCCAAAACTCGCTAACCTCACCAAACCTAACCCAACCTGCCCTAACCATCACCGAAATCAAAGAATTCGAGATTGTAAGGATTACACAAAACTCGCTAACCTCACCAAACCTAACCCAACCTGACCTTACCATCACCGAAATCAAAGAATTCGACATTGCAAAAATATACACAAATCATGCTAACCTCACCAAACCTAACCCAACCTTACCTTACCATCACCGAAATCAAAGAATTCGAGATTGTAAGGATTACACAAAACTCGCTCACCTCACCAAACGTAACCCAACCTAACCTAACCATCACCGAAATCAAAGAATTCGAGATTGTAAGGATTACACAAAACTCGCTAACCTCACCACACCTAACCCAACCTTACCTTACCATCACCGAAATCAAAGAATTCGAGATTGTAAGGATTACACAAAACTCGCTTACCTCACCAAACCCAACCCAACCTAACCTAACAATGACCGAAATGAAAGAATTCGAGATTGCAAAAATATATACAAATCGTGCTAACCTCACCAAACCTAACACAACCTAACCTTACCAACACCGAAATCAAAGAATTCAACATTGCAAAAATATACAGAAATCGTGCTAACCTCACCAAACCTAAACCAACCTAACCTATACAACACCGGAATCAAAGAATTCGAGATTGTAAGATTTACACAAAACTCGCTAACCTCACCAAACCTAACCCAACCTAACCTAACAATGACCGAAATGAAAGAATTCAACATTGCAAAAATATACACAAATCTTGCTAACCTCACAAAACCAAACCCAATCCAACCTAACCATCACCGAAATCAAAGAATTCGAGATTGTAAGATTTACACAAAACTCGCTAACCTCACCAAACCTAACCCAACCTAACCTAACCATCAGCGAAATCAAAGATTTCGAGATTTTGAGATTTACACAAAACACGCTTACCACACTAAACGTAACCCAACCTAATCTAACCTTCACCGAAATCAAAGAATTCGACATTGCAAAAATATACACAAATCGTGCTAACCTCACCAAACCTAACCCAACCTAACCTAACCATCACCGAAATCAGAAAATTTGGGATTGTAAGGATTACACATAACTCGATAACCTCACCAAACGTAACCCATCCTAACCTAACCATCACCGAAATCAAAGAATTCGAGATTGTAAAGATTACACAAAACTCGCTTACCTCACCACACCTAACCCAACCTATCCTAACAATGACAAAAATGAAAGAATTCGAGATTGCAAAAATATACACAAATCTTGCTAAACTCACAAAACCTAACCCAACCCAACCTTTCCATCACCGAAATCAAAGAATTCGAGATTGTAAGATTTACCCAAAACTCGCTAACCTCACCAAACCTAACCCAACCTGCCCTAACCATCACCGAAATCAAAGAATTCGAGATTGTAAGGATTACACAAAACTCGCTAACCTCACCAAACCTAACCCAACCTGACCTTACCATCACCGAAATCAAAGAATTCGACATTGCAAAAATATACACAAATCATGCTAACCTCACCAAACCTAACCCAACCTTACCTTACCATCACCGAAATCAAAGAATTCGAGATTGTAAGGATTACACAAAACTCGCTCACCTCACCAAACGTAACCCAACCTAACCTAACCATCACCGAAATCAAAGAATTCGAGATTGTAAGGATTACACAAAACTCGCTAACCTCACCACACCTAACCCAACCTTACCTTACCATCACCGAAATCAAAGAATTCGAGATTGTTAGGATAACACAAAACTCGCTAACCTCACCAAACGTAACCCAACCTAACCTAACCATCACCGAAATCAAAGAATTCGAGATTGTAAGGATTACAATAAACTCGCTAACCTCACCAAACCTAACCCAACCTAACCTAACCATCACCAAAATCAAAGATTTCAAGATTTTAAGATTTACACAAAACACGCTAACCACACTAAACGTAACCCAACCTAATCTAACCTTCACCGAAATCAAAGAATTCGACATTGCAAAAATATACACAAATCGTGCTAACCTCACCAAACCTAACACAACCTAACCTTACCAACACCGAAATCAAAGAATTCGACATTGCATAAAAATACAAAAAACTCGCTTACCTCACCAAACCTAACCCAACCTAACCTAACCATCACCGAAATCAAAGAATTCGACATTGCAAAAATAAACAAAAATGGTGCTTACCTCACCAAACCTAACCCAACCTAACCTAACCAACACCGGAATCAAAGAATTCGAGATTGTAAGATTTACACAAACTCGCTAACCTCACCAAACCTAACCCAACCTAACCTAACCATCAACGTAATCAAAGAATTCGAGATTGTAAGGATTACACAAAACTCGCTAACCTCACCAAACCTAACCCAACCTAACCTAACAAGGACCGAAATGAAAGAATTCGACATTGCAAAAATATACAAAAATCTTGCAATCCTCACAAAACCTAACCCAACCCAACCGAACCATCACCGAAATAAAAGAATTCGAGATTGTAAGGATTACACAAAACTCGCTAACCTCACCAAACCTAACCCAACCTAACCTAACAATGACCGAAATGAAAGAATTCGAGATTGCAAAAATATACACAAATCGTGCTAACCTCACCAAACCTAACACAACCTAACCTTACCAACACCGAAATCAAAGAATTCAACATTGCAAAAATATACACAAATCGTGCTAACCTCACCAAACCTAAACCAACCTAACCTATACAACACCGGAATCAAAGAATTCGAGATTGTAAGATTTACACAAAACTCGCTAACCTCACCAAACCTAACCCAACCTAACCTAACAATGACCGAAATGAAAGAATTCAACATTGCAAAAATATACACAAATCTTGCTAACCTCACAAAACCAAACCCAATCCAACCTAAACATCACCGAAATCAAAGAATTCGAGATTGTAAGATTTACACAAAACTCGCTAACCTCACCAAACCTAACCCAACCTAACCTAACCATCAGCGAAATCAAAGATTTCGAGATTTTGAGATTTACACAAAACACGCTTACCACACTAAACGTAACCCAACCTAATCTAACCTTCACCGAATTCAAAGAATTCGACATTGCAAAAATATACACAAATCGTGCTAACCTCACCAAACCTAACCCAACCCAACCTAACCATCACCGAAATCAAAAAATTTGGGAATGTAAGGATTACACATAACTCGATAACCTCACCAAACGTAACCCAACCTAACCTAACCATCACCGAAATCAAAGAATTCGAGATTGTAAAGATTACACAAAACTCGCTTACCTCACCACACCTAACCCAACCTAACCTAAAAATGACAAAAATGAAAGAATTCGAGATTGCAAAAATATACACAAATCTTGCTAAACTCACAAAACCTAACCCAACCCAACCTATCCATCACCGAAATCAAAGAATTCGAGATTGTAAGATTTACACAAAACTCGCTAACCTCACCAAACCTAACCCAACCTGAACTTACCATCACCGAAATCAAAGAATTCGACATTGCAAAAATATACACAAATCATGCTAACCTCACCAAACCTAACCCAACCTTACCTTACCATCACCGAAATCAAAGAATTCGAGATTGTAAGGATTACACAAAACTCGCTCACCTCACCAAACGTAACCCAACCTAACCTAACCATCACCGAAATCAAAGAATTCGAGATTGTAAGGATTACACAAAACTCGCTAACCTCACCACACCTAACCCAACCTTACCTTACCATCACCGAAATCAAAGAATTCGAGATTGTAAGGATTACACAAAACTCGCTAACCTCACCAAGCGTAACCCAACCTAACCTAACCATCACCGAAATCAAAGAATTCGAGATTGTAAGGATTACACAAAACTCGCTAACCTCACCAAACCCAACCCAACCTAACCTAACAATGACCAAAATGAAAGAATTCGACATTGCAAAAATATACACAAAACATGCTAACCTCACCAAACCTAACCCAACCTTACCTAACCATCACCGAAATCAAAGAATTCGAGATTGTAAGGATTACACAAAACTCGATAACCTCACCAAACGTAACCCAACCTAACCTAACCATCACCGAAATCAAAGAATTCGAGATTGTAAAGATTACACAAAACTCGCTTACCTCACCACACCTAACCCAACCTAACCTAACAATGACCAAAATGAAAGAATTCGAGATTGCAAAAATATACACAAATCTTGCTAAACTCACAAAACCTAACCCAACCCAACCTATCCATCACCGAAATCAAAGAATTCGAGATTGTAAGATTTTCCCAAATCTCGCTAACCTCACCAAACCTAACCCAACCTGACCTAACCATCACCGAAATCAAAGAATTCGAGATTGTAAGGATTACACAAAACTCGCTAGCCTCACTAAACCTAACCCAACCTGACCTTACCATCACCGAAATCAAAGAATTCGACATTGCAAAAATATACACAAATCATGCTAACCTCACCAAACCTAACCCAACCTTACCTTACCATCACCGAAATCAAAGAATTCGAGATTGTAAGGATTACACAAAACTCGCTCACCTCACCAAACGTACCCCAACCTAACCTTACCATCACCGAAATCAAAGAATTCGAGATTGTAAGGATTACCCAAAACTCGCTAGCCTCACCAAACCTAACCCAACCTGACCTAACCATCACCGAAATCAAAGAATTCGAGATTGTAAGGATTACACAAAACTCGCTAACCTCACCAAACGTAACCCAACCTAACCTAACCATCACCGAAATCAAAGAATTCGAGATTGTAAGGATTACACAAAACTCGATAACCTCACCACACCTAACCCAACCTAACCTAACCATCACCGAAATCAAAAAATTCGAGATTGTAAGGATTACACAAAACTCGCTTACCTCACCAAACCTAACCCAACCTAACCTAACAATGACCGAAATGAAAGAATTCGAGATTGCAAAAATATACACAAATCTTGCTAACCTCACAAAACCTAACCCAACCCAACCTATCCATCACCGAAATCAAAGAATTCGAGATTGTAAGATTTACCTAAAACTCGCTAACCTCACCAAACCTAACCCAACCTAACCTAACCATCACCGAAATCAAAGATTTCAAGATTTTGAAATTTACACAAAACTCGCTAACTACACTTAATGTAACCCAACCTTACCTAACGTTCACCGAAATCAAAGAATTCGAGATTGTAAGATTTACACAAAACCTGCAAACCTCACCAAACCTAACCCAACCTGACCTAACCATCACCGAAATCAAAGAATTCGAGATTGTAAGGATTACACAATACTCGCTAACCTCACCAAACCTAACCCAACCTAACCTTACCATCACCGAAATCAAAGAATTCGAGATTTTGAGATTTACACAAAACTCGCTAACCACACTTAACGTAACCCAACCTAACCTGACCTTCACCGAAATCAAAAAATTCGACATTGCAAAAATATACGCAAATCGTGATAGCCTCACCAAACCTAACCCAACCTTACCTTACCATCACCGAAATCAAAGAATTCGAGATTGGAAGGATTACACAAAACTCGCTAACCTCACCAAACGTAACCCAACCTAACCTAACCATCACCGAAATCAAAGAATTCGAGATTGTAAGCATTACAATAAACTCGCTAACCTCACCAAACCTAGCCCAACCTAACCTAACAAGGACCGAAATGAAAGAATTCGACATTGCAAAAATATACAAAAATCTTGCAATCCTCACAAAACCTAACCCAACCCAACCGAACCATCACCGAAATCAAAGAATTCGAGATTGTAAGGATTACACAAAACTCGCTAACCTCACCAAACCTAACCCAACCTAACCTAACAATGACCGAAATGAAAGAATTCGAGATTGCAAAAATATACACAAATCGTGCTAACCTCACCAAACCTAACACAACCTAACCTTACTAACACCGGAATCAAAGAATTCGAGATTGTAAGGATTACACAAAACTCGATAACCTCACCACACCTAACCCAACCTAACCTAACCATCACCGAAATCAAAAAATTCGAGATTGTAAGGATTACACAAAACTCGCTTACCTCACCAAACCTAACCCAACCTAACCTAACAATGACCGAAATGAAAGAATTCGAGATTGCAAAAATATACACAAATCTTGCTAACCTCACAAAACCTAACCCAACCCAACCTATCCATCACCGAAATCAAAGAATTCGAGATTGTAAGATTTACCCAAAACTCGCTAACCTCACCAAACCTAACCCAACCTAACCTAACCATCACCGAAATCAAAGATTTCAAGATTTTGAAATTTACACAAAACTCGCTAACTACACTTAATGTAACCCAACCTAACCTAACGTTCACCGAAATCAAAGAATTAGAGATTGTAAGATTTACACAAAACTTGCAAACCTCACCAAACCTAACCCAACCTGACCTAACCATCACCGAAATCAAAGAATTCGAGATTGTAAGGATTACACAAAACTCGCTAACCTCACCAAACCTAACCCAACCTAACCTTACCATCACCGAAATCAAAGAATTCGAGATTTTGAGATTTACACAAAACTCGCTAACCACATTTAACGTAACCCAACCTAACCTGACCTTCACCGAAATCAAAGAATTCGACATTGCAAAAATATACGCAAATCGTGCTAGCCTCACCAAACCTAACCCAACCTTACCTTACCATCACCGAAATCAAAGAATTCGAGATTGGAAGGATTACACAAAACTCGCTAACCTCACCAAACGTAACCCAACCTAACCTAACCATCACCGAAATCAAAGAATTCGAGATTGTAAGCATTACAATAAACTCGCTAACCTCACCAAACCTAACCCAACCTAACCTAACAAGGACCGAAATGAAAGAATTCGACATTGCAAAAATATACAAAAATCTTGCAATCCTCACAAAACCTTACCCAACCCAACCGAACCATCACCGAAATCAAAGAATTCGAGATTGTAAGGATTACACAAAACTAGCTAACCTCACCAAACCTAACCCAACCTAACCTAACAATGACCGAAATGAAAGAATTCGAGATTGCAAAAATATACACAAATCGTGCTAACCTCACCAAACCTAACACAACCTAACCTTACTAACACCGGAATCAAAGAATTCGAGATTGTAAGATTTACACAAAACTTGCAAACCTCACCAAACCTAACCCAACCTGACCTAACCATCACCGAAATCAAAGAATTCGAGATTGTAAGAATTACACAAAACTCGCTAACCTCACCAAACCTAACCCAACCTAACCTTAGCATCACCGAAATCAAAGAATTCGAGATTTTGAGATTTACACAAAACTCGCTAACCACACTTAACGTAACCCAACCTAACCTAACCTTCACCGAAATCAAAGAATTCGACATTGCAAAAATATACGCAAATCGTGCTAGCCTCACCAAACCTAACCCAACCTAACCTTACCATCACCGAAATCAAAGAATTCGAGATTGGAAGGATTACACAAAACTCGCTAACCTCACCAAACGTAACCCAACCTAACCTAACAATCACCGAAATCAAAGAATTCGAGATTGTAAGGATTACAAAAAACTCGCTAACCTCACCAAACCTAACCCAACCTAACCTAACAAGGACCGAAATGAAAGAATTCGACATTGCAAAAATATACACAAATCTTGCTATCCTCACATAACCTAACCCAACCTTACCTAACCATCACCGAAATCAAAGAATTCGAGATTGTAAGGATTACACAAAACTCGCTAACCTCACCAAACGTAACCCAACCTAACCTAACCATCACCGAAATCAAAGAATTCGAGATTGTAAGGATTACACAAAACTCGATAACCTCACCACACCTAACCCAACCTAACCTAACCATCACCGAAATCAAAAAATTCGAGATTGTAAGGATTACACAAAACTCGCTTACCTCACCAAACCTAACCCAACCTAACCTAACAATGACCGAAATGAAAGAATTCGAGATTGCAAAAATATACACAAATCTTGCTAACCTCACAAAACCTAACCCAACCGAACCTATCCATCACCGAAATCAAAGAATTCGAGATTGTAAGATTTACCCAAAACTCGCTAACCTCACCAAACCTAACCCAACCTAACCTAACCATCACCGAAATCAAAGATTTCAAGATTTTGAAATTTACACAAAACTCGCTAACTACACTTAATGTAACCCAACCTTACCTAACGTTCACCGAAATCAAAGAATTAGAGATTGTAAGATTTACACAAAACTTGCAAACCTCACCAAACCTAACCCAACCTGACCTAACCATCACCGAAATCAAAGAATTCGAGATTGTAAGGATTACACAAAACTCGCTAACCTCACCAAACCTAACCCAACCTAACCTTACCATCACCGAAATCAAAGAATTCGAGATTTTGAGATTTACACAAAACTCGCTAACCACATTTAACGTAACCCAACCTAACCTGACCTTCACCGAAATCAAAGAATTCGACATTGCAAAAATATACGCAAATCGTGCTAGCCTCACCAAACCTAACCCAACCTTACCTTACCATCACCGAAATCAAAGAATTCGAGATTGGAAGGATTACACAAAACTCGCTAACCTCACCAAACGTAACCCAACCTAACCTAACCATCACCGAAATCAAAGAATTCGAGATTGTAAGCATTACAATAAACTCGCTAACCTCACCAAACCTAACCCAACCTAACCTAACAAGGACCGAAATGAAAGAATTCGACATTGCAAAAATATACAAAAATCTTGCAATCCTCACAAAACCTAACCCAACCCAACCGAACCATCACCGAAATCAAAGAATTCGAGATTGTAAGGATTACACAAAACTCGCTAACCTCACCAAACCTAACCCAACCTGACCTTACCATCACCGAAATCAAAGAATTCGACATTGCAAAAATATACACAAATCGTGCTAACCTCGCCAAACCTAACCCAACCTTACCTTACCATCACCGAAATCAAAGAATTCGAGATTTTAAGGATTACACAAAACTCGCTAACCTCACCAAACGTAACCCAACCTAACCTTACCATCACCCAAATCAAAGAATTCGAGATTGTAAGGATTACACAAAACTCGATAACCTCACCACACCTAACCCAACCTAACCTAACCATCACCGAAATCAAAAAATTCGAGATTGTAAGGATTACACAAAACTCGCTTACCTCACCAAACCTAACCCAACCTAACCTAACAATGACCGAAATGAAAGAATTCGAGATTGCAAAAATATACACAAATCTTGCTAACCTCACAAAACCTAACCCAACCCTACCTATCCATCACCGAAATCAAAGAATTCGAGATTGTAAGATTTACCCAAAACTCGCTAACCTCACCAAACCTAACCCAACCTAACCTGACCATCACCGAAATCAAAGATTTCAAGATTTTGAAATTTACACAAAACTCGCTAACCACACTAAATGTAACCCAACCTAACCTAACGTTCACCGAAATCAAATAATTCGAGATTGTAAGATTTACACAAAACTTGCAAACCTCACCAAACCTAACCCAACCTGACCTAACCATCACCGAAATCAAAGAATTCGAGATTGTAAGGATTACACAATACTCGCTAACCTCACCAAACCTAACCCAACCTAACCTTACCATCACCGAAATCAAAGAATTCGAGATTTTGAGATTTACACAAAACTCGCTAACCACACTTAACGTAACCCAACCTAACCTGACCTTCACCGAAATCAAAGAATTCGACATTGCAAAAATATACGCAAATCGTGCTAGCCTCACCAAACCTAACCCAACCTTACCTTACCATCACCGAAATCAAAGAATTCGAGATTGGAAGGATTACACAAAACTCGCTAACCTCACCAAACGTAACCCAACCTAACCTAACCATCACCGAAATCAAAGAATTCGAGATTGTAAGCATTACAATAAACTCGCTAACCTCACCAAACCTAACCCAACCTAACCTAACAAGGACCGAAATGAAAGAATTCGACATTGCAAAAATATACAAAAATCTTGCAATCCTCACAAAACCTAACCCAACCCAACCGAACCATCACCGAAATCAAAGAATTCGAGATTGTAAGGATTACACAAAACTCGCTAACCTCACCAAACCTAACCCAACCTAACCTAACAAGGACCGAAATGAAAGAATTCGACATTGCAAAAATATACACAAATTTTGCTATCCTCACAAAACCTAACCCAACCAAACCGAACCATCACCGAAATCAAAGAATTCAAGATTGTAAGATTTACACAAAACTCGCTAACCTCACCAAACCTAACCCAACCTAACCTAACATCACCGAAATCAAAGAATTCGAGATTTTGAGATTTACACAAAACTCGCTAACCTCACCAAACCTAACCCAACCTAACCTAACCATCACCGAAATCAAAGAATTCGACATTGCATAAATATACAAAAAACTCGCTAACCTCAACAAACCTAACCCAACTTAACCTAACCATCACCGAAATCAAAAAATTTGACATTGCAAAAATATACACAAATCGTGCTTACCTCACAAAACCGAACCCAACCCAACCTAACCATCACCGAAATCAAATAATTCAAGATTGTTAGATTAACACAAAACTCGCTAACCTCACCAAACCCAACCCAACCTTACCTTACCATCACCGAAATCAAAGAATTCGAGATTGTAAGGATTACACAAAACTCGCTAACCTCACCAAACCTAACCCAACCTAACCTTACTATCACCGAAATCAAAGAATTCGAGATTTTGAGATTTACACAAAACTCGCTAACCACACTTAACGTAACCCAACCTAACCTGACCTTCACCGAAATCAAAGAATTCGACATTGCAAAAATATACGCAAATCGTGCTAGCCTTACCAAACCTAACCCAACCTTACCTTACCATCACCTAAATCAAAGAATTCGAGATTGGAAGGTTTACACAAAACTCGCTAACCTCACCAAACGTAACCCAACCTAACCTAACCATCACTGAAATCAAAGAATTCGAGATTGTAAGCATTACAATAAACTCGCTAACCTCACCAAACCTAACCCAACCTAACCTAACAAGGACCGAAATGAAAGAATTCGACATTGCAAAAATATACAAAAATCTTGCAATCCTCACAAAACCTAACCCAACCCAACCGAACCATCACCGAAATCAAAGAATTCGAGATTGTAAGGATTACACAAAACTCGCTAACCTCACCAAACCTAACCCAACCTAACCTAACAAGGACCGAAATGAAAGAATTCGACATTGCAAAAATATACACAAATCTTGCTATCCTCACAAAACCTAACCCAACCAAACCGAACCATCACCGAAATCAAAGAATTCGAGATTGTAAGATTTACACAAAACTCGCTAACCTCACCAAACCTAACCCAACCTAACCTAACCATCACCGTAATCAAAGAATTCGAGATTGTAAGATTTACACAAAACTCGCTAACCTCACCAAACCTAACCCAACCTAACCTAACCTTCTCCGAAATCAAAGAAATCGACATTGCAAAAAAATACACAAATCGTGCTTACCTCACCAAACCTAACCCAGCCTAACCTAACAAACACCGGAATCAAATAATCCGAGCTTGTAAGATTTACACAAAACTCGCTAACCTCACCAAACCTAACCTAACCCAACCTAACCATCACCGAAATCAAAGAATTCGACATTGCAAAAATATACACAAATCGTGCTTACCTCACAAAACCTAACCCAACCCAACCTAACCATCGCCGAAATTAAATAATTCGAGATTGTAAGATTTACACAAAACTCGCTTATTTCACTAAACATAAATTAACCTAACTTTACCTTCACCGAAATCAAAGAATTCGACATTGCATAAATATACAAAAATCCTGCTAACCCCACCAAACCTAACCCAACCTTACCTATACAACACCGAAATTAAAGAATTCGAGATTGTCAGATTTACAAAATACTCCCTAACCTCACCAAACCTAACCCAACCTAACCTAACCAACCCCTAAATCAAATATTTCGAGATTTAAAGATTTACAAAAAACTCGCTCACCACACAAACGTAACCCAAACTAACCTAACCGTCACCGAAGTCAAAGAATTCGACATTGCATTAATTTACACAAATCGTGCTAACCTCACCAAACCTACCCCAACCTAACCTAACCATCACCGAAATCAAAGAATTCGACATTGCATAAATATACAAAAATCCTGCTAACCCCACCAAACCTAACCCAACCTAACCTATACAACACCGAAATTAAAGACTTCGAGATTGTCAGATTTACAAAAAACTCGCTAACCTCACGAAACCTAACCCAACCTAACCTAACATCACCGAAATCAAAGAATTCGAGATTTTGAGATTTACACAAAACTCGCTCAGCTCACCAAACCTTACCCAACCTAACCTAACCAACACCGAAATCAAATATTTCGAGATTTTAAGATTGACAAAAAACTCGCTCACCACACTAAACGTTACCTAACCTAACCTTACCTTCACCGAAGTCAAAGAATTCGACATTGCAAAAATATACACAAATCGTGCTAACCTCACCAAACCTACCCCAACCTAACCTAACCATCACCGAAATCAAAGAATTCGAGATTTTAAGATTTACACAAATCTCGCTTACCTCAACAAACCTAACCCAACTTAACCTAACCATCACCGAAATCAAAAAATTTGACATTGCAAAAATATACACAAATCGTGCTTACCTCACAAAACCGAACCCAACCCAACCTAACCATCACCGAAATCAAATAATTCAAGATTGTTAGATTAACACAAAACTCGCTAACCTCACCAAACCTAACCCAACCTAACCTAACCCAACCTAACCTAACCAACCCCGAAATCAAATATTTCGAGATTTTAAGATTTACAAAAAACTCGCTCACCACACTAAACGTTACCCAACCTAACCTAACCGACACCGAAGTCAAAGAATTCGACATTGCATAAATTTACACAAATCGTGCTAACTTCACCAAACCTAACCCAACCTAACCTAACCATCACCGAAATCATAGAATTTGACATTGCAAAAATATACACAAATCGTGCTTACCTCACAAAACCTAACCCAACCCAACCTAACCATCGCCGAAATTAAATAATTCAAGATGTATGATTTACACAAAACTCGCTTACGTCACTAAACGTAAATTAACCTAACCTTACCTTCACCGAAATCAAAGAATTCGACATTGCATAAATATACAAAAATCCTGCTAACCCCACCAAACCTAACCCAACCTTACCTATACAACACCGAAATTAAAGAATTCGAGATTGTCAGATTTACAAAAAACTCCCTAACCTCACCAAACCTAACCCAACCTAACCTAACATCACCGAAATCAAAGAATTCGAGATTTTGAGATTTACACAAAACTCGCTTACCTCACCAAACCTAACCCAACCTAACCTAACCATTACCGAAATCAAAGAATTCGACATTGCATAAATATACAAAAAACTCGCTAACCTCAACAAACCTAACCCAACTTAACCTAACCATCATCGAAATCAAAAAATTTGACATTGCAAAAATATACACAAATCGTGCTTACCTCACAAAACTGAACCCAACCCAACCTAACCATCACCGAAATCAAATAATTCAAGATTGTTAGATTAACACAAAACTCGCTAACCTCACCAAACCCAACCCAAACTTACCTAACCTTCACCGAAATCAAAGAATTCGACAATGCAAAAATATACACAAATCGTGCTAACCTCACAAACCTAACCCAACCTAACCTAACATCACCGAAATCAAAGAATTCAAGATTTTAAGATTTACACAAAACTCGCTAACCTCACCAAACCTAACCCAACCTATCCTAACCAACACCGAAATCAAATATTTCGAGATTTTAAAATTTACAAAAAACTCGCTCACCACACTAAACGTAACCCAACCTAACCTAACCGTCACCGAAGTCAAAGAATTCGACATTGCATAAATTTACACAAATCGTGCTAACCTCACCAAACCTAACCCAACCTAACCTAACATCACCGAAATCAAAGAATTCGAGATTTTGAGATTTACACAAAACTCGCTAGCCTCACCAAACCTAACCCAACCTAACCTAACCATCACCGAAATCAAAGAATTCGACATTGCATTAATATACAAAAAACTCGCTAACCTCAACAAACCTAACCCAACTTAACCTAACCATCACCGAAATCAAAAAAATTGACATTGCAAAAATATACACAAATCGTGCTTACCTCACAAAACCGACCCCAACCCAACCTAACCATCACCGAAATCAAATAATTCAAGATTGTTAGATTTACACAAAACTCGCTAACCTCACCAAACCCAACCCAACCTTACCTAACCATCACCGAAATCAAAGAATTCGACATTGCAAAAATTTACACAAATCGTGCTATCCTCACCAAACCTAACCCAACCTAACCTAACCATCACCGAAATCAAAGAATTTGACATTGCAAAAATATACACAAATCGTGCTTACCTCACAAAACCTAACCCAACCCAACCTAACCATCACCGAAATCAAATAATTCGAGATTGTAAGATTTACACAAAACTCACTTACCTCACTAAATGTAACCCAACCTAACCTAACCTTCACCGAAATCAAAGAATTCGACATTGCATAAATATACAAAAAACTCGCTAACCTCAACAAACCTAACCCAACTTAACCTAATCATCACCGAAATCAAAAAATTTGACATTGCAAAAATATACACAACTCGTGCTTACCTCACAAAACCTAACCCAACCCAACTTAACCATCACCGAAATCAAATAATTCAAGATTGTTAGATTTACACAAAACTCGCTAACCTCACCAAACCCAACCCAACCTAACCCAACCATCACCGAAATCAAAGAATTCGACATTGCATAAATATACAAAAATCGTGCCAACCTCACCAAACCTACCCCAACCTAACCTTACCATCACCGAAATCAAAGAATTTGACATTGCAAAAATATACACAAATCGTGCTTACCTCACAATACTTAACCCAAACCAACATAACCATCGCCGAAATCAAATAATTCGAGATTGTAAGATTTACACAAAACTCGCTAACCTCACCAAACGTAACCCAACTTAACCTTACCTTCACCGAAATCAAAGAATTCGACATTGCATAAATATACACAAAACTCGCTTACCTCACCAAACCTTACCCAACCTAACCTTACCATCACCGTAATCAAAGAATTCGAGATTGTAAGTTTTACACAAAACTCGCTAAATTTACCAAACGTAACCCAACCTAACCTAACCTTCACCGAAATCAAAGAATTTGACATTGTAAAAATATACAAATATCGTGCTAACCTCACCAAACCTAACCCAACCTACCTATACAATACCGAAATCAAAGAATTCGAGATTGTCAGATTTACACAAAGCTCGCTAACTTTACCAAACGTAACCCAACCTAACCTAACCTTCACCGAAGTCAAAGAATTCGACATTGTAAAAATATACAAATATCGTGCTAACCTCACCAAACCTAACCCAACCTACCTATACAATTCCGAAATCAAAGAAGTCGAGATTGTCAGATTTACACAAAACTCGCTAACCTCACCAAACCTAACCCAACCTAACCTAACCATCACCGAAATCAAAAAATTCGACATTGCATAAATTTACACAAAACTCGCTAACCTCACCAAACCTAACCCAACCTAACCTAACCCACACCGAAATCAATTATTTTGAGATTTTAAGATTAACAAGAAGCTCGCTCACCACACTAAACGTAACCCAACCTAACCTAACCGTCACCGAAGTCAAAGAATTCGACATTGCATAAATTTACACAAATCGTGCTAACCTCACCAAACCTAACTTAACCTAACCTAACCATCACCGAAATCAAAGAATTTGACATTGCAAAAATATACACAAATCGTGCTTACCTCACAAAACCTAACCCAACCCAACCTAACCATCACCGAAATCAAATAATTCGAGATTGTAAGATTTACACAAAACTCACTTACCTCACTAAATGTAACCCAACCTAACCTAACCTTCACCGAAATCAAAGAATTCGACATTGCATAAATATACAAAAAACTCGCTAACCTCAACAAACCTAACCCAACTTAACCTAACCATCACCGAAATCAAAAAATTTGACATTGCAAAAATATACACAACTCGTGCTTACCTCACAAAACCTAACCCAACCCAACCTAACCATCGCCGAAATCAAATAATTCGAGATTGTAAGATTTACACAAAACTCGCTAACCTCACCAAACGTAACCCAACTTAACCTTACCTTCACCGAAATCAAAGAATTCGACATTGCATAAATATTCACAAAACTCGCTAACCTCACCAAACCTTACCCAACCTAACCTTACCATCACCGTAATCAAAGAATTCGAGATTGTAAGTTTTACACAAAACTCGCTAACTTTACCAAACGTAACCCAACCTAACCTAACCTTCACCGAAATCAAAGAATTTGACATTGTAAAAATATACAAATATCGTGCTAACCTCACCAAACCTAACCTAACCTACCTATACAATACCGAAATCAAAGAATTCGAGATTGTCAGATTTACACAAAGCTCGCTAACCTCACCAAACCTAACCCAACCTAACCTAACCATCACCGAAATCAAAAAATTCGACATTGCATAAATATACAAAAAACTCGCTAACCTCAACAAACCTAACCCAACTTAAACAAACCATCACCGAAATCAAAGAATTTGACATTGCAAAAATATACACAAATCGTGCTTACCTCACAAAACCTTCTCCAATCCAACCTAACCATCACCGAAATCAAAGAATTGGACATTGCATAAATATACAAAAAACTCGCTAACCTCACCAAACCCAACCCAACCTAACCCAACCATCACCGAAATCAAAGAATTCGACATTGCATAAATATACAAAAATCCTGCTAACCCCACCAAACCTAACCCAACCTGACCTATACAACACCGAAATTAATTAAAGAATTCGAGATTGTCAGATTTACAAAAAACTCGCTAACCTCACCAAACCTAACCCAACCTAACCTAACATCACCGAAATCAAAGAATTCGAGATTTTGAGATTTACACAAAACTCGCTTACCTCACCAAACTTAACCCAACCTAACCTTACCATCACCAGAATCAAAGAATTCGAGATTGTAAGGATTACACAAAACTCGCTAACCTCACCAAACGTAACCCAACCTAACCTAAGCATCACCGAAATCAATGAATTCGAGATTGTAAGATTTACACAAAACTCGGTAACCACACCAAACCTTAACCAACCATACCTAACCACCATCGAAATCAAACAATATGAGATTGTAAGATTTACATAAAACTCGCTAACCTCACCAAACCCAACCCAACCTAACCTAACATCACCGAAATCAAAGAATTCGAGATTTTGAGATTTACACAAAACTCGCTCACCTCACCAAACCTAACCCAACCTAACCTAACCAACACCGAAATCAAATATTTCGAGATTTTAAGATTTACAAAAACCTCGCTCACCACAGTAAACGTAACCCAACCTTACCTAACCGTCACCGAAGTCAAAGAATTCGACATTGCAAAAATTTACACAAATCGTGCTAACCTCACCAAACCTATCCCTACCTCACCAAACCATCACCGAAATCAAAAAATTCGAGATTGTAAGATTTACACAAAACTCGCTAACCTCACCAAATGTAACCCAACCTAACCTAACCTTCACCGAAATCAAAGAATTCGACATTGCATAAATATACAAAAAACTCGCTAACCTCAACAAACCTAACCCAACTTAACCTAACCATCACCGAAATCAAAAAATTTGACATTGCAAAAATATACCCAAATCGTGCTTACCTCACAAAACCTAACCCAACCCAACCTAACCATCACCGAAATCAAATAATTCAAGATTGTTAGATTTACACAAAACTCGCTTACCTCACCAAACCTAACCCAACCTAACCTAACCATTTCCGAAATCAATGAATTCGAGATTGTAAGATTTACACGAATCTCGGTTACAACACCAAAACTTAACCAACCTAACCTTACCACCACCGAAATCAAATAATTTGAGATTGTAAGATTTACATAAAACTCGCTAACCTCACCAAACCCAACCCAACCTAACCTAACTATCACCGAAATCAAAGAATTCGAGATTTTGAGATTTACACAAAACTCGCTCACCTCACCAAACCTAACCCAACCTAACCTAACCAACACCGAAATCAAATATTTCGAGATTTTAAGATTTACAAAAAACTCGCTCACCACACTAAACGTAACCCAACCTAACCTTACCTTCACCGTGGTCAAAGAATTCGACATTGCAAAAATATACACAAATCGTGCTAACCTCACCAAAAATAACCCAACCTAACCTAACCAACACCGAAATCAAATATTTCGAGATTTTAAGATTTACAAAAAACTCGCTCACCACACCAAACCTTAACCAACCTAACCTTAGCATCACCGAAATCAAAGAATTCGAGATTTTGAGATTTACACAAAACTCGCTAACCACACTTAACGTAACCCAACCTAACCTAACCTTCACCGAAATCAAAGAATTCGACATTGCAAAAATATACGCAAATCGTGCTAGCCTCACCAAACCTAACCCAACCTAACCTTACCATCACCGAAATCAAAGAATTCGAGATTGGAAGGATTACACAAAACTCGCTAACCTCACCAAACGTAACCCAACCTAACCTAACCATCACCGAAATCAAAGAATTCGAGATTGTAAGGATTACAAAAAACTCGCTAACCTCACCAAACCTAACCCAACCTAACCTAACAAGGACCGAAATGAAAGAATTCGACATTGCAAAAATATACACAAATCTTGCTATCCTCACAAAACCTAACCCAACCTTACCTTACCATCACCGAAATCAAAGAATTCGAGATTGTAAGGATTACACAAAACTCGCTAACCTCACCAAACGTAACCCAACCTAACCTAACCATCACCGAAATCAAAGAATTCGAGATTGTAAGGATTACACAAAACTCGATAACCTCACCACACCTAACCCAACCTAACCTAACCATCACCGAAATCAAAAAATTCGAGATTGTAAGGATTACACAAAACTCGCTTACCTCACCAAACCTAACCCAACCTAACCTAACAATGACCGAAATGAAAGAATTCGAGATTGCAAAAATATACACAAATCTTGCTAACCTCACAAAACCTAACCCAACCCAACCTATCCATCACCGAAATCAAAGAATTCGAGATTGTAAGATTTACCCAAAACTCGCTAACCTCACCAAACCTAACCCAACCTAACCTAACCATCACCGAAATCAAAGATTTCAAGATTTTGAAATTTACACAAAACTCGCTAACTACACTTAATGTAACCCAACCTAACCTAACGTTCACCGAAATCAAAGAATTAGAGATTGTAAGATTTACACAAAACTTGCAAACCTCACCAAACCTAACCCAACCTGACCTAACCATCACCGAAATCAAAGAATTCGAGATTGTAAGGATTACACAAAACTCGCTAACCTCACCAAACCTAACCCAACCTAACCTTACCATCACCGAAATCAAAGAATTCGAGATTTTGAGATTTACACAAAACTCGCTAACCACATTTAACGTAACCCAACCTAACCTGACCTTCACCGAAATCAAAGAATTCGACATTGCAAAAATATACGCAAATCGTGCTAGCCTCACCAAACCTAACCCAACCTTACCTTACCATCACCGAAATCAAAGAATTCGAGATTGGAAGGATTACACAAAACTCGCTAACCTCACCAAACGTAACCCAACCTAACCTAACCATCACCGAAATCAAAGAATTCGAGATTGTTAGCATTACAATAAACTCGCTAACCTCACCAAACCTAACCCAACCTAACCTAACAAGGACCGAAATGAAAGAATTCGACATTGCAAAAATATACAAAAATCTTGCAATCCTCACAAAACCTAACCCAACCCAACCGAACCATCACCGAAATCAAAGAATTCGAGATTGTAAGGATTACACAAAACTCGCTAACCTCACCAAACCTAACCCAACCTGACCTTACCATCACCGAAATCAAAGAATTCGACATTGCAAAAATATACACAAATCGTGCTAACCTCGCCAAACCTAACCCAACCTTACCTTACCATCACCGAAATCAAAGAATTCGAGATTTTAAGGATTACACAAAACTCGCTAACCTCACCAAACGTAACCCAACCTAACCTTACCATCACCCAAATCAAAGAATTCGAGATTGTAAGGATTACACAAAACTCGATAACCTCACCACACCTAACCCAACCTAACCTAACCATCACCGAAATCAAAAAATTCGAGATTGTAAGGATTACACAAAACTCGCTTACCTCACCAAACCTAACCCAACCTAACCTAACAATGACCGAAATGAAAGAATTCGAGATTGCAAAAATATACACAAATCTTGCTAACCTCACAAAACCTAACCCAACCCTACCTATCCATCACCGAAATCAAAGAATTCGAGATTGTAAGATTTACCCAAAACTCGCTAACCTCACCAAACCTAACCCAACCTAACCTGACCATCACCGAAATCAAAGATTTCAAGATTTTGAAATTTACACAAAACTCGCTAACCACACTAAATGTAACCCAACCTAACCTAACGTTCACCGAAATCAAATAATTCGAGATTGTAAGATTTACACAAAACTTGCAAACCTCACCAAACCTAACCCAACCTGACCTAACCATCACCGAAATCAAAGAATTCGAGATTGTAAGGATTACACAATACTCGCTAACCTCACCAAACCTAACCCAACCTAACCTTACCATCACCGAAATCAAAGAATTCGAGATTTTGAGATTTACACAAAACTCGCTAACCACACTTAACGTAACCCAACCTAACCTGACCTTCACCGAAATCAAAGAATTCGACATTGCAAAAATATACGCAAATCGTGCTAGCCTCACCAAACCTAACCCAACCTTACCTTACCATCACCGAAATCAAAGAATTCGAGATTGGAAGGATTACACAAAACTCGCTAACCTCACCAAACGTAACCCAACCTAACCTAACCATCAACGAAATCAAAGAATTCGAGATTGTAAGCATTACAATAAACTCGCTAACCTCACCAAACCTAACCCAACCTAACCTAACAAGGACCGAAATGAAAGAATTCGACATTGCAAAAATATACAAAAATCTTGCAATCCTCACAAAACCTAACCCAACCCAACCGAACCATCACCGAAATCAAAGAATTCGAGATTGTAAGGATTACACAAAACTCGCTAATCTCACCAAACCTAACCCAACCTAACCTAACAAGGACCGAAATGAAAGAATTCGACATTGCAAAAATATACACAAATTTTGCTATCCTCACAAAACCTAACCCAACCAAACCGAACCATCACCGAAATCAAAGAATTCGAGATTGTAAGATTTACACAAAACTCGCTAACCTCACCAAACCTAACCCAACCTAACCTAACATCACCGAAATCAAAGAATTCGAGATTTTGAGATTTACACAAAACTCGCTAACCTCACCAAACCTAACCCAACCTAACCTAACCATCACCGAAATCAAAGAATTCGACATTGCATAAATATACAAAAAACTCGCTAACCTCAACAAACCTAACCCAACTTAACCTAACCATCACCGAAATCAAAAAATTTGACATTGCAAAAATATACACAAATCGTGCTTACCTCACAAAACCGAACCCAACCCAACCTAACCATCACCGAAATCAAATAATTCAAGATTGTTAGATTAACACAAAACTCGCTTACCTCACCAAACCCAACCCAACCTTACCTTACCATCACCGAAATCAAAGAATTCGAGATTGTAAGGATTACACAAAACTCGCTAACCTCACCAAACCTAACCCAACCTAACCTTACCATCACCGAAATCAAAGAATTCGAGATTTTGAGATTTACACAAAACTCGCTAACCACACTTAACGTAACCCAACCTAACCTGACCTTCACCGAAATCAAAGAATTCGACATTGCAAAAATATACGCAAATCGTGCTAGCCTTACCAAACCTAACCCAACCTTACCTTACCATCACCGAAATCAAAGAATTCGAGATTGGAAGGTTTACACAAAACTCGCTAACCTCACCAAACGTAACCCAACCTAACCTAACCATCACCGAAATCAAAGAATTCGAGATTGTAAGCATTACAATAAACTCGCTAACCTCACCAAACCTAACCCAACCTAACCTAACAAGGACCGAAATGAAAGAATTCGACATTGCAAAAATATACAAAAATCTTGCAATCCTCACAAAACCTAACCCAACCCAACCGAACCATCACCGAAATCAAAGAATTCGAGATTGTAAGGATTACACAAAACTCGCTAACCTCACCAAACCTAACCCAACCTAACCTAACAAGGACCGAAATGAAAGAATTCGACATTGCAAAAATATACACAAATCTTGCTATCCTCACAAAACCTAACCCAACCAAACCGAACCATCACCGAAATCAAAGAATTCGAGATTGTAAGATTTACACAAAACTCGCTAACCTCACCAAACCTAACCCAACCTAACCTAACCATCACCGTAATCAAAGAATTCGAGATTGTAAGATTTACACAAAACTCGCTAACCTCACCAAACCTAACCCAACCTAACCTAACCTTCTCCGAAATCAAAGAAATCGACATTGCAAAAAAATACACAAATCGTGCTTACCTCACCAAACCTAACCCAGCCTAACCTAACAAACACCGGAATCAAATAATCCGAGCTTGTAAGATTTACACAAAACTCGCTAACCTCACCAAACCTAACCTAACCCAACCTAACCATCACCGAAATCAAAGAATTCAACATTGCAAAAATATACACAAATCGTGCTTACCTCACAAAACCTAACCCAACCCAACCTAACCATCGCCGAAATTAAATAATTCGAGATTGTAAGATTTACACAAAACTCGCTTATTTCACAAAACATAAATTAACCTAACTTTACCTTCACCGAAATCAAAGAATTCGACATTGCATAAATATACAAAAATCCTGCTAACCCCACCAAACCTAACCCAACCTTACCTATACAACACCGAAATTAAAGAATTCGAGATTGTCAGATTTACAAAATACTCCCTAACCTCACCAAACCTAACCCAACCTAACCTAACCAACCCCTCAATCAAATATTTCGAGATTTAAAGATTTACAAAAAACTCGCTCACCACACAAACGTAACCCAACCTAACCTAACCGTCACCGAAGTCAAAGAATTCGACATTGCATTAATTTACACAAATCGTGCTAACCTCACCAAACCTACCCCAACCTAACCTAACCATCACCGAAATCAAAGAATTCGACATTGCATAAATATACAAAAATCCTGCTAACCCCACCAAACCTAACCCAACCTAACCTATACAACACCGAAATTAAAGACTTCGAGATTGTCAGATTTACAAAAAACTCGCTAACCTCACGAAACCTAACCCAACCTAACCTAACATCACCGAAATCAAAGAATTCGAGATTTTGAGATTTACACAAAACTCGCTCAGCTCACCAAACCTTACCCAACCTAACCTAACCAACACCGAAATCAAATATTTCGAGATTTTAAGATTGACAAAAAACTCGCTCACCACACTAAACGTTACCTAACCTAACCTTACCTTCACCGAAGTCAAAGAATTCGACATTGCAAAAATATACACAAATCGTGCTAACCTCACCAAACCTACCCCAACCTAACCTAACCATCACCGAAATCAAAGAATTCGACATTGCATAAATATACAAAAATCCTGCTAACCCCACCAAACCTAACCCAACCTGACCTATACAACACCGAAATTAATTAAAGAATTCGAGATTGTCAGATTTACAAAAAACTCGCTAACCTCACCAAACCTAACCCAACCTTACCTAACATCACCGAAATCAAAGAATTCGAGATTTTGAGATTTACACAAAACTCGCTTACCTCACCAAACTTAACCCAACCTAACCTTACCATCACCAGAATCAAAGAATTCGAGATTGTAAGGATTACACAAAACTCGCTAACCTCACCAAACGTAACCCAACCTAACCTAAGCATCACCGAAATCAATGAATTCGAGATTGTAAGATTTACACAAAACTCGGTAACCACACCAAACCTTAACCAACCATACCTAACCAACATCGAAATCAAACAATATGAGATTGTAAGATTTACATAAAACTCGCTAACCTCACCAAACCCAACCCAACCTAACCTAACATCACCGAAATCAAAGAATTCGAGATTTTGAGATTTACACAAAACTCGCTCACCTCACCAAACCTAACCCAACCTAACCTAACCAACACCGAAATCAAATATTTCGAGATTTTAAGATTTACAAAAACCTCGCTCACCACACTAAACGTAACCCAACCTTACCTAACCGTCACCGAAGTCAAAGAATTCGACATTGCAAAAATTTACACAAATCGTGCTAACCTCACCAAACCTATCCCTACCTCACCAAACCATCACCGAAATCAAAAAATTCGAGATTGTAAGATTTACACAAAACTCGCTAACCTCACCAAATGTAACCCAACCTAACCTAACCTTCACCGAAATCAAAGAATTCGACATTGCATAAATATACAAAAAACTCGCTAACCTCAACAAACCTAACCCAACTTAACCTAACCATCACCGAAATCAAAAAATTTGACATTGCAAAAATATACCCAAATCGTGCTTACCTCACAAAACCTAACCCAACCCAACCTAACCATCACCGAAATCAAATAATTCAAGATTGTTAGATTTACACAAAACTCGCTTACCTCACCAAACCTAACCCAACCTAACCTAACCATTTCCGAAATCAATGAATTCGAGATTGTAAGATTTACACGAATCTCGGTTACAACACCAAAACTTAACCAACCTAACCTTACCACCACCGAAATCAAATAATTTGAGATTGTAAGATTTACATAAAACTCGCTAACCTCACCAAAACCAACCCAACCTAACCTAACTATCACCGAAATCAAAGAATTCGAGATTTTGAGATTTACACAAAACTCGCTCACCTCACCAAACCTAACCCAACCTAACCTAACCAACACCGAAATCAAATATTTCGAGATTTTAAGATTTACAAAAAACTCGCTCACCACACTAAACGTAACCCAACCTAACCTTACCTTCACCGTGGTCAAAGAATTCGACATTGCAAAAATATACACAAATCGTGCTAACCTCACCAAAAATAACCCAACCTAACCTAACCAACACCGAAATCAAATATTTCGAGATTTTAAGATTTACAAAAAACTCGCTCACCACACCAAACCTTAACCAACCTAACCTAACCACCATCGAAATCAAATAATTTAAGATTGTAAGATTTACATAAAACTCGCGAACCTCAACAAACCTAACCCAACTTAACCTAACCATCACCGAAATCAAAGAATTTGACATTGCAAAAATATACACAAATCATGCGTACCTCACAAAACCGAACCCAACCCAACCTAACCATCACCGAAATCAAAGAGTTCAAGATTGTTAGATTTACACAAAACTCGCTAACCTCACCAAACCCAACCCAACCTAACCTAACCATCACCGAAATCAAAGAATTCGACATTGCAATAATATACACAAATCGTGCTAACCTCACAAACCTAACCCAACCTAACCTAACATCACCGAAATCAAAGAATTCGAGATTTTGAGATTTACACAAAACTCGCTAACCTCACCAAACCTAACCCAACCTAACCTAACCATTACCGACATCAAAGATTTCGACATTGCATAAATATACAAAAAACTCGCTAACCTCAACAAACCTAACCCAACTTAACCTAACCATCATCGAAATCAAAAAATTTGACATTGCAAAAATATACACAAATCGTGCTTACCTCACAAAACCGAACCCAACCCAACCTAACCATCACCGAAATCAAATAAATCAAGATTGTTAGATTAACACAAAACTCGCTAACCTCACCAAACCCAACCCAACCTTACCTAACCATCACCGAAATCAAAGAATTCGACATTGCAAAAATATACTTAAATCGTGCTAACCTCACAAACCTAACCCAACCTAACCTAACCAACCCCTAAATCAAATATTTCGAGATTTTAAGGTTTACAAAAAACTCGCTCACCACACTAAACGTAACCCAACCTAACCTAACCGTCACCGAATTCAAAGAATTCGACATTGCATTAATTTACACAAATCGTGCTAACCTCACCAAACCTAACCCAACCTAACCTAACCATCACCGAAATCAAAGAATTTGACATTGCAAAAATATACACAAATCGTGCTTACCTCACAAAACCTAACCCAACCCAACCTAACCATCGCCGAAATCAAAAAATTCGAGATTGTAAGATTTACACAAAACTCGCTTACTTCACTAAACGTAAATTAACCTAACCTAACCATCACCGAAATCAAAGAATTCGACATTGCATAAATATACAAAAATCCTGCTAACCCCACCAAACCTAACCCAACCTAACCTATACAACTCCGAAATTAAAGAATTCGAGATTGTCAGATTTACAAAAAACTCCCTAACCTCACCAAACCTAACCCAACCTAACCTAACATCACCGAAATCAAAGAATTCGAGATTTTGAGATTTACACAAATTTCGCTAACCTCACCAAACCTAACCCAACCTAACCTAACCAACCCCTAAATCAAATATTTCGAGATTTTAAGGTTTACAAAAAACTCGCTCACCACACTAAACGTAACCCAACCTAACCTAACCGTCACCGAAGTCAAAGAATTCGACATTGCATTAATTTACACAAATCTTGCTAACCTCACCAAACCTAACCCAACCTAACCTAACCATCACCGAAATCAAAGAATTTGACATTGCAAAAATATACACAAATCGTGCTTACCTCACAAAACCTAACCCAACCCAACCTAACCATCGCCGAAATCAAATAATTCGAGATTGTAAGATTTACACAAAACTCGCTTACTTCACTAAACGTAAATTAACCTAACCTAACCATCACCGAAATCAAAGAATTCGACATTGCATAAATATACAAAAATCCTGCTAACCACACCAAACCTAACCCAACCTAACCTATACAACTCCGAAATTAAAGAATTCGAGATTGTCAGATTTACAAAAAACTCCCTAACCTCACCAAACCTAACCCAACCTAACCTAACCATCACCGAAATCAAAAAATTTGACATTGCAAAAATATACACAAATCGTGCTTACCTCACAAAACCGAACCCAACCCAACCTAACCATCACCGAAATCAAATAATTCAAGATTGTTAGATTTACACAAAACTCGCTAACCTCACCAAACCCAACCCAACCTAACCTAACCTTCACCGAAATCAAAGAATTCGACAATGCAAAAATATACACAAATCGTGCTAACCTCACAAACCTAACCCAACCTAACCTAACATCACCGAAATCAAAGAATTCGAGATTTTAAGATTTACACAAAACTCGCTTACTTCACCAAACGTAACCCAACTTAACCTAACCTCCACCGAAATCAAAGAATTCGACATTGCATAAATATACACAAAACTCGCTTACCTCACCAAACCTTACCCATCCTAACCTTACCATCACCGTAATCAAAGAATTCGAGATTGTTAGATTTACACAAAACTCGCTTACCTCACCAAACCCAACCCAACCTAACCTAACCTTCACCGAAATCAAAGAATTCGACAATGCAAAAATATACACAAATCGTGCTAACCTCACAAACCTAACCCAACCTAACCTAACAGCACCGAAATCAATGAATTCGAGATTTTGAGATTTACACAAAACTCGCTAACCTCACCAAACCTAACCCAACCTATCCTAACCAACACCGAAATCAAATATTTCGAGATTTTAAAATTTACAAAAAACTCGCTCACCACACTAAACGTAACCCAACCTAACCTAACCGTCACCGAAGTCAAAGAATTCGACATTGCATAAATATACACAAATCGTGCTAACCTCACAAACCTAACCCAACCTAACCTAACATCACCGAAATCAATGAATTCGAGATTTTGAGATTTACACAAAACTCGCTAACCTCACCAAACCTAACCCAACCTAACCTAACCAACCCCTAAATCAAATATTTCGAGATTTTAAGGTTTACAAAACACTCGCTCACCACACTAAACGTAACCCAACCTAACCTAACTGTCACCGAAGTCAAAGAATTCGACATTGCATTAATTTACACAAATCGTGCTAACCTCACCAAACCTAACCCAACCTAACCTAACCATCACCGAAATCAAAAAATTTGACATTGCAAAAATATACACAAATCGTGCTTACCTCACAAAACCGAACCCAACCCAACCTAACCATCACCGAAATCAAATAATTCAAGATTGCTAGATTTACACAAAACTCGCTAACCTCACCAAACCCAACCCAACCTAACCTAACCTTCACCGAAATCAAAGAATTCGACAATGCAAAAATATACACAAATCGTGCTAACCTCACAAACCTTACCCAACCTAACCTAACATCACCGAAATCAAAGAATTCGAGATTTTGAGATTTACACAAAACTCGCTAACCTCACCAAACCTAACCCAACCTATCCTAACCAACACCGAAATCAAATATTTCGAGATTTTAAAATTTACAAAAAACTCGCTCACCACACTAAACGTAACCCAACCTAACCTAACTGTCACCGAAGTCAAAGAATTCGACATTGCATTAATTTACACAAATCGTGCTAACCTCACCAAACCTAACCCAACCTAACCTAACCATCACCGAAATCAAAGAATTTGACATTGCAAAAATATACACAAATCGTGCTTACCTCACAAAACCTAACCCAACCCAACCTAACCATCACCGAAATCAAATAATTCGAGATTTTGAGATTTACACAAAACTCGCTAGCCTCACCAAACCTAACCCAACCTAACCTAACCATCACCGAAATCAAAGAATTCGACATTGCATAAATATACAAAAAACTCGCTAACCTCAACAAACCTAACCCAACTTAACCTAACCATCACCGAAATCAAAAAAATTGACATTGCAAAAATATACACAAATCGTGCTTACCTCACAAAACCGAACCCAACCCAACCTAACCATCACCGAAATCAAATAATTCAAGATTGTTAGATTTACACAAAACTCGCTAACCTCACCAAACCCAACCCAACCTAACCTAACCATCACCGAAATCAAAGAATTCGACATTGCAAAAATATACACAAATCGTGCTAACCTCACAAACCTAACCCATCCTAACCTAACATCACCGAAATCAAAGAATTCGAGATTTTGAGATTTACACAAAACTCGCTAACCTCACCAAACCTAACCCAACCTAACCTAACCAACACCGAAATCAAATATTTAGAGATTTTAAGATTTACAAGAAACTCGCTCACCACACTAAACGTAACCCAACCTAACCTAACCGTCACCGAAGTCAAAGAATTCGACATTGCATAAATTTACACAAATCGTGCTATCCTCACCAAACCTAACCCAACCTAACCTAACCATCACCGAAATCAAAGAATTTGACATTGCAAAAATATACACAAATCGTGCTTATCTCACAAAACCTAACCCAACCAAACCTAACCATCACCGAAATCAAATAATTCGAGATTGTAAGATTTACACAAAACTCACTTACCTCACTAAATGTAACCCAACTTAACCTAACCATCACCGAAATCAAAAAATTTGACATTGCAAAAATATACACAACTCGTGCTTACCTCACAAAACCTAACCCAACCCAACCTAACCATCACCGAAATCAAATAATTCAAGATTGTTAGATTTACACAAAACTCGCTAACCTCACCAAACCCAACCCAACCTAACCCAACCATCACCGAAATCAAAGAATTCGACATTGCATAAATATACAAAAATCGTGCCAACCTCACCAAACCTACCCCAACCTAACCTAACCATCACCGAAATCAAAGAATTTGACATTGCAAAAATATACACAAATCGTGCTTACCTCACAAAACCTAACCCAACCCAACCTAACCATCACCGAAATCAAATAATTCGAGATTTTGAGATTTACACAAAACTCGCTAGCCTCACCAAACCTAACCCAACCTAACCTAACCATCACCGAAATCAAAGAATTCGACATTGCATAAATATACAAAAAACTCGCTAACCTCAACAAACCTAACCCAACTTAACCTAACCATCACCGAAATCAAAAAAATTGACATTGCAAAAATATACACAAATCGTGCTTACCTCACAAAACCGAACCCAACCCAACCTAACCATCACCGAAATCAAATAATTCAAGATTGTTAGATTTACACAAAACTCGCTAACCTCACCAAACCCAACCCAACCTAACCTAACCATCACCGAAATCAAAGAATTCGACATTGCAAAAATATACACAAATCGTGCTAACCTCACAAACCTAACCCATCCTAACCTAACATCACCGAAATCAAAGAATTCGAGATTTTGAGATTTACACAAAACTCGCTAACCTCACCAAACCTAACCCAACCTAACCTAACCAACACCGAAATCAAATATTTAGAGATTTTAAGATTTACAAGAAACTCGCTCACCACACTAAACGTAACCCAACCTAACCTAACCGTCACCGAAGTCAAAGAATTCGACATTGCATAAATTTACACAAATCGTGCTATCCTCACCAAACCTAACCCAACCTAACCTAACCATCACCGAAATCAAAGAATTTGACATTGCAAAAATATACACAAATCGTGCTTATCTCACAAAACCTAACCCAACCAAACCTAACCATCACCGAAATCAAATAATTCGAGATTGTAAGATTTACACAAAACTCACTTACCTCACTAAATGTAACCCAACTTAACCTAACCATCACCGAAATCAAAAAATTTGACATTGCAAAAATATACACAACTCGTGCTTACCTCACAAAACCTAACCCAACCCAACCTAACCATCACCGAAATCAAATAATTCAAGATTGTTAGATTTACACAAAACTCGCTAACCTCACCAAACCCAACCCAACCTAACCCAACCATCACCGAAATCAAAGAATTCGACATTGCATAAATATACAAAAATCGTGCCAACCTCACCAAACCTACCCCAACCTAACCTAACCATCACCGAAATCAAAGAATTTGACATTGCAAAAATATACACAAAACTCGCTAACCTCACCAAACCTTACCCAACCTAACCTTACCATCACCGTAATCAAAGAATTCGAGATTGTAAGTTTTACACAAAACTCGCTCCCTTTACCAAACGTAACCCAACCTAACCTAACCTTCACCGAAATCAAAGAATTTGACATTGTAAAAATATACAAATAACGTGCTAACCTCACCAAACCTAACCCAACCTACCTATACAATACCGAAATCAAAGAATTCGAGATTGTCAGATTTACACAAAGCTCGCTAACTTTACCAAACGTAACCCAACCTAACCTAACCTTCACCGAAGTCAAAGAATTCGACATTGTAAAAATATACAAATATCGTGCTAACCTCACCAAACCTAACCCAACCTTCCTATACAATTCCGAAATCAAAGAAGTCGAGATTGTCAGATTTACACAAAACTCGCTAACCTCACCAAACCTAACCCAACCTAACCTAACCATCACCGAAATCAAAAAATTCGACATTGCATAAATATACACAAAACTCGCTAACCTCACCAAACCTAACCCAACTTAACCAAACCATCACCGAAATCAAAGAATTTGACATTGCAAAAATATACACAAATCGTGCTTACCTCACAAAACCTTATCCAATCCAACCTAACCATCACCGAAATCAAAGAATTGGACATTGCATAAATATACAAAAAACTCGCTAACCTCACCAAACCCAACCCAACCTAACCCAACCATCACCGAAATCAAAGAATTCGACATTGCATAAATATACCAAAATCCTGCTAACCCCACCAAACCTATACAACACCGAAATTAAAGAATTCGAGATTGTCAGATTTACAAAAAACTCGCTAACCTCACCAAACCTAACCCAACCTAACCTAACATCACCGAAATCAAAGAATTCGAGATTTTGAGATTTACACAAAACTCGCTTACCTCACCAAACCTAACCCAACCTAACCTTACCATCACCAGAATCAAAGAATTCGAGATTGTAAGGATTACACAAAACTCGCTAACCTCACCAAACGTAACCCAACCTAACCTAAGCATCACCGAAATCAATGAATTCGAGATTGTAAGATTTACACAAAACTCGGTAACCACACCAAACCTTAACCAACCATACCTAACCACCATCGAAATCAAACAATATGAGATTTTTAGATTTACATAAAACTCGCTAACCTCACCAAACCCAACCCAACCTAACCTAACATCACCGAAATCAAAGAATTCGAGATTTTGAGATTTACACAAAACTCGCTCACCTCACCAAACCTAACCCAACCTAACCTAACCAACACCGAAATCAAATATTTCGAGATTTTAAGATTTACAAAAAACTCGCTCACCACACTAAACGTAACCCAACCTAACCTAACCTTCACCGTGGTCAAATAATTCGACATTGCAAAAATTTACACAAATCGTGCTAACCTCACCAAACCTATCCCTACCTCACCAAACCATCACCGAAATCAAAAAATTCGAGATTGTAAGATTTACACAAAACTCGCTAACCTCACCAAATGTAACTCAACCTAACCTAACCTTCACCGAAATCAAAGAATTCGACATTGCATAAATATACAAAAAACTCGCTAACCTCAACAAACCTTACCCAACTTAACCTAACCATCACCGAAATCAAAAAATTTGACATTGCAAAAATATACCCAAATCGTGCTTACCTCACAAAACCAAACCCAACCCAACCTTACCATCACCGAAATCAAATAATTCAAGATTGTTAGATTTACACAAAACTCGCTTACCTCACCAAACCCAACCCAACCTAACCTTACCATCACCGAAATCAAAGAATTCGAGATTTTAAGATTTACACAAATCTCGCTAACCTCACCAAACGTAACCCAACTTAACCTAACCTTCACCGAAATCAAAGAATTCGACATTGCATAAATATACACAAAACTCGCTTACCTCACCAAACCTTACCCAACCTAACCTTACCATCACCGTAATCAAAGAATTCGAGATTGTAAGTTTTACACAAAACTCGCTAACTTTACCAAACGTAACCCAACCTAACCTAACCTTCACCGAAATCAAAGAATTCGACATTGTAAAAATATACAAATATCGTGCTAACCTCACCAAACCTAACCCAACCTACCTATACAATACCGAAATCAAAATAGTCGAGATTGTCAGATTTACACAAAACTCGCTAACCTCACCAAACCTAACCCAACCTAACCTAACTATCACCGTAATCAAAGAATTAGAGATTGTAAGTTTTGCACAAAACTCGCTAACTTTACCAAACGTAACCCAACCTAACCTAACCTTCACCGAAATCAAAGAATTTGACATTGTAAAAATATACAAATATCGTGCTAACCTCACCAAACCTAACCCAACCTACCAATACAATACCGAAATCAAAGAATTCGAGATTGTCAGATTTACACAAAATTCGCTAACCTCACCAAACCTAACCCAACCTAACCTAACCATCACCGAAATCAAAAAATTCGACATTGCATAAATATACAAAAAACTCGCTACCCTCAACAAACCTAACCCAACTTAACCTAACCATCACCGAAATCAAAGAATTTGTCATTGCAAAAATATACACAAATCGTGCTAACCTCACCAAACCTAACCCAACCTACCTATACAATACCGAAATCAAAATAGTCGAGATTGTCAGATTTACACAAAACTCGCTAACCTCACCAAACCTAACCCAACCTAACCTAACTATCACCGAAATCAAAAAATTCGACATTGCATAAATATACAAAAAACTCGCTAACCTCAACAAACCTAACCCAACTTAACCAAACCATCACCGAAATCAAAGAATTTGACATTGCAAAAATATACACAAATCGTGCTTACCTCACAAAACCTTATCCAATCCAACCTAACCATCACCGAAATCAAAGAATTGGACATTGCATAAATATACAAAAAACTCGCTAACCTCACCAAACCCAACCCAACCTAACCTAACCTTCACCGTGGTCAAATAATTCGACATTGCAAAAATTTACACAAATCGTGCTAACCTCACCAAACCTATCCCTACCTCACCAAACCATCACCGAAATCAAAAAATTCGAGATTGTAAGATTTACACAAAACTCGCTAACCTCACCAAATGTAACCCAACCTAACCTAACCTTCACCGAAATCAAAGAATTCGACATTGCATAAATATACAAAAAACTCGCTAACCTCAACAAACCTAACCCAACTTAACCTAACCATCACCGAAATCAAAAAATTTGACATTGCAAAAATATACCCAAATCGTGCTTACCTCACAAAACCTAACCCAACCCAACCTAACCATCACCGAAATCAAATAATTCAAGATTGTTAGATTTACACAAAACTCGCTTACCTCACCAAACCCAACCCAACCTAACCTTACCATCACCGAAATCAAAGAATTCGAGATTTTAAGATTTACACAAATCTCGCTAACCTCACCAAACGTAACCCAACTTAACCTAACCTTCACCGAAATCAAAGAATTCGACATTGCCTTAATATACACAAAACTCGCTTACCTCACCAAACCTTACCCAACTTAACCTTACCATCACCGTAATCAAAGAATTCGAGATTGTAAGTTTTACACAAAACTCGCTAACTTTACCAAACGTAACCCAACCTAACCTAACCTTCACCGAAATCAAAGAATTCGACATTGTAAAAATATACAAATATCGTGCTAACCTCACCAAACCTAACCCAACCTACCTATACAATACAGAAATCAAAATAGTCGAGATTGTCAGATTTACACAAAACTCGCTAACCTCACCAAACCTTACCCAACCTAACCTTGCCATCACCGTAATCAAAGAATTAGAGATTGTAAGTTTTGCACAAAACTCGCTAACTTTACCAAACGTAACCCAACCTAACCTAACCTTCACCGAAATCAAAGAATTTGACATTGTAAAAATATACAAATATCGTGCTAATTTCACCATACCTAACCCAACCTACCAATACAATGCCGAAATCAAAGAATTCGAGATTGTCAGATTTACACAAAGCTCGCTAACCTCACCAAACCTAACCCAACCTAACCTAACCATCACCGAAATCAAAAAATTCGACATTGCATAAATATACAAAAAACTCGCTACCCTCAACAAACCTAACCCAACTTAACCTAACCATCACCGAAATCAAAGAATTTGTCATTGCAAAAATATACACAAATCGTGCTAACCTCACCAAACCTAACCCAACCTACCTATACAATACCGAAATCAAAATAGTCGAGATTGTCAGATTTACACAAAACTCGCTAACCTCACCAAACCTAACCCAACCTAACCTAACTATCACCGAAATCAAAAAATTCGACATTGCATAAATATACACAAAACTCGCTAACCTCACCAAACCTTACCCAACCTAACCTTGCCATCACCGTAATCAAAGAATTCGAGATTGTAAGTTTTACACAAAACTCGCTAACTTTACCAAACGTAACCCAACCTAACCTAACCTTCACCGAAATCAAAGAATTCGACATTGTAAAAATATACAAATATCGTGCTAACCTCACCAAACCTAACCCAACCTACCTATACAATACCGAAATTAAAATAGTCGAGATTGTCAGATTTACACAAAACTCGCTAACCTCACCAAACCTAACCCAACCTAACCTAACCATTTCCGAAATCAATGAATTCGAGATTGTAAGATTTACACGAATCTCGGTTACAACACCAAACCTTAACCAACCTTACCTTACCACCATCGAAATCAAATAATTTGAGATTGTAAGATTTACATAAAACTCGCTAACCTTTTTTTTTTTTTTTTTTTTTTTTTTTCTTTTTTTTTATCGTCGGAGGTGGGGAATCTTCCAAAGACATCCTCCAGCCCGAACTGGAGGATAGTGTCGGATTTTTACCGACTAAACCCCACCCCCTTGACACCTCTGCTCCCCGGACACATTTTCATGTTTTGCTTCGGGAAAGCAGTTTTGTCTTAGCCATTTATGGCTCTTCCTTCGAGTTCTCGGGTTCTTTCTGCTTCTTCTTTATTTTTCATTATCATCGAAGCAAATGCTTCCCACGCTGACCAGGCAGTTGCGCTATCCAGTATGACGAAGATTATGTTTATCGGCGTCAGGTGTTCTACGCCGATTACAGTTCTGAATGTTCTTCTGTCGTCTTCCCATGCTGGACAATCAAAGGTTGTGTGGGCCGCGTCGTCTTTCTCGTTTTCACAGTGGTGGCACTTCGGAGTTGTTTCCTTTCCTATTTTGTGTAGGTAGGTCCCGAAGCACCCGTGACCTGTGAGTATTTGGGTCGTGTGGTGATTTAGTTCGCCGTGCTTTCTTTGGCACCACGCTTTTAGGTCTCCGATGAGATGGTGTGTCCATCGACCTTTTTTAGAGTTGCTCCATCTGTCTTGCCATTTGATCATCGTTGTTTCTCTGGCTGTACTCTTTTTTTCACCTCTGTAGATCGCTTGTCGTTCTAGAGCGAGTAAGTCGATCGGTGGAATGGCGCACAACACCAGGATGGCATCTTCTGATACTGTTCGGTATGCCGCTGCGACTCTTAATGCAGCTCTTCTTTGTACTCTAGCGAGGCTGAGCCTCGTCCTCTCAACCTTTGTTTTTTCCGCCCAAATCGGAGCACCGTACAGGAGGACTGAGTGTACTACTTCACAGTTTAGTTTTCTTCTCCTCTGTTTCGGTCTACCGATGTTGGGCATCAGTCTGGCGAGGTCTTCTGCTATTTGGGCCGCCCTAGCTCCCGCTTTTTCCGCATGTTTTGCAAAGCGTAGTTTGTCATCTAACTGCACTCCCAAATACCGCAGTGATCTGCTGAACGTCACCTCAAAACCGTTGACTGTTATTTGAGGAGGCAGCAGCTTTCTACGTCTTGTGAAGAATACAGCTTCGGTTTTCTGGACGGCGAGCTCCAAGCCCGCATCCACGAGCCATTTTTTAACCCTTCTAATGGCTTCTTCGCTTCTTAGGCGTAAAGATGTTGTGTTCTTTGCGGTGACAAGCAACGCGACATCGTCAGCAAAGGCGACCAGGCTCGTTTCATCTGGCATTTGGATTTTCAACAAGCCGTCGTACATTACATTCCAAAGCGCCGGGCCCAGGACCGATCCCTGTGGTACGCCCGCAGTGACTGATCGTTCGTATTTTTTGCCCATGCATTCATACAGAAGGATTCTGTCCGAAAAATAGCTTTCGATCATCTTGATAAGTTTTTCCGGAGCATTGATAGTGACTAATGCATCGAGAGTCCTTCCCCAGTTGGCAGTGTTGAATGCATTTTTTATGTCGAGCGCGATCATCACAACATGTTTGCTCGCCTTGACGCTCCCACGCCATGCAAGTCTTACGGTGTTTACGACTTCACTGATCGCGTCAATAGTTGAGCGACCGGGTCGAAATCCAAATTGCTGCGATGACAGTCCTGTGTCGCTGTTTTCTAGCTGTTGTTGTAGTCGCTGTAGGAGAAGTCTCTCTAGTAACTTTCCTACCCCATCAAGTAGGCAGAGTGGCCTGTATGATGAAGGTCCTGGTGGGCCTCCCTTTCCTTTTGAAATCAGCACGAGTTTTTGTCTTTTCCATGGTTTTGGAAAGGTTCCTTCCGACAGACAAGCATTGAAGGTCGTCAACAGCAACGCAGGATCGCTCAAGGCAATTCTTTTAATAACTGCGTTTGGAATGCAGTCCGGTCCCGGCGCCTTTTCAATATTTATTCGTTTGGCGGCTGCTACGACTTCTTCCTCCGTGAAAATCGGCATCTCATCACCAGTACTGCTCGCCGATCGTCTTTCCATCACTGGGTGTTGCGGAAAGAGGCCATCTATGACCAATTCAAGACTCGCCTTATTTTCAAGATATGGATCGACAGTTCCAATTCGGAGCTTTTTCCTTATGATCTTATATGGGCTCCCCCACGGATCCACATCAATCGATTTGCAGAGCTCTTTCCAGCATCTCTCTTTACTTTCTTTTATAGCTTTTCGTAAAGCTATCCTGGCTTCTTGATATTTCACTCTGTGCTGTTCATTGCTTGACCGTCGTTGTGCTCGGCGTCTGCAGGTTAAGCACTCGCGGCGAAGTATGGCGATGTTTTCGGTCCACCAGAAGACCGGGTGCCTCTTTTTACCTCCGCGTCTCGGCATCGATGCGTCGCAGCTCTCACTCAATAGGTCATTTAATGAGTTGGCAATGTCTTCGGCTCCAACCCCGCTGCTTGCGACGTCAGTCACTTTTGATCTTAGTTCTGCAACGGCTTCGTCCAAAGCTACGATGTCCAGCTTACGAGCTCCCCAGCCAGAACTAGAAGGTAACATTTGTGGCCCGGCGAGGCGATCTTCCAACTCGAAGCCAATGTAGCGATGGTCGCTGTGAGAGTAGCTGTCAAGCACTTGCCATTTTCGGATCCTGCCAATTATTGTTTCACCTGCAAATGTGACATCGATGACCGATCCGGTGCTGCCACGAACGAACGTGTAAGCACTTCCTACGTTGGCCGCATGCAGATGTAAATGCGATGCCATTTCAGAGAGTAAAATACCTCTGCGATCCGTTTTTTGAGAGCCCCACTCTGGAGCTTTTGAGTTAAAATCTCCGGCAACGACAACAGGTAAGGTCGATGTTCTCACGTCATCTTCAAGGCAGACGAGATCTCTCTTGAACTCCTCTACTGTTGCACTAGGAGAAAAATAGCAGCTATAGAACCTCACTCCCCTCATCTCCACCCACGTCCAGCCTTGGACGCCAATTGAAACAGCATTCGTGATTCGCAGGTGGGCAGTTGGTGTGTAGATTGCAGATCTTGAGCTTGCATCCGAATACCATCGATGAGGAATGTTGCGGTACTGTTCAGACACAATCACGAGGTCCGCTCGCCGCTCCTCTGCTGTCTGTATCATCACATCCTGCGCCGCCTGGCATCCATTCAGATTGATCTGGAGTATGCGGATCATTGTTGTGTTCGTCCTTTCAGAGCAGTCCGGAGGGCTGCACAGCTTCGACTACCGGTCTGATGACCGCTGCTTATTTTTTCTCCTTCACAAATGCTGCAGTGTGGGTCGTTCTTACAAATCACAGCTTTATGGCCTTCCTGGCCGCACTTGTTGCATTCTTTGCTTCTGTCTAGTTTGCTGGCGCATTCTACCGCAATGTGTCCGAATCCCCGACACCTGAAGCATCTTATTATATGGACTCGGGGCCTCAAACGACAATTGACCCATCCGATTCGAATTCTTCCAGCCTTAATCAATTCAGTGGCATCGTCTCTCGGGAGTTTGACCATCGCCATCTGAGTGCCTCCATAAGCCGGTTTGAACGTGATCAATCGCGCATTTCTCACCACATGTGGTGAAGCGCTTGCTAATGCCTCCATCAATTCTGTCTCATTCGTGGCCCCATCGATGTCCCGTATTTCAATGACGACTCCAGGGACGAGCTTCTTCACAGTCGCACCATTGCCCAGAATCGCGGAAATCGCACCCATTAGCTCTTCCGTTTTTGTTGTTCCTTTTTGCATTTTTATAAGAACTTCTCCACCCTTTGTTTGACGAATAGCGGCAACATCTACATTCTCCATTGGAATTTCTTTTCTGATTTTCTTTAAGGTGTCTGCATATGTCACCGTGCCGTCTGACTTTATTGTTATAGCCTCATTTCTGGGGCCTGGTGGAAATCGCGCATATCGATCTTGAAAGATATTTTCAATGTTTGGCTGACGCCGATCGTTGTTGTTGTTGGTGTTCTTTGTATTATTTGTTCTTTTATTCTTTTTATTCCGCCTTCTTTTTGACCTTACTTCTTTCCAGGAATCCTCTTTTGGTTGATCTAGTGAGGATGCCGAGTCCATGATTGCGGGATTTTCCGGTATTAAAGCATTTGGAGGATTCTTTAAAACATCGCTCGAGGTGGGATTGAGTTCTATTAGTGTTTAAGTTTGTAATCTATGCTTTAACAGGTCTAGTTTTATGTCTTTATATGTATTAAAGGCTATCATTGCCTCTTCAATTCCATCCTTGATTGGAACGTAGGTATTTTTACGTATTTTACTATTGAGATCAATTAGAATTAATTCTAATTTGTGGAATACCTTCTGCTCGAGAGCTTCTTTAGCAGTAATCTCACACATTTCCAAAGATATGCTAGCCATTGTTGTCATTATTCCAATTTCTCCGACTAAAAAGTTCACCGTGATCGTTAATTTTTCAATCGGTACGCGCTCGCACACTATTTATTTTGGTCGTTGTTAGTGGTACTTTGATCTGCCGTAATCGCAACAAGTCGTTAGCAACGTAGTTGTTATTGTTATTAATGAGCTGTTGTAAGACGTTTATGTTGTGATGGACACTTTAACACTAACTTTGTCTCTTGTCTCGAGTCAACAGTGTTACGATTCACCGTGGGTGTGTGTAAATGATAGTAATTCGAGTTTTTCAAAGCAATGTGTCTAATTCGTTTGCCGAATTCAATCTAACCAATGAAAAAATTCACCGTTGCCGTTTATTATTTATTCAGCACACACATGCGCATTGGTCATATTTAATGTTATTTCGTTTTGCTGCAAGCGCATAAAGCCGTTAGCAACGTAGTTGTTGTTGGTATCGATAAGTTTTCCTTAGCCACCTGTATTGTGCTGAGGAAATGAAACCCAAATCTGTCTCTTGCCTCCAATTCCAGCTATAAATTACAATAGTTGAAGTGCTTTTGTGCAATATGTAAAACGAATCCAATCCTTCCGATACAACGTTCACCGTGGTCGTTGATTATTCAATCGGCACTTGATTGCACTGTTAAAAAACAGCTATTAGCAACACAATTGTTATCGATGCCTTTTCGTTGGGCGTTTGTGTTGTGATTGAGATGTGAACGCCAACTATGCCTTTTAGCACCAGTTGAAAGTCCCAAAATTCACCGCGACGATGATGAAATAAACTTGATTGCTTCCATGCAACGTCTTCTATGTATTCGATGTGATCGCAGATTGCAAGTTCTTCGTAGCCGTTGGTTTTAATTTACTTTTTTTTTGAACACGCGCATGCGCAATGCTTCACTTGTTCAGAGTTAGTGGTATTACGATCAACCGCAAGCGTAGCCAGCTGTAAACAAGGTTAGCGTATCTATGCAACGTAACGAATTTTTAATGAAAACTTACCTCGATTCCTTACCTCGTCTGGAGCTGATGCAGATGCTATAAGAATGCTAATACATTACTTTGGAGTCAATGAAGTCCTCTGGACACCGCAATGCGACGTTGGAGAGCAGTTGCAGTCAGCTTCAGCAATAGCAGGAAAGACCGCCGCTATCCCGTCCGCTCACCACGGCTGCTCATACCCAAACTCGCTAACCTCACCAAACCCAACCCAACCTAACCTAACTATCACCGAAATCAAAGAATTCGACATTGCAAAAATATACACAAATCGTGCTAACCTCACCAAACCTAACCCAACCTAACCTAACATCACCGAAATCAAAGAATTCGAGATTTTGAGATTTACACAAAACTCGCTCACCTCACCAAACCTAACCCAACCTAAACTAACCAACAACGAAATCAAATATTTCGATATTTTAAGATTTACAAAAAACTCGCTCACCACACTAAACGTAACCCAACCTAACCTTACCTTCACCGTGGTCAAAGAATTCGACATTGCAAAAATATACACAAATCGTGCTAACCTCACCAAAAATAACCCAACCTAACCTAACCAACACCGAAATCAAATATTTCGAGATTTAAAGATTTACAAAAAACTCGCTCACCACACCAAACCTTAACCAACCTAACCTAACCACCATCGAAATCAAATAAATTAAGATTGTAAGATTTACATAAAACTCGCGAACCTCAACAAACCTAACCCAACTTAACCTAACCATCACCGAAATCAAAGAATTTGACATTGCAAAAATATACACAAATCATGCGTACCTCACAAAACCGAACCCAACCCAACCTAACCATCACCGAAATCAAATAGTTCAAGATTGTTAGATTTACACAAAACTCCCTAACCTCACCAAACCCAACCCAACCTAACCTAACCATCACCGAAATCAAAGAATTCGACATTGCAATAATATACACAAATCGTGCTAACCTCACAAACCTAACCCAACCTAACCTAACATCACCGAAATCAAAGAATTCGAGATTTTGAGATTAACACAAAACTCGCTCACCTCACCAAACATAACCCAACCTAACCTTACCAACACCGAAATCAAATATTTCGAGATTTTAAGATTTACAAAAAACTCGCTCACCACACTAAACGTAACCCAACCTAACCTAACCTTCACCGTGGTCAAAGAATTCGACCATGCATAAATATACATAAAACTCGCTAACCTCAACAAATCTAACCCAACTTAACCTAACCATCACCGAAATTAAAGAATTTGACATTGCAAAAATATACACAAATCATGCTTACCTCACAAAACCGAACCCAACCCAACCTAACCATCACCGAAATCAAATAATTCAAGATTGTTAGATTTACACAAATCTCGCTCACCTCACCAAACCTTACCCAACCTAACCTTACCAACACCGAAATCAAATATTTCGAGATTTTAAGATTTACAAAAAACTCGCTCACCACACTAAACGTAACCCAACCTAACCTAACCTTCACCGTGGTCAAAGAATTCGACCATGCATAAATATACAAAAAACTCGCTAACCTCAACAAACCTAACCCAACTTAACCTTACCATCACCGAAATCAAAAAATTTGACATTGCAAAAATATACCCAAATCGTGATTACCTCACAAAACCTATCCCAGCCCAACCTAACCATCACCGAGATCAAAAAATTCGAGACTGTAAGATTTACACAAAACTCGCTAACCTCACCAAATGTAACCCAACCTAATCTAACCTTCACCGTAATTAAAGAATTCGACATTGCATAAATATACAAAAAACTCGCTAACCTCAACAAACCTAACCCAACTTAACCTAACCATCACCGAAATCAAAAAATTTGACATTGCAAAAATATACACAAATCGTGCTTACCTCACCAAACCTAACCCAACCTAACCTAACCAACACCGAAATCAAATATTTCGAGATTTTAAGATTTACAAAAAACTCGCTCACCACACTAAACGTAACCCAACCTAACCTAACCGTCACCGAAGTCAACGAATTCGACATTGCATAAATTTACACAAATCGTGCGAACCTCACCAAACCTTACCCAACCTAACCTAACCCTCACCGAAATCAAAGCATTTGACATTGCAAAAATATACACAAATCGTGCTTACCTCACAAAACCGAACCCAACCCAACCTAACCATCACCGAAATCAAATAATTCAAGATTGTTAGATTAACACAAAACTCGCTAACCTCACCAAACCCAACCCAACCTTACCTAACCATCACCGAAATCAAAGAATTCGACATTGCAAAAATATACACAAATCGTGCTAACCTTACAAACCTAACCCAACCTAACCTAACATCACCGAAATCAAAGAATTCGAGATTTTGAGATTTACACAAAACTCGCTAACCTCACCAAACCTAACCCAACCTAACCTAACCAACCCCGAAATCAAATATTTCGAGATTTTAAGATTTACAAAAAACTCGCTCACCACACTAAACGTAACCCAACCTAACCTAACCGACACCGAAGTCAAAGAATTCGACATTGCATAAATTTACACAAATCGTGCTAACTTCACCAAACCTAACCCAACCTAACCTAACCATCACCGAAATCATAGAATTTGACATTGCAAAAATATACACAAATCGTGCTTACCTCACAAAACCTAACCCAACCCAACCTAACCATCGCCGAAATCAAATAATTCAAGATTGTATTATTTACACAAAACTCGCTTACTTCACTAAACGTAAATTAACCTAACCTTACCTTCACCGAAATCAAAGAATTCGACATTGCATAAATATACAAAAATCCTGCTAACCCCACCAAACCTAACCCAACCTTACCTATACAACACCGAAATTAAAGAATTCGAGATTGTCAGATTTACAAAAAACTCCCTAACCTCACCAAACCTAACCCAACCTAACCTAACATCACCGAAATCAAAGAATTCGAGATTTTGAGATTTACACAAAACTCGCTAACCTCACCAAACCTAACCCAACCTAACCTAACCATTCCCGAAATCAAAGATTTCGACATTGCATAAATATACAAAAAACTCGCTAACCTCAACAAACCTAACCCAACTTAACCTAACCATCATCGAAATCAAAAAATTTGACATTGCAAAAATATACACAAATCGTGCTTACCTCACAAAACCGAACCCAACCCAACCTAACCATCACCGAAATCAAATAATTCAAGATTGTTAGATTAACACAAAACTCGCTAACCTCACCAAACCCAACCCAACCTTACCTAACCATCACCGAAATCAAAGAATTCGACATTGCAAAAATATACACAAATCGTGCTAACCTCACAAACCTAACCCAACCTAACCAAACATCACCGAAATCAAAGAATTCGAGATTTTGAGATTAACACAAAACTCGCTCACCTCACCAAACCTAACCCAACCTAACCTTACCAACACCGAAATCAAATATTTCGAGATTTTAAGATTTACAAAAAACTCGCTCACCACACTAAACGTAACCCAACCTAACCTAACCTTCACCGTGGTCAAAGAATTCGACCATGCATAAATATACAAAAAACTCGCTAACCTCAACAAACCTAACCCAACTTAACCTTACCATCACCGAAATCAAAAAATTTGACATTGCAAAAATATACCCAAATCGTGATTACCTCACAAAACCTATCCCAGCCCAACCTTACCATCACCGACATCAAAAAATTCGAGACTGTAAGATTTACACAAAACTCGCTAACCTCACCAAATGTAACCCAACCTAATCTAACCTTCACCGTAGATAAAGAATTCGACATTGCATAAATATACAAAAAACTCGCTAACCTCAACAAACCTAACCCAACTTAACCTAACCATCACCGAAATCAAAAAATTTGACATTGCAAAAATATACACAAATCGTGCTTACCTCACCAAACCTAACCCAACCTAACCTAACCAACACCGAAATCAAATATTTCGAGATTTTAAGATTTACAAAAAACTCGCTCACCACACTAAACGTAACCCAACCTAACCTAACCGTCACCGAAGTCAAAGAATTCGACATTGCATAAATTTACACAAATCGTGCGAACCTCACCAAACCTTACCCAACCTAACCTAACCCTCACCGAAATCAAAGCATTTGACATTGCAAAAATATACACAAATCGTGCTTACCTCACAAAACCGAACCCAACCCAACCTAACCATCACCGAAATCAAATAATTCAAGATTGTTAGATTAACACAAAACTCGCTAACCTCACCAAACCCAACCCAACCTTACCTAACCATCACCGAAATCAAAGAATTCGACATTGCAAAAATATACACAAATCGTGCTAACCTTACAAACCTAACCCAACCTAACCTAACATCACCGAAATCAAAGAATTCGAGATTTTGAGATTTACACAAAACTCGCTAACCTCACCAAACCTAACCCAACCTAACCTAACCAACCCCGAAATCAAATATTTCGAGATTTTAAGATTTACAAAAAACTCGCTCACCACACTAAACGTAACCCAACCTAACCTTACCTTCACCGTGGTCAAAGAATTCGACATTGCAAAAATATACACAAATCGTGCTAACCTCACCAAAAATAACCCAACCTAACCTAACCAACACCGAAATCAAATATTTCGAGATTTAAAGATTTACAAAAAACTCGCTCACCACACCAAACCTTAACCAACCTAACCTAACCACCATCGAAATCAAATAAATTAAGATTGTAAGATTTACATAAAACTCGCGAACCTCAACAAACCTAACCCAACTTAACCTAACCATCACCGAAATCAAAGAATTTGACATTGCAAAAATATACACAAATCATGCGTACCTCACAAAACCGAACCCAACCCAACCTAACCATCACCGAAATCAAATAGTTCAAGATTGTTAGATTTACACAAAACTCCCTAACCTCACCAAACCCAACCCAACCTAACCTAACCATCACCGAAATCAAAGAATTCGACATTGCAATAATATACACAAATCGTGCTAACCTCACAAACCTAACCCAACCTAACCTAACATCACCGAAATCAAAGAATTCGAGATTTTGAGATTAACACAAAACTCGCTCACCTCACCAAACATAACCCAACCTAACCTTACCAACACCGAAATCAAATATTTCGAGATTTTAAGATTTACAAAAAACTCGCTCACCACACTAAACGTAACCCAACCTAACCTAACCTTCACCGTGGTCAAAGAATTCGACCATGCATAAATATACATAAAACTCGCTAACCTCAACAAATCTAACCCAACTTAACCTAACCATCACCGAAATTAAAGAATTTGACATTGCAAAAATATACACAAATCATGCTTACCTCACAAAACCGAACCCAACCCAACCTAACCATCACCGAAATCAAATAATTCAAGATTGTTAGATTTACACAAATCTCGCTCACCTCACCAAACCTTACCCAACCTAACCTTACCAACACCGAAATCAAATATTTCGAGATTTTAAGATTTACAAAAAACTCGCTCACCACACTAAACGTAACCCAACCTAACCTAACCTTCACCGTGGTCAAAGAATTCGACCATGCATAAATATACAAAAAACTCGCTAACCTCAACAAACCTAACCCAACTTAACCTTACCATCACCGAAATCAAAAAATTTGACATTGCAAAAATATACCCAAATCGTGATTACCTCACAAAACCTATCCCAGCCCAACCTAACCATCACCGACATCAAAAAATTCGAGACTGTAAGATTTACACAAAACTCGCTAACCTCACCAAATGTAACCCAACCTAATCTAACCTTCACCGTAGATAAAGAATTCGACATTGCATAAATATACAAAAAACTCGCTAACCTCAACAAACCTAACCCAACTTAACCTAACCATCACCGAAATCAAAAAATTTGACATTGCAAAAATATACACAAATCGTGCTTACCTCACCAAACCTAACCCAACCTAACCTAACCAACACCGAAATCAAATATTTCGAGATTTTAAGATTTACAAAAAACTCGCTCACCACACTAAACGTAACCCAACCTAACCTAACCGTCACCGAAGTCAAAGAATTCGACATTGCATAAATTTACACAAATCGTGCGAACCTCACCAAACCTTACCCAACCTAACCTAACCCTCACCGAAATCAAAGCATTTGACATTGCAAAAATATACACAAATCGTGCTTACCTCACAAAACCGAACCCAACCCAACCTAACCATCACCGAAATCAAATAATTCAAGATTGTTAGATTAACACAAAACTCGCTAACCTCACCAAACCCAACCCAACCTTACCTAACCATCACCGAAATCAAAGAATTCGACATTGCAAAAATATACACAAATCGTGCTAACCTCACAAACCTAACCCAACCTAACCAAACATCACCGAAATCAAAGAATTCGAGATTTTGAGATTTACACAAAACTCGCTCACCTCACCAAACCTAACCCAACCTTACCTTACCAACACCGAAATCAAATATTTCGAGATTTTAAGATTTACAAAAAACTCGCTCACCACACTAAACGTAACCCAACCTAACCTAACCTTCACCGTGGTCAAAGAATTCGACCATGCATAAATATACAAAAAACTCGCTAACCTCAACAAACCTAACCCAACTTAACCTTACCATCACCGAAATCAAAAAATTTGACATTGCAAAAATATACCCAAATCGTGATTACCTCACAAAACCTATCCCAGCCCAACCTAACCATCACCGACATCAAAAAATTCGAGACTGTAAGATTTACACAAAACTCGCTAACCTCACCAAATGTAACCCAACCTAATCTAACCTTCACCGTAGATAAAGAATTCGACATTGCATAAATATACAAAAAACTCGCTAACCTCAACAAACCTAACCCAACTTAACCTAACCATCACCGAAATCAAAAAATTTGACATTGCAAAAATATACACAAATCGTGCTTACCTCACCAAACCTAACCCAACCTAACCTAACCAACACCGAAATCAAATATTTCGAGATTTTAAGATTTACAAAAAACTCGCTCACCACACTAAACGTAACCCAACCTAACCTAACCGTCACCGAAGTCAAAGAATTCGACATTGCATAAATTTACACAAATCGTGCGAACCTCACCAAACCTTACCCAACCTAACCTAACCCTCACCGAAATCAAAGCATTTGACATTGCAAAAATATACACAAATCGTGCTTACCTCACAAAACCGAACCCAACCCAACCTAACCATCACCGAAATCAAATAATTCAAGATTGTTAGATTAACACAAAACTCGCTAACCTCACCAAACCCAACCCAACCTTACCTAACCATCACCGAAATCAAAGAATTCGACATTGCAAAAATATACACAAATCGTGCTAACCTTACAAACCTAACCCAACCTAACCTAACATCACCGAAATCAAAGAATTCGAGATTTTGAGATTTACACAAAACTCGCTAACCTCACCAAACCTAACCCAACCTAACCTAACCAACCCCGAAATCAAATATTTCGAGATTTTAAGATTTACAAAAAACTCGCTCACCACACTAAACGTAACCCAACCTAACCTAACCGACACCGAAGTCAAAGAATTCGACATTGCATAAATTTACACAAATCGTGCTAACTTCACCAAACCTAACCCAACCTAACCTAACCATCACCGAAATCATAGAATTTGACATTGCAAAAATATACACAAATCGTGCTTACCTCACAAAACCTAACCCAACCCAACCTAACCATCGCCGAAATCAAATAATTCAAGATTGTATTATTTACACAAAACTCGCTTACTTCACTAAACGTAAATTAACCTAACCTTACCTTCACCGAAATCAAAGAATTCGACATTGCATAAATATACAAAAATCCTGCTAACCCCACCAAACCTAACCCAACCTTACCTATACAACACCGAAATTAAAGAATTCGAGATTGTCAGATTTACAAAAAACTCCCTAACCTCACCAAACCTAACCCAACCTAACCTAACATCACCGAAATCAAAGAATTCGAGATTTTGAGATTTACACAAAACTCGCTAACCTCACCAAACCTAACCCAACCTAACCTAACCATTCCCGAAATCAAAGATTTCGACATTGCATAAATATACAAAAAACTCGCTAACCTCAACAAACCTAACCCAACTTAACCTAACCATCATCGAAATCAAAAAATTTGACATTGCAAAAATATACACAAATCGTGCTTACCTCACAAAACCGAACCCAACCCAACCTAACCATCACCGAAATCAAATAATTCAAGATTGTTAGATTAACACAAAACTCGCTAACCTCACCAAACCCAACCCAACCTTACCTAACCATCACCGAAATCAAAGAATTCGACATTGCAAAAATATACACAAATCGTGCTAACCTCACAAACCTAACCCAACCTAACCAAACATCACCGAAATCAAAGAATTCGAGATTTTGAGATTTACACAAAACTCGCTCACCTCACCAAACCTAACCCAACCTAACCTTACCAACACCGAAATCAAATATTTCGAGATTTTAAGATTTACAAAAAACTCGCTCACCACACTAAACGTAACCCAAACTAACCTAACCTTCACCGTGGTCAAAGAATTCGACCATGCATAAATATACATAAAACTCGCTAACCTCAACAAATCTAACCCAACTTAACCTAACCATCACCGAAATTAAAGAATTTGACATTGCAAAAATATACACAAATCATGCTTACCTCACAAAACCGAACCCAAGCCAACCTAACCATCACCGAAATCAAATAATTCAAGATTGTTAGATTTACACAAATCTCGCTCACCTCACCAAACCTAACCCAACCTAACCTTACCAACACCGAAATCAAATATTTCGAGATTTTAAGATTTACAAAAAACTCGCTCACCACACTAAACGTAACCCAACCTAACCTAACCTTCACCGTGGTCAAAGAATTCGACCATGCATAAATATACAAAAAACTCGCTAACCTCAACAAACCTAACCCAACTTAACCTTACCATCACCGAAATCAAAAAATTTGACATTGCAAAAATATACCCAAATCGTGATTACCTCACAAAACCTATCCCAGCCCAACCTAACCATCACCGACATCAAAAAATTCGAGACTGTAAGATTTACACAAAACTCGCTAACCTCACCAAATGTAACCCAACCTAATCTAACCTTCACCGTAGATAAAGAATTCGACATTGCATAAATATACAAAAAACTCGCTAACCTCAACAAACCTAACCCAACTTAACCTAACCATCACCGAAATCAAAAAATTTGACATTGCAAAAATATACACAAATCGTGCTTACCTCACCAAACCTAACCCAACCTAACCTAACCAACACCGAAATCAAATATTTCGAGATTTTAAGATTTACAAAAAACTCGCTCACCACACTAAACGTAACCCAACCTAACCTAACCGTCACCGAAGTCAAAGAATTCGACATTGCATAAATTTACACAAATCGTGCGAACCTCACCAAACCTTACCCAACCTAACCTAACCCTCACCGAAATCAAAGCATTTGACATTGCAAAAATATACACAAATCGGGCTTACCTCACAAAACCGAACCCAACCCAACCTAACCATCACCGAAATCCAATAATTCAAGATTGTTAGATTAACACAAAACTCGCTAACCTCACCAAACCCAACCCAACCTTACCTAACCATCACCGAAATCAAAGAATTCGACATTGCAAAAATATACACAAATCGTGCTTACCTTACAAACCTAACCCAACCTAACCTAACATCACCGAAATCAAAGAATTCGAGATTTTGAGATTTACACAAAACTCGCTAACCTCACCAAACCTAACCCAACCTAACCTAACCAACCCCGAAATCAAATATTTCGAGATTTTAAGATTTACAAAAAACTCGCTCACCACACTAAACGTAACCCAACCTAACCTAACCGACACCGAAGTCAAAGAATTCGACATTGCATAAATTTACACAAATCGTGCTAACTTCACCAAACCTAACCCAACCTAACCTAACCATCACCGAAATCATAGAATTTGACATTGCAAAAATATACACAAATCGTGCTTACCTCACAAAACCTAACCCAACCCAACCTAACCATCGCCGAAATCAAATAATTCAAGATTGTATTATTTACACAAAACTCGCTTACTTCACTAAACGTAAATTAACCTAACCTTACCTTCACCGAAATCAAAGAATTCGACATTGCATAAATATACAAAAATCCTGCTAACCCCACCAAACCTAACCCAACCTTACCTATACAACACCGAAATTAAAGAATTCGAGATTGTCAGATTTACAAAAAACTCCCTAACCTCACCAAACCTAACCCAACCTAACCTAACATCACCGAAATCAAAGAATTCGAGATTTTGAGATTTACACAAAACTCGCTAACCTCACCAAACCTAACCCAACCTAACCTAACCATCCCCGAAATCAAAGATTTCGACATTGCATAAATATACAAAAAACTCGCTAACCTCAACAAACCTAACCCAACTTAACCTAACCATCATCGAAATCAAAAAATTTGACATTGCAAAAATATACACAAATCGTGCTTACCTCACAAAACCGAACCCAACCCAACCTAACCATCACCGAAATCAAATAATTCAAGATTGTTAGATTAACACAAAACTCGCTAACCTCACCAAACCCAACCCAACCTTACCTAACCATCACCGAAATCAAAGAATTCGACATTGCAAAAATATACACAAATCGTGCTAACCTCACAAACCTAACCCAACCTAACCAAACATCACCGAAATCAAAGAATTCGAGATTTTGAGATTTACACAAAACTCGCTCACCTCACCAAACCTAACCCAACCTAACCTTACCAACACCGAAATCAAATATTTCGAGATTTTAAGATTTACAAAAAACTCGCTCACCACACTAAACGTAACCCAAACTAACCTAACCTTCACCGTGGTCAAAGAATTCGACCATGCATAAATATACATAAAACTCGCTAACCTCAACAAATCTAACCCAACTTAACCTAACCATCACCGAAATTAAAGAATTTGACATTGCAAAAATATACACAAATCATGCTTACCTCACAAAACCGAACCCAACCCAACCTAACCATCACCGAAATCAAATAATTCAAGATTGTTAGATTTACACAAATCTCGCTCACCTCACCAAACCTAACCCAACCTAACCTTACCAACACCGAAATCAAATATTTCGAGATTTTAAGATTTACAAAAAACTCGCTCACCACACTAAACGTAACCCAACCTAACCTAACCTTCACCGTGGTCAAAGAATTCGACCATGCATAAATATACAAAAAACTCGCTAACCTCAACAAACCTAACCCAACTTAACCTTACCATCACCGAAATCAAAAAATTTGACATTGCAAAAATATACCCAAATCGTGATTACCTCACAAAACCTATCCCAGCCCAACCTAACCATCACCGACATCAAAAAATTCGAGACTGTAAGATTTACACAAAACTCGGTAACCTCACCAAATGTAACCCAACCTAATCTAACCTTCACCGTAGATAAAGAATTCGACATTGCATAAATATACAAAAAACTCGCTAACCTCAACAAACCTAACCCAACTTAACCTAACATCACCGAAATCAAAAAATTTGACATTGCAAAAATATACACAAATCGTGCTTACCTCACCAAACCTAACCCAACCTAACCTAACCAACACCGAAATCAAATATTTCGAGATTTTAAGATTTACAAAAAACTCGCTCACCACACTAAACGTAACCCAACCTAACCTAACCGTCACCGAAGTCAAAGAATTCGACATTGCATAAATTTACACAAATCGTGCGAACCTCACCAAACCTTACCCAACCTAACCTAACCCTCACCGAAATCAAAGAATTTGACATTGCAAAAATATACACAAATCGTGCTTACCTCACAAAACCGAACCCAACCCAACCTAACCATCACCGAAATCAAATAATTCAAGATTGTTAGATTAACACAAAACTCGCTAACCTCACCAAACCCAACCCAACCTTACCTAACCATCACCGAAATCAAAGAATTCGACATTGCAAAAATATACACAAATCGTGCTAACCTTACAAACCTAACCCAACCTAAACTAACATCACCGAAATCAAAGAATTCGAGATTTTGAGATTTACACAAAACTCGCTAACCTCACCAAACCTTTTTTTTTTTTTTTTTTTTTTTCCTATGCGTGGGAGGAGAAAATCTTCAATAAGACTCCCTCTAGTCCGCACTAGAGGGAAGTGTCAGATTTTTACTGACTAAAAAACTCCCCCGACTCACCTCACCCCTTTGGGGACCCCACTCGTTGGTGGATTGCTTCCGCAGGGGCTGATTTCGTCCTTGTTGGCTTCTCCTTTTTGTGCGGATCCCTCCTTTCCAGTTCATCTAGTTGACCCGCTTGGTTTCTGTTTCCTGAAAAACATTCATTTGCAGTATTAATCATAGGCTGGTAATAGTATATCTATATCTATGGGTTGACATCTATTCATTTCCTTCTATAAGTCTTTCCGCTTTCCTTAGCCGTTCGGCCTCCTCCTTCTGCTTCATGACGCTCCTTGCGAACTCTGCGAATGCTTCCCAAGAGGCTACGTCTTTAGTGATGTTCTGTGCTATGTCTTCAGTGTTGACCGGGGTGCTTTCTTCGAGTGTCGCTCTTTCAGATTCCCATGCAGGGCATACGAGGAGTGTATGTTCTGCGTCATCTCTGATTGATGCACAGTGGTGACATCCTGCTGTCGTTTCCTTTCCGATGCGGTTGAGGAATGCTCCGAAACACCCATGGCTGGTTAGTAGCTGGGTTGTGTGGTAGTCCGGTTTTGCGCTTTTCCTCCTTGTCCAGGCTGCGATTGATGGGATCAGTCGATGTGTCCATCTACCTTTGTCTGCGCCGTCCCAGCGGACCTGCCATTCCGTCATGAGCTCCGCCCGTGCCGTCGCTCTTACTTTTTTCGTTCCCTCCTTTCTTCCCTCGTATACCTTCTTTCTTTCATGTGCCAGTAGGTCGATGGGTGGTACTCCAGCAATAACCAGTACTGCGCACTCGGATACTGTTGTATATGCCGATACGATTCTCAGTACGCCCCTGCGTTGTACTCTTGCGAGGTATTTCCTGGTTCTCTCCACTGCCATGCTGGGCGCCCATATTGGTGCACCGTATAGGATCACCGAGTGCACTACGCTGTTGAGTAGTTTTCTTCGGCATGGTTTGGGCCCTCCGATGTTGGGCATTAGTCGTCCGATGTTGTTGACAGCTCTTGCCGCTTTCTCCGCGGCATGCTCAGCTTGTTTCTTAAAGGTTAATTTGTCATCTAGAATTATTCCAAGATAAGTCAAATACCTTTTTAGTCTCACGTCGTATCCCGAAATGGTGATTTTCGGGGGTTCGATTTTTCTTTTTCTGGTGAACAAAACCGCCTCGGTTTTTTGTGGTGCAAGCTGTAGTCCGGCTTCCGTCATCCAGTCGTTCACCAGGTCGAGAGTGTCGTTTGTGGCGGTCTCGAGGTCCGTTATTTTCCTAGCCACAACAATGATAGCTACGTCGTCTGCAAAACCCACCAGCTTCGCTCCTCCTGGAAGTCTTAATTTAAGAAGTGAGTCGTACATTATGTTCCATAATGTTGGTCCCATGACAGAGCCCTGTGGAACACCAGAGGAGATCTTGCGTTCTGCCAGTCTTGTGATCAGAACCCTCTCCGACAGGTAACTTCCTATTATTCTTACAAGGTAGTCTGGTATTCCACCGAGCTCCGATAGAGCCGACATTATTTTATCCCATCTGGCAGAATTGAAAGCATTTTTAACGTCCAGTGTCACCATTATGCAGTGACTGCTCGTTTTTAATGTTCCACTATGAGCGTCTTTTATTGTCTTTATGACCTCGGCTATTGCGTCTACCGTGGACCGACCGGGTCTGAACCCGTATTGCTGCGAACATAACCCGCCTTCCGTCTCCGTCGTCTTCGCTACTCTCTGTAATATGAGGCGCTCGAGGAGTTTGCCCAATCCGTCCAACATGCACAGTGGCCGGTATGACGACGGCTCCTCCGGTGGTTTGTTGCCCTTGGGTATGAGCACGAGTTTCTGCCTTTTCCATATTTTTGGGAATTCTCCGCTCTTGAGGCAGCTGTTGAATGTCCGCAGCAATGTTTTCGGGCAGACTTTAGCCGATATGCGGAGAATTTCATTCGGTATTCCGTCAGGTCCAGGTGATTTGTCAGTGGACAGCCGTTTTGTTGCCGAGTATAGTTCACCCAGTGTAAACTCTGGGATGTCTTCGGGCTCTATGATCCACGCTTGTGGTGTCGTCTCTTTGTGTGTAGGGAAAAGGTGTGAAACTATCGTTTCCAAATTTCCATCTCTGTTTAAGAAGGGAATTTGGCGGTGGCCGGACAGCTTACCACGGACCATACGATACGCTTGGCCCCATGGGTCCAGGTCCACCGTCGCTATGAGTTGTTCCCACATCAACTTTTTACTCCTCCTGATTGCGTAGGTGACTGCTCTTCTTGCTTCTTTGTGGGCTTCGCTTGCGGTTTCGATGGCCGTTTGGTCGTCTTCGTGGCCTGATCTGTGTCTTCGTTCAGTCCGACAGTGCTCTCTTCGTTTTCTTGTGCAGGTTCTTCGCAGCTCTGCAATTTCGTCGTTCCACCAATATTGTGGTTTCCGTCCCACTCCACCCTTCTTCGGCATCGAGGCCTCGCAAGCCCGAGTGATCGCTGCCGTTGTCTCTTTGCAAAGTTCTGTTCCAGTTGTGGTATCTTGAATACGGCCACACTCGAACTTGAGCGTCTCTTCGCACGTTTTAGTGTCTAGCTTGCCGACGGCCCACCTTGTCGGCTCGGTCTTATGCGGGGTCGAATCGGTCGTTCTTGTGTCTCTTAGCTCGTATGAGATGTATTGGTGGTCGCTTAGTGTTGTGTCGCTGAGCACCTCCCAGTTGGTAATGCGGCCAATGGTGTCCTCGTCCGCGAAAGCGACGTCGACTATGGAGCCAGTGCTTCCTCTGACGAAGGTATTTGCACTTCCGGTGTTCAGGACATGCAGGTTTAGTCTGGCCATTGTGTCAGCTAGTAGGCGACCGCGCTCATCGGTGATAGGTGATTCCCACTCTGTAGACTTTGCATTGAAGTCTCCGGCAACGACCACTCGTCCTGTGCTCCTGCTGACGCTCGCCTCCAATTCGTGCAAAAACAGTACGAAGTCCGAGACCGAGGCGTTCGGCGAACAGTAACAGCTGTAGAACCGCACGCCCCGCACCCGAACCCAGACTGCACCTACCTGTGGTGTTCCTGCCTCTGTGATTATCCCGCTTCCGCGTGAGATGTAGATCGCCGAGCGCTGGGTTGTGTCGGCGAACCAATCTCCATTTAATGGGCGATGTTGTTCGCTTATTATTGTGATGTCAATTTTTTTCTCATAGATGGTCTGCAGGAGGAGGTCCTGCGCAGCCCTGCAATGGTTAAGGTTTACCTGGAGGACTCTTATTTTTCCATTTGCAGCCATTATGTTTGTGTCTTCCCCTTCCTCTGTCTCTCCAGTTCGGTTTTGTATGCAGGACACTTGGGTGTCCCTGCCATGTGCTGTGTGTCCGTGCCGCGGTCTTTGCAGACAATGCAGCACAGACTGTTCTCGCATTTGGCCGCTATGTGGCCTCCTTTACCACATCGGCGACACAGTTGGGACCTGTCACTTCCGCTGCAGGTGGCTGCCAAGTGTCCGTACTCCTGGCACTTGTAACAGCGGACCGCTTCTATGTGCTGTCGTACGCGGCAGTTTACCCATCCTACGCGAAGCTTACCTTTTTTTAGGATTGTACGTGCTTTGTCGCTTGCCATCTTTACAACTGCGACTCTTGTTCCGTTGTAAGTGTTGAATAGGCTGACCACTTCAGCCTCCTCGACTGTAAGCGTTCCCAGTACTGGTTTGAGGGCGTCCATCACATCTTGGCGCTCTTCTCCTTCATCCAGGTCCCGCACCTCTATCTTCACCATCGTCGTTAATCTCCTGACCGTTGTGTCGTCACCTAGTGCTGTTTTAATGGCGTCTGCTAGCGTTGTGGGGTTGCCGCCGTTCCTTTCCAGTTCCATTAGGATCATACCGTTCCGGGTTTTTCTGATGCGGTCCACCTGGCATCCAGTTGCAGCGATGTCTACGGTGGTTCTTATTTTTTTGAGAATATCCGCGTACGTGTTGTTATTACTTTCGCTTCGCTTCAGTGTTATCGCTTCGGTTTTTGGGCGCGGTATAGTCAGTTTGGGTTTTTTCTGCTGGACCTTGTTTTGTTGTTGTCGTTGCTGCTGCGTCTGCGGCTGTGGATACGGCTGTGGGCGCTGCTGCTGTTTTTCTTCCTGTTGCGCTTGCTCCTGTTCCTGTTGCTTCTGTAGCGGCTTCTGGGGCTTCCACTTTTGCTTCCGCTGCTGTTTCCGTTGGGTCTTCCACTCTTCGGTCTCGGTCTGAGTGTTTTTCTCTGTCGTCTCTGTCGCCGTGCTCGCGTCGGAAGCTTTAGATGCAGTTTTGTTGATTTTATTCTTTTTCTGCTCTTCCTCGGCTAGGCTTGTCACTAATCTGCGTACTAGGCTAATTTGGGTTTTAATGTTTTCCTTCGTGTTTTTGACGTTTGACACAAACTCCACGAGCATGTCCATTTCCACTTTTATTCTGTTTATTGGATCCATAATTTGTTGCTGTGGCTTTTCGTTGCTCATTGTCATTCATTTATTTATTTATTTATTTTAAACAGACCATTGTGGCTTAACAGGAATTCCTGAAGCGCTAAAGCCTAAAGTGCCACACTGGTCAAAAAAAAAATATAACACAAAAAAGAAAAAACAAAATACCAATTAAACATAAACATAAATACATTCATACATAAACATGAAGAATAGCATTTATAATGACAGATAAAGTAAATGGACATTCATATCAGCAGATAATCCACGATGTGTCGTTTGTTGAACCTCACCAAACCTAACCCAACCTATCCTAACCAACACCGAAATCAAATATTTCGAGATTTTAAAATTTACAAAAAACTCGCTCACCACACTACACGTAACCCAACCTAACCTAACCGTCACCGAAGTCAAAGAATTCGACATTGCATAAATATACACAAATCGTGCTAACCTCACAAACCTAACCCAACCTAACCTAACATCACCGAAATCAATGAATTCGAGATTTTAAGATTATCACAAAACTCGCTAACCTCACCAAACCTAACCCAACCTAACCTAACCAACCCCTAAATCAAATATTTCGAGATTTTAAGGTTTACAAAAAACTCGCTCACCACACTAAACGTAACCCAACCTAACCTAACTGTCACCGAAGTCAAAGAATTCGACATTGCATTAATTTACACAAATCGTGCTAACCTCACCAAACCTAACCCAACCTAACCTAACCATCACCGAAATCAAAAAATTTGACATTGCAAAAATATACACAAATCGTGCTTACCTCACAAAACCGAACCCAACCCAACCTAACCATCACCGAAATCAAATAATTCAAGATTGTTAGATTTACACAAAACTCGCTAACCTCACCAAACCCAACCCAACCTAACCTAACCTTCACCGAAATCAAAGAATTCGACAATGCAAAAATATACACAAATCGTGCTAACCTCACAAACCTAACCCAACCTAACCTAACATCACCGAAATCAAAGAATTCGAGATTTTGAGATTTACACAAAACTCGCTAACCTCACCAAACCTAACCCAACCTATCCTAACCAACACCGAAATCAAATATTTCGAGATTTTAAAATTTACAAAAAACTCGCTCACCACACTAAACGTAACCCAACCTAACCTAACATCACCGAAATCAATGAATTCGAGATTTTGAGATTTACACAAAACTCGCTAACCTCACCAAACCTAACCCAACCTAACCTAACCAACCCCTAAATCAAATATTTCGAGATTTTAAGGTTTACAAAAAACTCGCTCACCACACTAAACGTAACCCAACCTAACCTAACTGTCACCGAAGTCAAAGAATTCGACATTGCATTAATTTACACAAATCGTGCTAACCTCACCAAACCTAACCCAACCTAACCTTACCATCACCGAAATCAAAGAATTTGACATTGCAAAAATATACACAAATCGTGCTTACCTCACAAAACCTAACCCAACCCAACCTAACCATCGCCGAAATCAAATAATTCGAGATTGTAAGATTTACACAAAACTCGCTTACTTCACTAAACGTAAATTTACCTAACCTAACCATCACCGAAATCAAAGAATTCGACATTGCATAAATATACAAAAATCCTGCTAACCCCACCAAACCTAACCCAACCTAACCTATACAACACCGAAATTAAAGAATTCGAGATTGTCAGATTTACAAAAAACTCCCTAACCTCACCAAACCTAACCCAACCTAACCTAACATCACCGAAATCAAAGAATTCGAGATTTTAAGATTTACACAAAACTCGCTTACCTCACCAAACGTAACCCAACTTAACCTAACCTCCACCGAAATCAAAGAATTCGACATTGCATAAATATACACAAAACTCGCTTACCTCACCAAACCTTACCCATCCTAACCTTACCATCACCGTAATCAAAGAATTCGAGATTGTAAGTTTTACACAAAACTCGCTAACCTCACCAAACTTAACCCAACCAAACCTAACGATCACCGAAATCAAAGAATTCGACATTGCATAAATATACAAAAAACTCGCTAACCTCAACAAACCCAACCCAACTTAACCTAACCATCACCGAAATCAAAAAAATTGACATTGCAAAAATATACACAAATCGTGCTTACCTCACAAAACCGAACCCAACCCAACCTAACCATCACCGAAATCAAATAATTCAAGATTGTTAGATTTACACAAAACTCGCTAACCTCACCAAACCCAACCCAACGTAACCTAACCTTCACCGAAATCAAAGAATTCGACATTGCAAAAATATACACAAATCGTGCTTACCTCACAAAACCTAACCCAACCCAACCTAACCATCACCGAAATCAAATAATTCGAGATTTTGAGATTTACACAAAACTCGCTAGCCTCACCAAACCTAACCCAACCTAACCTAACCATCACCGAAATCAAAGAATTCGACATTGCATAAATATACAAAAAACTCGCTAACCTCAACAAACCTAACCCAACTTAACCTAACCATCACCGAAATCAAAAAAATTGACATTGCAAAAATATACACAAATCGTGCTTACCTCACAAAACCGAACCCAACCCAACCTAACCATCACCGAAATCAAATAATTCAAGATTGTTAGATTTACACAAAACTCGCTAACCTCACCAAACCCAACCCAACCTAACCTAACCATCACCGAAATCAAAGAATTCGACATTGCAAAAATATACACAAATCGTGCTAACCTCACAAACCTAACCCATCCTAACCTAACATCACCGAAATCAAAGAATTCGAGATTTTGAGATTTACACAAAACTCGCTAACCTCACCAAACCTAACCCAACCTAACCTAACCAACACCGAAATCAAATATTTAGAGATTTTAAGATTTACAAGAAACTCGCTCACCACACTAAACGTAACCCAACCTAACCTAACCGTCACCGAAGTCAAAGAATTCGACATTGCATAAATTTACACAAATCGTGCTATCCTCACCAAACCTAACCCAACCTAACCTAACCATCACCGAAATCAAAGAATTTGACATTGCAAAAATATACACAAATCGTGCTTATCTCACAAAACCTAACCCAACCAAACCTAACCATCACCGAAATCAAATAATTCGAGATTGTAAGATTTACACAAAACTCACTTACCTCACTAAATGTAACCCAACTTAACCTAACCATCACCGAAATCAAAAAATTTGACATTGCAAAAATATACACAACTCGTGCTTACCTCACAAAACCTAACCCAACCCAACCTAACCATCACCGAAATCAAATAATTCAAGATTGTTAGATTTACACAAAACTCGCTAACCTCACCAAACCCAACCCAACCTAACCCAACCATCACCGAAATCAAAGAATTCGACATTGCATAAATATACAAAAATCGTGCCAACCTCACCAAACCTACCCCAACCTAACCTAACCATCACCGAAATCAAAGAATTTGACATTGCAAAAATATACACAAAACTCGCTAACCTCACCAAACCTTACCCAACCTAACCTTACCATCACCGTAATCAAAGAATTCGAGATTGTAAGTTTTACACAAAACTCGCTCCCTTTACCAAACGTAACCCAACCTAACCTAACCTTCACCGAAATCAAAGAATTTGACATTGTAAAAATATACAAATAACGTGCTAACCTCACCAAACCTAACCCAACCTACCTATACAATACCGAAATCAAAGAATTCGAGATTGTCAGATTTACACAAAGCTCGCTAACTTTACCAAACGTAACCCAACCTAACCTAACCTTCACCGAAGTCAAAGAATTCGACATTGTAAAAATATACAAATATCGTGCTAACCTCACCAAACCTAACCCAACCTTCCTATACAATTCCGAAATCAAAGAAGTCGAGATTGTCAGATTTACACAAAACTCGCTAACCTCACCAAACCTAACCCAACCTAACCTAACCATCACCGAAATCAAAAAATTCGACATTGCATAAATATACACAAAACTCGCTAACCTCACCAAACCTAACCCAACTTAACCAAACCATCACCGAAATCAAAGAATTTGACATTGCAAAAATATACACAAATCGTGCTTACCTCACAAAACCTTATCCAATCCAACCTAACCATCACCGAAATCAAAGAATTGGACATTGCATAAATATACAAAAAACTCGCTAACCTCACCAAACCCAACCCAACCTAACCCAACCATCACCGAAATCAAAGAATTCGACATTGCATAAATATACCAAAATCCTGCTAACCCCACCAAACCTATACAACACCGAAATTAAAGAATTCGAGATTGTCAGATTTACAAAAAACTCGCTAACCTCACCAAACCTAACCCAACCTAACCTAACATCACCGAAATCAAAGAATTCGAGATTTTGAGATTTACACAAAACTCGCTTACCTCACCAAACCTAACCCAACCTAACCTTACCATCACCAGAATCAAAGAATTCGAGATTGTAAGGATTACACAAAACTCGCTAACCTCACCAAACGTAACCCAACCTAACCTAAGCATCACCGAAATCAATGAATTCGAGATTGTAAGATTTACACAAAACTCGGTAACCACACCAAACCTTAACCAACCATACCTAACCACCATCGAAATCAAACAATATGAGATTTTTAGATTTACATAAAACTCGCTAACCTCACCAAACCCAACCCAACCTAACCTAACATCACCGAAATCAAAGAATTCGAGATTTTGAGATTTACACAAAACTCGCTCACCTCACCAAACCTAACCCAACCTAACCTAACCAACACCGAAATCAAATATTTCGAGATTTTAAGATTTACAAAAAACTCGCTCACCACACTAAACGTAACCCAACCTAACCTAACCTTCACCGTGGTCAAATAATTCGACATTGCAAAAATTTACACAAATCGTGCTAACCTCACCAAACCTATCCCTACCTCACCAAACCATCACCGAAATCAAAAAATTCGAGATTGTAAGATTTACACAAAACTCGCTAACCTCACCAAATGTAACTCAACCTAACCTAACCTTCACCGAAATCAAAGAATTCGACATTGCATAAATATACAAAAAACTCGCTAACCTCAACAAACCTTACCCAACTTAACCTAACCATCACCGAAATCAAAAAATTTGACATTGCAAAAATATACCCAAATCGTGCTTACCTCACAAAACCAAACCCAACCCAACCTTACCATCACCGAAATCAAATAATTCAAGATTGTTAGATTTACACAAAACTCGCTTACCTCACCAAACCCAACCCAACCTAACCTTACCATCACCGAAATCAAAGAATTCGAGATTTTAAGATTTACACAAATCTCGCTAACCTCACCAAACGTAACCCAACTTAACCTAACCTTCACCGAAATCAAAGAATTCGACATTGCATAAATATACACAAAACTCGCTTACCTCACCAAACCTTACCCAACCTAACCTTACCATCACCGTAATCAAAGAATTCGAGATTGTAAGTTTTACACAAAACTCGCTAACTTTACCAAACGTAACCCAACCTAACCTAACCTTCACCGAAATCAAAGAATTCGACATTGTAAAAATATACAAATATCGTGCTAACCTCACCAAACCTAACCCAACCTACCTATACAATACCGAAATCAAAATAGTCGAGATTGTCAGATTTACACAAAACTCGCTAACCTCACCAAACCTAACCCAACCTAACCTAACTATCACCGTAATCAAAGAATTAGAGATTGTAAGTTTTGCACAAAACTCGCTAACTTTACCAAACGTAACCCAACCTAACCTAACCTTCACCGAAATCAAAGAATTTGACATTGTAAAAATATACAAATATCGTGCTAACCTCACCAAACCTAACCCAACCTACCAATACAATACCGAAATCAAAGAATTCGAGATTGTCAGATTTACACAAAATTCGCTAACCTCACCAAACCTAACCCAACCTAACCTAACCATCACCGAAATCAAAAAATTCGACATTGCATAAATATACAAAAAACTCGCTACCCTCAACAAACCTAACCCAACTTAACCTAACCATCACCGAAATCAAAGAATTTGTCATTGCAAAAATATACACAAATCGTGCTAACCTCACCAAACCTAACCCAACCTACCTATACAATACCGAAATCAAAATAGTCGAGATTGTCAGATTTACACAAAACTCGCTAACCTCACCAAACCTAACCCAACCTAACCTAACTATCACCGAAATCAAAAAATTCGACATTGCATAAATATACAAAAAACTCGCTAACCTCAACAAACCTAACCCAACTTAACCAAACCATCACCGAAATCAAAGAATTTGACATTGCAAAAATATACACAAATCGTGCTTACCTCACAAAACCTTATCCAATCCAACCTAACCATCACCGAAATCAAAGAATTGGACATTGCATAAATATACAAAAAACTCGCTAACCTCACCAAACCCAACCCAACCTAACCTAACCTTCACCGTGGTCAAATAATTCGACATTGCAAAAATTTACACAAATCGTGCTAACCTCACCAAACCTATCCCTACCTCACCAAACCATCACCGAAATCAAAAAATTCGAGATTGTAAGATTTACACAAAACTCGCTAACCTCACCAAATGTAACCCAACCTAACCTAACCTTCACCGAAATCAAAGAATTCGACATTGCATAAATATACAAAAAACTCGCTAACCTCAACAAACCTAACCCAACTTAACCTAACCATCACCGAAATCAAAAAATTTGACATTGCAAAAATATACCCAAATCGTGCTTACCTCACAAAACCTAACCCAACCCAACCTAACCATCACCGAAATCAAATAATTCAAGATTGTTAGATTTACACAAAACTCGCTTACCTCACCAAACCCAACCCAACCTAACCTTACCATCACCGAAATCAAAGAATTCGAGATTTTAAGATTTACACAAATCTCGCTAACCTCACCAAACGTAACCCAACTTAACCTAACCTTCACCGAAATCAAAGAATTCGACATTGCCTTAATATACACAAAACTCGCTTACCTCACCAAACCTTACCCAACTTAACCTTACCATCACCGTAATCAAAGAATTCGAGATTGTAAGTTTTACACAAAACTCGCTAACTTTACCAAACGTAACCCAACCTAACCTAACCTTCACCGAAATCAAAGAATTCGACATTGTAAAAATATACAAATATCGTGCTAACCTCACCAAACCTAACCCAACCTACCTATACAATACAGAAATCAAAATAGTCGAGATTGTCAGATTTACACAAAACTCGCTAACCTCACCAAACCTTACCCAACCTAACCTTGCCATCACCGTAATCAAAGAATTAGAGATTGTAAGTTTTGCACAAAACTCGCTAACTTTACCAAACGTAACCCAACCTAACCTAACCTTCACCGAAATCAAAGAATTTGACATTGTAAAAATATACAAATATCGTGCTAATTTCACCATACCTAACCCAACCTACCAATACAATGCCGAAATCAAAGAATTCGAGATTGTCATATTTACACAAAGCTCGCTAACCTCACCAAACCTAACCCAACCTAACCTAACCATCACCGAAATCAAAAAATTCGACATTGCATAAATATACAAAAAACTCGCTACCCTCAACAAACCTAACCCAACTTAACCTAACCATCACCGAAATCAAAGAATTTGTCATTGCAAAAATATACACAAATCGTGCTAACCTCACCAAACCTAACCCAACCTACCTATACAATACCGAAATCAAAATAGTCGAGATTGTCAGATTTACACAAAACTCGCTAACCTCACCAAACCTAACCCAACCTAACCTAACTATCACCGAAATCAAAAAATTCGACATTGCATAAATATACACAAAACTCGCTAACCTCACCAAACCTTACCCAACCTAACCTTGCCATCACCGTAATCAAAGAATTCGAGATTGTAAGTTTTACACAAAACTCGCTAACTTTACCAAACGTAACCCAACCTAACCTAACCTTCACCGAAATCAAAGAATTCGACATTGTAAAAATATACAAATATCGTGCTAACCTCACCAAACCTAACCCAACCTACCTATACAATACCGAAATTAAAATAGTCGAGATTGTCAGATTTACACAAAACTCGCTAACCTCACCAAACCTAACCCAACCTAACCTAACCATTTCCGAAATCAATGAATTCGAGATTGTAAGATTTACACGAATCTCGGTTACAACACCAAACCTTAACCAACCTAACCTTACCACCATCGAAATCAAATAATTTGAGATTGTAAGATTTACATAAAACTCGCTAACCTTTTTTTTTTTTTTTTTTTTTTTTTTTCTTTTTTTTTATCGTCGGAGGTGGGGAATCTTCCAAAGACATCCTCCAGCCCGAACTGGAGGATAGTGTCGGATTTTTACCGACTAAACCCCACCCCCTTGACACCTCTGCTCCCCGGACACATTTTCATGTTTTGCTTCGGGAAAGCAGTTTTGTCTTAGCCATTTATGGCTCTTCCTTCGAGTTCTCGGGTTCTTTCTGCTTCTTCTTTATTTTTCATTATCATCGAAGCAAATGCTTCCCACGCTGACCAGGCAGTTGCGCTATCCAGTATGACGAAGATTATGTTTATCGGCGTCAGGTGTTCTACGCCGATTACAGTTCTGAATGTTCTTCTGTCGTCTTCCCATGCTGGACAATCAAAGGTTGTGTGGGCCGCGTCGTCTTTCTCGTTTTCACAGTGGTGGCACTTCGGAGTTGTTTCCTTTCCTATTTTGTGTAGGTAGGTCCCGAAGCACCCGTGACCTGTGAGTATTTGGGTCGTGTGGTGATTTAGTTCGCCGTGCTTTCTTTGGCACCACGCTTTTAGGTCTCCGATGAGATGGTGTGTCCATCGACCTTTTTTAGAGTTGCTCCATCTGTCTTGCCATTTGATCATCGTTGTTTCTCTGGCTGTACTCTTTTTTTCACCTCTGTAGATCGCTTGTCGTTCTAGAGCGAGTAAGTCGATCGGTGGAATGGCGCACAACACCAGGATGGCATCTTCTGATACTGTTCGGTATGCCGCTGCGACTCTTAATGCAGCTCTTCTTTGTACTCTAGCGAGGCTGAGCCTCGTCCTCTCAACCTTTGTTTTTTCCGCCCAAATCGGAGCACCGTACAGGAGGACTGAGTGTACTACTTCACAGTTTAGTTTTCTTCTCCTCTGTTTCGGTCTACCGATGTTGGGCATCAGTCTGGCGAGGTCTTCTGCTATTTGGGCCGCCCTAGCTCCCGCTTTTTCCGCATGTTTTGCAAAGCGTAGTTTGTCATCTAACTGCACTCCCAAATACCGCAGTGATCTGCTGAACGTCACCTCAAAACCGTTGACTGTTATTTGAGGAGGCAGCAGCTTTCTACGTCTTGTGAAGAATACAGCTTCGGTTTTCTGGACGGCGAGCTCCAAGCCCGCATCCACGAGCCATTTTTTAACCCTTCTAATGGCTTCTTCGCTTCTTAGGCGTAAAGATGTTGTGTTCTTTGCGGTGACAAGCAACGCGACATCGTCAGCAAAGGCGACCAGGCTCGTTTCATCTGGCATTTGGATTTTCAACAAGCCGTCGTACATTACATTCCAAAGCGCCGGGCCCAGGACCGATCCCTGTGGTACGCCCGCAGTGACTGATCGTTCGTATTTTTTGCCCATGCATTCATACAGAAGGATTCTGTCCGAAAAATAGCTTTCGATCATCTTGATAAGTTTTTCCGGAGCATTGATAGTGACTAATGCATCGAGAGTCCTTCCCCAGTTGGCAGTGTTGAATGCATTTTTTATGTCGAGCGCGATCATCACAACATGTTTGCTCGCCTTGACGCTCCCACGCCATGCAAGTCTTACGGTGTTTACGACTTCACTGATCGCGTCAATAGTTGAGCGACCGGGTCGAAATCCAAATTGCTGCGATGACAGTCCTGTGTCGCTGTTTTCTAGCTGTTGTTGTAGTCGCTGTAGGAGAAGTCTCTCTAGTAACTTTCCTACCCCATCAAGTAGGCAGAGTGGCCTGTATGATGAAGGTCCTGGTGGGCCTCCCTTTCCTTTTGAAATCAGCACGAGTTTTTGTCTTTTCCATGGTTTTGGAAAGGTTCCTTCCGACAGACAAGCATTGAAGGTCGTCAACAGCAACGCAGGATCGCTCAAGGCAATTCTTTTAATAACTGCGTTTGGAATGCAGTCCGGTCCCGGCGCCTTTTCAATATTTATTCGTTTGGCGGCTGCTACGACTTCTTCCTCCGTGAAAATCGGCATCTCATCACCAGTACTGCTCGCCGATCGTCTTTCCATCACTGGGTGTTGCGGAAAGAGGCCATCTATGACCAATTCAAGACTCGCCTTATTTTCAAGATATGGATCGACAGTTCCAATTCGGAGCTTTTTCCTTATGATCTTATATGGGCTCCCCCACGGATCCACATCAATCGATTTGCAGAGCTCTTTCCAGCATCTCTCTTTACTTTCTTTTATAGCTTTTCGTAAAGCTATCCTGGCTTCTTGATATTTCACTCTGTGCTGTTCATTGCTTGACCGTCGTTGTGCTCGGCGTCTGCAGGTTAAGCACTCGCGGCGAAGTATGGCGATGTTTTCGGTCCACCAGAAGACCGGGTGCCTCTTTTTACCTCCGCGTCTCGGCATCGATGCGTCGCAGCTCTCACTCAATAGGTCATTTAATGAGTTGGCAATGTCTTCGGCTCCAACCCCGCTGCTTGCGACGTCAGTCACTTTTGATCTTAGTTCTGCAACGGCTTCGTCCAAAGCTACGATGTCCAGCTTACGAGCTCCCCAGCCAGAACTAGAAGGTAACATTTGTGGCCCGGCGAGGCGATCTTCCAACTCGAAGCCAATGTAGCGATGGTCGCTGTGAGAGTAGCTGTCAAGCACTTGCCATTTTCGGATCCTGCCAATTATTGTTTCACCTGCAAATGTGACATCGATGACCGATCCGGTGCTGCCACGAACGAACGTGTAAGCACTTCCTACGTTGGCCGCATGCAGATGTAAATGCGATGCCATTTCAGAGAGTAAAATACCTCTGCGATCCGTTTTTTGAGAGCCCCACTCTGGAGCTTTTGAGTTAAAATCTCCGGCAACGACAACAGGTAAGGTCGATGTTCTCACGTCATCTTCAAGGCAGACGAGATCTCTCTTGAACTCCTCTACTGTTGCACTAGGAGAAAAATAGCAGCTATAGAACCTCACTCCCCTCATCTCCACCCACGTCCAGCCTTGGACGCCAATTGAAACAGCATTCGTGATTCGCAGGTGGGCAGTTGGTGTGTAGATTGCAGATCTTGAGCTTGCATCCGAATACCATCGATGAGGAATGTTGCGGTACTGTTCAGACACAATCACGAGGTCCGCTCGCCGCTCCTCTGCTGTCTGTATCATCACATCCTGCGCCGCCTGGCATCCATTCAGATTGATCTGGAGTATGCGGATCATTGTTGTGTTCGTCCTTTCAGAGCAGTCCGGAGGGCTGCACAGCTTCGACTACCGGTCTGATGACCGCTGCTTATTTTTTCTCCTTCACAAATGCTGCAGTGTGGGTCGTTCTTACAAATCACAGCTTTATGGCCTTCCTGGCCGCACTTGTTGCATTCTTTGCTTCTGTCTAGTTTGCTGGCGCATTCTACCGCAATGTGTCCGAATCCCCGACACCTGAAGCATCTTATTATATGGACTCGGGGCCTCAAACGACAATTGACCCATCCGATTCGAATTCTTCCAGCCTTAATCAATTCAGTGGCATCGTCTCTCGGGAGTTTGACCATCGCCATCTGAGTGCCTCCATAAGCCGGTTTGAACGTGATCAATCGCGCATTTCTCACCACATGTGGTGAAGCGCTTGCTAATGCCTCCATCAATTCTGTCTCATTCGTGGCCCCATCGATGTCCCGTATTTCAATGACGACTCCAGGGACGAGCTTCTTCACAGTCGCACCATTGCCCAGAATCGCGGAAATCGCACCCATTAGCTCTTCCGTTTTTGTTGTTCCTTTTTGCATTTTTATAAGAACTTCTCCACCCTTTGTTTGACGAATAGCGGCAACATCTACATTCTCCATTGGAATTTCTTTTCTGATTTTCTTTAAGGTGTCTGCATATGTCACCGTGCCGTCTGACTTTATTGTTATAGCCTCATTTCTGGGGCCTGGTGGAAATCGCGCATATCGATCTTGAAAGATATTTTCAATGTTTGGCTGACGCCGATCGTTGTTGTTGTTGGTGTTCTTTGTATTATTTGTTCTTTTATTCTTTTTATTCCGCCTTCTTTTTGACCTTACTTCTTTCCAGGAATCCTCTTTTGGTTGATCTAGTGAGGATGCCGAGTCCATGATTGCGGGATTTTCCGGTATTAAAGCATTTGGAGGATTCTTTAAAACATCGCTCGAGGTGGGATTGAGTTCTATTAGTGTTTAAGTTTGTAATCTATGCTTTAACAGGTCTAGTTTTATGTCTTTATATGTATTAAAGGCTATCATTGCCTCTTCAATTCCATCCTTGATTGGAACGTAGGTATTTTTACGTATTTTACTATTGAGATCAATTAGAATTAATTCTAATTTGTGGAATACCTTCTGCTCGAGAGCTTCTTTAGCAGTAATCTCACACATTTCCAAAGATATGCTAGCCATTGTTGTCATTATTCCAATTTCTCCGACTAAAAAGTTCACCGTGATCGTTAATTTTTCAATCGGTACGCGCTCGCACACTATTTATTTTGGTCGTTGTTAGTGGTACTTTGATCTGCCGTAATCGCAACAAGTCGTTAGCAACGTAGTTGTTATTGTTATTAATGAGCTGTTGTAAGACGTTTATGTTGTGATGGACACTTTAACACTAACTTTGTCTCTTGTCTCGAGTCAACAGTGTTACGATTCACCGTGGGTGTGTGTAAATGATAGTAATTCGAGTTTTTCAAAGCAATGTGTCTAATTCGTTTGCCGAATTCAATCTAACCAATGAAAAAATTCACCGTTGCCGTTTATTATTTATTCAGCACACACATGCGCATTGGTCATATTTAATGTTATTTCGTTTTGCTGCAAGCGCATAAAGCCGTTAGCAACGTAGTTGTTGTTGGTATCGATAAGTTTTCCTTAGCCACCTGTATTGTGCTGAGGAAATGAAACCCAAATCTGTCTCTTGCCTCCAATTCCAGCTATAAATTACAATAGTTGAAGTGCTTTTGTGCAATATGTAAAACGAATCCAATCCTTCCGATACAACGTTCACCGTGGTCGTTGATTATTCAATCGGCACTTGATTGCACTGTTAAAAAACAGCTATTAGCAACACAATTGTTATCGATGCCTTTTCGTTGGGCGTTTGTGTTGTGATTGAGATGTGAACGCCAACTATGCCTTTTAGCACCAGTTGAAAGTCCCAAAATTCACCGCGACGATGATGAAATAAACTTGATTGCTTCCATGCAACGTCTTCTATGTATTCGATGTGATCGCAGATTGCAAGTTCTTCGTAGCCGTTGGTTTTAATTTACTTTTTTTTTGAACACGCGCATGCGCAATGCTTCACTTGTTCAGAGTTAGTGGTATTACGATCAACCGCAAGCGTAGCCAGCTGTAAACAAGGTTAGCGTATCTATGCAACGTAACGAATTTTTAATGAAAACTTACCTCGATTCCTTACCTCGTCTGGAGCTGATGCAGATGCTATAAGAATGCTAATACATTACTTTGGAGTCAATGAAGTCCTCTGGACACCGCAATGCGACGTTGGAGAGCAGTTGCAGTCAGCTTCAGCAATAGCAGGAAAGACCGCCGCTATCCCGTCCGCTCACCACGGCTGCTCATACCCAAACTCGCTAACCTCACCAAACCCAACCCAACCTAACCTAACTATCACCGAAATCAAAGAATTCGACATTGCAAAAATATACACAAATCGTGCTAACCTCACCAAACCTAACCCAACCTAACCTAACATCACCGAAATCAAAGAATTCGAGATTTTGAGATTTACACAAAACTCGCTCACCTCACCAAACCTAACCCAACCTAAACTAACCAACAACGAAATCAAATATTTCGATATTTTAAGATTTACAAAAAACTCGCTCACCACACTAAACGTAACCCAACCTAACCTTACCTTCACCGTGGTCAAAGAATTCGACATTGCAAAAATATACACAAATCGTGCTAACCTCACCAAAAATAACCCAACCTAACCTAACCAACACCGAAATCAAATATTTCGAGATTTAAAGATTTACAAAAAACTCGCTCACCACACCAAACCTTAACCAACCTAACCTAACCACCATCGAAATCAAATAAATTAAGATTGTAAGATTTACATAAAACTCGCGAACCTCAACAAACCTAACCCAACTTAACCTAACCATCACCGAAATCAAAGAATTTGACATTGCAAAAATATACACAAATCATGCGTACCTCACAAAACCGAACCCAACCCAACCTAACCATCACCGAAATCAAATAGTTCAAGATTGTTAGATTTACACAAAACTCCCTAACCTCACCAAACCCAACCCAACCTAACCTAACCATCACCGAAATCAAAGAATTCGACATTGCAATAATATACACAAATCGTGCTAACCTCACAAACCTAACCCAACCTAACCTAACATCACCGAAATCAAAGAATTCGAGATTTTGAGATTAACACAAAACTCGCTCACCTCACCAAACATAACCCAACCTAACCTTACCAACACCGAAATCAAATATTTCGAGATTTTAAGATTTACAAAAAACTCGCTCACCACACTAAACGTAACCCAACCTAACCTAACCTTCACCGTGGTCAAAGAATTCGACCATGCATAAATATACATAAAACTCGCTAACCTCAACAAATCTAACCCAACTTAACCTAACCATCACCGAAATTAAAGAATTTGACATTGCAAAAATATACACAAATCATGCTTACCTCACAAAACCGAACCCAACCCAACCTAACCATCACCGAAATCAAATAATTCAAGATTGTTAGATTTACACAAATCTCGCTCACCTCACCAAACCTTACCCAACCTAACCTTACCAACACCGAAATCAAATATTTCGAGATTTTAAGATTTACAAAAAACTCGCTCACCACACTAAACGTAACCCAACCTAACCTAACCTTCACCGTGGTCAAAGAATTCGACCATGCATAAATATACAAAAAACTCGCTAACCTCAACAAACCTAACCCAACTTAACCTTACCATCACCGAAATCAAAAAATTTGACATTGCAAAAATATACCCAAATCGTGATTACCTCACAAAACCTATCCCAGCCCAACCTAACCATCACCGAGATCAAAAAATTCGAGACTGTAAGATTTACACAAAACTCGCTAACCTCACCAAATGTAACCCAACCTAATCTAACCTTCACCGTAATTAAAGAATTCGACATTGCATAAATATACAAAAAACTCGCTAACCTCAACAAACCTAACCCAACTTAACCTAACCATCACCGAAATCAAAAAATTTGACATTGCAAAAATATACACAAATCGTGCTTACCTCACCAAACCTAACCCAACCTAACCTAACCAACACCGAAATCAAATATTTCGAGATTTTAAGATTTACAAAAAACTCGCTCACCACACTAAACGTAACCCAACCTAACCTAACCGTCACCGAAGTCAACGAATTCGACATTGCATAAATTTACACAAATCGTGCGAACCTCACCAAACCTTACCCAACCTAACCTAACCCTCACCGAAATCAAAGCATTTGACATTGCAAAAATATACACAAATCGTGCTTACCTCACAAAACCGAACCCAACCCAACCTAACCATCACCGAAATCAAATAATTCAAGATTGTTAGATTAACACAAAACTCGCTAACCTCACCAAACCCAACCCAACCTTACCTAACCATCACCGAAATCAAAGAATTCGACATTGCAAAAATATACACAAATCGTGCTAACCTTACAAACCTAACCCAACCTAACCTAACATCACCGAAATCAAAGAATTCGAGATTTTGAGATTTACACAAAACTCGCTAACCTCACCAAACCTAACCCAACCTAACCTAACCAACCCCGAAATCAAATATTTCGAGATTTTAAGATTTACAAAAAACTCGCTCACCACACTAAACGTAACCCAACCTAACCTAACCGACACCGAAGTCAAAGAATTCGACATTGCATAAATTTACACAAATCGTGCTAACTTCACCAAACCTAACCCAACCTAACCTAACCATCACCGAAATCATAGAATTTGACATTGCAAAAATATACACAAATCGTGCTTACCTCACAAAACCTAACCCAACCCAACCTAACCATCGCCGAAATCAAATAATTCAAGATTGTATTATTTACACAAAACTCGCTTACTTCACTAAACGTAAATTAACCTAACCTTACCTTCACCGAAATCAAAGAATTCGACATTGCATAAATATACAAAAATCCTGCTAACCCCACCAAACCTAACCCAACCTTACCTATACAACACCGAAATTAAAGAATTCGAGATTGTCAGATTTACAAAAAACTCCCTAACCTCACCAAACCTAACCCAACCTAACCTAACATCACCGAAATCAAAGAATTCGAGATTTTGAGATTTACACAAAACTCGCTAACCTCACCAAACCTAACCCAACCTAACCTAACCATTCCCGAAATCAAAGATTTCGACATTGCATAAATATACAAAAAACTCGCTAACCTCAACAAACCTAACCCAACTTAACCTAACCATCATCGAAATCAAAAAATTTGACATTGCAAAAATATACACAAATCGTGCTTACCTCACAAAACCGAACCCAACCCAACCTAACCATCACCGAAATCAAATAATTCAAGATTGTTAGATTAACACAAAACTCGCTAACCTCACCAAACCCAACCCAACCTTACCTAACCATCACCGAAATCAAAGAATTCGACATTGCAAAAATATACACAAATCGTGCTAACCTCACAAACCTAACCCAACCTAACCAAACATCACCGAAATCAAAGAATTCGAGATTTTGAGATTAACACAAAACTCGCTCACCTCACCAAACCTAACCCAACCTAACCTTACCAACACCGAAATCAAATATTTCGAGATTTTAAGATTTACAAAAAACTCGCTCACCACACTAAACGTAACCCAAACTAACCTAACCTTCACCGTGGTCAAAGAATTCGACCATGCATAAATATACATAAAACTCGCTAACCTCAACAAATCTAACCCAACTTAACCTAACCATCACCGAAATTAAAGAATTTGACATTGCAAAAATATACACAAATCATGCTTACCTCACAAAACCGAACCCAACCCAACCTAACCATCACCGAAATCAAATAATTCAAGATTGTTAGATTTACACAAATCTCGCTCACCTCACCAAACCTAACCCAACCTAACCTTACCAACACCGAAATCAAATATTTCGAGATTTTAAGATTTACAAAAAACTCGCTCACCACACTAAACGTAACCCAACCTAACCTAACCTTCACCGTGGTCAAAGAATTCGACCATGCATAAATATACAAAAAACTCGCTAACCTCAACAAACCTAACCCAACTTAACCTTACCATCACCGAAATCAAAAAATTTGACATTGCAAAAATATACCCAAATCGTGATTACCTCACAAAACCTATCCCAGCCCAACCTAACCATCACCGACATCAAAAAATTCGAGACTGTAAGATTTACACAAAACTCGCTAACCTCACCAAATGTAACCCAACCTAATCTAACCTTCACCGTAGATAAAGAATTCGACATTGCATAAATATACAAAAAACTCGCTAACCTCAACAAACCTAACCCAACTTAACCTAACCATCACCGAAATCAAAAAATTTGACATTGCAAAAATATACACAAATCGTGCTTACCTCACCAAACCTAACCCAACCTAACCTAACCAACACCGAAATCAAATATTTCGAGATTTTAAGATTTACAAAAAACTCGCTCACCACACTAAACGTAACCCAACCTAACCTAACCGTCACCGAAGTCAAAGAATTCGACATTGCATAAATTTACACAAATCGTGCGAACCTCACCAAACCTTACCCAACCTAACCTAACCCTCACCGAAATCAAAGCATTTGACATTGCAAAAATATACACAAATCGTGCTTACCTCACAAAACCGAACCCAACCCAACCTAACCATCACCGAAATCAAATAATTCAAGATTGTTAGATTAACACAAAACTCGCTAACCTCACCAAACCCAACCCAACCTTACCTAACCATCACCGAAATCAAAGAATTCGACATTGCAAAAATATACACAAATCGTGCTAACCTTACAAACCTAACCCAACCTAACCTAACATCACCGAAATCAAAGAATTCGAGATTTTGAGATTTACACAAAACTCGCTAACCTCACCAAACCTAACCCAACCTAACCTAACCAACCCCGAAATCAAATATTTCGAGATTTTAAGATTTACAAAAAACTCGCTCACCACACTAAACGTAACCCAACCTAACCTAACCGACACCGAAGTCAAAGAATTCGACATTGCATAAATTTACACAAATCGTGCTAACTTCACCAAACCTAACCCAACCTAACCTAACCATCACCGAAATCATAGAATTTGACATTGCAAAAATATACACAAATCGTGCTTACCTCACAAAACCTAACCCAACCCAACCTAACCATCGCCGAAATCAAATAATTCAAGATTGTATTATTTACACAAAACTCGCTTACTTCACTAAACGTAAATTAACCTAACCTTACCTTCACCGAAATCAAAGAATTCGACATTGCATAAATATACAAAAATCCTGCTAACCCCACCAAACCTAACCCAACCTTACCTATACAACACCGAAATTAAAGAATTCGAGATTGTCAGATTTACAAAAAACTCCCTAACCTCACCAAACCTAACCCAACCTAACCTAACATCACCGAAATCAAAGAATTCGAGATTTTGAGATTTACACAAAACTCGCTAACCTCACCAAACCTAACCCAACCTAACCTAACCATTCCCGAAATCAAAGATTTCGACATTGCATAAATATACAAAAAACTCGCTAACCTCAACAAACCTTACCCAACTTAACCTAACCATCATCGAAATCAAAAAATTTGACATTGCAAAAATATACACAAATCGTGCTTACCTCACAAAACCGAACCCAACCCAACCTAACCATCACCGAAATCAAATAATTCAAGATTGTTAGATTAACACAAAACTCGCTAACCTCACCAAACCCAACCCAACCTTACCTAACCATCACCGAAATCAAAGAATTCGACATTGCAAAAATATACACAAATCGTGCTAACCTCACAAACCTAACCCAACCTAACCAAACATCACCGAAATCAAAGAATTCGAGATTTTGAGATTTACACAAAACTCGCTCACCTCACCAAACCTAACCCAACCTTACCTTACCAACACCGAAATCAAATATTTCGAGATTTTAAGATTTACAAAAAACTCGCTCACCACACTAAACGTAACCCAACCTAACCTAACCTTCACCGTGGTCAAAGAATTCGACCATGCATAAATATACAAAAAACTCGCTAACCTCAACAAACCTAACCCAACTTAACCTTACCATCACCGAAATCAAAAAATTTGACATTGCAAAAATATACCCAAATCGTGATTACCTCACAAAACCTATCCCAGCCCAACCTTACCATCACCGACATCAAAAAATTCGAGACTGTAAGATTTACACAAAACTCGCTAACCTCACCAAATGTAACCCAACCTAATCTAACCTTCACCGTAGATAAAGAATTCGACATTGCATAAATATACAAAAAACTCGCTAACCTCAACAAACCTAACCCAACTTAACCTAACCATCACCGAAATCAAAAAATTTGACATTGCAAAAATATACACAAATCGTGCTTACCTCACCAAACCTAACCCAACCTAACCTAACCAACACCGAAATCAAATATTTCGAGATTTTAAGATTTACAAAAAACTCGCTCACCACACTAAACGTAACCCAACCTAACCTAACCGTCACCGAAGTCAAAGAATTCGACATTGCATAAATTTACACAAATCGTGCGAACCTCACCAAACCTTACCCAACCTAACCTAACCCTCACCGAAATCAAAGCATTTGACATTGCAAAAATATACACAAATCGTGCTTACCTCACAAAACCGAACCCAACCCAACCTAACCATCACCGAAATCAAATAATTCAAGATTGTTAGATTAACACAAAACTCGCTAACCTCACCAAACCCAACCCAACCTTACCTAACCATCACCGAAATCAAAGAATTCGACATTGCAAAAATATACACAAATCGTGCTAACCTTACAAACCTAACCCAACCTAACCTAACATCACCGAAATCAAAGAATTCGAGATTTTGAGATTTACACAAAACTCGCTAACCTCACCAAACCTAACCCAACCTAACCTAACCAACCCCGAAATCAAATATTTCGAGATTTTAAGATTTACAAAAAACTCGCTCACCACACTAAACGTAACCCAACCTAACCTTACCTTCACCGTGGTCAAAGAATTCGACATTGCAAAAATATACACAAATCGTGCTAACCTCACCAAAAATAACCCAACCTAACCTAACCAACACCGAAATCAAATATTTCGAGATTTAAAGATTTACAAAAAACTCGCTCACCACACCAAACCTTAACCAACCTAACCTAACCACCATCGAAATCAAATAAATTAAGATTGTAAGATTTACATAAAACTCGCGAACCTCAACAAACCTAACCCAACTTAACCTAACCATCACCGAAATCAAAGAATTTGACATTGCAAAAATATACACAAATCATGCGTACCTCACAAAACCGAACCCAACCCAACCTAACCATCACCGAAATCAAATAGTTCAAGATTGTTAGATTTACACAAAACTCCCTAACCTCACCAAACCCAACCCAACCTAACCTAACCATCACCGAAATCAAAGAATTCGACATTGCAATAATATACACAAATCGTGCTAACCTCACAAACCTAACCCAACCTAACCTAACATCACCGAAATCAAAGAATTCGAGATTTTGAGATTAACACAAAACTCGCTCACCTCACCAAACATAACCCAACCTAACCTTACCAACACCGAAATCAAATATTTCGAGATTTTAAGATTTACAAAAAACTCGCTCACCACACTAAACGTAACCCAACCTAACCTAACCTTCACCGTGGTCAAAGAATTCGACCATGCATAAATATACATAAAACTCGCTAACCTCAACAAATCTAACCCAACTTAACCTAACCATCACCGAAATTAAAGAATTTGACATTGCAAAAATATACACAAATCATGCTTACCTCACAAAACCGAACCCAACCCAACCTAACCATCACCGAAATCAAATAATTCAAGATTGTTAGATTTACACAAATCTCGCTCACCTCACCAAACCTTACCCAACCTAACCTTACCAACACCGAAATCAAATATTTCGAGATTTTAAGATTTACAAAAAACTCGCTCACCACACTAAACGTAACCCAACCTAACCTAACCTTCACCGTGGTCAAAGAATTCGACCATGCATAAATATACAAAAAACTCGCTAACCTCAACAAACCTAACCCAACTTAACCTTACCATCACCGAAATCAAAAAATTTGACATTGCAAAAATATACCCAAATCGTGATTACCTCACAAAACCTATCCCAGCCCAACCTAACCATCACCGAGATCAAAAAATTCGAGACTGTAAGATTTACACAAAACTCGCTAACCTCACCAAATGTAACCCAACCTAATCTAACCTTCACCGTAATTAAAGAATTCGACATTGCATAAATATACAAAAAACTCGCTAACCTCAACAAACCTAACCCAACTTAACCTAACCATCACCGAAATCAAAAAATTTGACATTGCAAAAATATACACAAATCGTGCTTACCTCACCAAACCTAACCCAACCTAACCTAACCAACACCGAAATCAAATATTTCGAGATTTTAAGATTTACAAAAAACTCGCTCACCACACTAAACGTAACCCAACCTAACCTAACCGTCACCGAAGTCAACGAATTCGACATTGCATAAATTTACACAAATCGTGCGAACCTCACCAAACCTTACCCAACCTAACCTAACCCTCACCGAAATCAAAGCATTTGACATTGCAAAAATATACACAAATCGTGCTTACCTCACAAAACCGAACCCAACCCAACCTAACCATCACCGAAATCAAATAATTCAAGATTGTTAGATTAACACAAAACTCGCTAACCTCACCAAACCCAACCCAACCTTACCTAACCATCACCGAAATCAAAGAATTCGACATTGCAAAAATATACACAAATCGTGCTAACCTTACAAACCTAACCCAACCTAACCTAACATCACCGAAATCAAAGAATTCGAGATTTTGAGATTTACACAAAACTCGCTAACCTCACCAAACCTAACCCAACCTAACCTAACCAACCCCGAAATCAAATATTTCGAGATTTTAAGATTTACAAAAAACTCGCTCACCACACTAAACGTAACCCAACCTAACCTAACCGACACCGAAGTCAAAGAATTCGACATTGCATAAATTTACACAAATCGTGCTAACTTCACCAAACCTAACCCAACCTAACCTAATCATCACCGAAATCATAGAATTTGACATTGCAAAAATATACACAAATCGTGCTTACCTCACAAAACCTAACCCAACCCAACCTAACCATCGCCGAAATCAAATAATTCAAGATTGTATTATTTACACAAAACTCGCTTACTTCACTAAACGTAAATTAACCTAACCTTACCTTCACCGAAATCAAAGAATTCGACATTGCATAAATATACAAAAATCCTGCTAACCCCACCAAACCTAACCCAACCTTACCTATACAACACCGAAATTAAAGAATTCGAGATTGTCAGATTTACAAAAAACTCCCTAACCTCACCAAACCTAACCCAACCTAACCTAACATCACCGAAATCAAAGAATTCGAGATTTTGAGATTTACACAAAACTCGCTAACCTCACCAAACCTAACCCAACCTAACCTAACCATTCCCGAAATCAAAGATTTCGACATTGCATAAATATACAAAAAACTCGCTAACCTCAACAAACCTAACCCAACTTAACCTAACCATCATCGAAATCAAAAAATTTGACATTGCAAAAATATACACAAATCGTGCTTACCTCACAAAACCGAACCCAACCCAACCTAACCATCACCGAAATCAAATAATTCAAGATTGTTAGATTAACACAAAACTCGCTAACCTCACCAAACCCAACCCAACCTTACCTAACCATCACCGAAATCAAAGAATTCGACATTGCAAAAATATACACAAATCGTGCTAACCTCACAAACCTAACCCAACCTAACCAAACATCACCGAAATCAAAGAATTCGAGATTTTGAGATTAACACAAAACTCGCTCACCTCACCAAACCTAACCCAACCTAACCTTACCAACACCGAAATCAAATATTTCGAGATTTTCAGATTTACAAAAAACTCGCTCACCACACTAAACGTAACCCAAACTAACCTAACCTTCACCGTGGTCAAAGAATTCGACCATGCATAAATATACATAAAACTCGCTAACCTCAACAAATCTAACCCAACTTAACCTAACCATCACCGAAATTAAAGAATTTGACATTGCAAAAATATACACAAATCATGCTTACCTCACAAAACCGAACCCAACCCAACCTAACCATCACCGAAATCAAATAATTCAAGATTGTTAGATTTACACAAATCTCGCTCACCTCACCAAACCTAACCCAACCTAACCTTACCAACACCGAAATCAAATATTTCGAGATTTTAAGATTTACAAAAAACTCGCTCACCACACTAAACGTAACCCAACCTAACCTAACCTTCACCGTGGTCAAAGAATTCGACCATGCATAAATATACAAAAAACTCGCTAACCTCAACAAACCTAACCCAACTTAACCTTACCATCACCGAAATCAAAAAATTTGACATTGCAAAAATATACCCAAATCGTGATTACCTCACAAAACCTATCCCAGCCCAACCTAACCATCACCGACATCAAAAAATTCGAGACTGTAAGATTTACACAAAACTCGCTAACCTCACCAAATGTAACCCAACCTAATCTAACCTTCACCGTAGATAAAGAATTCGACATTGCATAAATATACAAAAAACTCGCTAACCTCAACAAACCTAACCCAACTTAACCTAACCATCACCGAAATCAAAAAATTTGACATTGCAAAAATATACACAAATCGTGCTTACCTCACCAAAACTAACCCAACCTAACCTAACCAACACCGAAATCAAATATTTCGAGATTTTAAGATTTACAAAAAACTCGCTCACCACACTAAACGTAACCCAACCTAACCTAACCGTCACCGAAGTCAAAGAATTCGACATTGCATAAATTTACACAAATCGTGCGAACCTCACCAAACCTTACCCAACCTAACCTAACCCTCACCGAAATCAAAGCATTTGACATTGCAAAAATATACACAAATCGTGCTTACCTCACAAAACCGAACCCAACCCAACCTAACCATCACCGAAATCAAATAATTCAAGATTGTTAGATTAACACAAAACTCGCTAACCTCACCAAACCCAACCCAACCTTACCTAACCATCACCGAAATCAAAGAATTCGACATTGCAAAAATATACACAAATCGTGCTAACCTTACAAACCTAACCCAACCTAACCTAACATCACCGAAATCAAAGAATTCGAGATTTTGAGATTTACACAAAACTCGCTAACCTCACCAAACCTAACCCAACCTAACCTAACCAACCCCGAAATCAAATATTTCGAGATTTTAAGATTTACAAAAAACTCGCTCACCACACTAAACGTAACCCAACCTAACCTAACCGACACCGAAGTCAAAGAATTCGACATTGCATAAATTTACACAAATCGTGCTAACTTCACCAAACCTAACCCAACCTAACCTAACCATCACCGAAATCATAGAATTTGACATTGCAAAAATATACACAAATCGTGCTTACCTCACAAAACCTAACCCAACCCAACCTAACCATCGCCGAAATCAAATAATTCAAGATTGTATTATTTACACAAAACTCGCTTACTTCACTAAACGTAAATTAACCTAACCTTACCTTCACCGAAATCAAAGAATTCGACATTGCATAAATATACAAAAATCCTGCTAACCCCACCAAACCTAACCCAACCTTACCTATACAACACCGAAATTAAAGAATTCGAGATTGTCAGATTTACAAAAAACTCCCTAACCTCACCAAACCTAACCCAACCTAACCTAACATCACCGAAATCAAAGAATTCGAGATTTTGAGATTTACACAAAACTCGCTAACCTCACCAAACCTAACCCAACCTAACCTAACCATTCCCGAAATCAAAGATTTCGACATTGCATAAATATACAAAAAACTCGCTAACCTCAACAAACCTAACCCAACTTAACCTAACCATCATCGAAATCAAAAAATTTGACATTGCAAAAATATACACAAATCGTGCTTACCTCACAAAACCGAACCCAACCCAACCTAACCATCACCGAAATCAAATAATTCAAGATTGTTAGATTAACACAAAACTCGCTAACCTCACCAAACCCAACCCAACCTTACCTAACCATCACCGAAATCAAAGAATTCGACATTGCAAAAATATACACAAATCGTGCTAACCTCACAAACCTAACCCAACCTAACCAAACATCACCGAAATCAAAGAATTCGAGATTTTGAGATTTACACAAAACTCGCTCACCTCACCAAACCTAACCCAACCTTACCTTACCAACACCGAAATCAAATATTTCGAGATTTTAAGATTTACAAAAAACTCGCTCACCACACTAAACGTAACCCAACCTAACCTAACCTTCACCGTGGTCAAAGAATTCGACCATGCATAAATATACAAAAAACTCGCTAACCTCAACAAACCTAACCCAACTTAACCTTACCATCACCGAAATCAAAAAATTTGACATTGCAAAAATATACCCAAATCGTGATTACCTCACAAAACCTATCCCAGCCCAACCTAACCATCACCGACATCAAAAAATTCGAGACTGTAAGATTTACACAAAACTCGCTAACCTCACCAAATGTAACCCAACCTAATCTAACCTTCACCGTAGATAAAGAATTCGACATTGCATAAATATACAAAAAACTCGCTAACCTCAACAAACCTAACCCAACTTAACCTAACCATCACCGAAATCAAAAAATTTGACATTGCAAAAATATACACAAATCGTGCTTACCTCACCAAACCTAACCCAACCTAACCTAACCAACACCGAAATCAAATATTTCGAGATTTTAAGATTTACAAAAAACTCGCTCACCACACTAAACGTAACCCAACCTAACCTAACCGTCACCGAAGTCAAAGAATTCGACATTGCATAAATTTACACAAATCGTGCGAACCTCACCAAACCTTACCCAACCTAACCTAACCCTCACCGAAATCAAAGCATTTGACATTGCAAAAATATACACAAATCGGGCTTACCTCACAAAACCGAACCCAACCCAACCTAACCATCACCGAAATCCAATAATTCAAGATTGTTAGATTAACACAAAACTCGCTAACCTCACCAAACCCAACCCAACCTTACCTAACCATCACCGAAATCAAAGAATTCGACATTGCAAAAATATACACAAATCGTGCTAACCTTACAAACCTAACCCAACCTAACCTAACATCACCGAAATCAAAGAATTCGAGATTTTGAGATTTACACAAAACTCGCTAACCTCACCAAACCTAACCCAACCTAACCTAACCAACCCCGAAATCAAATATTTCGAGATTTTAAGATTTACAAAAAACTCGCTCACCACACTAAACGTAACCCAACCTAACCTAACCGACACCGAAGTCAAAGAATTCGACATTGCATAAATTTACACAAATCGTGCTAACTTCACCAAACCTAACCCAACCTAACCTAACCATCACCGAAATCATAGAATTTGACATTGCAAAAATATACACAAATCGTGCTTACCTCACAAAACCTAACCCAACCCAACCTAACCATCGCCGAAATCAAATAATTCAAGATTGTATTATTTACACAAAACTCGCTTACTTCACTAAACGTAAATTAACCTAACCTTACCTTCACCGAAATCAAAGAATTCGACATTGCATAAATATACAAAAATCCTGCTAACCCCACCAAACCTAACCCAACCTTACCTATACAACACCGAAATTAAAGAATTCGAGATTGTCAGATTTACAAAAAACTCCCTAACCTCACCAAACCTAACCCAACCTAACCTAACATCACCGAAATCAAAGAATTCGAGATTTTGAGATTTACACAAAACTCGCTAACCTCACCAAACCTAACCCAACCTAACCTAACCATCCCCGAAATCAAAGATTTCGACATTGCATAAATATACAAAAAACTCGCTAACCTCAACAAACCTAACCCAACTTAACCTAACCATCATCGAAATCAAAAAATTTGACATTGCAAAAATATACACAAATCGTGCTTACCTCACAAAACCGAACCCAACCCAACCTAACCATCACCGAAATCAAATAATTCAAGATTGTTAGATTAACACAAAACTCGCTAACCTCACCAAACCCAACCCAACCTTACCTAACCATCACCGAAATCAAAGAATTCGACATTGCAAAAATATACACAAATCGTGCTAACCTCACAAACCTAACCCAACCTAACCAAACATCACCGAAATCAAAGAATTCGAGATTTTGAGATTTACACAAAACTCGCTCACCTCACCAAACCTAACCCAACCTAACCTTACCAACACCGAAATCAAATATTTCGAGATTTTAAGATTTACAAAAAACTCGCTCACCACACTAAACGTAACCCAAACTAACCTAACCTTCACCGTGGTCAAAGAATTCGACCATGCATAAATATACATAAAACTCGCTAACCTCAACAAATCTAACCCAACTTAACCTAACCATCACCGAAATTAAAGAATTTGACATTGCAAAAATATACACAAATCATGCTTACCTCACAAAACCGAACCCAACCCAACCTAACCATCACCGAAATCAAATAATTCAAGATTGTTAGATTTACACAAATCTCGCTCACCTCACCAAACCTAACCCAACCTAACCTTACCAACACCGAAATCAAATATTTCGAGATTTTAAGATTTACAAAAAACTCGCTCACCACACTAAACGTAACCCAACCTAACCTAACCTTCACCGTGGTCAAAGAATTCGACCATGCATAAATATACAAAAAACTCGCTAACCTCAACAAACCTAACCCAACTTAACCTTACCATCACCGAAATCAAAAAATTTGACATTGCAAAAATATACCCAAATCGTGATTACCTCACAAAACCTATCCCAGCCCAACCTAACCATCACCGACATCAAAAAATTCGAGACTGTAAGATTTACACAAAACTCGGTAACCTCACCAAATGTAACCCAACCTAATCTAACCTTCACCGTAGATAAAGAATTCGACATTGCATAAATATACAAAAAACTCGCTAACCTCAACAAACCTAACCCAACTTAACCTAACATCACCGAAATCAAAAAATTTGACATTGCAAAAATATACACAAATCGTGCTTACCTCACCAAACCTAACCCAACCTAACCTAACCAACACCGAAATCAAATATTTCGAGATTTTAAGATTTACAAAAAACTCGCTCACCACACTAAACGTAACCCAACCTAACCTAACCGTCACCGAAGTCAAAGAATTCGACATTGCATAAATTTACACAAATCGTGCGAACCTCACCAAACCTTACCCAACCTAACCTAACCCTCACCGAAATCAAAGAATTTGACATTGCAAAAATATACACAAATCGTGCTTACCTCACAAAACCGAACCCAACCCAACCTAACCATCACCGAAATCAAATAATTCAAGATTGTTAGATTAACACAAAACTCGCTAACCTCACCAAACCCAACCCAACCTTACCTAACCATCACCGAAATCAAAGAATTCGACATTGCAAAAATATACACAAATCGTGCTAACCTTACAAACCTAACCCAACCTAAACTAACATCACCGAAATCAAAGAATTCGAGATTTTGAGATTTACACAAAACTCGCTAACCTCACCAAACCTTTTTTTTTTTTTTTTTTTTTTTCCTATGCGTGGGAGGAGAAAATCTTCAATAAGACTCCCTCTAGTCCGCACTAGAGGGAAGTGTCAGATTTTTACTGACTAAAAAACTCCCCCGACTCACCTCACCCCTTTGGGGACCCCACTCGTTGGTGGATTGCTTCCGCAGGGGCTGATTTCGTCCTTGTTGGCTTCTCCTTTTTGTGCGGATCCCTCCTTTCCAGTTCATCTAGTTGACCCGCTTGGTTTCTGTTTCCTGAAAAACATTCATTTGCAGTATTAATCATAGGCTGGTAATAGTATATCTATATCTATGGGTTGACATCTATTCATTTCCTTCTATAAGTCTTTCCGCTTTCCTTAGCCGTTCGGCCTCCTCCTTCTGCTTCATGACGCTCCTTGCGAACTCTGCGAATGCTTCCCAAGAGGCTACGTCTTTAGTGATGTTCTGTGCTATGTCTTCAGTGTTGACCGGGGTGCTTTCTTCGAGTGTCGCTCTTTCAGATTCCCATGCAGGGCATACGAGGAGTGTATGTTCTGCGTCATCTCTGATTGATGCACAGTGGTGACATCCTGCTGTCGTTTCCTTTCCGATGCGGTTGAGGAATGCTCCGAAACACCCATGGCTGGTTAGTAGCTGGGTTGTGTGGTAGTCCGGTTTTGCGCTTTTCCTCCTTGTCCAGGCTGCGATTGATGGGATCAGTCGATGTGTCCATCTACCTTTGTCTGCGCCGTCCCAGCGGACCTGCCATTCCGTCATGAGCTCCGCCCGTGCCGTCGCTCTTACTTTTTTCGTTCCCTCCTTTCTTCCCTCGTATACCTTCTTTCTTTCATGTGCCAGTAGGTCGATGGGTGGTACTCCAGCAATAACCAGTACTGCGCACTCGGATACTGTTGTATATGCCGATACGATTCTCAGTACGCCCCTGCGTTGTACTCTTGCGAGGTATTTCCTGGTTCTCTCCACTGCCATGCTGGGCGCCCATATTGGTGCACCGTATAGGATCACCGAGTGCACTACGCTGTTGAGTAGTTTTCTTCGGCATGGTTTGGGCCCTCCGATGTTGGGCATTAGTCGTCCGATGTTGTTGACAGCTCTTGCCGCTTTCTCCGCGGCATGCTCAGCTTGTTTCTTAAAGGTTAATTTGTCATCTAGAATTATTCCAAGATAAGTCAAATACCTTTTTAGTCTCACGTCGTATCCCGAAATGGTGATTTTCGGGGGTTCGATTTTTCTTTTTCTGGTGAACAAAACCGCCTCGGTTTTTTGTGGTGCAAGCTGTAGTCCGGCTTCCGTCATCCAGTCGTTCACCAGGTCGAGAGTGTCGTTTGTGGCGGTCTCGAGGTCCGTTATTTTCCTAGCCACAACAATGATAGCTACGTCGTCTGCAAAACCCACCAGCTTCGCTCCTCCTGGAAGTCTTAATTTAAGAAGTGAGTCGTACATTATGTTCCATAATGTTGGTCCCATGACAGAGCCCTGTGGAACACCAGAGGAGATCTTGCGTTCTGCCAGTCTTGTGATCAGAACCCTCTCCGACAGGTAACTTCCTATTATTCTTACAAGGTAGTCTGGTATTCCACCGAGCTCCGATAGAGCCGACATTATTTTATCCCATCTGGCAGAATTGAAAGCATTTTTAACGTCCAGTGTCACCATTATGCAGTGACTGCTCGTTTTTAATGTTCCACTATGAGCGTCTTTTATTGTCTTTATGACCTCGGCTATTGCGTCTACCGTGGACCGACCGGGTCTGAACCCGTATTGCTGCGAACATAACCCGCCTTCCGTCTCCGTCGTCTTCGCTACTCTCTGTAATATGAGGCGCTCGAGGAGTTTGCCCAATCCGTCCAACATGCACAGTGGCCGGTATGACGACGGCTCCTCCGGTGGTTTGTTGCCCTTGGGTATGAGCACGAGTTTCTGCCTTTTCCATATTTTTGGGAATTCTCCGCTCTTGAGGCAGCTGTTGAATGTCCGCAGCAATGTTTTCGGGCAGACTTTAGCCGATATGCGGAGAATTTCATTCGGTATTCCGTCAGGTCCAGGTGATTTGTCAGTGGACAGCCGTTTTGTTGCCGAGTATAGTTCACCCAGTGTAAACTCTGGGATGTCTTCGGGCTCTATGATCCACGCTTGTGGTGTCGTCTCTTTGTGTGTAGGGAAAAGGTGTGAAACTATCGTTTCCAAATTTCCATCTCTGTTTAAGAAGGGAATTTGGCGGTGGCCGGACAGCTTACCACGGACCATACGATACGCTTGGCCCCATGGGTCCAGGTCCACCGTCGCTATGAGTTGTTCCCACATCAACTTTTTACTCCTCCTGATTGCGTAGGTGACTGCTCTTCTTGCTTCTTTGTGGGCTTCGCTTGCGGTTTCGATGGCCGTTTGGTCGTCTTCGTGGCCTGATCTGTGTCTTCGTTCAGTCCGACAGTGCTCTCTTCGTTTTCTTGTGCAGGTTCTTCGCAGCTCTGCAATTTCGTCGTTCCACCAATATTGTGGTTTCCGTCCCACTCCACCCTTCTTCGGCATCGAGGCCTCGCAAGCCCGAGTGATCGCTGCCGTTGTCTCTTTGCAAAGTTCTGTTCCAGTTGTGGTATCTTGAATACGGCCACACTCGAACTTGAGCGTCTCTTCGCACGTTTTAGTGTCTAGCTTGCCGACGGCCCACCTTGTCGGCTCGGTCTTATGCGGGGTCGAATCGGTCGTTCTTGTGTCTCTTAGCTCGTATGAGATGTATTGGTGGTCGCTTAGTGTTGTGTCGCTGAGCACCTCCCAGTTGGTAATGCGGCCAATGGTGTCCTCGTCCGCGAAAGCGACGTCGACTATGGAGCCAGTGCTTCCTCTGACGAAGGTATTTGCACTTCCGGTGTTCAGGACATGCAGGTTTAGTCTGGCCATTGTGTCAGCTAGTAGGCGACCGCGCTCATCGGTGATAGGTGATTCCCACTCTGTAGACTTTGCATTGAAGTCTCCGGCAACGACCACTCGTCCTGTGCTCCTGCTGACGCTCGCCTCCAATTCGTGCAAAAACAGTACGAAGTCCGAGACCGAGGCGTTCGGCGAACAGTAACAGCTGTAGAACCGCACGCCCCGCACCCGAACCCAGACTGCACCTACCTGTGGTGTTCCTGCCTCTGTGATTATCCCGCTTCCGCGTGAGATGTAGATCGCCGAGCGCTGGGTTGTGTCGGCGAACCAATCTCCATTTAATGGGCGATGTTGTTCGCTTATTATTGTGATGTCAATTTTTTTCTCATAGATGGTCTGCAGGAGGAGGTCCTGCGCAGCCCTGCAATGGTTAAGGTTTACCTGGAGGACTCTTATTTTTCCATTTGCAGCCATTATGTTTGTGTCTTCCCCTTCCTCTGTCTCTCCAGTTCGGTTTTGTATGCAGGACACTTGGGTGTCCCTGCCATGTGCTGTGTGTCCGTGCCGCGGTCTTTGCAGACAATGCAGCACAGACTGTTCTCGCATTTGGCCGCTATGTGGCCTCCTTTACCACATCGGCGACACAGTTGGGACCTGTCACTTCCGCTGCAGGTGGCTGCCAAGTGTCCGTACTCCTGGCACTTGTAACAGCGGACCGCTTCTATGTGCTGTCGTACGCGGCAGTTTACCCATCCTACGCGAAGCTTACCTTTTTTTAGGATTGTACGTGCTTTGTCGCTTGCCATCTTTACAACTGCGACTCTTGTTCCGTTGTAAGTGTTGAATAGGCTGACCACTTCAGCCTCCTCGACTGTAAGCGTTCCCAGTACTGGTTTGAGGGCGTCCATCACATCTTGGCGCTCTTCTCCTTCATCCAGGTCCCGCACCTCTATCTTCACCATCGTCGTTAATCTCCTGACCGTTGTGTCGTCACCTAGTGCTGTTTTAATGGCGTCTGCTAGCGTTGTGGGGTTGCCGCCGTTCCTTTCCAGTTCCATTAGGATCATACCGTTCCGGGTTTTTCTGATGCGGTCCACCTGGCATCCAGTTGCAGCGATGTCTACGGTGGTTCTTATTTTTTTGAGAATATCCGCGTACGTGTTGTTATTACTTTCGCTTCGCTTCAGTGTTATCGCTTCGGTTTTTGGGCGCGGTATAGTCAGTTTGGGTTTTTTCTGCTGGACCTTGTTTTGTTGTTGTCGTTGCTGCTGCGTCTGCGGCTGTGGATACGGCTGTGGGCGCTGCTGCTGTTTTTCTTCCTGTTGCGCTTGCTCCTGTTCCTGTTGCTTCTGTAGCGGCTTCTGGGGCTTCCACTTTTGCTTCCGCTGCTGTTTCCGTTGGGTCTTCCACTCTTCGGTCTCGGTCTGAGTGTTTTTCTCTGTCGTCTCTGTCGCCGTGCTCGCGTCGGAAGCTTTAGATGCAGTTTTGTTGATTTTATTCTTTTTCTGCTCTTCCTCGGCTAGGCTTGTCACTAATCTGCGTACTAGGCTAATTTGGGTTTTAATGTTTTCCTTCGTGTTTTTGACGTTTGACACAAACTCCACGAGCATGTCCATTTCCACTTTTATTCTGTTTATTGGATCCATAATTTGTTGCTGTGGCTTTTCGTTGCTCATTGTCATTCATTTATTTATTTATTTATTTTAAACAGACCATTGTGGCTTAACAGGAATTCCTGAAGCGCTAAAGCCTAAAGTGCCACACTGGTCAAAAAAAAAATATAACACAAAAAAGAAAAAACAAAATACCAATTAAACATAAACATAAATACATTCATACATAAACATGAAGAATAGCATTTATAATGACAGATAAAGTAAATGGACATTCATATCAGCAGATAATCCACGATGTGTCGTTTGTTGAACCTCACCAAACCTAACCCAACCTATCCTAACCAACACCGAAATCAAATATTTCGAGATTTTAAAATTTACAAAAAACTCGCTCACCACACTACACGTAACCCAACCTAACCTAACCGTCACCGAAGTCAAAGAATTCGACATTGCATAAATATACACAAATCGTGCTAACCTCACAAACCTAACCCAACCTAACCTAACATCACCGAAATCAATGAATTCGAGATTTTAAGATTATCACAAAACTCGCTAACCTCACCAAACCTAACCCAACCTAACCTAACCAACCCCTAAATCAAATATTTCGAGATTTTAAGGTTTACAAAAAACTCGCTCACCACACTAAACGTAACCCAACCTAACCTAACTGTCACCGAAGTCAAAGAATTCGACATTGCATTAATTTACACAAATCGTGCTAACCTCACCAAACCTAACCCAACCTAACCTAACCATCACCGAAATCAAAAAATTTGACATTGCAAAAATATACACAAATCGTGCTTACCTCACAAAACCGAACCCAACCCAACCTAACCATCACCGAAATCAAATAATTCAAGATTGTTAGATTTACACAAAACTCGCTAACCTCACCAAACCCAACCCAACCTAACCTAACCTTCACCGAAATCAAAGAATTCGACAATGCAAAAATATACACAAATCGTGCTAACCTCACAAACCTAACCCAACCTAACCTAACATCACCGAAATCAAAGAATTCGAGATTTTGAGATTTACACAAAACTCGCTAACCTCACCAAACCTAACCCAACCTATCCTAACCAACACCGAAATCAAATATTTCGAGATTTTAAAATTTACAAAAAACTCGCTCACCACACTAAACGTAACCCAACCTAACCTAACATCACCGAAATCAATGAATTCGAGATTTTGAGATTTACACAAAACTCGCTAACCTCACCAAACCTAACCCAACCTAACCTAACCAACCCCTAAATCAAATATTTCGAGATTTTAAGGTTTACAAAAAACTCGCTCACCACACTAAACGTAACCCAACCTAACCTAACTGTCACCGAAGTCAAAGAATTCGACATTGCATTAATTTACACAAATCGTGCTAACCTCACCAAACCTAACCCAACCTAACCTTACCATCACCGAAATCAAAGAATTTGACATTGCAAAAATATACACAAATCGTGCTTACCTCACAAAACCTAACCCAACCCAACCTAACCATCGCCGAAATCAAATAATTCGAGATTGTAAGATTTACACAAAACTCGCTTACTTCACTAAACGTAAATTTACCTAACCTAACCATCACCGAAATCAAAGAATTCGACATTGCATAAATATACAAAAATCCTGCTAACCCCACCAAACCTAACCCAACCTAACCTATACAACACCGAAATTAAAGAATTCGAGATTGTCAGATTTACAAAAAACTCCCTAACCTCACCAAACCTAACCCAACCTAACCTAACATCACCGAAATCAAAGAATTCGAGATTTTAAGATTTACACAAAACTCGCTTACCTCACCAAACGTAACCCAACTTAACCTAACCTCCACCGAAATCAAAGAATTCGACATTGCATAAATATACACAAAACTCGCTTACCTCACCAAACCTTACCCATCCTAACCTTACCATCACCGTAATCAAAGAATTCGAGATTGTAAGTTTTACACAAAACTCGCTAACCTCACCAAACTTAACCCAACCAAACCTAACGATCACCGAAATCAAAGAATTCGACATTGCATAAATATACAAAAAACTCGCTAACCTCAACAAACCCAACCCAACTTAACCTAACCATCACCGAAATCAAAAAAATTGACATTGCAAAAATATACACAAATCGTGCTTACCTCACAAAACCGAACCCAACCCAACCTAACCATCACCGAAATCAAATAATTCAAGATTGTTAGATTTACACAAAACTCGCTAACCTCACCAAACCCAACCCAACGTAACCTAACCTTCACCGAAATCAAAGAATTCGACAATGCAAAAATATACACAAATCGTGCTAACCTCACAAACCTAACCCAACCTAACCTAACATCACCGAAATCAAAGAATTCGAGATTTTGAGATTTACACAAAACTCGCTAACCTCACCAAACCTAACCCAACCTATCCTAACCAACACCGAAATCAAATATTTCGAGATTTTAAAATTTACAAAAAACTCGCTCACCACACTAAACGTAACCCAACCTAACCTAACCGTCACCGAAGTCAAAGAATTCGACATTGCATAAATTTACACAAATCGTGCTAACCTCACCAAACCTAACCCAACCTAACCTAACCATCACCGAAATCAAAAAATTCGAGATTGTAAGATTTACACAAAACTCGCTAACCTCACCAAATGTAACCCAACCAAACCTAACCTTCACCGAAATCAAAGAATTCGACATTGCATAAATATACAAAAAACTCGCTAACCTCAACAAACCTAACCCAACTTAACCTAACCATCACCGAAACCAAAAAATTTGACATGGCAAAAATATATACAAATCGTGCTTACCTCACAAAACCTAACCCAACCCAACCTAACCATCACCGAAATCAAATAATTCAAGATTGTTAGATTTACACAAAACTCGCTAACCTCACCAAATGTAACCCAACCTAATCTAACCTTCACCGAAATTAAAGAATTCGACATTGCATAAATATACAAAAAACTCGCTAACCTCACCAAACCCAACCCAACCTAACCTAACCATCACCGAAATCAAAAAATTCGAGATTGTAAGATTTAAACAAAACTCGCTTACCTCACCAAATGTAACCCAACCTAACCTAACCTTCACCGAAATCAAAGAATTCGACATTGCATAAATATACAAAAACCCTGCTAACCCCACCAAACCTAACCCAACCTTTCCTATACAACACCGAAATTAAAGAATTCGAGATTGTCAGATTTTCACAAAACTCGCTAAACTCACCAAATGTAACCCAACCTAACCTAACCTTCACCGAAATCAAAGAATTCGACATTGCATAAATATACAAAAAACTCGTTAACCTCACCAAACCTAACCCAACCTAACCTAACCATCACCGAAATCAAAGAATTCGACATTGCAAAAATATACACAAATCGTGCTAACCTCACCAAACCTCACCTAACCTAACCTATACAACACCGAAATCAAATAATTCGACATTGCATAAATATACAAAAAACTCGCATACCTCACCAAACCTAACCCAAACTAACCTAACCATTACCGAAATCCAAGAATTCGACATTGCAAAAATATACAAAAATCCTGCTAACCTCACCAAACCTAACCCAACCTAACCTATACAACACCGAAATTAAAGAATTCGAGATTGTAAGGATTACACAAAACTCGCTTACCTCACCAAACGTAACACAACCTAACCTAACCAACACCGGAATCAAAGAATTCGACATTGCAAAAATATACACAAACCCAACCCAACCTAACTTAACCATCACCGAAATCAAAGAATTCGACATTGCAAAAATATACACAAATCGTGCTAACCTCACCAAACCTAACCCAACCTAACCTAACATCACCGAAATGAAAGAATTCGAGATTTTGAGATTTCCACAAAACTCGCTAACCTCACCAAACCTAACCCAACCTAACCTAACCAACATTGAAATCAAATATTTCGAGATTTTAAGATTTACAAAAAACTTGCTCACCACACTTAACGTAACCTAACCTAACCTAACCGTCACCGAAGTCAAAGAATTCAACATTGCATAAATTTACACAAATCGTGCTAACCTCACCAAACCTAACCCAACCTGACCTATACAACACCGAAATTAAAGAATTCGAGATTGTCAGATTTACAATAAAACTCCCTAACCTCACCAAACCTAACCCAACCTAACCTAACATCACCGAAATCAAAGAATTCGAGATTTAGAGATTTACACAAAACTCGCTCACCTCACCAAACCTAACCCAACCTAACCTAACCAACACCGAAATCAAATATTTCGAGATTTTAAGATTAACAAAAAACTCGCTCACCACACTAAACGTAACCCAACATAACCTAACCTTCACCGAAGTCAAAGAATTCGACATTGCAAAAATATACACAAATCGTGCTAACCTCACCAAACCTACCCCAACCTAACCTAACCATCACCGAAATCAAAGAATTCGACATTGCATAAATATACAAAAATCCTGCTAACCCCACCAAACCTAACCCAACCTAACCTATACAACACCGAAATTGAAGAATTCGAGATTTTGAGATTTACACAAAACTCGCTCAGCTCACCAAACCTTACCCAACCTAACCTAACCAACACCGAAATCAAATATTTCGAGATTTTAAGATTAACAAAAAACTCGCTCACCACACTAAACGTAACCCAACATAACCTAAACTTCACCGAAGTCAAAGAATTCGACATTGCAAAAATATACACAAATCGTGCTAACCTCACCAAACCTACCCCAACCTAACCTAACCATCACCGAAATTAAAGAATTCGACATTGCATAAATATACAAAAATCCTGCTAACCCCACCAAACCTAACCCAACCTAACCTATACAACACCGAAATTAAAGAATTCGAGATTTTGAGATTTACACAAAACTCGCTCAGCTCACCAAACCTTACCCAACCAAACCTAACCATCACCGAAATCAAAGAATTCGAGATTTTAAGATTTACACAAAACTCGCTTACCTCACCAAACGTAACCCAACTTAACCTAACCTCCACCGAAATCAAAGAATTCGACATTGCATAAATATACACAAAACTCGCTAACCTCACCAAACCTTACCCAACCTAACCTTACCATCACCGTAATCAAAGAATTCGAGGTTTTGAGATTTACACAAAACTCGCTAACCTCACCAAACCTAACCCAACCTATCCTAACCAACACCGAAATCAAATATTTCGAGATTTTAAAATTTACAAAAAACTCGCTCACCACACTAAACGTAACCCAACCTAACCTAACCGTCACCGAAGTCAAAGAATTCGACATTGCATAAATTTACACAAATCGTGCTAGCCTCACCAAACTTAACCCAACCAAACCTAACGATCACCGAAATCAAAGAATTCGACATTGCATAAATATACAAAAAACTCGCTTACCTCAACAAACCTAACCCAACCTAACCTAACCTTCACCGAAATCAAAGAATTTGACATTGCAAAAATATACACAAATCTTGCTTACCTCACAAAACCTAACCCAACCCAACCTAACCATCGCCGAAATCAAATAATTCGAGATTGTAAGATTTACACAAAACTTGCTTACTTCACTAAACGTAAATTAACCTAACCTAACCTTCACCGAAATCAAAGAATTCGACATTGCATAAATATACAAAAATCCTGCTAACCCCACCAAACCTAACACAACCTGACCTATACAACACCGAAATTAAAGAATTCGAGATTGTCAGATTTACAATAAAACTCCCTAACCTCACCAAACCTAACCCAACCTAACCTAACATCACCGAAATCAAAGAATTCGACATTGCAAAAATATACACAAATCGTGCTAACCTCACCAAACCTACCCCAACCTAACCTAACCATCACCGAAATCAAAGAATTCGACATTGCATAAATATACAAAAATCCTGCTAACCCCACCAAACCTAACCCAACCTAACCTATACAACACCGAAATTAAAGAATTCGAGATTTTGAGATTTACACAAAACTCGCTCAGCTCACCAAACCTTACCCAACCTAACCTAACCAACACCGAAATCAAATATTTCGAGATTTTAAAATTGACAAAAAACTCGCTCACCACACTAAACGTTACCTAACCTAACCTTACCTTCACCGAAGTCAAAGAATTCGACATTGCAAAAATATACACAAATCGTGCTAACCTCACCAAACCTACCCCAACCTAACCTAACCATTACCGAAATCAAAGAATTCGAGATTTTAAGATTTACACAAAACTTTCTTACCTCACCAAACGTAACCCAACTTAACCTAACCTCCACCGAAATCAAAGAATTCGACATTGCATAAATATACACAAAACTCGCTAACCTCACCAAACCTTACCCAACCTAACCTTACCATCACCGTAATCAAAGAATTCGAGATTGTAAGTTTTACACAAAACTCGCTAACCTCACCAAACTTTACCCAACTAAACCTAACGATCACCGATATCAAAGAATTCGACATTGCATAAATATACAAAAAACTCACTAACCTCAACAAACCTAACCCAACTTAACCTAACCATCACCGAAATCAAAAAATTTGACATTGCAAAAATATACACAAATCGTGCTTACCTCACAAAACCGAACCCGACCCAACCTAACCATCACCGAAATCAAATAATTCAAGATTGTTAGATTTACACAAAACTCGCTAACCTCACCAAACCCAACCCAACCTAACCTAACCTTCACCGAAATCAAACAATTCGACATTGCAAAAATATACACAAATCGTGCTAACCTCACAAACCTAACCCAACCTAACCTAACATCACCGAAATCAAAGAAATCGAGATTTTGAGATTTACACAAAACTCGCTAACCTCACCAAACCTAACCCAACCTAACCTAACCAACCCCGAAATCAAATATTTCGAGATTTTAAGATTAACAAAAAACTCGCTCACCACACTAAACGTAACCCAACCTAACCTAACCGTCACCGAAGTCAAAGAATTCGACATTGCATTAATTTACACAAATCGTGCTAACCTCACCAAACCTAACCCAACCTAACCTAACCATCACCGAAATCAAAGAATTTGACATTGCAAAAATATACACAAATCGTGCTTACCTCACAAAACCTAACCCAACCCAACCTAACCATCGCTGAAATCAAATAATTCGAGATTGTAAGATTTACACAAAACTCGCTTACTTCACTAAACGTAAATTAACCTAACCTAACCTTCACCGAAATCAAAGAATTCGACATTGCATAAATATACAAAAATCCTGCTAACCCCACCAAACCTAACCCAACCTGACCTATACAACACCGAAATTAAAGAATTCGAGATTGTCAGATTTACAATAAAACTCCCTAACCTCACCAAACCTAACCCAACCTAACCTAACATCACCGAAATCAAAGAATTCGAGATTTAGAGATTTACACAAAACTCGCTCACCTCACCAAACCTAACCCAACCTAACCTAACCATCACCGAAATCAAAAAATTCGAGATTGTAAGATTTACACAAAACTCGCTAACCTCACCAAATGTAACCCAACCTAACCTAACCTTCACCGAAATCAAAGAATTCGACATTGCATAAATATACAAAAAACTCGCTAATCTCAACAAACCTAACCCAACTTAACCTAACCATCACCGAAATCAAAAAATTTGACATTGCAAAAATATACACAAATCGTGCTTACCTCACAAAACCTAACCCAACCCAACCTAACCATCACCGAAATCAAATATTTCAAGATTGTTAGATTTACACAAAACTCGCCAACCTCACCAAACCCAACCCAACCTTACCTAACCATCACCGAAATCAAAGAATTCGAGACTGTAAGATTTACACAAAACTCTATAACCTCACCAAATGTAACCCAACCTAATCTAACCTTCACCGAAATTAAAGAATTCGACATTGAATAAATATACAAAAAACTCGCTAATCTCAACAAACCTAACCCAACCTAACCTAACCATCACCGAAATCAAAAAATTTGACATTGCAAAAATATACACAAATCGTGCTTACCTCACAAAACCTAACCCAACCTAACCTAACCATCACCGTAATCAAATAATTCAAGATTGTTAGATTTACACAAAACTCGCTTACCTCACCAAACCCAACCCAACCTTACCTAACCATCACCGAAATCAAAGAATTCGAGACTGTAAGATTTACACAAAACTCGCTAACCTCACCAAACCTTACCCAACCTAACCTTACCATCACCGTAATCAAAGAATTCGAGGTTTTGAGATTTACACAAAACTCGCTAACCTCACCAAACCTAACCCAACCTATCCTAACCAACACCGAAATCAAATATTTCGAGATTTTAAAATTTACAAAAAACTCGCTCACCACACTAAACGTAACCCAACCTAACCTAACCGTCACCGAAGTCAAAGAATTCGACATTGCATAAATTTACACAAATCGTGCTAACCTCACCAAACTTAACCCAACCAAACCTAACGATCACCGAAATCAAAGAATTCGACATTGCATAAATATACAAAAAACTCGCTTACCTCAACAAACCTAACCCAACCTAACCTAACCTTCACCGAAATCAAAGAATTTGACATTGCAAAAATATACACAAATCTTGCTTACCTCACAAAACCTAACCCAACCCAACCTAACCATCGCCGAAATCAAATAATTCGAGATTGTAAGATTTACACAAAACTTGCTTACTTCACTAAACGTAAATTAACCTAACCTAACCTTCACCGAAATCAAAGAATTCGACATTGCATAAATATACAAAAATCCTGCTAACCCCACCAAACCTAACACAACCTGACCTATACAACACCGAAATTAAAGAATTCGAGATTGTCAGATTAACAATAAAACTCCCTAACCTCACCAAACCTAACCCAACCTAACCTAACATCACCGAAATCAAAGAATTCGACATTGCAAAAATATACACAAATCGTGCTAACCTCACCAAACCTACCCCAACCTAACCTAACCATCACCGAAATCAAAGAATTCGACATTGCATAAATATACAAAAATCCTGCTAACCCCACCAAACCTAACCCAACCTAACCTATACAACACCGAAATTAAAGAATTCGAGATTTTGAGATTTACACAAAACTCGCTCAGCTCACCAAACCTTACCCAACCTAACCTAACCAACACCGAAATCAAATATTTCGAGATTTTAAGATTGACAAAAAACTCGCTCACCACACTAAACGTTACCTAACCTAACCTTACCTTCACCGAAGTCAAAGAATTCGACATTGCAAAAATATACACAAATCGTGCTAACCTCACCAAACCTACCCCAACCTAACCTAACCATTACCGAAATCAAAGAATTCGAGATTTTAAGATTTACACAAAACTCTCTTACCTCACCAAACGTAACCCAACTTAACCTAACCTCCACCGAAATCAAAGAATTCGACATTGCATAAATATACACAAAACTCGCTAACCTCACCAAACCTTACCCAACCTAACCTTACCATCACCGTAATCAAAGAATTCGAGATTGTAAGTTTTACACAAAACTCGCTAACCTCACCAAACTTTACCCAACTAAACCTAACGATCACCGATATCAAAGAATTCGACATTGCATAAATATACAAAAAACTCACTAACCTCAACAAACCTAACCCAACTTAACCTAACCATCACCGAAATCAAAAAATTTGTCATTGCAAAAATATACACAAATCGTGCTTACCTCACAAAACCGAACCCAACCCAACCTAACCATCACCGAAATCAAATAATTCAAGATTGTTAGATTTACACAAAACTCGCTAACCTCACCAAACCCAACCCAACCTAACCTAACCTTCACCGAAATCAAACAATTCGACATTGCAAAAATATACACAAATCGTGCTCACCTCACAAACCTAACCCAACCTAACCTAACATCACCGAAATCAAAGAATTCGAGATTTTGAGATTTACACAAAACTCGCTAACCTCACCAAACCTAACCCAACCTAACCTAACCAACCCCGAAATCAAATATTTCGAGATTTTAAGATTAACAAAAAACTCGCTCACCACACTAAACGTAACCCAACCTAACCTAACCGTCACCGAAGTCAAAGAATTCGACATTGCATTAATTTACACAAATCGTGCTAACCTCACCAAACCTAACCCAACCTAACCTAACCATCACCGAAATCAAAGAATTTGACATTGCAAAAATATACACAAATCGTGCTTACCTCACAAAACCTAACCCAACCCAACCTAACCATCGCTGAAATCAAATAATTCGAGATTGTAAGATTTACACAAAACTCGCTTACTTCACTAAACGTAAATTAACCTAACCTAACCTTCACCGAAATCAAAGAATTCGACATTGCATAAATATACAAAAATCCTGCTAACCCCACCAAACCTAACCCAACCTGACCTATACAACACCGAAATTAAAGAATTCGAGATTGTCAGATTTACAATAAAACTCCCTAACCTCACCAAACCTAACCCAACCTAACCTAACATCACCGAAATCAAAGAATTCGAGATTTAGAGATTTACACAAAACTCGCTCACCTCACCAAACCTAACCCAACCTAACCTAACCATCACCGAAATCAAAAAATTCGAGATTGTAAGATTTACACAAAACTCGCTAACCTCACCAAATGTAACCCAACCTAACCTAACCTTCACCGAAATCAAAGAATTCGACATTGCATAAATATACAAAAAACTCGCTAATCTCAACAAACCTAACCCAACTTAACCTAACCATCACCAAAATCAAAAAATTTGACATTGCAAAAATATACACAAATCGTGCTTACCTCACAAAACCTAACCCAACCCAACCTAACCATCACCGAAATCAAATATTTCAAGATTGTTAGATTTACACAAAACTCGCCAACCTCACCAAACCCAACCCAACCTTACCTAACCATCACCGAAATCAAAGAATTCGAGACTGTAAGATTTACACAAAACTCTATAACCTCACCAAATGTAACCCAACCTAATCTAACCTTCACCGAAATTAAAGAATTCGACATTGAATAAATATACAAAAAACTCGCTAATCTCAACAAACCTAACCCAACCTAACCTAACCATCACCGAAATCAAAAAATTTGACATTGCAAAAATATACACAAATCGTGCTTACCTCACAAAACCTAACCCAACCTAACCTAACCATCACCGTAATCAAATAATTCAAGATTGTTAGATTTACACAAAACTCGCTTACCTCACCAAACCCAACCCAACCTTACCTAACCATCACCGAAATCAAAGAATTCGAGACTGTAAGATTTACACAAAACTCGCTAACCTCACCAAATGTAACCCAACCTAATCTAACCTTCACCGAAATCAAAGAATTCGACATTGCATAAATATACAAAAATCCTGCTAACCCCACCAAACCTAACCCAACCTGACCTATACAACACCGAAATTAAAGAATTCGAGATTGTCAGATTTACAATAAAACTCCCTAACCTCACCAAACCTAACCCAACCTAACCTTACATCACCGAAATCAAAGAATTCGAGATTTAGAGATTTACACAAAACTCGCTCACCTCACCAAACCTAACCCAACCTAACCTAACCAACACCGAAATCAAATATTTCGAGATTTTAAGATTAACAAAAAACTCGCTCACCACACTAAACGTAACCCAACATAACCTAACCTTCACCGAAGTCAAAGAATTCGACATTGCAAAAATATACAAAAATCGTGCTAACCTCACCAAACCTACCCCAACCTAACCTAACCATCACCGAAATTAAAGAATTCGACATTGCATAAATATACAAAAATCCTGCTAACCCCACCAAACCTAACCCAACCTAACCTTTACAACACCGAAATTAAAGAATTCGAGATTTTGAGATTTACACAAAACTCGCTCAGCTCACCAAACCTTACCCAACCTAACCTAACCATCACCGAAATCAAAGAATTCGAGATTTTAAGATTTACACAAAACTCGCTTACCTCACCAAACGTAACCCAACTTAACCTAACCTCCACCGAAATCAAAGAATTCGACATTGCATAAATATACACAAAACTCGCTAACCTCACCAAACCTTACCCAACCTATCCTTACCATCACCGTAATCAAAGAATTCGAGATTGTCAGTTTTACACAAAACTCGCATACCTCACCAAACTTAACCCAACCAAACCTAACGATCACCGAAATCAAAGAATTCGACATTGCATAAATATACAAAAAACTCGCTAACCTCAACAAACCTAACCCAACTTAACCTAACCATCACCGAAATCAAAAAATTTGACATTGCAAAAATATACACAAATCGTGCTTACCTCACAAAACCGAACCTAACCCAACCTAACCATCACCGAAATCAAATAATTCAAGATTGTTAGATTTACACAAAACTCGCTAACCTCACCAAACCCAACCCAACCTAACCAAACCTTCACCGAAATCAAAGAATTCGACATTGCAAAAATATACACAAATCGTGCTAACCTCACAAACCTAACCCAACCTAACCTAACATCACCGAAATCAAAGAATTCGAGATTTTGAGATTTACACAAAACTCGCTAACCTCACCAAACCTAACCCAACCTAACCTTACCATCACCAGAATCAAAGAATTCGAGATTGTAAGGATTACACAAAACTCGCTAACCTCACCAAACGTAACCCAACCTAACCTAAGCATCACCGAAATCAATGAATTCGAGATTGTAAGATTTACACAAAACTCGGTAACCACACCAAACCTTAACCAACCATACCTAACCACCATCGAAATCAAACAATATGAGATTGTAAGATTTACATAAAACTCGCTAACCTCACCAAACCCAACCCAACCTAACCTAACATCACCGAAATCAAAGAATTCGAGATTTTGAGATTTACACAAAACTCGCTAACCTCACCAAACCTATCCCAACCTAACCTTACTATCACCAGAATCAAAGAATTCGAGATTGTAAGGATTACACAAAACTCGGTAACCACACCAAACCTTAACCAACCATACCTAACCACCATCGAAATCAAACAATATGAGATTGTAAGATTTACATAAAACTCGCTAACCTCACCAAACCCAACCCAACCTAACCTAACATCACCGAAATCAAAGAATTCGAGATTTTGAGATTTACACAAAACTCGCTAACCTCACCAAACCTAACCCAACCTAACCTTACTATCACCAGAATCAAAGAATTCGAGATTGTAAGGATTACACAAAACTCGCTAACCTCACCAAACGTAACCCAACCTAACCTAAGCATCACCGAAATCAATGAATTCGAGATTGTAAGATTTACACAAAACTCGGTAACCACACCAAACCTTAACCAACCATACCTAACCACCATCGAAATCAAACAATATGAGATTGTAAGATTTACATAAAACTCGCTAACCTCACCAAACCTAACCCAACCTAACCTAACCAACACCGAAATCAAATATTTCGAGATTTTAAGATTTACAAAAAACTCGCTCACCACACTAAACGTAACCCAACCTAACCTAACCGTCACCGAAGTCAAAGAATTCGACATTGCATAAATTTACACAAATCGTGCGAACCTCACCAAACCTTACCCAACCTAACCTAACCCTCACCGAAATCAAAGAATTTGACATCGCAAAAATATACACAAATCGTGCTTACCTCACAAAACCGAACCCAACCCAACCTAACCATCACCGAAATCAAATAATTCAAGATTGTTAGATTTACAAAAAACTCGCTCACCTCACCAAACCCAACCCAACCTTACCTAACCATCACCGAAATCAAAGAATTCGACATTGCAAAAATATACACAAATCGTGCTAACCTCACAAACCTAACCCAACCTAACCTAACATCACCGAAATCAAAGAATTCGAGATTTTGAGATTTAAACAAAACTCGCTAACCTCACCAAACCTAACCCAACCTAACCTAACCAACCCCGAAATCAAATATTTCGAGATTTTAAGATTAACAAAAAACTCGCTCACCACACTAAACGTAACCCAACCTAACCTAACCGTCACCGAAGTCAAAGAATTCGACATTGCATTAATTTGACATTGCATTAATTGCAACTTAACCTAACCTCCACCGAAATCAAAGAATTCGACATTGCATAAATATACACAAAACTCGCTAACCTCACCAAACCTTACCAGACCTAACCTTACCATCACCGTAATCAAAGAATTCGAGATTGTAAGTTTTACACAAAACTCGCTAACCTCACCAAACTTAACCCAACCAAACCTAACGATCACCGAAATCAAAGAATTCGACATTGCATAAATATACAAAAAACTCGCTAACCTCAACAAACCTAACCCAACTTAACCTAACCATCACCGAAATCAAAAAATTTGACATTGCAAAAATATACACAAATCGTGCTTACCTCACAAAACCGAACCCAACCCAACCTAACCATCACCGAAATCAAATAATTCAAGATTGTTAGATTTACACAAAACTCGCTAACCTCACCAAACCCAACCCAACCTAACCTAACCTTCACCGAAATCAAAGAATTCGACATTGCAAAAATATACACAAATCGTGCTAACCTCACAAACCTAACCCAACCTAACCTAACATCACCGAAATCAAAGAATTCGAGATTTTGAGATTTACACAAAACTCGCTAACCTCACCAAACCTAACCCAACCTAACCTAACCAACCCCGAAATCAAATATTTCGAGATTTTAAGATTAACAAAAAACTCGCTCACCACACTAAACGTAACCCAACCTAACCTAACCGTCACCGAAGTCAAAGAATTCGACATTGCATTAATTTACACAAATCGTGCTAACCTCACCAAACCTAACCCAACCTAACCTAACCATCACCGAAATCAAAGAATTTGACATTGCAAAAATATACACAAATCGTGCTTACCTCACAAAACCTAACCCAACCCAACCTAACCATCGCTGAAATCAAATAATTCGAGATTGTAAGATTTACACAAAACTCGCTTACTTCACTAAACGTAAATTAACCTAACCTAACCTTCACCGAAATCAAAGAATTCGACATTGCATAAATATACAAAAATCCTGCTAACCCCACCAAACCTAACCCAACCTGACCTATACAACACCGAAATTAAAGAATTCGAGATTGTCAGATTTACAATAAAACTCCCTAACCTCACCAAACCTAACCCAACCTAACCTAACATCACCGAAATCAAAGAATTCGAGATTTAGAGATTTACACAAAACTCGCTCACCCCATTAAACCTAACCCAACCTAACCTAACCATCACCGAAATCAAAAAATTCGAGATTGTAAGATTTACACAAAACTCGCTAACCTCACCAAATGTAACCCAACCTAACCTAACCTTCACCGAAATCAAAGAATTCGACATTGCATAAATATACAAAAAACTCGCTAATCTCAACAAACCTAACCCAACTTAACCTAACCATCACCGAAATCAAAAAATTTGACATTGCAAAAATATACACAAATCGTGCTTACCTCACAAAACCTAACCCAACCCAACCTAACCATCACCGAAATCAAATAATTCAAGATTGTTAGATTTACACAAAACTCGCTAACCTCACCAAACCCAACCCAACCTTACCGAACCATCACCGAAATCAAAGAATTCGAGACTGTAAGATTTACACAAAACTCTATAACCTCACCAAATGTAACCCAACCTAATCTTACCTTCACCGAAATTAAAGAATTCGACATTGAATAAATATACAAAAAACTCGCTAATCTCAACAAACCTAACCCAACCTAACCTAACCATCACCGAAATCAAAAAATTTGACATTGCAAAAATATACACAAATCGTGCTTACCTCACAAAACCTAACCCAACCCAACCTAACCATCACCGTAATCAAATAATTCAAGATTGTTAGATTTACACAAAACTCGCTTACCTCACCAAACCCAACCCAACCTTACCTAACCATCACCGAAATCAAAGAATTCGAGACTGTTAGATTTACACAAAACTCGCTAACCTCACCAAATGTAACCCAACCTAATCTAACCTTCACCGAAATCAAAGAATTCGACATTGCATAAATATACAAAAATCCTGCTAACCCCACCAAACCTAACCCAACCTGACCTATACAACACCGAAATTAAAGAATTCGAGATTGTCAGATTTACAATAAAACTCCCTAACCTCACCAAACCTAACCCAACCTAACCTAACATCACCGAAATCAAAGAATTCGAGATTTAGAGATTTACACAAAACTCGCTCACCTCACCAAACCTAACCCAACCTAACCTAACCAACACCGAAATCAAATATTTCGAGATTTTAAGATTAACAAAAAACTCGCTCACCACACTAAACTAAACCCAACATAACCTAACCTTCACCGAAGTCAAAGTATTCGACATTGCAAAAATATACACAAATCGTGCTAACCTCACCAAACCTACCCCAACCTAACCTAACCATCACCGAAATTAAAGAATTCGACATTGCATAAATATACAAAAATCCTGCTAACCCCACCAAACCTAACCCAACCTAACCTATACAACACCGAAATTAAAGAATTCGAGATTTTGAGATTTACACAAAACTCGCTCAGCTCACCAAACCTTACCCAACCTAACCTAACCATCACCGAAATCAAAGAATTCGAGATTTTGAGATTTACACAAAACTCGCTTACCTCACCAAACCTTTTTTTTTTTTTTTTTTTTTTTTCCTATGCGTGGGAGGAGAAAATCTTCAATAAGACTCCCTCTAGTCCGCACTAGAGGGAAGTGTCAGATTTTTACTGACTAAAAAACTCCCCCGACTCACCTCACCCCTTTGGGGACCCCACTCGTTGGTGGATTGCTTCCGCAGGGGCTGATTTCGTCCTTGTTGGCTTCTCCTTTTTGTGCGGATCCCTCCTTTCCAGTTCATCTAGTTGACCCGCTTGGTTTCTGTTTCCTGAAAAACATTCATTTGCAGTATTAATCATAGGCTGGTAATAGTATATCTATATCTATGGGTTGACATCTATTCATTTCCTTCTATAAGTCTTTCCGCTTTCCTTAGCCGTTCGGCCTCCTCCTTCTGCTTCATGACGCTCCTTGCGAACTCTGCGAATGCTTCCCAAGAGGCTACGTCTTTAGTGATGTTCTGTGCTATGTCTTCAGTGTTGACCGGGGTGCTTTCTTCGAGTGTCGCTCTTTCAGATTCCCATGCAGGGCATACGAGGAGTGTATGTTCTGCGTCATCTCTGATTGATGCACAGTGGTGACATTCTGCTGTCGTTTCCTTTCCGATGCGGTTGAGGAATGCTCCGAAACACCCATGGCTGGTTAGTAGCTGGGTTGTGTGGTAGTCCGGTTTTGCGCTTTTCCTCCTTGTCCAGGCTGCGATTGATGGGATCAGTCGATGTGTCCATCTACCTTTGTCTGCGCCGTCCCAGCGGACCTGCCATTCCACCTCACCAAACCTAACCCAACCTAACCTAACCAACCCCGAAATCAAATATTTCGAGATTTTAAGATTAACAAAAAACTCGCTCACCACACTAAACGTAACCCAACCTAACCTAACCGTCACCGAAGTCAAAGAATTCGACATTGCATTAATTTACACAAATCGTGCTAACCTCACCAAACCTAACCCAACCTAACCTAACCATCACCGAAATCAAAGAATTTGACATTGCAAAAATATACACAAATCGTGCTTACCTCACAAAACCTAACCCAACCCAACCTAACCATCGCTGAAATCAAATAATTCGAGATTGTAAGAATTACACAAAACTCGCTTACTTCACTAAACGTAAATTAACCTAACCTAACCTTCACCGAAATCAATGAATTCGACATTGCATAAATATACAAAAATCCTGCTAACCCCACCAAACCTAACCCAACCTGACCTATACAACACCGAAATTAAAGAATTCGAGATTGTCAGATTTACAATAAAACTCCCTAACCTCACCAAACCTAACCCAACCTAACCTAACATCACCGAAATCAAAGAATTCGAGATTTAGAGATTTACACAAAACTCGCTCACCTCACCAAACCTAACCCAACCTAACCTAACCATCACCGAAATCAAAAAATTCGAGATTGTAAGATTTACACAAAACTCGCTAACCTCACCAAATGTAACCCAACCTAACCTAACCTTCACCGAAATCAAAGAATTCGACATTGCATAAATATACAAAAAACTCGCTAATCTCAACAAACCTAACCCAACTTAACCTAACCATCACCGAAATCAAAAAATTTGACATTGCAAAAGTATACACAAATCGTGCTTACCTCACAAAACCTAACCCAACCCAACCTAACCATCACCGAAATCAAATAATTCAAGATTGTTAGATTTACACAAAACTCGCTAACCTCACCAAACCCAACCCAACCTTACCTAACCATCACCGAAATCAAAGAATTCGAGACTGTAAGATTTACACAAAACTCTATAACCTCACCAAATGTAACCCAACCTAATCTAACCTTCACCGAAATTAAAGAATTCGACATTGCATAAATATACAAAAAACTCGCTAATCTCAACAAACCTAACCCAACCTAACCTAACCATCACCGAAATCAAAAAATTTGACATTGCAAAAATATACACAAATCGTGCTTACCTCACAAAACCTAACCCAACCCAACCTAACCATCACCGAAATCAAATAATTCAAGATTGTTAGATTTACACAAAACTCGCTTACCTCACCAAACCCAACCCAACCTTACCTAACCATCACTGAAATCAAAGAATTCGAGACTGTAAGATTTACACAAAACTCGCTAACCTCACCAAATGTAACCCAACCTAATCTAACCTTCACCGAAATCAAAGAATTCGACATTGCATAAATATACAAAAATCCTGCTAACCCCACCAAACCTAACCCAACCTGACGTATACAACACCGAAATTAAAGAATTCGAGATTGTCAGATTTACAATAAAACTCCCTAACCTCACCAAACCTAACCCAACCTAACCTAACATCACCGAAATCAAAGAATTCGAGATTTAGAGATTTACACAAAACTCGCTCACCTCACCAAACCTAACCCAACCTAACCTAACCAACACCGAAATCAAATATTTCGAGATTTTAAGATTAACAAAAAACTCGCTCACCACACTAAACGTAACCCAACATAACCTAACCTTCACCGAAGTCAAAGAATTCGACATTGTTAAAATATACACAAATCGTGCTAACCTCACCAAACCTACCCCAACCTAACCTAACCATCACCGAAATTAAAGAATTCGACATTGCATAAATATACAAAAATCCTGCTAACCCCACGAAACCTAACCCAACCTAACCTATACAACACCGAAATTAAAGAATTCGAGATTTTGAGATTTACACAAAACTCGCTCAGCTCACCAAACCTTACCCAACCTAACCTAACCATCACCGAAATCAAAGAATTCGAGATTTTAAGATTTACACAAAACTCGCTTACCTCACCAAACGTAACCCAACTTAACCTAACCTCCACCGAAATCAAAGAATTCGACATTGCATAAATATACACAAAACTCGCTAACCTCACCAAACCTTACCCAACCTAACCTAACCATCACCGAAATCAAAGAATTCGAGATTTTAAGATTTACACAAAACTCGCTTACCTCACCAAACGTAACCCAACTTAACCTAACCTCCACCGAAATCAAAGAATTCGACATTGCATAAATATACACAAAACTCGCTAACCTCACCAAACCTTACCCAACCTATCCTTACCATCACCGTAATCAAAGAATTCGAGATTGTAAGTTTTACACAAAACTCGCTAACCTCACCAAACTTAACCCAACCAAACCTAACGATCACCGAAATCAAAGAATTCGACATTGCATAAATATACAAAAAACTCGCTAACCTCAACAAACCTAACCCAACTTAACCTAACCATCACCGAAATCAAAAAATTTGACATTGCAAAAATATACACAAATCGTGCTCACCTCACAAAACCGAACCTAACCCAACCTAACCATCACCGAAATCAAATAATTCAAGATTGGTAGATTTACACAAAACTCGCTAACCTCACCAAACCCAACCCAACCTAACCTAACCTTCACCGAAATCAAAGAATTCGACATTGCAAAAATATACACAAATCGTGCTAACCTCACAAACCTAACCCAACCTAACCTAACATCACCGAAATCAAAGAATTCGAGATTTTGAGATTTACACAAAACTCGCTAACCTCACCAAACCTAACCCAACCTATCCTAACCAACACCGAAATCAAATATTTCGAGATTTTAAAATTTACAAAAAACTCGCTCACCACACTAAACGTAACCCAACCTAACCTAACCGTCACCGAAGTCAAAGAATTCGACATTGCATAAATTTACACAAATCGTGCTAACCTCACCAAACCTAACCCAACCTAACCTAACCATCACCGAAATCAAAAAATTCGAGATTGTAAGATTTACACAAAACTCGCTAACCTCACCAAATGTAACCCAACCTAACCTAACCTTCACAGAAATCAAAGAATTCGACATTGCATAAATATACAAAAAACTCGCTAACCTCAACAAACCTAACCCAACTTAACCTAACCATCACCGAAATCAAAAAATTTGACATTGCAAAAATATATACAAATTGTGCTTACCTCACAAAACCGAACCCAACCCAACCTAACCATCACCGAAATCAAATAATTCAAGATTGTTAGATTTACACAAAACTCGCTAACCTCACCAAACCCAACCCAACCTAACCTAACCTCCACCGAAATCAAAGAATTCGACATTGCATAAATATACACAAAACTCGCTAACCTCACCAAACCTTACCCAACCTAACCTTACCATCACCGTAATCAAAGAATTCGAGATTGTAAGTTTTACACAAAACTCGCTAACCTCACCAAACTTAACCCAACCAAACCTAACGATCACCGAAATCAAAGAATTCAACATTGCATAAATATACAAAAAACTCGCTTACCTCAACAAACCTAACCCAACCTAACCTAACCTTCACCGAAATCAAAGAATTCGACATTGCAAAAATATACACAAATCGTGCTAACCTCACAAACCTTACCCAACCTAACCTAACATCACCGAAATCAAAGAATTCGAGATTTTGAGATTTACACAAAAATCGCTAACCTCACCAAACCTAACCCAACCTAACCTAACCAACCCCGAAATCAAATATTTCGAGATTTTAAGATTAACAAAAAACTCGCTCACCACACTAAACGTAACCCAACATAACCTAACCTTCACCGAAGTCAAAGAATTCGACATTGCAAAAATATACACAAATCGTGCTAACCTCACCAAACCTACCCCAACCTAACCTAACCATCACCGAAATCAAAGAATTCGACATTGCATAAATATACAAAAATCCTGCTAACCCCACCAAACCTAACCCAACCTAACCTATACAACACCGAAATTGAAGAATTCGAGTTTTTGAGATTTACACAAAACTCGCTCAGCTCACCAAACCTTACCCAACCTAACCTAACCAACACCGAAATCAAATATTTCGAGATTTAAATATTAACAAAAAACTCGCTCACCACACTAAACGTAACCCAACATAACCTAACCTTCACCGAAGTCAAAGAATTCGACATTGCAAAAATATACACAAATCGTGCTTACCTCACCAAACCTACCCCAACCTAACCTAACCATCACCGAAATTAAAGAATTCGACATTGCATAAATATACAAAAATCCTGCTAACCCCACCAAACCTAACCCAACCTAACCTATACAACACCGAAATTAAAGAATTCGAGATTTTGAGATTTACACAAAACTCGCTCAGCTCACCAAACCTTACCCAACCTAACCTAACCATCACCGAAATCAAAGAATTCGAGATTTTAAGATTTACACAAAACTCGCTTACCTCACCAAACGTAACCCAACTTAACCTAACCTCCACCGAAATCAAAGAATTCGACATTGCATAAATATACACAAAACTCGCTAACCTAACCAAACCTTACCCAACCTAACCTTACCATCACCGTAATCAAAGAATTCGAGATTGTAAGTTTTACACAAAACTCGCTAACCTCACCAAACTTAACCCAACCAAACCTAACGATCACCGAAATCAAAGAATTCGACATTGCATAAATATACAAAAAACTCGCTAGCCTCAACAAACCTAACCCAACTTAACCTAACCATCACCGAAATCAAAAAATTTGACATTGCAAAAATATACACAAATCGTGCTAACCTCACAAAACCGAACCTAACCCAACCTTACCATCACCGAAATCAAATAATTCAAGATTGTTAGATTTACACAAAACTCGCTAACCTCACCAAACCCAACCCAACCTAACCTAACCTTCACCGAAATCAAAGAATTCGACATTGCAAAAATATACACAAATCGTGCTAACCTCACAAACCTAACCCAACCTAACCTAACATCACCGAAATCAAGGAATTCGAGATTTTGAGATTTACACAAAACTCGCTAACCTCACCAAACCTAACCCAACCTATCCTAACCAACACCGAAATCAAATATTTCGAGATTTTAAAATTTACAAAAAACTCGCTCACCACACTAAACGTAACCCAACCTAACCTAACCGTCACCGAAGTCAAAGAATTCGACATTGCATAAATTTACACAAATCGTGCTAACCTCACCAAACCTAACCCAACCTAACCTAACCATCACCGAAATCAAAAAATTCGAGATTGTAAGATTTACACAAAACTCGCTAACCTCACCAAATGTAACCCAACCTAACCTAACCTTCACAGAAATCAAAGAATTCGACATTGCATAAATATACAAAAAACTCGCTAACCTCAACAAACCTAACCCAACTTAACCTAACCATCACCGAAATCAAAAAATTTGACATTGCAAAAATATATACAAATTGTGCTTACCTCACAAAACCGAACCCAACCCAACCTAACCATCACCGAAATCAAATAATTCAAGATTGTTAGATTTACACAAAACTCGCTAACCTCACCAAACCCAACCCAACCTAACCTAACCTCCACCGAAATCAAAGAATTCGATATTGCATAAATATACACAAAACTCGCTAACCTCACCAAACCTTACCCAACCTAACCTTACCATCACCGTAATCAAAGAATTCGAGATTGTAAGTTTTACACAAAACTCGCTAACCTCACCAAACTTAACCCAACCAAACCTAACGATCACCGAAATCAAAGAATTCAACATTGCATAAATATACAAAAAACTCGCTTACCTCAACAAACCTAACCCAACCTAACCTAACCTTCACCGAAATCAAAGAATTCGACATTGCAAAAATATACACAAATCGTGCTAACCTCACAAACCTTACCCAACCTAACCTAACATCACCGAAATCAAAGAATTCGAGATTTTGAGATTTACACAAAAATCGCTAACCTCACCAAACCTAACCCAACCTAACCTAACCAACCCCGAAATCAAATATTTCGAGATTTTAAGATTAACAAATAACTCGCTCACCACACTAAACGTAACCCAACCTAACCTAACCGTCACCGAAGTCAAAGAATTCGACATTGCATTAATTTACACAAATCGTGCTAACCTCACCAAACCTAACCCAATTTAACCTAACCATCACCGAAATCAAAGAATTTGACATTGCAAAAATATACACAAATCGTGCTTACCTCACAAAACCTAACCCAACCCAACCTAACCATCGCTGAAATCAAATAATTCGAGATTGTAAGATTTACACAAAACTCGATTACTTCACTAAACGTAAATTAACCAAACCTAACCTTCACCGAAATCAAAGAATTCGACATTGCATAAATATACAAAATTCCTGCTAACCCCACCAAACCTAACCCAACCTGACCTATACAACACCGAAATTAAAGAATTCGAGATTGTCAGATTTACAATAAAACTCCCTTACCTCACCAAACCTAACCCAACCTAACCTAACATCACCGAAATCAAAGAATTCGAGATTTAGAGATTTACACAAAACTCGCTCACCTCACCAAACCTAACCCAACCTAACCTAACCAACACCGAAATCAAATATTTCGAGATTTTAAGATTAACAAAAAACTCGCTCACCACACTAAACGTAACCCAACATAACCTAACCTTCACCGAAGTCAAAGAATTCGACATTGCAAAAATATACACAAATCGTGCTAACCTCACCAAACCTACCCCAACCTAACCTAACCATCACCGAAATCAAAGAATTCGACATTGCATAAATATACAAAAATCCTGCTAACCCCACCAAACCTAACCCAACCTAACCTATACAACACCGAAATTGAAGAATTCGAGATTTTGAGATTTACACAAAACTCGCTCAGCTCACCAAACCTTACCCAACCTAACCTAACCAACACCGAAATCAAATATTTCGAGATTTTAAGATTAACAAAAAACTCGCTCACCACACTAAACGTAACCCAACATAACCTAACCTTCACCGAAGTCAAAGAATTCGACATTGCAAAAATATACACAAATCGTGCTAACCTCACCAAACCTACCCCAACCTAACCTAACCATCACCGAAATTAAAGAATTCGACATTGCATAAATATACAAAAATCCTGCTAACCCCACCAAACCTAACCCAACCTAACCTATACAACACCGAAATTAAAGAATTCGAGATTTTGAGATTTACACAAAACTCGCTCAGCTCACCAAACCTTACCCAACCTAACCTAACCATCACCGAAATCAAAGAATTCGAGATTTTAAGATTTACACAAAACTCGCTTACCTCACCAAACGTAACCCAACTTAACCTAACCTCCACCGAAATCAAAGAATTCGACATTGCATAAATATACACAAAACTCGCTAACCTAACCAAACCTTACCCAACCTAACCTAACATCACCGAAATCAAAAAATTCGAGATTTTGAGATTTACACAAAAATCGCTAACCTCACCAAACCTAACCCAACCTAACCTCACCAACCCCGAAATCAAATATTTCGAGATTTTAAGATTAACAAATAACTCGCTTACCACACTAAACGTAACCCAACCTAACCTAACCGTCACCGAAGTCAAAGAATTCGACATTGCATTAATTTACACAAATCGTGCTAACCTCACCAAACCTAACCCAACCTAACCTTACCATCACCGAAATCAAAGAATTTGACATTGCAAAAATATACACAAATCGTGCTTACCTCACAAAACCTTACCCAACCCAACCTAACCATCGCTGAAATCAAATAATTCGAGATTGTAAGATTTACACAAAACTCGATTACTTCACTAAACGTAAATTAACCAAACCTAACCTTCACCGAAATCAAAGAATTCGACATTGCATAAATATACAAAAATCCTGCTAACCCCACCAAACCTAACCCAACCTGACCTATACAACACCGAAATTAAAGAATTCGAGATTGTCAGATTTACAATAAAACTCCCTAACCTCACCAAACCTAACCCAACCTAACCTAACATCACCGAAATCAAAGAATTCGAGATTTAGAGATTTACACAAAACTCGCTCACCTCACCTAACCTAACCCAACCTAACCTAACCAACACCGAAATCAAATATTTCGAGATTTTAAGATTAACAAAAAACTCGCTCACCACACTAAACGTAACCCAACATAACCTAACCTTCACCGAAGTCAAAGAATTCGACATTGCAAAAATATACACAAATCGTGCTAACCTCACCAAACCTACCCCAACCTAACCTAACCATCACCGAAATCAAAGAATTCGACATTGCATAAATATACAAAAATCCTGCTAACCCCACCAAACCTAACCCAACCTAACCTATACAACACCGAAATTGAAGAATTCGAGATTTTGAGATTTACACAAAACTCGCTCAGCTCACCAAACCTTACCCAACCTAACCTAACCAACACCGAAATCAAATATTTCGAGATTTTAAGAATCACAAAAAACTCGCTCACCACACTAAACGTAACCCAACATAACCTAACCTTCACCGAAGTCAAAGAATTCGACATTGCAAAAATATACACAAATCGTGCTAACCTCACCAAACCTACCCCAACCTAACCTAACCATCACCGAAATTAAAGAATTCGACATTGCATAAATATACAAAAATCCTGCTAACCCCACCAAACCTAACCCAACCTAACCTATACAACACCGAAATTAAAGAATTCGAGATTTTGAGATTTACACAAAACTCGCTCAGCTCACCAAACCTTACCCAACCTAACCTAACCATCACCGAAATCAAAGAATTCGAGATTTTAAGATTTACACAAAACTCGCTTACCTCACCAAACGTAACCCAACTTAACGTAACCTCCACCGAAATCAAAGAATTCGACATTGCATAAATATACACAAAACTCGCTAACCTAACCAAACCTTACCCAACCTAACCTTACCATCACCGTAATCAAAGAATTCGAGATTGTAAGTTTTACACAAAACTCGCTAACCTCACCAAACTTAACCCAACCAAACCTAACGATCACCGATATCAAAGAATTCGACATTGCATAAATATACAAAAAACTCGCTTACCTCAACAAACCTAACCCAACCTAACCTAACCTTCACCGAAATCAAAGAATTCGACATTGCAAAAATATACACAAATCGTGCTCACCTCACAAACCTTACAAAACCTAACCTAACATCACCGAAATCAAAAAATTCGAGATTTTGAGATTTACACAAAAATCGCTAACCTCACCAAACCTAACCCAACCTAACCTAACCAACCCCGAAATCAAATATTTCGAGATTTTAAGATTAACAAATAACTCGCTCACCACACTAAACGTAACCCAACCTAACCTAACCGTCACCGAAGTCAAAGAATTCGACATTGCATTAATTTACACAAATCGTGCTAACCTCACCAAACCTAACCCAACCTTACCTAACCATCACCGAAATCAAAGAATTTAACATTGCAAAAATATACACAAATCGTGCTTACCTCACAAAACCTAACCCAACCCAACCTAACCATCGCTGAAATCAAATAATTCGAGATTGTAAGATTTACACTAAACTCGATTACTTCACTAAACGTAAATTAACCAAACCTAACCTTCACCGAAATCAACGAATACGACATTGCATAAATATACAAAAATCCTGCTAACCCCACCAAACCTAACCCAACCTGACCTATACAACACCGAAATTAAAGAATTCGAGATTGTCAGATTTACAATAAAACTCCCTAACCTCACCAAACCTAACCCAACCTAACCTAACATCACCGAAATCAAAGAATTCGAGATTTAGAGATTTACACAAAACTCGCTCACCTCACCAAACCTAACCCAACCTAACCTAACCAACACCGAAATCAAATATTTCGAGATTTTAAGATTAACAAAAAACTCGCTCACCACACTAAACGTAACCCAACATAACCTAACCTTCACCGAAGTCAAAGAATTCGACATTGCAAAAATAAACACAAATCGTGCTAACCTCACCAAACCTACCCCAACCTAACCTAACCATCACCGAAATCAAAGAATTCGACATTGCATAAATATACAAAAATCCTGCTAACCCCACCAAACCTAACCCAACCTAACCTATACAACACCGAAATTGAAGAATTCGAGATTTTGAGATTTACACAAAACTCGCTCAGCTCACCAAACCTTACCCAACCTAACCTAACCAACACCGAAATCAAATATTTCGAGATTTTAAGATTAACAAAAAACTCGCTCACCACACTAAACGTAACCCAACATAACCTAACCTTCACCGAAGTCAAAGAATTCGACATTGCAAAAATATACACAAATCGTGCTAACCTCACCAAACCTACCCCAACCTAACCTAACCATCACCGAAATTAAAGAATTCGACATTGCATAAATATACAAAAATCCTGCTAACCCCACCAAACCTAACCCAACCTAACCTATACAACACCGAAATTAAAGAATTCGAGATTTTGAGATTAACACAAAACTCGCTCAGCTCACCAAACCTTACCCAACCTAACCTAACCATCACCGAAATCAAAGAATTCGAGATTTTAAGATTTACACAAAACTCGCTTACCTCACCAAACGTAACCCAACTTAACCTAACCTCCACCGAAATCAAAGAATTCGACATTGCATAAATATACACAAAACTCGCTAACCTCACCAAACCTTACCCAACCTAACCTTACCATCACCGTAATCAAAGAATTCGAGATTGTAAGTTTTACACAAAACTCGCTAACCTCACCAAACTTAACCCAACCAAACCTAACGATCACCGAAATCAAAGAATTCGACATTGCATAAATATACAAAAAACTCGCTTACCTCAACAAACCTAACCCAACTTAACCTAACCATCACCGAAATCAAAAAATTTGACATTGCAAAAATATACACAAATCGTGCTTACCTCACAAAACCGAACCCAACCCAACCTAACCATCACCGAAATCAAATAATTCAAGATTGTTAGATTTACACAAAACTCGCTAACCTCACCAAACCCAACCCAACCTAACCTAACCTTCACCGAAATCAAAGAATTCGACATTGCAAAAATATACACAAATCGTGCTAACCTCACAAACCTAACCCAACCCAACCTAACATCACCGAAATCAAAGAATTCGAGATTTTGAGATTTACACAAAACTCGCTAACCTCACCAAACCTAACCCAACCTATCCTAACCAACACCGAAATCAAATATTTCGAGATTTTAAAATTAACAAAAAACTCGCTCACCACACTAAACGTAACCCAACCTAACCTAACCGTCACCGAAGTCAAAGAATTCGACATTGCATAAATTTACACAAATCGTGCTAACCTCACCAAACCTAACCCAACCTAACCTAACCATCACCGAAATCAAAAAATTCGAGATTGTAAGATTTACACAAAACTCGCTAACCTCACCAAATGTAACCCAACCTAATCTAACCTTCACCGAAATTAAAGAATTCGACATTGCATAAATATACAAAAAACTCGCTAATCTCAACAAACCTAACCCAACTTAACCTAACCATCACCGAAATCAAAAAATTTGACATTGCAAAAATATACACAAATCGTGCCTACCTCAACAAACCTAACCCAACTTAACCTAACCATCACCGAAATCAAATAATTCAAGATTGTTAGATTTACACAAAACTCGCTAACCTCACCAAACCCAACCCAACCTTACCTAACCATCACCGAAATCAAAGAATTCGAGACTGTAAGATTTACACAAAACTCGCTAACCTCACCAAATGTAACCCAACCTAATCTAACCTACACCGAAATTAAAGAATTCGACATTGCATAAATATACAAAAAACTCGCTCATCTCAACAAACCTAACACAACTAAACCTAACCATCACCGAAATCAAAAAATTTGACATTGCAAAAATATACACAAATCGTGTTTACCTCACAAAACCTAACCCAACCCAACCTAACCATCAACGAAATCAAATAATTCAAGATTGTTAGATTTACACAAAACTCGCTAACCTCACCAAACCCAACCCAACTTTACCTAACCATCACCGAAATCAAAGAATTAGACATTGCAAAAAAATACACAAATCGTGCTTACCTCACAAACCTTACCCAACCTAACCTAACATCACCGAAATCAAAGAATTCGAGATTTTAAGATTCACACAAAACTCGCTAACCTCACCAAACCTAACTCAACCTAACCTAACCAACACCGAAATCAAATAATTCGAGATTTTAAGATTTACAAAAAACTCGCTCACCACACTAAACGTAACCCAACCTAACCTAACCGTCACCGAAGTCAAAGAATTCGACATTGCATAAATTTACACAAATCGTGCGAACCTCACCAAACCTTACCCAACCTAACCTAACCCTCACCGAAATCAAAGAATTTGACATTGCAAAAATGTACACAAATCGTGCTTACCTCACAAAACCTAACCCAACCCAACCTAACCATAGCCGAAATCAAATAATTCGAAATTGTAGGATTTACACAAAACTCGCTTATTTCACTAAACGAAAATTAACCTAACCTTACCTTCACCGAAATCAAAGAATTCGACATGGCATAAATATACAAAAATCCTGCTAACCCCACCAAACCTTACCCAATCTTACCTATACAACACCGAAATTAAAGAATTCGAGATTGTCAGATTTACAAAAAACTCCCTAACCTCACCAAACCTAACCCAACCTAACCTAACATCACCGAAATCAAAGAATTCGAGATTTTGAGATTTACACAAAACTCGCTAGCCTCACCAAACCTAACCCAAACTAACCTAACCATCACCGAAATCAAAGAATTCGACATTGCATAAATATACAAAAAACTCGCTAACATCAACAAACCTAACCCAACTTAACCTAACCATCACCGAAATCAAAAAAATTGACATTGCAAAAATATACACAAATCGTGCTTACCTCACAAAACCGAACCCAACCCAACCTAACCATCACCGAAATCAAATAATTCAAGATTGTTAGATTTACACAAAACTCGCTAACCTCACCAAACCCAACCCAACCTAACCTAACCATCACCGAAATCAAAGAATTCGACATTGCAAAAATATACACAAATCGTGCTTACCTCCCAAACCTAACCCAACCTAACCTAACATCACCGAAATCAAAGAATTCGAGATTTTGAGATTTACACAAAACTCGCTTACCTCACCAAACCTAACCCAACCTAACCTATCCAACACAGAAATCAAATATTTCGAGATTTTAAGATTTACAAGAAACTCGCTCACCACACTAAACGTAACCCAACCTAACCTAACCGTCACCGAAGTCAAAGAATTCGACATTGCATAAATTTACACAAATCGTGCTAACCTCACCAAACCTAACCCAACCTAACCTAACCATCACCGAAATCAAAGAATTTGACATTGCAAAAATATACACAAATCGTGCTTACCTCACAAAACTTAACCCAACCCAACCTAACCATCGCCGAAATCAAATAATTCGAGATTGTAAGATTTACACAAAACTCGCTTACCACACCAAACGTAACCCAACCTAACCTAACCTTCACCGTGGTCAAAGAATTCGACATTGCAAAAATATACACAAATCGTGCTAACCTTACCAAAAATAACCCAACCTAACCTAACCAACACCGAAATCAAATATTTCGAGATTTTAAGATTTACAAAAAACTCGCTCACCACACCAAACCTTAACCAACCTAACCTAACCACCATCGAAATCAAATAATTTAAGATTGTAAGATTTACATAAAACTCGCTAACCTCAACAAACCTAACCCAACCTAACCTAACCATCACCGAAATCAAAGAATTCCAGATTGTAAGGATTACACAAAACTCGCTAACCTCACCAAACCTAACCCAACCTAACCTAACCAACACCGAAATCAAATATTTCGAGATTTTAAGATTTACAAAAAACTCGCTCACCACACTAAACGTAACCCAACCTAACCGAACCGTCAGCGTAGTCAAAGAATTCGACATTGCATAAATTTACACAAATCGTGCGAACCTCACCAAACCTTACCCAACCTAACCTAACCCTCACCGAAATCAAAGAATTTGACATTGCAAAAATATACACAAATCGTGCTTACCTCACAAAACCTAACCCAACCCAACCTAACCATCACCGAAATCAAATAATTCGAGATTGTAAGATTTACACAAAACTCACTTACCTCACTAAATGTAACCCAACCTAACCTAACCTTCACCGAAATCAAAGAATTCGACATTGCATAAATATACAAAAAACTCGCTAACCTCAACAAACCTAACCCAACTTAACCTAACCATCACCGAAATCAAAAAATTTGACATTGCAAAAATATACACAACTCGTGCTTACCTCATAAAACCTAACCCAACCCAACCTAACCATCACCGAAATCAAATAATTCAAGATTGTTAGATTTACACAAAACTCGCTAACCTAACCAAACCCAACCCAACCTTACCCAACCATCACCGAAATCAAAGAACTCGACATTACATAAATATACAAAAATCGTGCCAACCTCACCAAACCTACCCCAACCTAACCTAACCATCACCGAAATCAAAGAATTTGACATTGCAAAAATATACACAAATCGTGCTCACCTCACCAAAAATAACCCAACCTAACCTAACCAACACCGAAATCAAATATTTCGAGATTTTAAGATTTACAAAAACCTCGCTCACCACACTAAACGAAACCCAACCTTACCTAACCGTCACCGAAGTCAAAGAATTCGACATTGCAAAAATTTACACAAATCGTGCTAACCTCACCAAACCTATCCCTACCTCACCAAACATCACCGAAATCAAAAAATTCGAGATTGTAAGATTTACACAAAACTCGCTAACCTCACCATATGTTACCCAACCTAACCTAACCTTCACCGAAATCAAAGAATTCGACATTGCATAAATATACAAAAAACTCGCTAACCTCAACAAACCTAACCCAACCTAACCTAACCATCACCGAAATCAAAAAATTTGACATTGCAAAAATATACCTAAATTGTGCTTACCTCACAAAACCTAACCCAACCCAACCTAACCATCACCGAAATCAAATAATTCAAGATTGTTAGATTTACACAAAACTCGCTTACCTCACCAAACCCAACCCAACCTAACCTTACCATCACCGAAATCAAAGAATTCAAAATTTTAAGATTTACACAAAACTCGCTAACCTCACCTAACGTAACCCAACTTAACCTAACCTTCACCGAAATCAAAGAATTCGACATTGCATAAATATACACAAAACTCGCTTACCTCACCAAACCTTACCCAACCTAACCTTACCATCACCGTAATCAAAGAATTCGAGATTGTAAGTTTTACACAAAACTCGCTAACTTTACCAAACGTAACCCAACCTAACCTAACCTTCACCGAAATCAAAGAATTCGACATTGTAAAAATATACAAATATCGTGCTAACCTCACCAAACCTAACCCAACCTACCTATACAATACCGAAATCAAAGAAGTCGAGATTGTCAGATTTACACAAAACTCGCTAACCTCACCAAACCTAACCCAACCTAACCTATACAACACCGAAATCAAAGATTTCGAGATTGTCAGATTTACACAAAACTCGCTAACCTCACCAAACCTAACCCAACCTAACCTAACCATCACCGAAATCAAAAAATTCGAGATTGTAAGATTTACACAAAACTCGCTAACCTCACCAAATGTAACCCAACCTTACCTAACCCTCACCGAAATCAAAGAATTCGACATTGCATAAATATACAAAAAACTCGCTAACCTCAACAAACCTAACCCAACTTAACCTAACCATCAAAGAAATTAAAAAATTTGACATTGCAAAAATATACAACAATCGTGCTTACCTCACAATACCTTACCCAACCCAACCTAACCATCACCGAAATCAAATAATTCGAGATTTTGAGATTTTCACAAAACTCGCTAACCTCACCAAACCTAACCCAACCTAACCTTACCATCACCAGAATCAAAGAATTCGATATTGTAAGGATTACACAAAACTCGCTAACCTCACCAAACGTAACCCAACCTAACCTAACATCACCGAAATCAAAGAATTCGAGATTTTGAGATCTACACAAAACTCGCTTACCTCACCAAACCTAATCCAACCTATCCTAACCATCACCGAAATCCAAAAATTCGACATTGCATAAATATTCAAAAAACTCGCTAACCTCAACAAACCTAACCATCACCGAAATCAAAAAATTCGACATTGCATAAATATACAAAAAACTTGCTAACCTCACCAAACCTTACCCAACCAAACCTTACCAACACCGTAATCAAAGAATTCCAAATTGTAAGTTTTACACAAAACTCGCTTACTTTAACAAACGTAACCCAACCTAACCTAACCTTCACCGAAATCAAAGAATTTGACATTGTAAAAATATACAAAAATCGTGCTAACCTCACCAAACCTAACCCAACCTAACCTATACAACACCGAAATCAAAGATTTCGAAATTGTCAGACTTACACAAAACTCGCTAACCTCAACAAACCTAACCCAACCTAACCTAACCATCACCGAAATCAAAAAATTCAAGATTGTAAGATTTACACAAAACTCGCTAACCTCACCAAATGTAACCCAACCTAACCTAACCTTCACCGAAATCAAAGAATTCGACATTGCATAAATATACAAAAAACACGCTAACCTCAACAAACCTAACCCAACTTAACCTAACCATCACCGAAATCAAAAAATTTGACATTGCAAAAATATACACTAACCGTGCTTTCCTCACAAAACCTAACCCAACCCAACCTAACCATCACCGAAATCAAATAATTCAAGATTGTTAGATTTACACAAAACTCGCTAACCTCACCAAACCCAACCCAACCTAACCTAACCATCACCGAAATCAAAGATTTCGACATTGCAAAAATATACACAAATCGTGCTAACCTCACAAACCTAACCCAACCTAACCTAACATCACCGAAATCAAAGAATTTGAGATTTTGAGATTTACACAAAACTCGCTAACCTCACCAAACCTAACCCAACCTAACCTAACCAACACCGAAATCATATATTTCCAGATTTTAAGATTTACAAAAAACTCGCTCACCACACTCAACGAAACCCAACCCAGTCTAACCGTCACCGAAGTCAAAGGATTCGAAATTGCATAAATTTACACAAATCGTGCTAACCTCACCAAACCTAACCCAACCTTACCTTACATCACCGAAATCAAAGAATTCGAGATTTTGAGATTTACACAAAACTCGCTAACCTCACCAATCCTATCCCAACCTAACCTAACCAACACCGAAATCAAATATTTCGAGATTTTGAGATTTACAAAAAACTCGCTCACCACACTAAACGTAACCCAACCTTACCTAACCGTCACCGAAGTCAGAGAATTCGACATTGAAAAAATATACACAAATCGTGCTAACCTCACCAAACCTAACCCAACCTAACCTATACAACACCGAAATCAAATAATTCGACATTGCATAAATATACAAAAAACTCGCATACCTCACCAAACCTAACCCAACCTAACCTAACCATTACCGAAATCCAAGAATTCGACATTGCAAAAATATACAAAAATCCTGCTAACTTCACCAAACCTAACCCAACCTAACCTATACAACACCGAAATTAAAGAATTCGAGATTGTAAGGATTACACAAAACTCGCTTACCTCACCAAACGTTAATCAACCTAACCTAACCAACACCGGAATCAAAGAATTCGATATTGCAAAAATATACACAAACACAACCCAACCTAACCTAACCATCACCGAAATCAAAGAATTCGACATTGCAAAAATATACACAAATCGTGCTAACCTCACAAAACCTAACCTAACATCACCGAAATCAAAGAATTCGAGATTTTGAGATTTCCACAAAAATCGCTAACCTCACCAAACCTAACCCAGCCTACCTATACAATACCGAAATCAAAGAATTCGAGATTGTCAGATTTACACAAAACTCGCTAACCTCACCAAACCTTACCCAACCTAACCTAGCCATCACCGAAATCAAAAAATTCGACATCGCATAAATATACAAAAAACTCGCTAACCTCAACAAACCTAACTCAACTTAACCTAACCATCACCGAAATCAAAAAATTTGACATTGCAAAAATATACACTAATCGTGCTTTCCTCACAAAACCTAACCCAACCCAACCTAACCATCACCGAAATCAAATAATTTAAGATTGTTAGATTTACACCAAACTCGCTAACCTCACCAAACCCAACCCAACCTAACCTAACCTTCACCGAAATCAAAGAATTCGACATTGCATAAATATACAAAAACCCTGCTAACCCCACCAAACCTAACCCAACCTTTCCTATACAACACCGAAATTAAAGAATTCGAGATTGTCAGATTTTCACAAAACTCGCTAAACTCACCAAATGTAACCCAACCTAACCTAACCTTCACCGAAATCAAAGAATTCGACATTGCATAAATATACAAAAAACTCGCTTACCTCAACAAACCTAACCCAACTTAACCTAACCATCACCGAAATCAAAGAATCTGACATTGTTAAAATATAAACAAATCGTGCTTACCTCACAAAACCTAACCCAACCCAACCTAACCATCACCGAAATCAAATAATTCAAGATTGTTAGATTTACACAATACTCGCTAACCTCACCAAACCTAACCCAATTTAACCTAACCATCACCGAAATCAAAAAATTCGAGATTGTAAGATTTACACAAAACTCGCTCACCTCACCAAACGTTACCCAACCTAACCTTACCTTCACCGAAATCAAAGAATTCGACATTGCATAAATATACAAAAAACTCGTTAACCTCACCAAACCTAACCCTACCTAACCTAACCATCACCGAAATCAAAGAATTCGACATTGCAAAAATATACACAAATCGTGCTAACCTCACCAAACCTCACCTAACCTAACCTATACAACACCGAAATCAAATAATTCGACATTGCATAAATATACAAAAAACTCGCATACCTCACCAAACCTAACCCAACCTTACCTAACCATTACCGAAATCCAAGAATTCGACATTGCAAAAATATACAAAAATCCTGCTAACCTCACCAAACCTAACCCAACCTAACCTATACAACACCGAAATTAAAGAATTCGAGATTGTAAGGATTACACAAAACTCGCTTACCTCACCAAACGTAACCCAACCTAACCTAACCAACACCGGAATCAAAGAATTCGACATTGCAAAAATATACACAAACCCAACCCAACCTAACTTAACCATCACCGAAATCAAAGAATTCGACATTGCAAAAATATACACAAATCGTGCTAACCTCACCAAACCTAACCCAACCTAACCTAACATCACCGAAATGAAAGAATTCGAGATTTTGAGATTTCCACAAAACTCGCTAACCTCACCAAACCTAACCCAACCTAACCTAACCAACATTGAAATCAAATATTTCGAGATTTTAAGATTTACAAAAAACTTGCTCACCACACTAAACGTAACCCAACCTAACCTAACCGTCACCGAAGTCAAAGAATTCAACATTGCATAAATTTACACAAATCGTGCTAACCTCACCAAACCTAACCCAAACTACCTATACAACACCGAAATCAAAGATTTCGAGATTGTCAGATTTACACAAAACTTGCTAACCTCACCAAACCTTACCCAACCTAACCTAACCATCACCGAAATCAAAAAATTCGAGATTGTAAGATTTACAAAAAACTCGCTAACCTCACCAAGTGTAACCAAACCTAACCTAACCTTCACCGAAATCAAAGAATTCGACATTGTATGAATATACAAAAAACTCGCTATCCTTAACAAACCTAACTCAACTTAACCTAACCATCACCGAAATCAAAAAATTTGACATTGCAAAAATATGCACTAATCGTGCTTTCCTCACAAAACCTAACCCAACTAAACCTAACCATCACCGAAATCAAATAATTTAAGATTGTTAGATTTACACAAAACTCGCTAACCTCACAAAACCCAACCCAACCTAACCTAACCATCACAGAAATCAAAGAATTGGAGATTTTAAGATTTACACAAAACTCGCTAACCTCACGAAACCTTACCCAACCTAACCTTACCAACACCGTAATCAAAGAATTCGAGATTGTAAGTTTTACACAAAACTCGCTAACTTTACCAAACGTAACCCAACCTAACCTAACCTTCACCGAAATCAAAGAATTTGACATTGTAAAAATATACAAAAATCGTGCTAACCTCACCAAACCTAACCCAACCACCTATACAACACCGAAATCAAAGATTTCGAGATTGTCAGATTTACACAAAACTCGCTAACCTCACCAAACCTTACCCAACCTAACCTAACCATCACCGAAATCAAAAAATTCGAGATTGTAAGATTTACACAAAACTCGCTAACCTCACCAAATGTAACCCAACCTAACCTAACCTTCACCGAAATCAAAGAATTCGACATTGCATAAATATACAAAAAACTCGCTAACCTCAACAAACCTAACCCAACTTAACCTTACCATCACGGAAATCAAAAAATTTGACATTGCAAAAATATACACAAATCGTGCTTACCTCACAAAACCTAACCCAACCCAACCTTACCATCACCGAAATCAAATAATTCAAGATTGTTAGATTTACACAAAACTCGCTAACCTCACCAAACCTTACCCAACCTAACCTAACCATCACCGAAATCAAAAAATTTGACATTGCAAAAATATACACAAATCGTGCTTACCTCACAAAACCTAACCCAACCCAACTTTACCATCACCGAAATCAAATAATTCGAGATTGTAAGTTTTACACAAAACTCGCTAACTTTACCAAACGTAACCCAACCTAACCTAACCTTCACCGAAATCAAAGAATTTGACATTGTAAAAATATACAAAAATCGTGCTAACCTCACCAAACCTAACCCAACCACCTATACAACACCGAAATCAAAGATTTCGAGATTGTCAGATTTACACAAAACTCGCTAACCTCACCAAACCTTACCCAACCTAACCTAACCATCACCGAAATCAAAAAATTCGAGATTGTAAGATTTACACAAAACTCGCTAACCTCACCAAATGTAACCCAACCTAACCTAACCTTCACCGAAATCAAAGAATTCGACATTGCATAAATATACAAAAAACTCGCTAACCTCAACAAACCTAACCCAACTTAACCTTACCATCACGGAAATCAAAAAATTTGACATTGCAAAAATATACACAAATCGTGCTTACCTCACAAAACCGAACCCAACCCAACCTAACCATCACCGAAATCAAATAATTCAAGATTGTTAGATTTACACAAAACTCGCTAACCTCACCAAACCAACCCAACCTAACCTAACCATCACCGAAATCAAAGAATTCGACATTGAAAAAATAAACAAAAATCGTGCTAACCTCACAAACCTAACCCAACCTAACCTAACATCACCGAAATCAAAGAATTCGAGATTTTGAGATTTACACAAAACTCGCTAACCTCACCAAACCCAACCCAACCTTACCTAACCATCACCGAAATCAAAGAATTCGACATTGCAAAAAAATACACAAATCGTGCTTACCTCACAAAACCGAACCCAACCCAACCTAACCATCACCGAAATCAAATAATTCAAGATTGTTAGATTAACACAAAACTCGCTAACCTCACCAAACCCAACCCAACCTTACCTAACCATCACCGAAATCAAAGAATTCGACATTGCAAAAATATACACAAATCGTGCTAACCTTACAAACCTAACCCAACCTAAACTAACATCACCGAAATCAAAGAATTCGAGATTTTGAGATTTACACAAAACTCGCTAACCTCACCAAACCTTTTTTTTTTTTTTTTTTTTTTTCCTATGCGTGGGAGGAGAAAATCTTCAATAAGACTCCCTCTAGTCCGCACTAGAGGGAAGTGTCAGATTTTTACTGACTAAAAAACTCCCCCGACTCACCTCACCCCTTTGGGGACCCCACTCGTTGGTGGATTGCTTCCGCAGGGGCTGATTTCGTCCTTGTTGGCTTCTCCTTTTTGTGCGGATCCCTCCTTTCCAGTTCATCTAGTTGACCCGCTTGGTTTCTGTTTCCTGAAAAACATTCATTTGCAGTATTAATCATAGGCTGGTAATAGTATATCTATATCTATGGGTTGACATCTATTCATTTCCTTCTATAAGTCTTTCCGCTTTCCTTAGCCGTTCGGCCTCCTCCTTCTGCTTCATGACGCTCCTTGCGAACTCTGCGAATGCTTCCCAAGAGGCTACGTCTTTAGTGATGTTCTGTGCTATGTCTTCAGTGTTGACCGGGGTGCTTTCTTCGAGTGTCGCTCTTTCAGATTCCCATGCAGGGCATACGAGGAGTGTATGTTCTGCGTCATCTCTGATTGATGCACAGTGGTGACATCCTGCTGTCGTTTCCTTTCCGATGCGGTTGAGGAATGCTCCGAAACACCCATGGCTGGTTAGTAGCTGGGTTGTGTGGTAGTCCGGTTTTGCGCTTTTCCTCCTTGTCCAGGCTGCGATTGATGGGATCAGTCGATGTGTCCATCTACCTTTGTCTGCGCCGTCCCAGCGGACCTGCCATTCCGTCATGAGCTCCGCCCGTGCCGTCGCTCTTACTTTTTTCGTTCCCTCCTTTCTTCCCTCGTATACCTTCTTTCTTTCATGTGCCAGTAGGTCGATGGGTGGTACTCCAGCAATAACCAGTACTGCGCACTCGGATACTGTTGTATATGCCGATACGATTCTCAGTACGCCCCTGCGTTGTACTCTTGCGAGGTATTTCCTGGTTCTCTCCACTGCCATGCTGGGCGCCCATATTGGTGCACCGTATAGGATCACCGAGTGCACTACGCTGTTGAGTAGTTTTCTTCGGCATGGTTTGGGCCCTCCGATGTTGGGCATTAGTCGTCCGATGTTGTTGACAGCTCTTGCCGCTTTCTCCGCGGCATGCTCAGCTTGTTTCTTAAAGGTTAATTTGTCATCTAGAATTATTCCAAGATAAGTCAAATACCTTTTTAGTCTCACGTCGTATCCCGAAATGGTGATTTTCGGGGGTTCGATTTTTCTTTTTCTGGTGAACAAAACCGCCTCGGTTTTTTGTGGTGCAAGCTGTAGTCCGGCTTCCGTCATCCAGTCGTTCACCAGGTCGAGAGTGTCGTTTGTGGCGGTCTCGAGGTCCGTTATTTTCCTAGCCACAACAATGATAGCTACGTCGTCTGCAAAACCCACCAGCTTCGCTCCTCCTGGAAGTCTTAATTTAAGAAGTGAGTCGTACATTATGTTCCATAATGTTGGTCCCATGACAGAGCCCTGTGGAACACCAGAGGAGATCTTGCGTTCTGCCAGTCTTGTGATCAGAACCCTCTCCGACAGGTAACTTCCTATTATTCTTACAAGGTAGTCTGGTATTCCACCGAGCTCCGATAGAGCCGACATTATTTTATCCCATCTGGCAGAATTGAAAGCATTTTTAACGTCCAGTGTCACCATTATGCAGTGACTGCTCGTTTTTAATGTTCCACTATGAGCGTCTTTTATTGTCTTTATGACCTCGGCTATTGCGTCTACCGTGGACCGACCGGGTCTGAACCCGTATTGCTGCGAACATAACCCGCCTTCCGTCTCCGTCGTCTTCGCTACTCTCTGTAATATGAGGCGCTCGAGGAGTTTGCCCAATCCGTCCAACATGCACAGTGGCCGGTATGACGACGGCTCCTCCGGTGGTTTGTTGCCCTTGGGTATGAGCACGAGTTTCTGCCTTTTCCATATTTTTGGGAATTCTCCGCTCTTGAGGCAGCTGTTGAATGTCCGCAGCAATGTTTTCGGGCAGACTTTAGCCGATATGCGGAGAATTTCATTCGGTATTCCGTCAGGTCCAGGTGATTTGTCAGTGGACAGCCGTTTTGTTGCCGAGTATAGTTCACCCAGTGTAAACTCTGGGATGTCTTCGGGCTCTATGATCCACGCTTGTGGTGTCGTCTCTTTGTGTGTAGGGAAAAGGTGTGAAACTATCGTTTCCAAATTTCCATCTCTGTTTAAGAAGGGAATTTGGCGGTGGCCGGACAGCTTACCACGGACCATACGATACGCTTGGCCCCATGGGTCCAGGTCCACCGTCGCTATGAGTTGTTCCCACATCAACTTTTTACTCCTCCTGATTGCGTAGGTGACTGCTCTTCTTGCTTCTTTGTGGGCTTCGCTTGCGGTTTCGATGGCCGTTTGGTCGTCTTCGTGGCCTGATCTGTGTCTTCGTTCAGTCCGACAGTGCTCTCTTCGTTTTCTTGTGCAGGTTCTTCGCAGCTCTGCAATTTCGTCGTTCCACCAATATTGTGGTTTCCGTCCCACTCCACCCTTCTTCGGCATCGAGGCCTCGCAAGCCCGAGTGATCGCTGCCGTTGTCTCTTTGCAAAGTTCTGTTCCAGTTGTGGTATCTTGAATACGGCCACACTCGAACTTGAGCGTCTCTTCGCACGTTTTAGTGTCTAGCTTGCCGACGGCCCACCTTGTCGGCTCGGTCTTATGCGGGGTCGAATCGGTCGTTCTTGTGTCTCTTAGCTCGTATGAGATGTATTGGTGGTCGCTTAGTGTTGTGTCGCTGAGCACCTCCCAGTTGGTAATGCGGCCAATGGTGTCCTCGTCCGCGAAAGCGACGTCGACTATGGAGCCAGTGCTTCCTCTGACGAAGGTATTTGCACTTCCGGTGTTCAGGACATGCAGGTTTAGTCTGGCCATTGTGTCAGCTAGTAGGCGACCGCGCTCATCGGTGATAGGTGATTCCCACTCTGTAGACTTTGCATTGAAGTCTCCGGCAACGACCACTCGTCCTGTGCTCCTGCTGACGCTCGCCTCCAATTCGTGCAAAAACAGTACGAAGTCCGAGACCGAGGCGTTCGGCGAACAGTAACAGCTGTAGAACCGCACGCCCCGCACCCGAACCCAGACTGCACCTACCTGTGGTGTTCCTGCCTCTGTGATTATCCCGCTTCCGCGTGAGATGTAGATCGCCGAGCGCTGGGTTGTGTCGGCGAACCAATCTCCATTTAATGGGCGATGTTGTTCGCTTATTATTGTGATGTCAATTTTTTTCTCATAGATGGTCTGCAGGAGGAGGTCCTGCGCAGCCCTGCAATGGTTAAGGTTTACCTGGAGGACTCTTATTTTTCCATTTGCAGCCATTATGTTTGTGTCTTCCCCTTCCTCTGTCTCTCCAGTTCGGTTTTGTATGCAGGACACTTGGGTGTCCCTGCCATGTGCTGTGTGTCCGTGCCGCGGTCTTTGCAGACAATGCAGCACAGACTGTTCTCGCATTTGGCCGCTATGTGGCCTCCTTTACCACATCGGCGACACAGTTGGGACCTGTCACTTCCGCTGCAGGTGGCTGCCAAGTGTCCGTACTCCTGGCACTTGTAACAGCGGACCGCTTCTATGTGCTGTCGTACGCGGCAGTTTACCCATCCTACGCGAAGCTTACCTTTTTTTAGGATTGTACGTGCTTTGTCGCTTGCCATCTTTACAACTGCGACTCTTGTTCCGTTGTAAGTGTTGAATAGGCTGACCACTTCAGCCTCCTCGACTGTAAGCGTTCCCAGTACTGGTTTGAGGGCGTCCATCACATCTTGGCGCTCTTCTCCTTCATCCAGGTCCCGCACCTCTATCTTCACCATCGTCGTTAATCTCCTGACCGTTGTGTCGTCACCTAGTGCTGTTTTAATGGCGTCTGCTAGCGTTGTGGGGTTGCCGCCGTTCCTTTCCAGTTCCATTAGGATCATACCGTTCCGGGTTTTTCTGATGCGGTCCACCTGGCATCCAGTTGCAGCGATGTCTACGGTGGTTCTTATTTTTTTGAGAATATCCGCGTACGTGTTGTTATTACTTTCGCTTCGCTTCAGTGTTATCGCTTCGGTTTTTGGGCGCGGTATAGTCAGTTTGGGTTTTTTCTGCTGGACCTTGTTTTGTTGTTGTCGTTGCTGCTGCGTCTGCGGCTGTGGATACGGCTGTGGGCGCTGCTGCTGTTTTTCTTCCTGTTGCGCTTGCTCCTGTTCCTGTTGCTTCTGTAGCGGCTTCTGGGGCTTCCACTTTTGCTTCCGCTGCTGTTTCCGTTGGGTCTTCCACTCTTCGGTCTCGGTCTGAGTGTTTTTCTCTGTCGTCTCTGTCGCCGTGCTCGCGTCGGAAGCTTTAGATGCAGTTTTGTTGATTTTATTCTTTTTCTGCTCTTCCTCGGCTAGGCTTGTCACTAATCTGCGTACTAGGCTAATTTGGGTTTTAATGTTTTCCTTCGTGTTTTTGACGTTTGACACAAACTCCACGAGCATGTCCATTTCCACTTTTATTCTGTTTATTGGATCCATAATTTGTTGCTGTGGCTTTTCGTTGCTCATTGTCATTCATTTATTTATTTATTTATTTTAAACAGACCATTGTGGCTTAACAGGAATTCCTGAAGCGCTAAAGCCTAAAGTGCCACACTGGTCAAAAAAAAAATATAACACAAAAAAGAAAAAACAAAATACCAATTAAACATAAACATAAATACATTCATACATAAACATGAAGAATAGCATTTATAATGACAGATAAAGTAAATGGACATTCATATCAGCAGATAATCCACGATGTGTCGTTTGTTGAACCTCACCAAACCTAACCCAACCTATCCTAACCAACACCGAAATCAAATATTTCGAGATTTTAAAATTTACAAAAAACTCGCTCACCACACTACACGTAACCCAACCTAACCTAACCGTCACCGAAGTCAAAGAATTCGACATTGCATAAATATACACAAATCGTGCTAACCTCACAAACCTAACCCAACCTAACCTAACATCACCGAAATCAATGAATTCGAGATTTTAAGATTATCACAAAACTCGCTAACCTCACCAAACCTAACCCAACCTAACCTAACCAACCCCTAAATCAAATATTTCGAGATTTTAAGGTTTACAAAAAACTCGCTCACCACACTAAACGTAACCCAACCTAACCTAACTGTCACCGAAGTCAAAGAATTCGACATTGCATTAATTTACACAAATCGTGCTAACCTCACCAAACCTAACCCAACCTAACCTAACCATCACCGAAATCAAAAAATTTGACATTGCAAAAATATACACAAATCGTGCTTACCTCACAAAACCGAACCCAACCCAACCTAACCATCACCGAAATCAAATAATTCAAGATTGTTAGATTTACACAAAACTCGCTAACCTCACCAAACCCAACCCAACCTAACCTAACCTTCACCGAAATCAAAGAATTCGACAATGCAAAAATATACACAAATCGTGCTAACCTCACAAACCTAACCCAACCTAACCTAACATCACCGAAATCAAAGAATTCGAGATTTTGAGATTTACACAAAACTCGCTAACCTCACCAAACCTAACCCAACCTATCCTAACCAACACCGAAATCAAATATTTCGAGATTTTAAAATTTACAAAAAACTCGCTCACCACACTAAACGTAACCCAACCTAACCTAACATCACCGAAATCAATGAATTCGAGATTTTGAGATTTACACAAAACTCGCTAACCTCACCAAACCTAACCCAACCTAACCTAACCAACCCCTAAATCAAATATTTCGAGATTTTAAGGTTTACAAAAAACTCGCTCACCACACTAAACGTAACCCAACCTAACCTAACTGTCACCGAAGTCAAAGAATTCGACATTGCATTAATTTACACAAATCGTGCTAACCTCACCAAACCTAACCCAACCTAACCTTACCATCACCGAAATCAAAGAATTTGACATTGCAAAAATATACACAAATCGTGCTTACCTCACAAAACCTAACCCAACCCAACCTAACCATCGCCGAAATCAAATAATTCGAGATTGTAAGATTTACACAAAACTCGCTTACTTCACTAAACGTAAATTTACCTAACCTAACCATCACCGAAATCAAAGAATTCGACATTGCATAAATATACAAAAATCCTGCTAACCCCACCAAACCTAACCCAACCTAACCTATACAACACCGAAATTAAAGAATTCGAGATTGTCAGATTTACAAAAAACTCCCTAACCTCACCAAACCTAACCCAACCTAACCTAACATCACCGAAATCAAAGAATTCGAGATTTTAAGATTTACACAAAACTCGCTTACCTCACCAAACGTAACCCAACTTAACCTAACCTCCACCGAAATCAAAGAATTCGACATTGCATAAATATACACAAAACTCGCTTACCTCACCAAACCTTACCCATCCTAACCTTACCATCACCGTAATCAAAGAATTCGAGATTGTAAGTTTTACACAAAACTCGCTAACCTCACCAAACTTAACCCAACCAAACCTAACGATCACCGAAATCAAAGAATTCGACATTGCATAAATATACAAAAAACTCGCTAACCTCAACAAACCCAACCCAACTTAACCTAACCATCACCGAAATCAAAAAAATTGACATTGCAAAAATATACACAAATCGTGCTTACCTCACAAAACCGAACCCAACCCAACCTAACCATCACCGAAATCAAATAATTCAAGATTGTTAGATTTACACAAAACTCGCTAACCTCACCAAACCCAACCCAACGTAACCTAACCTTCACCGAAATCAAAGAATTCGACAATGCAAAAATATACACAAATCGTGCTAACCTCACAAACCTAGCCCAACCTAACCTAACATCACCGAAATCAAAGAATTCGAGATTTTGAGATTTACACAAAACTCGCTAACCTCACCAAACCTAACCCAACCTATCCTAACCAACACCGAAATCAAATATTTCGAGATTTTAAAATTTACAAAAAACTCGCTCACCACACTAAACGTAACCCAACCTAACCTAACCGTCACCGAAGTCAAAGAATTCGACATTGCATAAATTTACACAAATCGTGCTAACCTCACCAAACCTAACCCAACCTAACCTAACCATCACCGAAATCAAAAAATTCGAGATTGTAAGATTTACACAAAACTCGCTAACCTCACCAAATGTAACCCAACCTTACCTAACCCTCACCGAAATCAAAGAATTCGACATTGCATAAATATACAAAAAACTCGCTAACCTCAACAAACCTAACCCAACTTAACCTAACCATCAAAGAAATTAAAAAATTTGACATTGCAAAAATATACAACAATCGTGCTTACCTCACAATACCTTACCCAACCCAACCTAACCATCACCGAAATCAAATAATTCGAGATTTTGAGATTTTCACAAAACTCGCTAACCTCACCAAACCTAACCCAACCTAACCTTACCATCACCAGAATCAAAGAATTCGATATTGTAAGGATTACACAAAACTCGCTAACCTCACCAAACGTAACCCAACCTAACCTAACATCACCGAAATCAAAGAATTCGAGATTTTGAGATCTACACAAAACTCGCTTACCTCACCAAACCTAATCCAACCTATCCTAACCATCACCGAAATCCAAAAATTCGACATTGCATAAATATTCAAAAAACTCGCTAACCTCAACAAACCTAACCATCACCGAAATCAAAAAATTCGACATTGCATAAATATACAAAAAACTTGCTAACCTCACCAAACCTTACCCAACCAAACCTTACCAACACCGTAATCAAAGAATTCCAAATTGTAAGTTTTACACAAAACTCGCTTACTTTAACAAACGTAACCCAACCTAACCTAACCTTCACCGAAATCAAAGAATTTGACATTGTAAAAATATACAAAAATCGTGCTAACCTCACCAAACCTAACCCAACCTAACCTATACAACACCGAAATCAAAGATTTCGAAATTGTCAGACTTACACAAAACTCGCTAACCTCAACAAACCTAACCCAACCTAACCTAACCATCACCGAAATCAAAAAATTCAAGATTGTAAGATTTACACAAAACTCGCTAACCTCACCAAATGTAACCCAACCTAACCTAACCTTCACCGAAATCAAAGAATTCGACATTGCATAAATATACAAAAAACACGCTAACCTCAACAAACCTAACCCAACTTAACCTAACCATCACCGAAATCAAAAAATTTGACATTGCAAAAATATACACTAACCGTGCTTTCCTCACAAAACCTAACCCAACCCAACCTAACCATCACCGAAATCAAATAATTCAAGATTGTTAGATTTACACAAAACTCGCTAACCTCACCAAACCCAACCCAACCTAACCTAACCATCACCGAAATCAAAGATTTCGACATTGCAAAAATATACACAAATCGTGCTAACCTCACAAACCTAACCCAACCTAACCTAACATCACCGAAATCAAAGAATTTGAGATTTTGAGATTTACACAAAACTCGCTAACCTCACCAAACCTAACCCAACCTAACCTAACCAACACCGAAATCATATATTTCCAGATTTTAAGATTTACAAAAAACTCGCTCACCACACTCAACGAAACCCAACCCAGTCTAACCGTCACCGAAGTCAAAGGATTCGAAATTGCATAAATTTACACAAATCGTGCTAACCTCACCAAACCTAACCCAACCTTACCTTACATCACCGAAATCAAAGAATTCGAGATTTTGAGATTTACACAAAACTCGCTAACCTCACCAATCCTATCCCAACCTAACCTAACCAACACCGAAATCAAATATTTCGAGATTTTGAGATTTACAAAAAACTCGCTCACCACACTAAACGTAACCCAACCTTACCTAACCGTCACCGAAGTCAGAGAATTCGACATTGAAAAAATATACACAAATCGTGCTAACCTCACCAAACCTAACCCAACCTAACCTATACAACACCGAAATCAAATAATTCGACATTGCATAAATATACAAAAAACTCGCATACCTCACCAAACCTAACCCAACCTAACCTAACCATTACCGAAATCCAAGAATTCGACATTGCAAAAATATACAAAAATCCTGCTAACTTCACCAAACCTAACCCAACCTAACCTATACAACACCGAAATTAAAGAATTCGAGATTGTAAGGATTACACAAAACTCGCTTACCTCACCAAACGTAACCCAACCTAACCTAACCAACACCGGAATCAAAGAATTCGATATTGCAAAAATATACACAAACACAACCCAACCTAACCTAACCATCACCGAAATCAAAGAATTCGACATTGCAAAAATATACACAAATCGTGCTAACCTCACAAAACCTAACCTAACATCACCGAAATCAAAGAATTCGAGATTTTGAGATTTCCACAAAAATCGCTAACCTCACCAAACCTAACCCAGCCTACCTATACAATACCGAAATCAAAGAATTCGAGATTGTCAGATTTACACAAAACTCGCTAACCTCACCAAACCTTACCCAACCTAACCTAACCATCACCGAAATCAAAAAATTCGACATCGCATAAATATACAAAAAACTCGCTAACCTCAACAAACCTAACTCAACTTAACCTAACCATCACCGAAATCAAAAAATTTGACATTGCAAAAATATACACTAATCGTGCTTTCCTCACAAAACCTAACCCAACCCAACCTAACCATCACCGAAATCAAATAATTTAAGATTGTTAGATTTACACCAAACTCGCTAACCTCACCAAACCCAACCCAACCTAACCTAACCTTCACCGAAATCAAAGAATTCGACATTGCATAAATATACAAAAACCCTGCTAACCCCACCAAACCTAACCCAACCTTTCCTATTCAACACCGAAATTAAAGAATTCGAGATTGTCAGATTTTCACAAAACTCGCTAAACTCACCAAATGTAACCCAACCTAACCTAACCTTCACCGAAATCAAAGAATTCGACATTGCATAAATATACAAAAAACTCGCTTACCTCAACAAACCTAACCCAACTTAACCTAACCATCACCGAAATCAAAGAATCTGACATTGTTAAAATATAAACAAATCGTGCTTACCTCACAAAACCTAACCCAACCCAACCTAACCATCACCGAAATCAAATAATTCAAGATTGTTAGATTTACACAATACTCGCTAACCTCACCAAACCTAACCCAATTTAACCTAACCATCACCGAAATCAAAAAATTCGAGATTGTAAGATTTACACAAAACTCGCTCACCTCACCAAACGTTACCCAACCTAACCTTACCTTCACCGAAATCAAAGAATTCGACATTGCATAAATATACAAAAAACTCGTTAACCTCACCAAACCTAACCCTACCTAACCTAACCATCACCGAAATCAAAGAATTCGACATTGCAAAAATATACACAAATCGTGCTAACCTCACCAAACCTCACCTAACCTAACCTATACAACACCGAAATCAAATAATTCGACATTGCATAAATATACAAAAAACTCGCATACCTCACCAAACCTAACCCAACCTTACCTAACCATTACCGAAATCCAAGAATTCGACATTGCAAAAATATACAAAAATCCTGCTAACCTCACCAAACCTAACCCAACCTAACCTATACAACACCGAAATTAAAGAATTCGAGATTGTAAGGATTACACAAAACTCGCTTACCTCACCAAACGTAACCCAACCTAACCTAACCAACACCGGAATCAAAGAATTCGACATTGCAAAAATATACACAAACCCAACCCAACCTAACTTAACCATCACCGAAATCAAAGAATTCGACATTGCAAAAATATACACAAATCGTGCTAACCTCACCAAACCTAACCCAACCTAACTTAACATCACCGAAATGAAAGAATTCGAGATTTTGAGATTTCCACAAAACTCGCTAACCTCACCAAACCTAACCCAACCTAACCTAACCAACATTGAAATCAAATATTTCGAGATTTTAAGATTTACAAAAAACTTGCTCACCACACTAAACGTAACCCAACCTAACCTAACCGTCACCGAAGTCAAAGAATTCAACATTGCATAAATTTACACAAATCGTGCTAACCTCACCAAACCTAACCCAAACTACCTATACAACACCGAAATCAAAGATTTCGAGATTGTCAGATTTACACAAAACTTGCTAACCTCACCAAACCTTACCCAACCTAACCTAACCATCACCGAAATCAAAAAATTCGAGATTGTAAGATTTACAAAAAACTCGCTAACCTCACCAAGTGTAACCAAACCTAACCTAACCTTCACCGAAATCAAAGAATTCGACATTGTATGAATATACAAAAAACTCGCTATCCTTAACAAACCTAACTCAACTTAACCTAACCATCACCGAAATCAAAAAATTTGACATTGCAAAAATATGCACTAATCGTGCTTTCCTCACAAAACCTAACCCAACTAAACCTAACCATCACTGAAATCAAATAATTTAAGATTGTTAGATTTACACAAAACTCGCTAACCTCACAAAACCCAACCCAACCTAACCTAACCATCACCGAAATCAAAGAATTGGAGATTTTAAGATTTACACAAAACTCGCTAACCTCACGAAACCTTACCCAACCTAACCTTACCAACACCGTAATCAAAGAATTCGAGATTGTAAGTTTTACACAAAACTCGCTAACTTTACCAAACGTAACCCAACCTAACCTAACCTTCACCGAAATCAAAGAATTTGACATTGTAAAAATATACAAAAATCGTGCTAACCTCACCAAACCTAACCCAACCACCTATACAACACCGAAATCAAAGATTTCGAGATTGTCAGATTTACACAAAACTCGCTAACCTCACCAAACCTTACCCAACCTAACCTAACCATCACCGAAATCAAAAAATTCGAGATTGTAAGATTTACACAAAACTCGCTAACCTCACCAAATGTAACCCAACCTAACCTTACCTTCACCGAAATCAAAGAATTCGACATTGCATAAATATACAAAAAACTCGCTAACCTCAACAAACCTAACCCAACTTAACCTTACCATCACGGAAATCAAAAAATTTGACATTGCAAAAATATACACAAATCGTGCTTACCTCACAAAACCTAACCCAACCCAACCTTACCATCACCGAAATCAAATAATTCAAGATTGTTAGATTTACACAAAACTCGCTAACCTCACCAAACCTTACCCAACCTAACCTAACCATCACCGAAATCAAAAAATTTGACATTGCAAAAATATACACAAATCGTGCTTACCTCACAAAACCTAACCCAACCCAACTTTACCATCACCGAAATCAAATAATTCGAGATTGTAAGTTTTACACAAAACTCGCTAACTTCACCAAACGTAACCCAACCTAACCTTACCATCACCGAAATCAAAGAATTTAAGATTGTTAGATTTACACAAAACTCGCTAACCTCACAAAACCCAACCCAACCTAACCTAACCATCACCGAAATCAAAGAATTGGAGATTTTAAGATTTACACAAAACTCGCTAACCTCACGAAACCTTACCCAACCTAACCTTACGAACACCGTAATCAAAGAATTCGAGATTGTAAGTTTTACACAAAACTCGCTAACTTTACCAAACGTAACCCAACCTAACCTAACCTTCACCGAAATCAAAGAATTTGACATTGTAAAAATATACAAAAATCGTGCTAACCTCACCAAACCTAACCCAACCACCTATACAACACCGAAATCAAAGATTTCGAGATTGTCAGATTTACACAAAACTCGCTAACCTCACCAAACCTTACCCAACCTAACCTAACCATCACCGAAATCAAAAAATTCGAGATTGTAAGATTTACACAAAACTCGCTAACCTCACCAAATGTAACCCAACCTAACCTAACCTTCACCGAAATCAAAGAATTCGACATTGCATAAATATACAAAAAACTCGCTAACCTCAACAAACCTAACCCAACTTAACCTTACCATCACGGAAATCAAAAAATTTGACATTGCAAAAATATACACAAATCGTGCTTACCTCACAAAACCGAACCCAACCCAACCTAACCATCACCGAAATCAAATAATTCAAGATTGTTAGATTTACACAAAACTCGCTAACCTCACCAAACCAACCCAACCTAACCTAACCATCACCGAAATCAAAGAATTCGACATTGAAAAAATAAACAAAAATCGTGCTAACCTCACAAACCTAACCCAACCTAACCTAACATCACCGAAATCAAAGAATTCGAGATTTTGAGATTTACACAAAACTCGCTAACCTCACCAAACCCAACCCAACCTTACCTAACCATCACCGAAATCAAAGAATTCGACATTGCAAAAAAATACACAAATCGTGCTTACCTCACAAAACCGAACCCAACCCAACCTAACCATCACCGAAATCAAATAATTCAAGATTGTTAGATTAACACAAAACTCGCTAACCTCACCAAACCCAACCCAACCTTACCTAACCATCACCGAAATCAAAGAATTCGACATTGCAAAAATATACACAAATCGTGCTAACCTTACAAACCTAACCCAACCTAAACTAACATCACCGAAATCAAAGAATTCGAGATTTTGAGATTTACACAAAACTCGCTAACCTCACCAAACCTTTTTTTTTTTTTTTTTTTTTTTCCTATGCGTGGGAGGAGAAAATCTTCAATAAGACTCCCTCTAGTCCGCACTAGAGGGAAGTGTCAGATTTTTACTGACTAAAAAACTCCCCCGACTCACCTCACCCCTTTGGGGACCCCACTCGTTGGTGGATTGCTTCCGCAGGGGCTGATTTCGTCCTTGTTGGCTTCTCCTTTTTGTGCGGATCCCTCCTTTCCAGTTCATCTAGTTGACCCGCTTGGTTTCTGTTTCCTGAAAAACATTCATTTGCAGTATTAATCATAGGCTGGTAATAGTATATCTATATCTATGGGTTGACATCTATTCATTTCCTTCTATAAGTCTTTCCGCTTTCCTTAGCCGTTCGGCCTCCTCCTTCTGCTTCATGACGCTCCTTGCGAACTCTGCGAATGCTTCCCAAGAGGCTACGTCTTTAGTGATGTTCTGTGCTATGTCTTCAGTGTTGACCGGGGTGCTTTCTTCGAGTGTCGCTCTTTCAGATTCCCATGCAGGGCATACGAGGAGTGTATGTTCTGCGTCATCTCTGATTGATGCACAGTGGTGACATCCTGCTGTCGTTTCCTTTCCGATGCGGTTGAGGAATGCTCCGAAACACCCATGGCTGGTTAGTAGCTGGGTTGTGTGGTAGTCCGGTTTTGCGCTTTTCCTCCTTGTCCAGGCTGCGATTGATGGGATCAGTCGATGTGTCCATCTACCTTTGTCTGCGCCGTCCCAGCGGACCTGCCATTCCGTCATGAGCTCCGCCCGTGCCGTCGCTCTTACTTTTTTCGTTCCCTCCTTTCTTCCCTCGTATACCTTCTTTCTTTCATGTGCCAGTAGGTCGATGGGTGGTACTCCAGCAATAACCAGTACTGCGCACTCGGATACTGTTGTATATGCCGATACGATTCTCAGTACGCCCCTGCGTTGTACTCTTGCGAGGTATTTCCTGGTTCTCTCCACTGCCATGCTGGGCGCCCATATTGGTGCACCGTATAGGATCACCGAGTGCACTACGCTGTTGAGTAGTTTTCTTCGGCATGGTTTGGGCCCTCCGATGTTGGGCATTAGTCGTCCGATGTTGTTGACAGCTCTTGCCGCTTTCTCCGCGGCATGCTCAGCTTGTTTCTTAAAGGTTAATTTGTCATCTAGAATTATTCCAAGATAAGTCAAATACCTTTTTAGTCTCACGTCGTATCCCGAAATGGTGATTTTCGGGGGTTCGATTTTTCTTTTTCTGGTGAACAAAACCGCCTCGGTTTTTTGTGGTGCAAGCTGTAGTCCGGCTTCCGTCATCCAGTCGTTCACCAGGTCGAGAGTGTCGTTTGTGGCGGTCTCGAGGTCCGTTATTTTCCTAGCCACAACAATGATAGCTACGTCGTCTGCAAAACCCACCAGCTTCGCTCCTCCTGGAAGTCTTAATTTAAGAAGTGAGTCGTACATTATGTTCCATAATGTTGGTCCCATGACAGAGCCCTGTGGAACACCAGAGGAGATCTTGCGTTCTGCCAGTCTTGTGATCAGAACCCTCTCCGACAGGTAACTTCCTATTATTCTTACAAGGTAGTCTGGTATTCCACCGAGCTCCGATAGAGCCGACATTATTTTATCCCATCTGGCAGAATTGAAAGCATTTTTAACGTCCAGTGTCACCATTATGCAGTGACTGCTCGTTTTTAATGTTCCACTATGAGCGTCTTTTATTGTCTTTATGACCTCGGCTATTGCGTCTACCGTGGACCGACCGGGTCTGAACCCGTATTGCTGCGAACATAACCCGCCTTCCGTCTCCGTCGTCTTCGCTACTCTCTGTAATATGAGGCGCTCGAGGAGTTTGCCCAATCCGTCCAACATGCACAGTGGCCGGTATGACGACGGCTCCTCCGGTGGTTTGTTGCCCTTGGGTATGAGCACGAGTTTCTGCCTTTTCCATATTTTTGGGAATTCTCCGCTCTTGAGGCAGCTGTTGAATGTCCGCAGCAATGTTTTCGGGCAGACTTTAGCCGATATGCGGAGAATTTCATTCGGTATTCCGTCAGGTCCAGGTGATTTGTCAGTGGACAGCCGTTTTGTTGCCGAGTATAGTTCACCCAGTGTAAACTCTGGGATGTCTTCGGGCTCTATGATCCACGCTTGTGGTGTCGTCTCTTTGTGTGTAGGGAAAAGGTGTGAAACTATCGTTTCCAAATTTCCATCTCTGTTTAAGAAGGGAATTTGGCGGTGGCCGGACAGCTTACCACGGACCATACGATACGCTTGGCCCCATGGGTCCAGGTCCACCGTCGCTATGAGTTGTTCCCACATCAACTTTTTACTCCTCCTGATTGCGTAGGTGACTGCTCTTCTTGCTTCTTTGTGGGCTTCGCTTGCGGTTTCGATGGCCGTTTGGTCGTCTTCGTGGCCTGATCTGTGTCTTCGTTCAGTCCGACAGTGCTCTCTTCGTTTTCTTGTGCAGGTTCTTCGCAGCTCTGCAATTTCGTCGTTCCACCAATATTGTGGTTTCCGTCCCACTCCACCCTTCTTCGGCATCGAGGCCTCGCAAGCCCGAGTGATCGCTGCCGTTGTCTCTTTGCAAAGTTCTGTTCCAGTTGTGGTATCTTGAATACGGCCACACTCGAACTTGAGCGTCTCTTCGCACGTTTTAGTGTCTAGCTTGCCGACGGCCCACCTTGTCGGCTCGGTCTTATGCGGGGTCGAATCGGTCGTTCTTGTGTCTCTTAGCTCGTATGAGATGTATTGGTGGTCGCTTAGTGTTGTGTCGCTGAGCACCTCCCAGTTGGTAATGCGGCCAATGGTGTCCTCGTCCGCGAAAGCGACGTCGACTATGGAGCCAGTGCTTCCTCTGACGAAGGTATTTGCACTTCCGGTGTTCAGGACATGCAGGTTTAGTCTGGCCATTGTGTCAGCTAGTAGGCGACCGCGCTCATCGGTGATAGGTGATTCCCACTCTGTAGACTTTGCATTGAAGTCTCCGGCAACGACCACTCGTCCTGTGCTCCTGCTGACGCTCGCCTCCAATTCGTGCAAAAACAGTACGAAGTCCGAGACCGAGGCGTTCGGCGAACAGTAACAGCTGTAGAACCGCACGCCCCGCACCCGAACCCAGACTGCACCTACCTGTGGTGTTCCTGCCTCTGTGATTATCCCGCTTCCGCGTGAGATGTAGATCGCCGAGCGCTGGGTTGTGTCGGCGAACCAATCTCCATTTAATGGGCGATGTTGTTCGCTTATTATTGTGATGTCAATTTTTTTCTCATAGATGGTCTGCAGGAGGAGGTCCTGCGCAGCCCTGCAATGGTTAAGGTTTACCTGGAGGACTCTTATTTTTCCATTTGCAGCCATTATGTTTGTGTCTTCCCCTTCCTCTGTCTCTCCAGTTCGGTTTTGTATGCAGGACACTTGGGTGTCCCTGCCATGTGCTGTGTGTCCGTGCCGCGGTCTTTGCAGACAATGCAGCACAGACTGTTCTCGCATTTGGCCGCTATGTGGCCTCCTTTACCACATCGGCGACACAGTTGGGACCTGTCACTTCCGCTGCAGGTGGCTGCCAAGTGTCCGTACTCCTGGCACTTGTAACAGCGGACCGCTTCTATGTGCTGTCGTACGCGGCAGTTTACCCATCCTACGCGAAGCTTACCTTTTTTTAGGATTGTACGTGCTTTGTCGCTTGCCATCTTTACAACTGCGACTCTTGTTCCGTTGTAAGTGTTGAATAGGCTGACCACTTCAGCCTCCTCGACTGTAAGCGTTCCCAGTACTGGTTTGAGGGCGTCCATCACATCTTGGCGCTCTTCTCCTTCATCCAGGTCCCGCACCTCTATCTTCACCATCGTCGTTAATCTCCTGACCGTTGTGTCGTCACCTAGTGCTGTTTTAATGGCGTCTGCTAGCGTTGTGGGGTTGCCGCCGTTCCTTTCCAGTTCCATTAGGATCATACCGTTCCGGGTTTTTCTGATGCGGTCCACCTGGCATCCAGTTGCAGCGATGTCTACGGTGGTTCTTATTTTTTTGAGAATATCCGCGTACGTGTTGTTATTACTTTCGCTTCGCTTCAGTGTTATCGCTTCGGTTTTTGGGCGCGGTATAGTCAGTTTGGGTTTTTTCTGCTGGACCTTGTTTTGTTGTTGTCGTTGCTGCTGCGTCTGCGGCTGTGGATACGGCTGTGGGCGCTGCTGCTGTTTTTCTTCCTGTTGCGCTTGCTCCTGTTCCTGTTGCTTCTGTAGCGGCTTCTGGGGCTTCCACTTTTGCTTCCGCTGCTGTTTCCGTTGGGTCTTCCACTCTTCGGTCTCGGTCTGAGTGTTTTTCTCTGTCGTCTCTGTCGCCGTGCTCGCGTCGGAAGCTTTAGATGCAGTTTTGTTGATTTTATTCTTTTTCTGCTCTTCCTCGGCTAGGCTTGTCACTAATCTGCGTACTAGGCTAATTTGGGTTTTAATGTTTTCCTTCGTGTTTTTGACGTTTGACACAAACTCCACGAGCATGTCCATTTCCACTTTTATTCTGTTTATTGGATCCATAATTTGTTGCTGTGGCTTTTCGTTGCTCATTGTCATTCATTTATTTATTTATTTATTTTAAACAGACCATTGTGGCTTAACAGGAATTCCTGAAGCGCTAAAGCCTAAAGTGCCACACTGGTCAAAAAAAAAATATAACACAAAAAAGAAAAAACAAAATACCAATTAAACATAAACATAAATACATTCATACATAAACATGAAGAATAGCATTTATAATGACAGATAAAGTAAATGGACATTCATATCAGCAGATAATCCACGATGTGTCGTTTGTTGAACCTCACCAAACCTAACCCAACCTATCCTAACCAACACCGAAATCAAATATTTCGAGATTTTAAAATTTACAAAAAACTCGCTCACCACACTACACGTAACCCAACCTAACCTAACCGTCACCGAAGTCAAAGAATTCGACATTGCATAAATATACACAAATCGTGCTAACCTCACAAACCTAACCCAACCTAACCTAACATCACCGAAATCAATGAATTCGAGATTTTAAGATTATCACAAAACTCGCTAACCTCACCAAACCTAACCCAACCTAACCTAACCAACCCCTAAATCAAATATTTCGAGATTTTAAGGTTTACAAAAAACTCGCTCACCACACTAAACGTAACCCAACCTAACCTAACTGTCACCGAAGTCAAAGAATTCGACATTGCATTAATTTACACAAATCGTGCTAACCTCACCAAACCTAACCCAACCTAACCTAACCATCACCGAAATCAAAAAATTTGACATTGCAAAAATATACACAAATCGTGCTTACCTCACAAAACCGAACCCAACCCAACCTAACCATCACCGAAATCAAATAATTCAAGATTGTTAGATTTACACAAAACTCGCTAACCTCACCAAACCCAACCCAACCTAACCTAACCTTCACCGAAATCAAAGAATTCGACAATGCAAAAATATACACAAATCGTGCTAACCTCACAAACCTAACCCAACCTAACCTAACATCACCGAAATCAAAGAATTCGAGATTTTGAGATTTACACAAAACTCGCTAACCTCACCAAACCTAACCCAACCTATCCTAACCAACACCGAAATCAAATATTTCGAGATTTTAAAATTTACAAAAAACTCGCTCACCACACTAAACGTAACCCAACCTAACCTAACATCACCGAAATCAATGAATTCGAGATTTTGAGATTTACACAAAACTCGCTAACCTCACCAAACCTAACCCAACCTAACCTAACCAACCCCTAAATCAAATATTTCGAGATTTTAAGGTTTACAAAAAACTCGCTCACCACACTAAACGTAACCCAACCTAACCTAACTGTCACCGAAGTCAAAGAATTCGACATTGCATTAATTTACACAAATCGTGCTAACCTCACCAAACCTAACCCAACCTAACCTTACCATCACCGAAATCAAAGAATTTGACATTGCAAAAATATACACAAATCGTGCTTACCTCACAAAACCTAACCCAACCCAACCTAACCATCGCCGAAATCAAATAATTCGAGATTGTAAGATTTACACAAAACTCGCTTACTTCACTAAACGTAAATTTACCTAACCTAACCATCACCGAAATCAAAGAATTCGACATTGCATAAATATACAAAAATCCTGCTAACCCCACCAAACCTAACCCAACCTAACCTATACAACACCGAAATTAAAGAATTCGAGATTGTCAGATTTACAAAAAACTCCCTAACCTCACCAAACCTAACCCAACCTAACCTAACATCACCGAAATCAAAGAATTCGAGATTTTAAGATTTACACAAAACTCGCTTACCTCACCAAACGTAACCCAACTTAACCTAACCTCCACCGAAATCAAAGAATTCGACATTGCATAAATATACACAAAACTCGCTTACCTCACCAAACCTTACCCATCCTAACCTTACCATCACCGTAATCAAAGAATTCGAGATTGTAAGTTTTACACAAAACTCGCTAACCTCACCAAACTTAACCCAACCAAACCTAACGATCACCGAAATCAAAGAATTCGACATTGCATAAATATACAAAAAACTCGCTAACCTCAACAAACCCAACCCAACTTAACCTAACCATCACCGAAATCAAAAAAATTGACATTGCAAAAATATACACAAATCGTGCTTACCTCACAAAACCGAACCCAACCCAACCTAACCATCACCGAAATCAAATAATTCAAGATTGTTAGATTTACACAAAACTCGCTAACCTCACCAAACCCAACCCAACGTAACCTAACCTTCACCGAAATCAAAGAATTCGACAATGCAAAAATATACACAAATCGTGCTAACCTCACAAACCTAACCCAACCTAACCTAACATCACCGAAATCAAAGAATTCGAGATTTTGAGATTTACACAAAACTCGCTAACCTCACCAAACCTAACCCAACCTATCCTAACCAACACCGAAATCAAATATTTCGAGATTTTAAAATTTACAAAAAACTCGCTCACCACACTAAACGTAACCCAACCTAACCTAACCGTCACCGAAGTCAAAGAATTCGACATTGCATAAATTTACACAAATCGTGCTAACCTCACCAAACCTAACCCAACCTAACCTAACCATCACCGAAATCAAAAAATTCGAGATTGTAAGATTTACACAAAACTCGCTAACCTCACCAAATGTAACCCAACCAAACCTAACCTTCACCGAAATCAAAGAATTCGACATTGCATAAATATACAAAAAACTCGCTAACCTCAACAAACCTAACCCAACTTAACCTAACCATCACCGAAACCAAAAAATTTGACATGGCAAAAATATATACAAATCGTGCTTACCTCGCAAAACCTAACCCAACCCAACCTAACCATCACCGAAATCAAATAATTCAAGATTGTTAGATTTACACAAAACTCGCTAACCTCACCAAACCCAACCCAACCTTACCTAACCATCACCGAAATCAAAGAATTCGAGACTGTAAGATTTACACAAAACTCGCTAACCTCACCAAATGTAACCCAACCTAATCTAACCTTCACCGAAATTAAAGAATTCGACATTGCATAAATATACAAAAAACTCGCTAACCTCACCAAACCCAACCCAACCTAACCTAACCATCACCGAAATCAAAAAATTCGAGATTGTAAGATTTAAACAAAACTCGCTTACCTCACCAAATGTAACCCAACCTAACCTAACCTTCACCAAAATCAAAGAATTCGACATTGCATAAATATACAAAAACCCTGCTAACCCCACCAAACCTAACCCAACCTTTCCTATACAACACCGAAATTAAAGAATTCGAGATTGTCAGATTTTCACAAAACTCGCTAAACTCACCAAATGTAACCCAACCTAACCTAACCTTCACCGAAATCAAAGAATTCGACATTGCATAAATATACAAAAAACTCGTTAACCTCACCAAACCTAACCCAACCTAACCTAACCATCACCGAAATCAAAGAATTCGACATTGCAAAAATATACACAAATCGTGCTAACCTCACCAAACCTCACCTAACCTAACCTATACAACACCGAAATCAAATAATTCGACATTGCATAAATATACAAAAAACTCGCATACCTCACCAAACCTAACCCAACCTAACCTAACCATTACCGAAATCCAAGAATTCGACATTGCAAAAATATACAAAAATCCTGCTAACCTCACCAAACCTAACCCAACCTAACCTATACAACACCGAAATTAAAGAATTCGAGATTGTAAGGATTACACAAAACTCGCTTACCTCACCAAACGTAACCCAACCTAACCTAACCAACACCGGAATCAAAGAATTCGACATTGCAAAAATATACACAAATCGTGCTAACCTCACCAAACCTAACCCAACCTAACCTAACATCACCGAAATGAAAGAATTCGAGATTTTGAGATTTCCACAAAACTCGCTAACCTCACCAAACCTAACCCAACCTAACCTAACCAACATTGAAATCAAATATTTCGAGATTTTAAGATTTACAAAAAACTTGCTCACCACACTTAACGTAACCTAACCTAACCTAACCGTCACCGAAGTCAAAGAATTCAACATTGCATAAATTTACACAAATCGTGCTAACCTCACCAAACCTAACCCAACCTGACCTATACAACACCGAAATTAAAGAATTCGAGATTGTCAGATTTACAATAAAACTCCCTAACCTCACCAAACCTAACCCAACCTAACCTAACATCACCGAAATCAAAGAATTCGAGATTTAGAGATTTACACAAAACTCGCTCACCTCACCAAACCTAACCCAACCTAACCTAACCAACACCGAAATCAAATATTTCGAGATTTTAAGATTAACAAAAAACTCGCTCACCACACTAAACGTAACCCAACATAACCTAACCTTCACCGAAGTCAAAGAATTCGACATTGCAAAAATATACACAAATCGTGCTAACCTCACCAAACCTACCCCAACCTAACCTAACCATCACCGAAATTAAAGAATTCGACATTGCATAAATATACAAAAATCCTGCTAACCCCACCAAACCTAACCCAACCTAACCTATACAACACCGAAATTAAAGAATTCGAGATTTTGAGATTTACACAAAACTCGCTCAGCTCACCAAACCTTACCCAACCTAACCTAACCATCACCGAAATCAAAGAATTCGAGATTTTGAGATTTACACAAAACTCGCTAACCTCACCAAACCTAACCCAACCTAACCTAACCAACCCCGAAATCAAATATTTCGAGATTTTAAGATTAACAAAAAACTCGCTCACCACACTAAACGTAACCCAACCTAACCTAACCGTCACCGAAGTCAAAGAATTCGACATTGCATTAATTTACACAAATCGTGCTAACCTCACCAAACCTAACCCAACCTAACCTAACCATCACCGAAATCAAAGAATTTGACATTGCAAAAATATACACAAATCGTGCTTACCTCACAAAACCTAACCCAACCCAACCTAACCATCGCTGAAATCAAATAATTCGAGATTGTAAGAATTTCACAAAACTCGCTTACTTCACTAAACGTAAATTAACCTAACCTAACCTTCACCGAAATCAAAGAATTCGACATTGCATAAATATACAAAAATCCTGCTAACCCCACCAAACCTAACCCAACCTGACCTATACAACACCGAAATTAAAGAATTCGAGATTGTCAGATTTACAATAAAACTCCCTAACCTCACCAAACCTAACCCAACCTAACCTAACATCACCGAAATCAAAGAATTCGAGATTTAGAGATTTACACAAAACTCGCTCACCTCACCAAACCTAACCCAACCTAACCTAACCATCACCGAAATCAAAAAATTCGAGATTGTAAGATTTACACAAAACTCGCTAACCTCACCAAATGTAACCCAACCTAACCTAACCTTCACCGAAATCAAAGAATTCGACATTGCATAAATATACAAAAAACTCGCTAATCTCAACAAACCTAACCCAACCTAACCTAACCATCACCGAAATCAAAAAATTTGACATTGCAAAAATATACACAAATCGTGCTTACCTCACAAAACCTAACCCAACCCAACCTAACCATCACCGAAATCAAATAATTCAAGATTGTTAGATTTACACAAAACTCGCTTACCTCACCAAACCCAACCCAACCTTACCTAACCATCACTGAAATCAAAGAATTCGAGACTGTAAGATTTACACAAAACTCGCTAACCTCACCAAATGTAACCCAACCTAATCTAACCTTCACCGAAATCAAAGAATTCGACATTGCATAAATATGCAAAAATCCTGCTAACCCCACCAAACCTAACCCAACCTGACCTATACAACACCGAAATTAAAGAATTCGAGATTGTCAGATTTACAATAAAACTCCCTAACCTCACCAAACCTAACCCAACCTAACCTAACATCACCGAAATCAAAGAATTCGAGATTTAGAGATTTACACAAAACTCGCTCACCTCACCAAACCTAACCCAACCTAACCTAACCAACACCGAAATCAAATATTTCGAGATTTTAAGATTAACAAAAAACTCGCTCACCACACTAAACGTAACCCAACATAACCTAACCTTCACCGAAGTCAAAGAATTCGACATTGCAAAAATATACACAAATCGTGCTAACCTCACCAAACCTACCCCAACCTAACCTAACCATCACCGAATATAAAGAATTCGACATTGCATAAATATACAAAAATCCTGCTAACCCCACCAAACCTAACCCAACCTAACCTATACAACACCGAAATTAAAGAATTCGAGATTTTGAGATTTACACAAAACTCGCTCAGCTCACCAAACCTTACCCAACCTAACCTAACCATCACCGAAATCAAAGAATTCGAGATTTTGAGATTTACACAAAACTCGCTAACCTCACTAAACCTAACCCAACCTAACCTAACCAACCCCGAAATCAAATATTTCGAGATTTTAAGATTAACAAAAAACTCGCTCACCACACTAAACGTAACCCAACCTAACCTAACCGTCACCGAAGTCAAAGAATTCGACATTGCATTAATTTACACAAATCGTGCTAACCTCACCAAACCTAACCCAACCTAACCTAACCATCACCGAAATCAAAGAATTTGACATTGCAAAAATATACACAAATCGTGCTTACCTCACAAAACCTAACCCAACCCAACCTAACCATCGCTGAAATCAAATAATTCGAGATTGTAAGAATTACACAAAACTCGCTTACTTCACTAAACGTAAATTAACCTAACCTAACCTTCACCGAAATCAAAGAATTCGACATTGCATAAATATACAAAAATCCTGCTAACCCCACCAAACCTAACCCAACCTGACCTATACAACACCGAAATTAAAGAATTCGAGATTGTCAGATTTACAATAAAACTCCCTAACCTCACCAAACCTAACCCAACCTAACCTAACATCACCGAAATCAAAGAATTCGAGATTTAGAGATTTACACAAAACTCGCTCACCTCACCAAACCTAACCCAACCTAACCTAACCATCACCGAAATCAAAAAATTCGAGATTGTAAGATTTACACAAAACTCGCTAACCTCACCAAATGTAACCCAACCTAACCTAACCTTCACCGAAATCAAAGAATTCGACATTGCATAAATATACAAAAAACTCGCTAATCTCAACAAACCTAACCCAACTTAACCTAACCATCACCGAAATCAAAAAATTTGACATTGCAAAAGTATACACAAATCGTGCTTACCTCACAAAACCTAACCCAACCCAACCTAACCATCACCGAAATCAAATAATTCAAGATTGTTAGATTTACACAAAACTCGCTAACCTCACCAAACCCAACCCAACCTTACCTAACCATCACCGAAATCAAAGAATTCGAGACTGTAAGATTTACACAAAACTCTATAACCTCACCAAATGTAACCCAACCTAATCTAACCTTCACCGAAATTAAAGAATTCGACATTGCATAAATATACAAAAAACTCGCTAATCTCAACAAACCTAACCCAACCTAACCTAACCATCACCGAAATCAAAAAATTTGACATTGCAAAAATATACACAAATCGTGCTTACCTCACAAAACCTAACCCAACCCAACCTAACCATCACCGAAATCAAATAATTCAAGATTGTTAGATTTACACAAAACTCGCTTACCTCACCAAACCCAACCCAACCTTACCTAACCATCACTGAAATCAAAGAATTCGAGACTGTAAGATTTACACAAAACTCGCTAACCTCACCAAATGTAACCCAACCTAATCTGACCTTCACCGAAATCAAAGAATTCGACATTGCATAAATATACAAAAATCCTGCTAACCCCACCAAACCTAACCCAACCTGACGTATACAACACCGAAATTAAAGAATTCGAGATTGTCAGATTTACAATAAAACTCCCTAACCTCACCAAACCTAACCCAACCTAACCTAACATCACCGAAATCAAAGAATTCGAGATTTAGAGATTTACACAAAACTCGCTCACCTCACCAAACCTAACCCAACCTAACCTAACCAACACCGAAATCAAATATTTCGAGATTTTAAGATTAACAAAAAACTCGCTCACCACACTAAAGGTAACCCAACATAACCTAACCTTCACCGAAGTCAAAGAATTCGACATTGCAAAAATATACACAAATCGTGCTAACCTCACCAAACCTACCCCAACCTAACCTAACCATCACCGAAATTAAAGAATTCGACATTGCATAAATATACAAAAATCCTGCTAACCCCACCAAACCTAACCCAACCTAACCTATACAACACCGAAATTAAAGAATTCGAGATTTTGAGATTTACACAAAACTCGCTCAGCTCACCAAACCTTACCCAACCTAACCTAACCATCACCGAAATCAAAGAATTCGAGATTTTAAGATTTACACAAAACTCGCTTACCTCACCAAACGTAACCCAACTTAACCTAACCTCCACCGAAATCAAAGAATTCGACATTGCATAAATATACACAAAACTCGCTAACCTCACCAAACCTTACCCAACCTATCCTTACCATCACCGTAATCAAAGAATTCGAGATTGTAAGTTTTACACAAAACTCGCTAACCTCACCAAACTTAACCCAACCAAACCTAACGATCACCGAAATCAAAGAATTCGACATTGCATAAATATACAAAAAACTCGCTAACCTCAACAAACCTAACCCAACTTAACCTAACCATCACCGAAATCAAAAAATTTGACATTGCAAAAATATACACAAATCGTGCTCACCTCACAAAACCGAACCTAACCCAACCTAACCATCACCGAAATCAAATAATTCAAGATTGGTAGATTTACACAAAACTCGCTAACCTCACCAAACCCAACCCAACCTAACCTAACCTTCACCGAAATCAAAGAATTCGACATTGCAAAAATATACACAAATCGTGCTAACCTCACAAACCTAACCCAACCTAACCTAACATCACCGAAATCAAAGAATTCGAGATTTTGAGATTTACACAAAACTCGCTAACCTCACCAAACCTAACCCAACCTATCCTAACCAACACCGAAATCAAATATTTCGAGATTTTAAAATTTACAAAAAACTCGCTCACCACACTAAACGTAACCCAACCTAACCTAACCGTCACCGAAGTCAAAGAATTCGACATTGCATAAATTTACACAAATCGTGCTAACCTCACCAAACCTAACCCAACCTAACCTAACCATCACCGAAATCAAAAAATTCGAGATTGTAAGATTTACACAAAACTCGCTAACCTCACCAAATGTAACCCAACCTAACCTAACCTTCACAGAAATCAAAGAATTCGACATTGCATAAATATACAAAAAACTCGCTAACCTCAACAAACCTAACCCAACTTAACCTAACCATCACCGAAATCAAAAAATTTGACATTGCAAAAATATATACAAATTGTGCTTACCTCACAAAACCGAACCCAACCCAACCTAACCATCACCGAAATCAAATAATTCAAGATTGTTAGATTTACACAAAACTCGCTAACCTCACCAAACCCAACCCAACCTAACCTAACCTCCACCGAAATCAAAGAATTCGACATTGCATAAATATACACAAAACTCGCTAACCTCACCAAACCTTACCCAACCTAACCTTACCATCACCGTAATCAAAGAATTCGAGATTGTAAGTTTTACACAAAACTCGCTAACCTCACCAAACTTAACCCAACCAAACCTAACGATCACCGAAATCAAAGAATTCAACATTGCATAAATATACAAAAAACTCGCTTACCTCAACAAACCTAACCCAACCTAACCTAACCTTCACCGAAATCAAAGAATTCGACATTGCAAAAATATACACAAATCGTGCTAACCTCACAAACCTTACCCAACCTAACCTAACATCACCGAAATCAAAGAATTCGAGATTTTGAGATTTACACAAAAATCGCTAACCTCACCAAACCTAACCCAACCTAACCTAACCAACCCCGAAATCAAATATTTCGAGATTTTAAGATTAACAAAAAACTCGCTCACCACACTAAACGTAACCCAACATAACCTAACCTTCACCGAAGTCAAAGAATTCGACATTGCAAAAATATACACAAATCGTGCTAACCTCACCAAACCTACCCCAACCTAACCTAACCATCACCGAAATCAAAGAATTCGACATTGCATAAATATACAAAAATCCTGCTAACCCCACCAAACCTAACCCAACCTAACCTATACAACACCGAAATTGAAGAATTCGAGTTTTTGAGATTTACACAAAACTCGCTCAGCTCACCAAACCTTACCCAACCTAACCTAACCAACACCGAAATCAAATATTTCGAGATTTTAAGATTAACAAAAAACTCGCTCACCACACTAAACGTAACCCAACATAACCTAACCTTCACCGAAGTCAAAGAATTCGACATTGCAAAAATATACACAAATCGTGCTTACCTCACCAAACCTACCCCAACCTAACCTAACCATCACCGAAATTAAAGAATTCGACATTGCATAAATATACAAAAATCCTGCTAACCCCACCAAACCTAACCCAACCTAACCTATACAACACCGAAATTAAAGAATTTGAGATTTTGAGATTTACACAAAACTCGCTCAGCTCACCAAACCTTACCAAACCTAACCTAACCATCACCGAAATCAAAGAATTCGAGATTTTAAGATTTACACAAAACTCGCTTACCTCACCAAACGTAACCCAACTTAACCTAACCTCCACCGAAATCAAAGAATTCGACATTGCATAAATATACACAAAACTCGCTAACCTAACCAAACCTTACCCAACCTAACCTTACCATCACCGTAATCAAAGAATTCGAGATTGTAAGTTTTACACAAAACTCGCTAACCTCACCAAACTTAACCCAACCAAACCTAACGATCACCGATATCAAAGAATTCGACATTGCATAAATATACAAAAAACTCGCTTACCTCAACAAACCTAACCCAACCTAACCTAACCTTCACCGAAATCAAAGAATTCGACATTGCAAAAATATACACAAATCGTGCTAACCTCACAAACCTTACCCAACCTAACCTAACATCACCGAAATCAAAAAATTCGAGATTTTGAGATTTACACAAAAATCGCTAACCTCACCAAACCTAACCCAACCTAACCTCACCAACCCCGAAATCAAATATTTCGAGATTTTAAGATTAACAAATAACTCGCTTACCACACTAAACGTAACCCAACCTAACCTAACCGTCACCGAAGTCAAAGAATTCGACATTGCATTAATTTACACAAATCGTGCTAACCTCACCAAACCTAACCCAACCTAACCTAACCATCACCGAAATCAAAGAATTTGACATTGCAAAAATATACACAAATCGTGCTTACCTCACAAAACCTTACCCAACCCAACCTAACCATCGCTGAAATCAAATAATTCGAGATTGTAAGATTTACACAAAACTCGATTACTTCACTAAACGTAAATTAACCAAACCTAACCTTCACCGAAATCAAAGAATTCGACATTGCATAAATATACAAAAATCCTGCTAACCCCACCAAACCTAACCCAACCTGACCTATACAACACCGAAATTAAAGAATTCGAGATTGTCAGATTTACAATAAAACTCCCTAACCTCACCAAACCTAACCCAACCTAACCTAACATCACCGAAATCAAAGAATTCGAGATTTAGAGATTTACACAAAACTCGCTCACCTCACCAAACCTAACCCAACCTAACCTAACCAACACCGAAATCAAATATTTCGAGATTTTAAGATTAACAAAAAACTCGCTCACCACACTAAACGTAACCCAACATAACCTAACCTTCACCGAAGTCAAAGAATTCGACATTGCAAAAATATACACAAATCGTGCTAACCTCACCAAACCTACCCCAACCTAACCTAACCATCACCGAAATCAAAGAATTCGACATTGCATAAATATACAAAAATCCTGCTAACCCCACCAAACCTAACCCAACCTAACCTATACAACACCGAAATTGAAGAATTCGAGATTTTGAGATTTACACAAAACTCGCTCAGCTCACCAAACCTTACCCAACCTAACCTAACCAACACCGAAATCAAATATTTCGAGATTTTAAGATTAACAAAAAACTCGCTCACCACACTAAACGTAACCCAACATAACCTAACCTTCACCGAAGTCAAAGAATTCGACATTGCAAAAATATACACAAATCGTGCTTACCTCACCAAACCTACCCCAACCTAACCTAACCATCACCGAAATTAAAGAATTCGACATTGCATAAATATACAAAAATCCTGCTAACCCCACCAAACCTAACCCAACCTAACCTATACAACACCGAAATTAAAGAATTCGAGATTTTGAGATTTACACAAAACTCGCTCAGCTCACCAAACCTTACCCAACCTAACCTAACCATCACCGAAATCAAAGAATTCGAGATTTTAAGATTTACACAAAACTCGCTTACCTCACCAAACGTAACCCAACTTAACCTAACCTCCACCGAAATCAAAGAATTCGACATTGCATAAATATACACAAAACTCGCTAACCTAACCAAACCTTACCCAACCTAACCTTACCATCACCGTAATCAAAGAATTCGAGATTGTAAGTTTTACACAAAACTCGCTAACCTCACCAAACTTAACCCAACCAAACCTAACGATCACCGATATCAAAGAATTCGACATTGCATAAATATACAAAAAACTCGCTTACCTCAACAAACCTAACCCAACCTAACCTAACCTTCACCGAAATCAAAGAATTCGACATTGCAAAAATATACACAAATCGTGCTAACCTCACAAACCTTACCCAACCTAACCTAACATCACCGAAATCAAAAAATTCGAGATTTTGAGATTTACACAAAAATCGCTAACCTCACCAAACCTAACCCAACCTAACCTCACCAACCCCGAAATCAAATATTTCGAGATTTTAAGATTAACAAATAACTCGCTTACCACACTAAACGTAACCCAACCTAACCTAACCGTCACCGAAGTCAAAGAATTCGACATTGCATTAATTTACACAAATCGTGCTAACCTCACCAAACCTAACTCAACCTAACCTAACCATCACCGAAATCAAAGAATTTGACATTGCAAAAATATACACAAATCGTGCTTACCTCACAAAACCTTACCCAACCCAACCTAACCATCGCTGAAATCAAATAATTCGAGATTGTAAGATTTACACAAAACTCGATTACTTCACTAAACGTAAATTAACCAAACCTAACCTTCACCGAAATCAAAGAATTCGACATTGCATAAATATACAAAAATCCTGCTAACCCCACCAAACCTAACCCAACCTGACCTATACAACACCGAAATTAAAGAATTCGAGATTGTCAGATTTACAATAAAACTCCCTAACCTCACAAAACCTAACCCAACCTAACCTAACATCACCGAAATCAAAGAATTCGAGATTTAGAGATTTACACAAAACTCGCTCACCTCACCAAACCTAACCCAACCTAACCTAACCAACACCGAAATCAAATATTTCGAGATTTTAAGATTAACAAAAAACTCGCTCACCACACTAAACGTAACCCAACATAACCTAACCTTCACCGAAGTCAAAGAATTCGACATTGCAAAAATATACACAAATCGTGCTAACCTCACCAAACCTACCCCAACCTAACCTAACCATCACCGAAATCAAAGAATTCGACATTGCATAAATATACAAAAATCCTGCTAACCCCACCAAACCTAACCCAACCTAACCTATACAACACCGAAATTGAAGAATTCGAGATTTTGAGATTTACACAAAACTCGCTCAGCTCACCAAACCTTACCCAACCTAACCTAACCAACACCGAAATCAAATATTTCGAGATTTTAAGATTAACAAAAAACTCGCTCACCACACTAAACGTAACCCAACATAACCTAACCTTCACCGAAGTCAAAGAATTCGACATTGCAAAAATATACACAAATCGTGCTAACCTCACCAAACCTACCCCAACCTAACCTAACCATCACCGAAATTAAAGAATTCGACATTGCATAAATATACAAAAATCCTGCTAACCCCACCAAACCTAACCCAACATAACCTATACAACACCGAAATTAAAGAATTCGAGATTTTGAGATTTACACAAAACTCGCTCAGCTCACCAAACCTTACCCAACCTAACCTAACCATCACCGAAATCAAAGAATTCGAGATTTTAAGATTTACACAAAACTCGCTTACCTCACCAAACGTAACCCAACTTAACCTAACCTCCACCGAAATCAAAGAATTCGACATTGCATAAATATACACAAAACTCGCTAACCTAACCAAACCTTACCCAACCTAACCTTACCATCACCGTAATCAAAGAATTCGAGATTGTAAGTTTTACACAAAACTCGCTAACCTCACCAAACTTAACCCAACCAAACCTAACGATCACCGATATCAAAGAATTCGACATTGCATAAATATACAAAAAACTCGCTTACCTCAACAAACCTAACCCAACCTAACCTAACCTTCACCGAAATCAAAGAATTCGACATTGCAAAAATATACACAAATCGTGCTCACCTCACAAACCTTACCAAACCTAACCTAACATCACCGAAATCAAAAAATTCGAGATTTTGAGATTTACACAAAAATCGCTAACCTCACCAAACCTAACCCAACCTAACCTAACCAACCCCGAAATCAAATATTTCGAGATTTTAAGATTAACAAATAACTCGCTCACCACACTAAACGTAACCCAACCTAACCTAACCGTCACCGAAGTCAAAGAATTCGACATTGCATTAATTTACACAAATCGTGCTAACCTCACCAAACCTAACCCAACCTAACCTAACCATCACCGAAATCAAAGAATTTGACATTGCAAAAATATACACAAATCGTGCTTACCTCACAAAACCTAACCCAACCCAACCTAACCATCGCTGAAATCAAATAATTCGAGATTGTAAGATTTACACTAAACTCGATTACTTCACTAAACGTAAATTAACCAAACCTAACCTTCACCGAAATCAACGAATTCGACATTGCATAAATATACAAAAATCCTGCTAACCCCACCAAACCTAACCCAACCTGACCTATACAACACCGAAATTAAAGAATTCGAGATTGTCAGATTTACAATAAAACTCCCTAACCTCACCAAACCTAACCCAACCTAACCTAACATCACCGAAATCAAAGAATTCGAGATTTAGAGATTTACACAAAACTCGCTCACCTCACCAAACCTAACCCAACCTAACCTAACCAACACCGAAATCAAATATTTCGAGATTTTTAGATTAACAAAAAACTCGCTCACCACACTAAACGTTACCCAACATAACCTAACCTTCACCGAAGTCAAAGAATTCGACATTGCAAAAATATACACAAATCGTGCTAACCTCACCAAACCTACCCCAACCTAACCTAACCATCACCGAAATCAAAGAATTCGACATTGCATAAATATACAAAAATCCTGCTAACCCCACCAAACCTAACCCAACCTAACCTATACAACACCGAAATTGAAGAATTCGAGATTTTGAGATTTACACAAAACTCGCTCAGCTCACCAAACCTTACCCAACCTAACCTAACCAACACCGAAATCAAATATTTCGAGATTTTAAGATTAACAAAAAACTCGCTCACCACACTAAACGTAACCCAACATAACCTAACCTTCACCGAAGTCAAAGAATTCGACATTGCAAAAATATACACAAATCGTGCTAACCTCACCAAACCTACCCCAACCTAACCTAACCATCACCGAAATTAAAGAATTCGACATTGCATAAATATACAAAAATCCTGCTAACCCCACCAAACCTAACCCAACCTAACCTATACAACACCGAAATTAAAGAATTCGAGATTTTGAGATTAACACAAAACTCGCTCAGCTCACCAAACCTTACCCAACCTAACCTAACCATCACCGAAATCAAAGAATTCGAGATTTTAAGATTTACACAAAACTCGCTTACCTCACCAAACGTAACCCAACTTAACCTAACCTCCACCGAAATCAAAGAATTCGACATTGCATAAATATACACAAAACTCGCTAACCTCACCAAACCTTACCCAACCTAACCTTACCATCACCGTAATCAAAGAATTCGAGATTGTAAGTTTTACACAAAACTCGCTAACCTCACCAAACTTAACCCAACCAAACCTAACGATCACCGAAATCAAAGAATTCGACATTGCATAAATATACAAAAAACTCGCTTACCTCAACAAACCTAACCCAACTTAACCTAACCATCACCGAAATCAAAAAATTTGACATTGCAAAAATATACACAAATCGTGCTTACCTCACAAAACCGAACCCAACCCAACCTAACCATCACCGAAATCAAATAATTCAAGATTGTTAGATTTACACAAAACTCGCTAACCTCACCAAACCCAACCCAACCTAACCTAACCTTCACCGAAATCAAAGAATTCGACATTGCAAAAATATACACAAATCGTGCTAACCTCACAAACCTAACCCAACCCAACCTAACATCACCGAAATCAAAGAATTCGAGATTTTGAGATTTACACAAAACTCGCTAACCTCACCAAACCTAACCCAACCTATCCTAACCAACACCGAAATCAAATATTTCGAGATTTTAAAATTAACAAAAAACTCGCTCACCACACTAAACGTAACCCAACCTAACCTAACCGTCACCGAAGTCAAAGAATTCGACATTGCATAAATTTACACAAATCGTGCTAACCTCACCAAACCTAACCCAACCTAACCTAACCATCACCGAAATCAAAAAATTCGAGATTGTAAGATTTACACAAAACTCGCTAACCTCACCAAATGTAACCCAACCTAATCTAACCTTCACCGAAATTAAAGAATTCGACATTGCATAAATATACAAAAAACTCGCTAATCTCAACAAACCTAACCCAACTTAACCTAACCATCACCGAAATCAAAAAATTTGACATTGCAAAAATATACACAAATCGTGCCTACCTCAACAAACCTAACCCAACTTAACCTAACCATCACCGAAATCAAATAATTCAAGATTGTTAGATTTACACAAAACTCGCTAACCTCACCAAACCCAACCCAACCTTACCTAACCATCACCGAAATCAAAGAATTCGAGACTGTAAGATTTACACAAAACTCGCTAACCTCACCAAATGTAACCCAACCTTATCTAACCTACACCGAAATTAAAGAATTCGACATTGCATAAATATACAAAAAACTCGCTCATCTCAACAAACCTAACACAACTTAACCTAACCATCACCGAAATCAAAAAATTTGACATTGCAAAAATATACACAAATCGTGTTTACCTCACAAAACCTAACCCAACCCAACCTAACCATCAACGAAATCAAATAATTCAAGATTGTTAGATTTACACAAAACTCGCTAACCTCACCAAACCCAACCCAACCTTACCTCACCATCACCGAAATCAAAGAATTCGACATTGCAAAAAAATACACAAATCGTGCTTACCTCACAAACCTTACCCAACCTAACCTAACATCACCGAAATCAAAGAATTCGAGATTTTAAGATTCACACAAAACTCGCTAACCTCACCAAACCTAACTCAACCTAACCTAACCAACACCGAAATCAAATAATTCGAGATTTTAAGATTTACAAAAAACTCGCTCACCACACTAAACGTAACCCAACCTAACCTAACCGTCACCGAAGTCAAAGAATTCGACATTGCATAAATTTACACAAATCGTGCGAACCTCACCAAACCTTACCCAACCTAACCTAACCCTCACCGAAATCAAAGAATTTGACATTGCAAAAATGTACACAAATCGTGCTTACCTCACAAAACCTAACCCAACCCAACCTAACCATAGCCGAAATCAAATAATTCGAAATTGTAGGATTTACACAAAACTCGCTTATTTCACTAAACGAAAATTAACCTAACCTTACCTTCACCGAAATCAAAGAATTCGACATGGCATAAATATACAAAAATCCTGCTAACCCCACCAAACCTTACCCAATCTTACCTATACAACACCGAAATTAAAGAATTCGAGATTGTCAGATTTACAAAAAACTCCCTAACCTCACCAAACCTAACCCAACCTAACCTAACATCACCGAAATCAAAGAATTCGAGATTTTGAGATTTACACAAAACTCGCTAGCCTCACCAAACCTAACCCAAACTAACCTAACCATCACCGAAATCAAAGAATTCGACATTGCATAAATATACAAAAAACTCGCTAACCTCAACAAACCTAACCCAACTTAACCTAACCATCACCGAAATCAAAAAAATTGACATTGCAAAAATATACACAAATCGTGCTTACCTCACAAAACCGAACCCAACCCAACCTAACCATCACCGAAATCAAATAATTCAAGATTGTTAGATTTACACAAAACTCGCTAACCTCACCAAACCCAACCCAACCTAACCTAACCATCACCGAAATCAAAGAATTCGACATTGCAAAAATATACACAAATCGTGCTTACCTCCCAAACCTAACCCAACCTAACCTAACATCACCGAAATCAAAGAATTCGAGATTTTGAGATTTACACAAAACTCGCTTACCTCACCAAACCTAACCCAACCTAACCTATCCAACACAGAAATCAAATATTTCGAGATTTTAAGATTTACAAGAAACTCGCTCACCACACTAAACGTAACCCAACCTAACCTAACCGTCACCGAAGTCAAAGAATTCGACATTGCATAAATTTACACAAATCGTGCTAACCTCACCAAACCTAACCCAACCTAACCTAACCATCACCGAAATCAAAGAATTTGACATTGCAAAAATATACACAAATCGTGCTTACCTCACAAAACCTAACCCAACCCAACCTAACCATCACCGATATCAAATAATTCGAGATTGTAAGATTTACACAAAACTCACTTACCTCACTAAATGTAACCCAACCTAACCTAACCTTCACCGAAATCAAAGAATTCGACATCGCATAAATATACAAAAAACTCGCTTACCTCAACAAACCTCACCCAACTTAACCTTACCATCACCGAAATCAAAAAATTTGACATTGCAAAAATATACTCAACTCGTGCTTACCTCACAAAACCTAACCCAACCCAACCTAACCATCACCGAAATCAAATAATTCAAGATTGTTAGATTTACACAAAACTCGCTAACCTCACCAAACCCAACCCAACCTAACCCAACCATCACCGAAATCAAAGAATTCGACATTGCATAAATATACAAAAATCGTGCCAACCTCACCAAACCTACCCCAACCTAACCTAACCATCACCGAAATCAAAGAATTTGACATTGCAAAAATATACACAAATCGTGCTTACCTCACAAAACTTAACCCAACCCAACCTAACCATCGCCGAAATCAAATAATTCGAGATTGTAAGATTTACACAAAACTCGCTAACCACACCAAACGTAACCCAACCTAACCTTACCATCACCGTAATCAAAGAATTCGAGATTGTAAGTTTTACACAAAACTCGCTAACTTTACCAAACGTAACCCAACCTAACCTAACCTTCACCGAAATCAAAGAATTTGACATTGTAAAAATATACAAATATCGTGCTAACCTCACCAAACCTTACCCAACCTACCTATACAATGCCGAAATCAAAGAATTCGAGATTGTCAGATTTACACAAAGCTCGCTAACCTCACCAAACCTAACCCAACCTAACCTAACATCACCGAAATCAAAGAATTCGAGATTTTGAGATTTACACAAAACTCGCTCACCTCACCAAACCTAACCCAACCTTATCTTACCATCACCGTAATCAAAGAATTCGAGATTGTAAGTTTTACACAAAACTCGCTAACTTTACCAAACGTAACCCAACCTAACCTAACCTTCACCGAAATCAAAGAATTTGACATTGTAAAAATATACAAATATCGTGCTAACCTCACCAAACCTTACCCAACCTACCTATACAATGCCGAAATCAAAGAATTCGAGATTGTCAGATTTACACAAAGCTCGCTAACCTCACCAAACCTAACCCAACCTAACCTAACATCACCGAAATCAAAGAATTCGAGATTTTGAGATTTACAAAAAACTCGCTCACCACACCAAACCTTAACCAACCTAACCTAACCACCATCGAAATCAAATAATTTAAGATTGTAAGATTTACATAAAACTCGCCAACCTCAACAAACCTAACCCAACTTAACCTAACCTTCACCGAAATCAAAGAATTCGACATTGCATAAATATACACAAAACTCGCTAACCTCACCAAACCTTACCCAACCTAACCTTACCATCACCGAAATCAAAGAATTTGACATTGCAAAAATATACACAAATCGTGCTTACCTCACAAAACTTAACCCAACCCAACCTAACCATCGCCGAAATCAAATAATTCGAGATTGTTAGATTTACACAAAACTAGCTAACCACACCAAACGTAACCCAACCTAACCTAACCTTCACCGTGGTCAAAGAATTCGACATTGCAAAAATATACACAAATCGTGCTAACCTTACCAAAAATAACCCAACCTAACCTAACCAACACCGAAATCAAATATTTCGAGATTTTAAGATTTACAAAAAACTCGCTCACCACACCAAACCTTAACCAACCTAACCTAACCACCATCGAAATCAAATAATTTAAGATTGTAAGATTTACATAAAACTCGCTAACCTCAACAAACCTAACCCAACCTAACCTAACCATCACCGAAATCAAATAATTCAAGATTGTTAGATTTACACAAAACTCGCTAACCTCACCAAACCCAACCCAACCTAACCTAACCTTCACCGAAATCAAAGAATTCGACATTGCAAAAATATACACAAATCGTGCTAACCTCACAAACCTAACCCAACCCAACCTAACATCACCGAAATCAAAGAATTCGAGATTTTGAGATTTACACAAAACTCGCTAACCTCACCAAACCTAACCCAACCTATCCTAACCAACACCGAAATCAAATATTTCGAGATTTTAAAATTAACAAAAAACTCGCTCACCACACTAAACGTAACCCAACCTAACCTAACCGTCACCGAAGTCAAAGAATTCGACATTGCATAAATTTACACAAATCGTGCTAACCTCACCAAACCTAACCCAACCTAACCTAACCATCACCGAAATCAAAAAATTCGAGATTGTAAGATTTACACAAAACTCGCTAACCTCACCAAATGTAACCCAACCTAATCTAACCTTCACCGAAATTAAAGAATTCGACATTGCATAAATATACAAAAAACTCGCTAATCTCAACAAACCTAACCCAACTTAACCTAACCATCACCGAAATCAAAAAATTTGACATTGCAAAAATATACACAAATCGTGCCTACCTCAACAAACCTAACCCAACTTAACCTAACCATCACCGAAATCAAATAATTCAAGATTGTTAGATTTACACAAAACTCGCTAACCTCACCAAACCCAACCCAACCTTACCTAACCATCACCGAAATCAAAGAATTCGAGACTGTAAGATTTACACAAAACTCGCTAACCTCACCAAATGTAACCCAACCTTATCTAACCTACACCGAAATTAAAGAATTCGACATTGCATAAATATACAAAAAACTCGCTCATCTCAACAAACCTAACACAACTTAACCTAACCATCACCGAAATCAAAAAATTTGACATTGCAAAAATATACACAAATCGTGTTTACCTCACAAAACCTAACCCAACCCAACCTAACCATCAACGAAATCAAATAATTCAAGATTGTTAGATTTACACAAAACTCGCTAACCTCACCAAACCCAACCCAACCTTACCTCACCATCACCGAAATCAAAGAATTCGACATTGCAAAAAAATACACAAATCGTGCTTACCTCACAAACCTTACCCAACCTAACCTAACATCACCGAAATCAAAGAATTCGAGATTTTAAGATTCACACAAAACTCGCTAACCTCACCAAACCTAACTCAACCTAACCTAACCAACACCGAAATCAAATAATTCGAGATTTTAAGATTTACAAAAAACTCGCTCACCACACTAAACGTAACCCAACCTAACCTAACCGTCACCGAAGTCAAAGAATTCGACATTGCATAAATTTACACAAATCGTGCGAACCTCACCAAACCTTACCCAACCTAACCTAACCCTCACCGAAATCAAAGAATTTGACATTGCAAAAATGTACACAAATCGTGCTTACCTCACAAAACCTAACCCAACCCAACCTAACCATAGCCGAAATCAAATAATTCGAAATTGTAGGATTTACACAAAACTCGCTTATTTCACTAAACGAAAATTAACCTAACCTTACCTTCACCGAAATCAAAGAATTCGACATGGCATAAATATACAAAAATCCTGCTAACCCCACCAAACCTTACCCAATCTTACCTATACAACACCGAAATTAAAGAATTCGAGATTGTCAGATTTACAAAAAACTCCCTAACCTCACCAAACCTAACCCAACCTAACCTAACATCACCGAAATCAAAGAATTCGAGATTTTGAGATTTACACAAAACTCGCTAGCCTCACCAAACCTAACCCAAACTAACCTAACCATCACCGAAATCAAAGAATTCGACATTGCATAAATATACAAAAAACTCGCTAACCTCAACAAACCTAACCCAACTTAACCTAACCATCACCGAAATCAAAAAAATTGACATTGCAAAAATATACACAAATCGTGCTTACCTCACAAAACCGAACCCAACCCAACCTAACCATCACCGAAATCAAATAATTCAAGATTGTTAGATTTACACAAAACTCGCTAACCTCACCAAACCCAACCCAACCTAACCTAACCATCACCGAAATCAAAGAATTCGACATTGCAAAAATATACACAAATCGTGCTTACCTCCCAAACCTAACCCAACCTAACCTAACATCACCGAAATCAAAGAATTCGAGATTTTGAGATTTACACAAAACTCGCTTACCTCACCAAACCTAACCCAACCTAACCTATCCAACACAGAAATCAAATATTTCGAGATTTTAAGATTTACAAGAAACTCGCTCACCACACTAAACGTAACCCAACCTAACCTAACCGTCACCGAAGTCAAAGAATTCGACATTGCATAAATTTACACAAATCGTGCTAACCTCACCAAACCTAACCCAACCTAACCTAACCATCACCGAAATCAAAGAATTTGACATTGCAAAAATATACACAAATCGTGCTTACCTCACAAAACCTAACCCAACCCAACCTAACCATCACCGATATCAAATAATTCGAGATTGTAAGATTTACACAAAACTCACTTACCTCACTAAATGTAACCCAACCTAACCTAACCTTCACCGAAATCAAAGAATTCGACATCGCATAAATATACAAAAAACTCGCTTACCTCAACAAACCTCACCCAACTTAACCTTACCATCACCGAAATCAAAAAATTTGACATTGCAAAAATATACTCAACTCGTGCTTACCTCACAAAACCTAACCCAACCCAACCTAACCATCACCGAAATCAAATAATTCAAGATTGTTAGATTTACACAAAACTCGCTAACCTCACCAAACCCAACCCAACCTAACCCAACCATCACCGAAATCAAAGAATTCGACATTGCATAAATATACAAAAATCGTGCCAACCTCACCAAACCTACCCCAACCTAACCTAACCATCACCGAAATCAAAGAATTTGACATTGCAAAAATATACACAAATCGTGCTTACCTCACAAAACTTAACCCAACCCAACCTAACCATCGCCGAAATCAAATAATTCGAGATTGTAAGATTTACACAAAACTCGCTAACCACACCAAACGTAACCCAACCTAACCTTACCATCACCGTAATCAAAGAATTCGAGATTGTAAGTTTTACACAAAACTCGCTAACTTTACCAAACGTAACCCAACCTAACCTAACCTTCACCGAAATCAAAGAATTTGACATTGTAAAAATATACAAATATCGTGCTAACCTCACCAAACCTTACCCAACCTACCTATACAATGCCGAAATCAAAGAATTCGAGATTGTCAGATTTACACAAAGCTCGCTAACCTCACCAAACCTAACCCAACCTAACCTAACATCACCGAAATCAAAGAATTCGAGATTTTGAGATTTACACAAAACTCGCTCACCTCACCAAACCTAACCCAACCTTATCTTACCATCACCGTAATCAAAGAATTCGAGATTGTAAGTTTTACACAAAACTCGCTAACTTTACCAAACGTAACCCAACCTAACCTAACCTTCACCGAAATCAAAGAATTTGACATTGTAAAAATATACAAATATCGTGCTAACCTCACCAAACCTTACCCAACCTACCTATACAATGCCGAAATCAAAGAATTCGAGATTGTCAGATTTACACAAAGCTCGCTAACCTCACCAAACCTAACCCAACCTAACCTAACATCACCGAAATCAAAGAATTCGAGATTTTGAGATTTACAAAAAACTCGCTCACCACACCAAACCTTAACCAACCTAACCTAACCACCATCGAAATCAAATAATTTAAGATTGTAAGATTTACATAAAACTCGCCAACCTCAACAAACCTAACCCAACTTAACCTAACCTTCACCGAAATCAAAGAATTCGACATTGCATAAATATACACAAAACTCGCTAACCTCACCAAACCTTACCCAACCTAACCTTACCATCACCGAAATCAAAGAATTTGACATTGCAAAAATATACACAAATCGTGCTTACCTCACAAAACTTAACCCAACCCAACCTAACCATCGCCGAAATCAAATAATTCGAGATTGTTAGATTTACACAAAACTAGCTAACCACACCAAACGTAACCCAACCTAACCTAACCTTCACCGTGGTCAAAGAATTCGACATTGCAAAAATATACACAAATCGTGCTAACCTTACCAAAAATAACCCAACCTAACCTAACCAACACCGAAATCAAATATTTCGAGATTTTAAGATTTACAAAAAACTCGCTCACCACACCAAACCTTAACCAACCTAACCTAACCACCATCGAAATCAAATAATTTAAGATTGTAAGATTTACATAAAACTCGCTAACCTCAACAAACCTAACCCAACCTAACCTAACCATCACCGAAATCAAAGAATTCCAGATTGTAAGGATTACACAAAACTCGCTAACCTCACCAAACCTAACCCAACCTAACCTAACCAACACCGAAATCAAATATTTCGAGATTTTAAGATTTACAAAAAACTCGCTCACCACACTAAACGTAACCCAACCTAACCGAACCGTCAGCGTAGTCAAAGAATTCGACATTGCATAAATTTACACAAATCGTGCGAACCTCACCAAACCTTACCCAACCTAACCTAACCCTCACCGAAATCAAAGAATTTGACATTGCAAAAATATACACAAATCGTGCTTACCTCACAAAACCTAACCCAACCCAACCTAACCATCACCGAAATCAAATAATTCGAGATTGTAAGATTTACACAAAACTCACTTACCTCACTAAATGTAACCCAACCTAACCTAACCTTCACCGAAATCAAAGAATTCGACATTGCATAAATATACAAAAAACTCGCTAACCTCAACAAACCTAACCCAACTTAACCTAACCATCACCGAAATCAAAAAATTTGACATTGCAAAAATATACACAACTCGTGCTTACCTCATAAAACCTAACCCAACCCAACCTAACCATCACCGAAATCAAATAATTCAAGATTGTTAGATTTACACAAAACTCGCTAACCTAACCAAACCCAACCCAACCTTACCCAACCATCACCGAAATCAAAGAACTCGACATTACATAAATATACAAAAATCGTGCCAACCTCACCAAACCTACCCCAACCTAACCTAACCATCACCGAAATCAAAGAATTTGACATTGCAAAAATATACACAAATCGTGCTCACCTCACCAAAAATAACCCAACCTAACCTAACCAACACCGAAATCAAATATTTCGAGATTTTAAGATTTACAAAAACCTCGCTCACCACACTAAACGAAACCCAACCTTACCTAACCGTCACCGAAGTCAAAGAATTCGACATTGCAAAAATTTACACAAATCGTGCTAACCTCACCAAACCTATCCCTACCTCACCAAACATCACCGAAATCAAAAAATTCGAGATTGTAAGATTTACACAAAACTCGCTAACCTCACCATATGTTACCCAACCTAACCTAACCTTCACCGAAATCAAAGAATTCGACATTGCATAAATATACAAAAAACTCGCTAACCTCAACAAACCTAACCCAACCTAACCTAACCATCACCGAAATCAAAAAATTTGACATTGCAAAAATATACCTAAATTGTGCTTACCTCACAAAACCTAACCCAACCCAACCTAACCATCACCGAAATCAAATAATTCAAGATTGTTAGATTTACACAAAACTCGCTTACCTCACCAAACCCAACCCAACCTAACCTTACCATCACCGAAATCAAAGAATTCAAAATTTTAAGATTTACACAAAACTCGCTAACCTCACCTAACGTAACCCAACTTAACCTAACCTTCACCGAAATCAAAGAATTCGACATTGCATAAATATACACAAAACTCGCTTACCTCACCAAACCTTACCCAACCTAACCTTACCATCACCGTAATCAAAGAATTCGAGATTGTAAGTTTTACACAAAACTCGCTAACTTTACCAAACGTAACCCAACCTAACCTAACCTTCACCGAAATCAAAGAATTCGACATTGTAAAAATATACAAATATCGTGCTAACCTCACCAAACCTAACCCAACCTACCTATACAATACCGAAATCAAAGAAGTCGAGATTGTCAGATTTACACAAAACTCGCTAACCTCACCAAACCTAACCCAACCTAACCTATACAACACCGAAATCAAAGATTTCGAGATTGTCAGATTTACACAAAACTCGCTAACCTCACCAAACCTAACCCAACCTAACCTAACCATCACCGAAATCAAAAAATTCGAGATTGTAAGATTTACACAAAACTCGCTAACCTCACCAAATGTAACCCAACCTTACCTAACCCTCACCGAAATCAAAGAATTCGACATTGCATAAATATACAAAAAACTCGCTAACCTCAACAAACCTAACCCAACTTAACCTAACCATCAAAGAAATTAAAAAATTTGACATTGCAAAAATATACAACAATCGTGCTTACCTCACAATACCTTACCCAACCCAACCTAACCATCACCGAAATCAAATAATTCGAGATTTTGAGATTTTCACAAAACTCGCTAACCTCACCAAACCTAACCCAACCTAACCTTACCATCACCAGAATCAAAGAATTCGATATTGTAAGGATTACACAAAACTCGCTAACCTCACCAAACGTAACCCAACCTAACCTAACATCACCGAAATCAAAGAATTCGAGATTTTGAGATCTACACAAAACTCGCTTACCTCACCAAACCTAATCCAACCTATCCTAACCATCACCGAAATCCAAAAATTCGACATTGCATAAATATTCAAAAAACTCGCTAACCTCAACAAACCTAACCATCACCGAAATCAAAAAATTCGACATTGCATAAATATACAAAAAACTTGCTAACCTCACCAAACCTTACCCAACCAAACCTTACCATCACCGTAATCAAAGAATTCCAAATTGTAAGTTTTACACAAAACTCGCTTACTTTAACAAACGTAACCCAACCTAACCTAACCTTCACCGAAATCAAAGAATTTGACATTGTAAAAATATACAAAAATCGTGCTAACCTCACCAAACCTAACCCAACCTAACCTATACAACACCGAAATCAAAGATTTCGAAATTGTCAGACTTACACAAAACTCGCTAACCTCAACAAACCTAACCCAACCTAACCTAACCATCACCGAAATCAAAAAATTCAAGATTGTAAGATTTACACAAAACTCGCTAACCTCACCAAATGTAACCCAACCTAACCTAACCTTCACCGAAATCAAAGAATTCGACATTGCATAAATATACAAAAAACACGCTAACCTCAACAAACCTAACCCAACTTAACCTAACCATCACCGAAATCAAAAAATTTGACATTGCAAAAATATACACTAACCGTGCTTTCCTCACAAAACCTAACCCAACCCAACCTAACCATCACCGAAATCAAATAATTCAAGATTGTTAGATTTACACAAAACTCGCTAACCTCACCAAACCCAACCCAACCTAACCTAACCATCACCGAAATCAAAGATTTCGACATTGCAAAAATATACACAAATCGTGCTAACCTCACAAACCTAACCCAACCTAACCTAACATCACCGAAATCAAAGAATTTGAGATTTTGAGATTTACACAAAACTCGCTAACCTCACCAAACCTAACCCAACCTAACCTAACCAACACCGAAATCATATATTTCCAGATTTTAAGATTTACAAAAAACTCGCTCACCACACTCAACGAAACCCAACCCAGTCTAACCGTCACCGAAGTCAAAGGATTCGAAATTGCATAAATTTACACAAATCGTGCTAACCTCACCAAACCTAACCCAACCTTACCTTACATCACCGAAATCAAAGAATTCGAGATTTTGAGATTTACACAAAACTCGCTAACCTCACCAATCCTATCCCAACCTAACCTAACCAACACCGAAATCAAATATTTCGAGATTTTGAGATTTACAAAAAACTCGCTCACCACACTAAACGTAACCCAACCTTACCTAACCGTCACCGAAGTCAGAGAATTCGACATTGAAAAAATATACACAAATCGTGCTAACCTCACCAAACCTAACCCAACCTAACCTATACAACACCGAAATCAAATAATTCGACATTGCATAAATATACAAAAAACTCGCATACCTCACCAAACCTAACCCAACCTAACCTAACCATTACCGAAATCCAAGAATTCGACATTGCAAAAATATACAAAAATCCTGCTAACTTCACCAAACCTAACCCAACCTAACCTATACAACACCGAAATTAAAGAATTCGAGATTGTAAGGATTACACAAAACTCGCTTACCTCACCAAACGTAACCCAACCTAACCTAACCAACACCGGAATCAAAGAATTCGATATTGCAAAAATATACACAAACACAACCCAACCTAACCTAACCATCACCGAAATCAAAGAATTCGACATTGCAAAAATATACACAAATCGTGCTAACCTCACAAAACCTAACCTAACATCACCGAAATCAAAGAATTCGAGATTTTGAGATTTCCACAAAAATCGCTAACCTCACCAAACCTAACCCAGCCTACCTATACAATACCGAAATCAAAGAATTCGAGATTGTCAGATTTACACAAAACTCTCTAACCTCACCAAACCTTACCCAACCTAACCTAACCATCACCGAAATCAAAAAATTCGACATCGCATAAATATACAAAAAACTCGCTAACCTCAACAAACCTAACTCAACTTAACCTAACCATCACCGAAATCAAAAAATTTGACATTGCAAAAATATACACTAATCGTGCTTTCCTCACAAAACCTAACCCAACCCAACCTAACCATCACCGAAATCAAATAATTTAAGATTGTTAGATTTACACCAAACTCGCTAACCTCACCAAACCCAACCCAACCTAACCTAACCTTCACCGAAATCAAAGAATTCGACATTGCATAAATATACAAAAACCCTGCTAACCCCACCAAACCTAACCCAACCTTTCCTATACAACACCGAAATTAAAGAATTCGAGATTGTCAGATTTTCACAAAACTCGCTAAACTCACCAAATGTAACCCAACCTAACCTAACCTTCACCGAAATCAAAGAATTCGACATTGCATAAATATACAAAAAACTCGCTTACCTCAACAAACCTAACCCAACTTAACCTAACCATCACCGAAATCAAAGAATCTGACATTGTTAAAATATAAACAAATCGTGCTTACCTCACAAAACCTAACCCAACCCAACCTAACCATCACCGAAATCAAATAATTCAAGATTGTTAGATTTACACAATACTCGCTAACCTCACCAAACCTAACCCAATTTAACCTAACCATCACCGAAATCAAAAAATTCGAGATTGTAAGATTTACACAAAACTCGCTCACCTCACCAAACGTTACCCAACCTAACCTTACCTTCACCGAAATCAAAGAATTCGACATTGCATAAATATACAAAAAACTCGTTAACCTCACCAAACCTAACCCTACCTAACCTAACCATCACCGAAATCAAAGAATTCGACATTGCAAAAATATACACAAATCGTGCTAACCTCACCAAACCTCACCTAACCTAACCTATACAACACCGAAATCAAATAATTCGACATTGCATAAATATACAAAAAACTCGCATACCTCACCAAACCTAACCCAACCTAACCTAACCATTACCGAAATCCAAGAATTCGACATTGCAAAAATATACAAAAATCCTGCTAACCTCACCAAACCTAACCCAACCTAACCTAACATCACCGAAATGAAAGAATTCGAGATTTTGAGATTTCCACAAAACTCGCTAACCTCACCAAACCTAACCCAACCTAACCTAACCAACATTGAAATCAAATATTTCGAGATTTTAAGATTTACAAAAAACTTGCTCACCACACTAAACGTAACCCAACCTAACCTAACCGTCACCGAAGTCAAAGAATTCAACATTGCATAAATTTACACAAATCGTGCTAACCTCACCAAACCTAACCCAAACTACCTATACAACACCGAAATCAAAGATTTCGAGATTGTCAGATTTACACAAAACTTGCTAACCTCACCAAACCTTACCCAACCTAACCTAACCATCACCGAAATCAAAAAATTCGAGATTGTAAGATTTACAAAAAACTCGCTAACCTCACCAAGTGTAACCAAACCTAACCTAACCTTCACCGAAATCAAAGAATTCGACATTGTATGAATATACAAAAAACTCGCTATCCTTAACAAACCTAACTCAACTTAACCTAACCATCACCGAAATCAAAAAATTTGACATTGCAAAAATATGCACTAATCGTGCTTTCCTCACAAAACCTAACCCAACTAAACCTAACCATCACCGAAATCAAATAATTTAAGATTGTTAGATTTACACAAAACTCGCTAACCTCACAAAACCCAACCCAACCTAACCTAACCATCACCGAAATCAAAGAATTGGAGATTTTAAGATTTACACAAAACTCGCTAACCTCACGAAACCTTACCCAACCTAACCTTACCAACACCGTAATCAAAGAATTCGAGATTGTAAGTTTTACACAAAACTCGCTAACTTTACCAAACGTAACCCAACCTAACCTAACCTTCACCGAAATCAAAGAATTTGACATTGTAAAAATATACAAAAATCGTGCTAACCTCACCAAACCTAACCCAACCACCTATACAACACCGAAATCAAAGATTTCGAGATTGTCAGATTTACACAAAACTCGCTAACCTCACCAAACCTTACCCAACCTAACCTAACCATCACCGAAATCAAAAAATTCGAGATTGTAAGATTTACACAAAACTCGCTAACCTCACCAAATGTAACCCAACCTAACCTAACCTTCACCGAAATCAAAGAATTCGACATTGCATAAATATACAAAAAACTCGCTAACCTCAACAAACCTAACCCAACTTAACCTTACCATCACGGAAATCAAAAAATTTGACATTGCAAAAATATACACAAATCGTGCTTACCTCACAAAACCTAACCCAACCCAACCTTACCATCACCGAAATCAAATAATTCAAGATTGTTAGATTTACACAAAACTCGCTAACCTCACCAAACCTTACCCAACCTAACCTAACCATCACCGAAATCAAAAAATTTGACATTGCAAAAATATACACAAATCGTGCTTACCTCACAAAACCTAACCCAACCCAACTTTACCATCACCGAAATCAAATAATTCGAGATTGTAAGTTTTACACAAAACTCGCTAACTTCACCAAACGTAACCCAACCTAACCTTACCATCACCGAAATCAAAGAATTTAAGATTGTTAGATTTACACAAAACTCGCTAACCTCACAAAACCCAACCCAACCTAACCTAACCATCACCGAAATCAAAGAATTGGAGATTTTAAGATTTACACAAAACTCGCTAACCTCACGAAACCTTACCCAACCTAACCTTACCAACACCGTAATCAAAGAATTCGAGATTGTAAGTTTTACACAAAACTCGCTAACTTTACCAAACGTAACCCAACCTAACCTAACCTTCACCGAAATCAAAGAATTTGACATTGTAAAAATATACAAAAATCGTGCTAACCTCACCAAACCTAACCCAACCACCTATACAACACCGAAATCAAAGATTTCGAGATTGTCAGATTTACACAAAACTCGCTAACCTCACCAAACCTTACCCAACCTAACCTAACCATCACCGAAATCAAAAAATTCGAGATTGTAAGATTTACACAAAACTCGCTAACCTCACCAAATGTAACCCAACCTAACCTAACCTTCACCGAAATCAAAGAATTCGACATTGCATAAATATACAAAAAACTCGCTAACCTCAACAAACCTAACCCAACTTAACCTTACCATCACGGAAATCAAAAAATTTGACATTGCAAAAATATACACAAATCGTGCTTACCTCACAAAACCGAACCCAACCCAACCTAACCATCACCGAAATCAAATAATTCAAGATTGTTAGATTTACACAAAACTCGCTAACCTCACCAAACCAACCCAACCTAACCTAACCATCACCGAAATCAAAGAATTCGACATTGAAAAAATAAACAAAAATCGTGCTAACCTCACAAACCTAACCCAACCTAACCTAACATCACCGAAATCAAAGAATTCGAGATTTTGAGATTTACACAAAACTCGCTAACCTCACCAAACCCAACCCAACCTTACCTAACCATCACCGAAATCAAAGAATTCGACATTGCAAAAAAATACACAAATCGTGCTAACCTCACAAACCTTACCCAACCTAACCTAACATTACCGAAATCAAAAAATTCGAGATTTTAAGATTCACACAAAACTCGCTAACCTCACCAAACCTAACCCAACCTAACCTAACCAACACCGAAATCAAATATTTCGAGATTTTAAGATTTACAAAAAACTCGCTCACCACACTAAACGTAACCCAACCTAACCGAACCGTCAGCGTAGTCAAAGAATTCGACATTGCATAAATTTACACAAATCGTGCGAACCTCACCTAACCTTACCCAACCTAACCTAACCCTCACCGAAATCAAAGAATTTGACATTGCAAAAATATACACAAATCGTGCTTACCTCACAAAACCTAACCCAACCCAACCTAACCATCACCGAAATCAAATAATTCGAGATTGTAAGATTTACACAAAACTCACTTACCTCACTAAATGTAACCCAACCTAACCTAACCTTCACCGAAATCAAAGAATTCGACATCGCATAAATATACAAAAAACTCGCTAACCTCAACAAACCTAACTCAACTTAACCTAACCATCACCGAAATCAAAAAATTTGACATTGCAAAAATATACACTAATCGTGCTTTCCTCACAAAACCTTTTTTTTTTTTTTTTTTTTTTTTTTTTTTTTCTTTTCCTATGCGTGGGAGGAGAAAATCTTCAATAAGACTCCCTCTAGTCCGCACTAGAGGGAAGTGTCAGATTTTTACTGACTAAAAAACTCCCCCGACTCACCTCACCCCTTTGGGGACCCCACTCGTTGGTGGATTGCTTCCGCAGGGGCTGATTTCGTCCTTGTTGGCTTCTCCTTTTTGTGCGGATCCCTCCTTTCCAGTTCATCTAGTTGACCCGCTTGGTTTCTGTTTCCTGAAAAACATTCATTTGCAGTATTAATCATAGGCTGGTAATAGTATATCTATATCTATGGGTTGACATCTATTCATTTCCTTCTATAAGTCTTTCCGCTTTCCTTAGCCGTTCGGCCTCCTCCTTCTGCTTCATGACGCTCCTTGCGAACTCTGCGAATGCTTCCCAAGAGGCTACGTCTTTAGTGATGTTCTGTGCTATGTCTTCAGTGTTGACCGGGGTGCTTTCTTCGAGTGTCGCTCTTTCAGATTCCCATGCAGGGCATACGAGGAGTGTATGTTCTGCGTCATCTCTGATTGATGCACAGTGGTGACATCCTGCTGTCGTTTCCTTTCCGATGCGGTTGAGGAATGCTCCGAAACACCCATGGCTGGTTAGTAGCTGGGTTGTGTGGTAGTCCGGTTTTGCGCTTTTCCTCCTTGTCCAGGCTGCGATTGATGGGATCAGTCGATGTGTCCATCTACCTTTGTCTGCGCCGTCCCAGCGGACCTGCCATTCCGTCATGAGCTCCGCCCGTGCCGTCGCTCTTACTTTTTTCGTTCCCTCCTTTCTTCCCTCGTATACCTTCTTTCTTTCATGTGCCAGTAGGTCGATGGGTGGTACTCCAGCAATAACCAGTACTGCGCACTCGGATACTGTTGTATATGCCGATACGATTCTCAGTACGCCCCTGCGTTGTACTCTTGCGAGGTATTTCCTGGTTCTCTCCACTGCCATGCTGGGCGCCCATATTGGTGCACCGTATAGGATCACCGAGTGCACTACGCTGTTGAGTAGTTTTCTTCGGCATGGTTTGGGCCCTCCGATGTTGGGCATTAGTCGTCCGATGTTGTTGACAGCTCTTGCCGCTTTCTCCGCGGCATGCTCAGCTTGTTTCTTAAAGGTTAATTTGTCATCTAGAATTATTCCAAGATAAGTCAAATACCTTTTTAGTCTCACGTCGTATCCCGAAATGGTGATTTTCGGGGGTTCGATTTTTCTTTTTCTGGTGAACAAAACCGCCTCGGTTTTTTGTGGTGCAAGCTGTAGTCCGGCTTCCGTCATCCAGTCGTTCACCAGGTCGAGAGTGTCGTTTGTGGCGGTCTCGAGGTCCGTTATTTTCCTAGCCACAACAATGATAGCTACGTCGTCTGCAAAACCCACCAGCTTCGCTCCTCCTGGAAGTCTTAATTTAAGAAGTGAGTCGTACATTATGTTCCATAATGTTGGTCCCATGACAGAGCCCTGTGGAACACCAGAGGAGATCTTGCGTTCTGCCAGTCTTGTGATCAGAACCCTCTCCGACAGGTAACTTCCTATTATTCTTACAAGGTAGTCTGGTATTCCACCGAGCTCCGATAGAGCCGACATTATTTTATCCCATCTGGCAGAATTGAAAGCATTTTTAACGTCCAGTGTCACCATTATGCAGTGACTGCTCGTTTTTAATGTTCCACTATGAGCGTCTTTTATTGTCTTTATGACCTCGGCTATTGCGTCTACCGTGGACCGACCGGGTCTGAACCCGTATTGCTGCGAACATAACCCGCCTTCCGTCTCCGTCGTCTTCGCTACTCTCTGTAATATGAGGCGCTCGAGGAGTTTGCCCAATCCGTCCAACATGCACAGTGGCCGGTATGACGACGGCTCCTCCGGTGGTTTGTTGCCCTTGGGTATGAGCACGAGTTTCTGCCTTTTCCATATTTTTGGGAATTCTCCGCTCTTGAGGCAGCTGTTGAATGTCCGCAGCAATGTTTTCGGGCAGACTTTAGCCGATATGCGGAGAATTTCATTCGGTATTCCGTCAGGTCCAGGTGATTTGTCAGTGGACAGCCGTTTTGTTGCCGAGTATAGTTCACCCAGTGTAAACTCTGGGATGTCTTCGGGCTCTATGATCCACGCTTGTGGTGTCGTCTCTTTGTGTGTAGGGAAAAGGTGTGAAACTATCGTTTCCAAATTTCCATCTCTGTTTAAGAAGGGAATTTGGCGGTGGCCGGACAGCTTACCACGGACCATACGATACGCTTGGCCCCATGGGTCCAGGTCCACCGTCGCTATGAGTTGTTCCCACATCAACTTTTTACTCCTCCTGATTGCGTAGGTGACTGCTCTTCTTGCTTCTTTGTGGGCTTCGCTTGCGGTTTCGATGGCCGTTTGGTCGTCTTCGTGGCCTGATCTGTGTCTTCGTTCAGTCCGACAGTGCTCTCTTCGTTTTCTTGTGCAGGTTCTTCGCAGCTCTGCAATTTCGTCGTTCCACCAATATTGTGGTTTCCGTCCCACTCCACCCTTCTTCGGCATCGAGGCCTCGCAAGCCCGAGTGATCGCTGCCGTTGTCTCTTTGCAAAGTTCTGTTCCAGTTGTGGTATCTTGAATACGGCCACACTCGAACTTGAGCGTCTCTTCGCACGTTTTAGTGTCTAGCTTGCCGACGGCCCACCTTGTCGGCTCGGTCTTATGCGGGGTCGAATCGGTCGTTCTTGTGTCTCTTAGCTCGTATGAGATGTATTGGTGGTCGCTTAGTGTTGTGTCGCTGAGCACCTCCCAGTTGGTAATGCGGCCAATGGTGTCCTCGTCCGCGAAAGCGACGTCGACTATGGAGCCAGTGCTTCCTCTGACGAAGGTATTTGCACTTCCGGTGTTCAGGACATGCAGGTTTAGTCTGGCCATTGTGTCAGCTAGTAGGCGACCGCGCTCATCGGTGATAGGTGATTCCCACTCTGTAGACTTTGCATTGAAGTCTCCGGCAACGACCACTCGTCCTGTGCTCCTGCTGACGCTCGCCTCCAATTCGTGCAAAAACAGTACGAAGTCCGAGACCGAGGCGTTCGGCGAACAGTAACAGCTGTAGAACCGCACGCCCCGCACCCGAACCCAGACTGCACCTACCTGTGGTGTTCCTGCCTCTGTGATTATCCCGCTTCCGCGTGAGATGTAGATCGCCGAGCGCTGGGTTGTGTCGGCGAACCAATCTCCATTTAATGGGCGATGTTGTTCGCTTATTATTGTGATGTCAATTTTTTTCTCATAGATGGTCTGCAGGAGGAGGTCCTGCGCAGCCCTGCAATGGTTAAGGTTTACCTGGAGGACTCTTATTTTTCCATTTGCAGCCATTATGTTTGTGTCTTCCCCTTCCTCTGTCTCTCCAGTTCGGTTTTGTATGCAGGACACTTGGGTGTCCCTGCCATGTGCTGTGTGTCCGTGCCGCGGTCTTTGCAGACAATGCAGCACAGACTGTTCTCGCATTTGGCCGCTATGTGGCCTCCTTTACCACATCGGCGACACAGTTGGGACCTGTCACTTCCGCTGCAGGTGGCTGCCAAGTGTCCGTACTCCTGGCACTTGTAACAGCGGACCGCTTCTATGTGCTGTCGTACGCGGCAGTTTACCCATCCTACGCGAAGCTTACCTTTTTTTAGGATTGTACGTGCTTTGTCGCTTGCCATCTTTACAACTGCGACTCTTGTTCCGTTGTAAGTGTTGAATAGGCTGACCACTTCAGCCTCCTCGACTGTAAGCGTTCCCAGTACTGGTTTGAGGGCGTCCATCACATCTTGGCGCTCTTCTCCTTCATCCAGGTCCCGCACCTCTATCTTCACCATCGTCGTTAATCTCCTGACCGTTGTGTCGTCACCTAGTGCTGTTTTAATGGCGTCTGCTAGCGTTGTGGGGTTGCCGCCGTTCCTTTCCAGTTCCATTAGGATCATACCGTTCCGGGTTTTTCTGATGCGGTCCACCTGGCATCCAGTTGCAGCGATGTCTACGGTGGTTCTTATTTTTTTGAGAATATCCGCGTACGTGTTGTTATTACTTTCGCTTCGCTTCAGTGTTATCGCTTCGGTTTTTGGGCGCGGTATAGTCAGTTTGGGTTTTTTCTGCTGGACCTTGTTTTGTTGTTGTCGTTGCTGCTGCGTCTGCGGCTGTGGATACGGCTGTGGGCGCTGCTGCTGTTTTTCTTCCTGTTGCGCTTGCTCCTGTTCCTGTTGCTTCTGTAGCGGCTTCTGGGGCTTCCACTTTTGCTTCCGCTGCTGTTTCCGTTGGGTCTTCCACTCTTCGGTCTCGGTCTGAGTGTTTTTCTCTGTCGTCTCTGTCGCCGTGCTCGCGTCGGAAGCTTTAGATGCAGTTTTGTTGATTTTATTCTTTTTCTGCTCTTCCTCGGCTAGGCTTGTCACTAATCTGCGTACTAGGCTAATTTGGGTTTTAATGTTTTCCTTCGTGTTTTTGACGTTTGACACAAACTCCACGAGCATGTCCATTTCCACTTTTATTCTGTTTATTGGATCCATAATTTGTTGCTGTGGCTTTTCGTTGCTCATTGTCATTCATTTATTTATTTATTTATTTTAAACAGACCATTGTGGCTTAACAGGAATTCCTGAAGCGCTAAAGCCTAAAGTGCCACACTGGTCAAAAAAAAAATATAACACAAAAAAGAAAAAACAAAATACCAATTAAACATAAACATAAATACATTCATACATAAACATGAAGAATAGCATTTATAATGACAGATAAAGTAAATGGACATTCATATCAGCAGATAATCCACGATGTGTCGTTTGTTGAACCTCACCAAACCTAACCCAACCTATCCTAACCAACACCGAAATCAAATATTTCGAGATTTTAAAATTTACAAAAAACTCGCTCACCACACTACACGTAACCCAACCTAACCTAACCGTCACCGAAGTCAAAGAATTCGACATTGCATAAATATACACAAATCGTGCTAACCTCACAAACCTAACCCAACCTAACCTAACATCACCGAAATCAATGAATTCGAGATTTTAAGATTATCACAAAACTCGCTAACCTCACCAAACCTAACCCAACCTAACCTAACCAACCCCTAAATCAAATATTTCGAGATTTTAAGGTTTACAAAAAACTCGCTCACCACACTAAACGTAACCCAACCTAACCTAACTGTCACCGAAGTCAAAGAATTCGACATTGCATTAATTTACACAAATCGTGCTAACCTCACCAAACCTAACCCAACCTAACCTAACCATCACCGAAATCAAAAAATTTGACATTGCAAAAATATACACAAATCGTGCTTACCTCACAAAACCGAACCCAACCCAACCTAACCATCACCGAAATCAAATAATTCAAGATTGTTAGATTTACACAAAACTCGCTAACCTCACCAAACCCAACCCAACCTAACCTAACCTTCACCGAAATCAAAGAATTCGACAATGCAAAAATATACACAAATCGTGCTTACCTCACAAACCTAACCCAACCTAACCTAACATCACCGAAATCAAAGAATTCGAGATTTTGAGATTTACACAAAACTCGCTAACCTCACCAAACCTAACCCAACCTATCCTAACCAACACCGAAATCAAATATTTCGAGATTTTAAAATTTACAAAAAACTCGCTCACCACACTAAACGTAACCCAACCTAACCTAACATCACCGAAATCAATGAATTCGAGATTTTGAGATTTACACAAAACTCGCTAACCTCACCAAACCTAACCCAACCTAACCTAACCAACCCCTAAATCAAATATTTCGAGATTTTAAGGTTTACAAAAAACTCGCTCACCACACTAAACGTAACCCAACCTAACCTAACTGTCACCGAAGTCAAAGAATTCGACATTGCATTAATTTACACAAATCGTGCTAACCTCACCAAACCTAACCCAACCTAACCTTACCATCACCGAAATCAAAGAATTTGACATTGCAAAAATATACACAAATCGTGCTTACCTCACAAAACCTAACCCAACCCAACCTAACCATCGCCGAAATCAAATAATTCGAGATTGTAAGATTTACACAAAACTCGCTTACTTCACTAAACGTAAATTTACCTAACCTAACCATCACCGAAATCAAAGAATTCGACATTGCATAAATATACAAAAATCCTGCTAACCCCACCAAACCTAACCCAACCTAACCTATACAACACCGAAATTAAAGAATTCGAGATTGTCAGATTTACAAAAAACTCCCTAACCTCACCAAACCTAACCCAACCTAACCTAACATCACCGAAATCAAAGAATTCGAGATTTTAAGATTTACACAAAACTCGCTTACCTCACCAAACGTAACCCAACTTAACCTAACCTCCACCGAAATCAAAGAATTCGACATTGCATAAATATACACAAAACTCGCTTACCTCACCAAACCTTACCCATCCTAACCTTACCATCACCGTAATCAAAGAATTCGAGATTGTAAGTTTTACACAAAACTCGCTAACCTCACCAAACTTAACCCAACCAAACCTAACGATCACCGAAATCAAAGAATTCGACATTGCATAAATATACAAAAAACTCGCTAACCTCAACAAACCCAACCCAACTTAACCTAACCATCACCGAAATCAAAAAAATTGACATTGCAAAAATATACACAAATCGTGCTTACCTCACAAAACCGAACCCAACCCAACCTAACCATCACCGAAATCAAATAATTCAAGATTGTTAGATTTACACAAAACTCGCTAACCTCACCAAACCCAACCCAACGTAACCTAACCTTCACCGAAATCAAAGAATTCGACAATGCAAAAATATACACAAATCGTGCTAACCTCACAAACCTAACCCAACCTAACCTAACATCACCGAAATCAAAGAATTCGAGATTTTGAGATTTACACAAAACTCGCTAACCTCACCAAACCTAACCCAACCTATCCTAACCAACACCGAAATCAAATATTTCGAGATTTTAAAATTTACAAAAAACTCGCTCACCACACTAAACGTAACCCAACCTAACCTAACCGTCACCGAAGTCAAAGAATTCGACATTGCATAAATTTACACAAATCGTGCTAACCTCACCAAACCTAACCCAACCTAACCTAACCATCACCGAAATCAAAAAATTCGAGATTGTAAGATTTACACAAAACTCGCTAACCTCACCAAATGTAACCCAACCAAACCTAACCTTCACCGAAATCAAAGAATTCGACATTGCATAAATATACAAAAAACTCGCTAACCTCAACAAACCTAACCCAACTTAACCTAACCATCACCGAAACCAAAAAATTTGACATGGCAAAAATATATACAAATCGTGCTTACCTCACAAAACCTAACCCAACCCAACCTAACCATCACCGAAATCAAATAATTCAAGATTGTTAGATTTACACAAAACTCGCTAACCTCACCAAACCCAACCCAACCTTACCTAACCATCACCGAAATCAAAGAATTCGAGACTGTAAGATTTACACAAAACTCGCTAACCTCACCAAATGTAACCCAACCTAATCTAACCTTCACCGAAATTAAAGAATTCGACATTGCATAAATATACAAAAAACTCGCTAACCTCACCAAACCCAACCCAACCTAACCTAACCATCACCGAAATCAAAAAATTCGAGATTGTAAGATTTAAACAAAACTCGCTTACCTCACCAAATGTAACCCAACCTAACCTAACCTTCACCGAAATCAAAGAATTCGACATTGCATAAATATACAAAAACCCTGCTAACCCCACCAAACCTAACCCAACCTTTCCTATACAACACCGAAATTAAAGAATTCGAGATTGTCAGATTTTCACAAAACTCGCTAAACTCACCAAATGTAACCCAACCTAACCTAACCTTCACCGAAATCAAAGAATTCGACATTGCATAAATATACAAAAAACTCGTTAACCTCACCAAACCTAACCCAACCTAACCTAACCATCACCGAAATCAAAGAATTCGACATTGCAAAAATATACACAAATCGTGCTAACCTCACCAAACCTCACCTAACCTAACCTATACAACACCGAAATCAAATAATTCGACATTGCATAAATATACAAAAAACTCGCATACCTCACCAAACCTAACCCAACCTAACCTAACCATTACCGAAATCCAAGAATTCGACATTGCAAAAATATACAAAAATCCTGCTAACCTCACCAAACCTAACCCAACCTAACCTATACAACACCGAAATTAAAGAATTCGAGATTGTAAGGATTACACAAAACTCGCTTACCTCACCAAACGTAACCCAACCTAACCTAACCAACACCGGAATCAAAGAATTCGACATTGCAAAAATATACACAAACCCAACCCAACCTAACTTAACCATCACCGAAATCAAAGAATTCGACATTGCAAAAATATACACAAATCGTGCTAACCTCACCAAACCTAACCCAACCTAACCTAACATCACCGAAATGAAAGAATTCGAGATTTTGAGATTTCCACAAAACTCGCTAACCTCACCAAACCTAACCCAACCTAACCTAACCAACATTGAAATCAAATATTTCGAGATTTTAAGATTTACAAAAAACTTGCTCACCACACTTAACGTAACCTAACCTAACCTAACCGTCACCGAAGTCAAAGAATTCAACATTGCATAAATTTACACAAATCGTGCTAACCTCACCAAACCTAACCCAACCTGACCTATACAACACCGAAATTAAAGAATTCGAGATTGTCAGATTTACAATAAAACTCCCTAACCTCACCAAACCTAACCCAACCTAACCTAACATCACCGAAATCAAAGAATTCGAGATTTAGAGATTTACACAAAACTCGCTCACCTCACCAAACCTAACCCAACCTAACCTAACCAACACCGAAATCAAATATTTCGAGATTTTAAGATTAACAAAAAACTCGCTCACCACACTAAACGTAACCCAACATAACCTAACCTTCACCGAAGTCAAAGAATTCGACATTGCAAAAATATACACAAATCGTGCTAACCTCACCAAACCTACCCCAACCTAACCTAACCATCACCGAAATTAAAGAATTCGACATTGCATAAATATACAAAAATCCTGCTAACCCCACCAAACCTAACCCAACCTAACCTATACAACACCGAAATTAAAGAATTCGAGATTTTGAGATTTACACAAAACTCGCTCAGCTCACCAAACCTTACCCAACCTAACCTAACCATCACCGAAATCAAAGAATTCGAGATTTTGAGATTTACACAAAACTCGCTAACCTCACCAAACCTAACCCAACCTAACCTAACCAACCCCGAAATCAAATATTTCGAGATTTTAAGATTAACAAAAAACTCGCTCACCACACTAAACGTAACCCAACCTAACCTAACCGTCACCGAAGTCAAAGAATTCGACATTGCATTAATTTACACAAATCGTGCTAACCTCACCAAACCTAACCCAACCTAACCTAACCATCACCGAAATCAAAGAATTTGACATTGCAAAAATATACACAAATCGTGCTTACCTCATAAAACCTAACCCAACCCAACCTAACCATCGCTGAAATCAAATAATTCGAGATTGTAAGATTTACACAAAACTCGATTACTTCACTAAACGTAAATTAACCAAACCTAACCTTCACCGAAATCAAAGAATTCGACATTGCATAAATATACAAAAATCCTGCTAACCCCACCAAACCTAACCCAACCTGACCTATACAACACCGAAATTAAAGAATTCGAGATTGTCAGATTTACAATAAAACTCCCTAACCTCACCAAACCTAACCCAACCTAACCTAACATCACCGAAATCAAAGAATTCGAGATTTAGAGATTTACACAAAACTCGCTCACCTCACCAAACCTAACCCAACCTAACCTAACCAACACCGAAATCAAATATTTCGAGATTTTAAGATTAACAAAAAACTCGCTCACCACACTAAACGTAACCCAACATAACCTAACCTTCACCGAAGTCAAAGAATTCGACATTGCAAAAATATACACAAATCGTGCTAACCTCACCAAACCTACCCCAACCTAACCTAACCATCACCGAAATCAAAGAATTCGACATTGCATAAATATACAAAAATCCTGCTAACCCCACCAAACCTAACCCAACCTAACCTATACAACACCGAAATTGAAGAATTCGAGATTTTGAGATTTACACAAAACTCGCTCAGCTCACCAAACCTTACCCAACCTAACCTAACCAACACCGAAATCAAATATTTCGAGATTTTAAGATTAACAAAAAACTCGCTCACCACACTAAACGTAACCCAACATAACCTAACCTTCACCGAAGTCAAAGAATTCGACATTGCAAAAATATACACAAATCGTGCTAACCTCACCAAACCTACCCCAACCTAACCTAACCATCACCGAAATTAAAGAATTCGACATTGCATAAATATACAAAAATCCTGCTAACCCCACCAAACCTAACCCAACCTAACCTATACAACACCGAAATTAAAGAATTCGAGATTTTGAGATTTACACAAAACTCGCTCAGCTCACCAAACCTTACCCAACCAAACCTAACCATCACCGAAATCAAAGAATTCGAGATTTTAAGATTTACACAAAACTCGCTTACCTCACCAAACGTAACCCAACTTAACCTAACCTCCACCGAAATCAAAGAATTCGACATTGCATAAATATACACAAAACTCGCTAACCTCACCAAACCTTACCCAACCTAACCTTACCATCACCGTAATCAAAGAATTCGAGGTTTTGAGATTTACACAAAACTCGCTAACCTCACCAAACCTAACCCAACCTATCCTAACCAACACCGAAATCAAATATTTCGAGATTTTAAAATTTACAAAAAACTCGCTCACCACACTAAACGTAACCCAACCTAACCTAACCGTCACCGAAGTCAAAGAATTCGACATTGCATAAATTTACACAAATCGTGCTAGCCTCACCAAACTTAACCCAACCAAACCTAACGATCACCGAAATCAAAGAATTCGACATTGCATAAATATACAAAAAACTCGCTTACCTCAACAAACCTAACCCAACCTAACCTAACCTTCACCGAAATCAAAGAATTTGACATTGCAAAAATATACACAAATCTTGCTTACCTCACAAAACCTAACCCAACCCAACCTAACCATCGCCGAAATCAAATAATTCGAGATTGTAAGATTTACACAAAACTTGCTTACTTCACTAAACGTAAATTAACCTAACCTAACCTTTACCGAAATCAAAGAATTCGACATTGCATAAATATACAAAAATCCTGCTAACCCCACCAAACCTAACACAACCTGACCTATACAACACCGAAATTAAAGAATTCGAGATTGTCAGATTTACAATAAAACTCCCTAACCTCACCAAACCTAACCCAACCTAACCTAACATCACCGAAATCAAAGAATTCGAGATTTAGAGATTTACACAAAACTCGCTCACCTCACCAAACCTAACCCAACCTAACCTAACCATCACCGAAATCAAAAAATTCGAGATTGTAAGATTTACACAAAACTCGCTAACCTCACCAAATGTAACCCAACCTAACCTAACCTTCACCGAAATCAAAGAATTCGACATTGCATAAATATACAAAAAACTCGCTAATCTCAACAAACCTAACCCAACTTAACCTAACCATCACCGAAATCAAAAAATTTGACATTGCAAAAATATACACAAATCGTGCTTACCTCACAAAACCTAACCCAACCCAACCTAACCATCACCGAAATCAAATATTTCAAGATTGTTAGATTTACACAAAACTCGCCAACCTCACCAAACCCAACCCAACCTTACCTAACCATCACCGAAATCAAAGAATTCGAGACTGTAAGATTTACACAAAACTCTATAACCTCACCAAATGTAACCCAACCTAACCTAACCTTCACCGAAATCAAAGAATTCGACATTGCATAAATATACAAAAAACTCGCTTACCTCAACAAACCTAACCCAACTTAACCTAACCATCACCGAAATCAAAGAATCTGACATTGTTAAAATATAAACAAATCGTGCTTACCTCACAAAACCTAACCCAACCCAACCTAACCATCACCGAAATCAAATAATTCAAGATTGTTAGATTTACACAATACTCGCTAACCTCACCAAACCTAACCCAATTTAACCTAACCATCACCGAAATCAAAAAATTCGAGATTGTAAGATTTACACAAAACTCGCTCACCTCACCAAACGTAACCCAACCTAACCTTACCTTCACCGAAATCAAAGAATTCGACATTGCATAAATATACAAAAAACTCGTTAACCTCACCAAACCTAACCCTACCTAACCTAACCATCACCGAAATCAAAGAATTCGACATTGCAAAAATATACACAAATCGTGCTAACCTCACCAAACCTCACCTAACCTAACCTATACAACACCGAAATCAAATAATTCGACATTGCATAAATATACAAAAAACTCGCATACCTCACCAAACCTAACCCAACCTAACCTAACCATTACCGAAATCCAAGAATTCGACATTTCAAAAATATACAAAAATCCTGCTAACCTCACCAAACCTAACCCAACCTAACCTATACAACACCGAAATTAAAGAATTCGAGATTGTAAGGATTACACAAAACTCGCTTACCTCACCAAACGTAACCCAACCTAACCTAACCAACACCGGAATCAAAGAATTCGACATTGCAAAAATATACACAAACCCAACCCAACCTAACTTAACCATCACCGAAATCAAAGAATTCGACATTGCAAAAATATACACAAATCGTGCTAACCTCACCAAACCTAACCCAACCTAACCTAACATCACCGAAATGAAAGAATTCGAGATTTTGAGATTTCCACAAAACTCGCTAACCTCACCAAACCTAACCCAACCTAACCTAACCAACATTGAAATCAAATATTTCGAGATTTTAAGATTTACAAAAAACTTGCTCACCACACTAAACGTAACCCAACCTTACCTAACCGTCACCGAAGTCAAAGAATTCAACATTGCATAAATTTACACAAATCGTGCTAACCTCACCAAACCTAACCCAAACTACCTATACAACACCGAAATCAAAGATTTCGAGATTGTCAGATTTACACAAAACTTGCTTACCTCACCAAACCTTACCCAACCTAACCTAACCATCACCGAAATCAAAAAATTCGAGATTGTAAGATTTACAAAAAACTCGCTAACCTCACCAAGTGTAACCAAACCTAACCTAACCTTCACCGAAATCAAAGAATTCGACATTGTATGAATATACAAAAAACTCGCTATCCTTAACAAACCTAACTCAACTTAACCTAACCATCACCGAAATCAAAAAATTTGACATTGCAAAAATATGCACTAATCGTGCTTTCCTCACAAAACCTAACCCAACTAAACCTAACCATCACCGAAATCAAATAATTTAAGATTGTTAGATTTACACAAAACTCGCTAACCTCACAAAACCCAACCCAACCTAACCTAACCATCACCGAAATCAAAGAATTGGAGATTTTAAGATTTACACAAAACTCGCTAACCTCACGAAACCTTACCCAACCTAACCTTACCAACACCGTAATCAAAGAATTCGAGATTGTAAGTTTTACACAAAACTCGCTAACTTTACCAAACGTAACCCAACCTAACCTAACCTTCACCGAAATCAAAGAATTTGACATTGTAAAAATATACAAAAATCGTGCTAACCTCACCAAACCTAACCCAACCACCTATACAACACCGAAATCAAAGATTTCGAGATTGTCAGATTTACACAAAACTCGCTAACCTCACCAAACCTTACCCAACCTAACCTAACCATCACCGAAATCAAAAAATTCGAGATTGTAAGATTTACACAAAACTCGCTAACCTCACCAAATGTAACCCAACCTAACCTAACCTTCACCGAAATCAAAGAATTCGACATTGCATAAATATACAAAAAACTCGCTAACCTCAACAAACCTAACCCAACTTAACCTTACCATCACGGAAATCAAAAAATTTGACATTGCAAAAATATACACAAATCGTGCTTACCTCACAAAACCTAACCCAACCCAACCTTACCATCACCGAAATCAAATAATTCAAGATTGTTAGATTTACACAAAACTCGCTAACCTCACCAAACCTTACCCAACCTAACCTAACCATCACCGAAATCAAAAAATTTGACATTGCAAAAATATACACAAATCGTGCTTACCTCACAAAACCTAACCCAACCCAACCTTACCATCACCGAAATCAAATAATTCGAGATTGTAAGTTTTACACAAAACTCGCTAACTTCACCAAACGTAACCCAACCTAACCTTACCATCACCGAAATCAAAGAATTTGACATTGCAAAAATATACAAAAATCGTGCTTATCTCACCAAACCTAACCCAACCTACCTATACAACACCAAAATCAAAGATTTCGAGATTGTCAGATTTTCACAAAACTCGCTAACCTCACCAAACCTAACCCAACCTAACCTAACAATCATAACCTAACCTAACCTAACCTAACCTTCACCGAAATCAAAGAATTCGACATTGCATAAATATACAAAAAACTCGCTAACCTCAACAAACCTAACCCAACTTAACCTAACCATCACCGAAATCAAAAAATTCGAGTTTGTAAGATTTACACAAAACTCGCTAACCTCACCAAATGTAACCCAACCTAACCTAACCTTCACAGAAATTAAAGAATTCGACATTGCATAAATATACAAAAACCCTGCTAACCCCACCAAACCTAACCCAACCTTTCCTATACAACACCGAAATTAAAGATTTCGAGATTGTCAGATTTTCACAAAACTCGCTAACCTCACCAAACCTAACCCAACCTAACCTAACAATCACCGAAATCAAAAAATTCGAGATTGTAAGATTTACACAAAACTCGCTAACCTCACAAAACCCAACCCAACCTAACCTAACCATCACCGAAATCAAAGAATTGGAGATTTTAAGATTTACACAAAACTCGCTAACCTCACGAAACCTTACCCAACCTAACCTTACCAACACCGTAATCAAAGAATTCGAGATTGTAAGTTTTACACAAAACTCGCTAACTTTACCAAACGTAACCCAACCTAACCTAACCTTCACCGAAATCAAAGAATTTGACATTGTAAAAATATACAAAAATCGTGCTAACCTCACCAAACCTAACCCAACCACCTATACAACACCGAAATCAAAGATTTCGAGATTGTCAGATTTACACAAAACTCGCTAACCTCACCAAACCTTACCCAACCTAACCTAACCATCACCGAAATCAAAAAATTCGAGATTGTAAGATTTACACAAAACTCGCTAACCTCACCAAATGTAACCCAACCTAACCTAACCTTCACCGAAATCAAAGAATTCGACATTGCATAAATATACAAAAAACTCGCTAACCTCAACAAACCTAACCCAACTTAACCTTACCATCACGGAAATCAAAAAATTTGACATTGCAAAAATATACACAAATCGTGCTTACCTCACAAAACCTAACCCAACCCAACCTTACCATCACCGAAATCAAATAATTCAAGATTGTTAGATTTACACAAAACTCGCTAACCTCACCAAACCTTACCCAACCTAACCTAACCATCACCGAAATCAAAAAATTTGACATTGCAAAAATATACACAAATCGTGCTTACCTCACAAAACCTAACCCAACCCAACCTTACCATCACCGAAATCAAATAATTCGAGATTGTAAGTTTTACACAAAACTCGCTAACTTCACCAAACGTAACCCAACCTAACCTTACCATCACCGAAATCAAAGAATTTGACATTGCAAAAATATACAAAAATCGTGCTTATCTCACCAAACCTAACCCAACCTACCTATACAACACCAAAATCAAAGATTTCGAGATTGTCAGATTTTCACAAAACTCGCTAACCTCACCAAACCTAACCCAACCTAACCTAACAATCATAACCTAACCTAACCTAACCTAACCTTCACCGAAATCAAAGAATTCGACATTGCATAAATATACAAAAAACTCGCTAACCTCAACAAACCTAACCCAACTTAACCTAACCATCACCGAAATCAAAAAATTCGAGATTGTAAGATTTACACAAAACTCGCTAACCTCGCCAAATGTAACCCAACCTAACCTAACCTTCACAGAAATTAAAGAATTCGATATTGCATAAATATACAAAAACCCTGCTAACCCCACCAAACCTAACCCAACCTTTCCTATACAACACCGAAATTAAAGATTTCGAGATTGTCAGATTTTCACAAAACTCGCTAACCTCACCAAACCTAACCTAACCTAACCTAACAATCACCGAAATCAAAAAATTCGAGATTGTAAGATTTACACAAAACTCGCTAACCTCACCAAATGTAACCCAACCTAACCTAACCTTCACCGAAATCAAAGAATTCGACATTGCATAAATATACAAAAACCCTGCTAACCCCACCAAACCTAACCCAACCTTTCCTATACAACACCGAAATTAAAGAATTCGAGATTGTCAGATTTTCACAAAACTCGCTAAACTCACCAAATGTAACCCAACCTAACCTAACCTTCACCGAAATCAAAGAATTCGACATTGCATAAATATACAAAAAACTCGCTTACCTCAACAAACCTAACCCAACTTAACCTAACCATCACCGAAATCAAAGAATCTGACATTGTTAAAATATAAACAAATCGTGCTTACCTCACAAAACCTAACCCAACCCAACCTAACCATCACCGAAATCAAATAATTCAAGATTGTTAAATTTACACAATACTCGCTAACCTCACCAAACCTAACCCAATTTAACCTAACCATCACCGAAATAAAAAAATTCGAGATTGTAAGATTTACACAAAACTCGCTCACCTCACCAAACGTAACCCAACCTAACATTACCTTCACCGAAATCAAAGAATTCGACATTGCATAAATATACAAAAAACTCGTTAACCTCACCAAACCTAACCCTACCTAACCTAACCATCACCGAAATCAAAGAATTCGACATTGCATAAATATACAAAAAACTCGCTTACCTCAACAAACCTAACCCAACTTAACCTAACCATCACCGAAATCAAAGAATTTGACATTGCAAAAATATAAACAAATCGTGCTTACCTCACAAAACCTAACCCAACCCAACCTAACCATCACCGAAATCAAATAATTCAAGATTGTTAGATTTACAAAATACTCGCTAACCTCACCAAACCTCACCCAATTTAACCTAACCATCACCGAAATCAAAAAATTCGAGATTGTAAGATTTACACAAAACTCGCTCACCTCACCAAACGTAACCCAACCTTACCTTACCTTCACCGAAATCAAAGAATTCGACATTGCATAAATATACAAAAAACTCGTTAACCTCACCAAACCTAACCCAACCTAAACTAACCATCACCGAAATCAAAGAATTCAAGATTGTTAGATTTACACAAAACTCGCTAACCTCACCAAACCTTACCCAACCTAACCTAACCATCACCGAAATCAAAAAATTTGACATTGCAAAAATATACACAAATCGTGCTTACCTCACAAAACCTAACCCAACCCAACCTTACCATCACCGAAATCAAATAATTCGAGATTGTAAGTTTTCACAAAAATCGCTAACTTCACCAAACGTAACCCAACCTAACCTTACCATCACCGAAATCAAAGAATTTGACATTGCAAAAATATACAAAAATCGTGCTTATCTCACCAAACCTAACCCAACTTACCTATACAACACCGAAATCAAAGATTTCGAGATTGTCAGATTTTCACAAAACTCGCTAACCTCACCAAACCTAACCCATCCTAACCTAACAATCACCGAAATCAAAAAATTCGAGATTGTAAGATTTACACAAAACTCGCTAACCTCACCAAATGTAACCCAACCTAACCTAACCTTCACAGAAATTAAAGAATTCGACATTGCATAAATATACAAAAACCCTGCTAACCCCACCAAACCTAACCCAACCTTTCCTATACAACACCGAAATTAAAGATTTCGAGATTGTCAGATTTTCACAAAACTCGCTAACCTCACCAAACCTAACCCAACCTAACCTAACAATCACCGAAATCAAAAAATTCGAGATTGTAAGATTTACACAAAACTCGCTAACCTCACCAAATGTAACCCAACCTAACCTAACCTTCACCGAAATCAAAGAATTCGACATTGCATAAATATACAAAAACCCTGCTAACCCCACCAAACCTAACCCAACCTTTCCTATACAACACCGAAATTAAAGAATTCGAGATTGTCAGATTTTCACAAAACTCGCTAAACTCACCAAATGTAACCCAACCTAACCTAACCTTCACCGAAATCAAAGAATTCGACATTGCATAAATATACAAAAAACTCGCTTAACTCAACAAACCTAACCCAACTTAACCTAACCATCACCGAAATCAAAGAATCTGACATTGTTAAAATATAAACAAATCGTGCTTACCTCACAAAACCTAACCCAACCCAACCTAACCATCACCGAAATCAAATAATTCAAGATTGTTAAATTTACACAATACTCGCTAACCTCACCAAACCTAACCCAATTTAACCTAACCATCACCGAAATCAAAAAATTCGAGATTGTAAGATTTACACAAAACTCGCTCACCTCACCAAACGTAACCCAACCTAACCTTACCTTCACCGAAATCAAAGAATTCGACATTGCATAAATATACAAAAAACTCGTTAACCTCACCAAACCTAACCCTACCTAACCTAACCATCACCGAAATCAAAGAATTCGACATTGCATAAATATACAAAAAACTCGCTTACCTCAACAAACCTAACCCAACTTAACCTAACCATCACCGAAATCAAAGAATTTGACATTGCAAAAATATAAACAAATCGTGCTTACCTCACAAAACCTAACCCAACCCAACCTAACCATCACCGAAATCAAATAATTCAAGATTGTTAGATTTACACAATACTCGCTAACCTCACCAAACCTAACCCAATTTAACCTAACCATCACCGAAATCAAAAAATTCGAGATTGTAAGATTTACACAAAACTCGCTCACCTCACCAAACGTAACCCAACCTTACCTTACCTTCACCGAAATCAAAGAATTCGACATTGCATAAATATACAAAAAACTCGTTAACCTCACCAAACCTAACCCAACCTAAACTAACCATCACCGAAATCAAAGAATTCAAGATTGTTAGATTTACACAAAACTCGCTAACCTCACCAAACCTTACCCAACCTAACCTAACCATCACCGAAATCAAAAAATTTGACATTGCAAAAATATACACAAATCGTGCTTACCTCACAAAACCTAACCCAACCCAACCTTACCATCACCGAAATCAAATAATTCGAGATTGTAAGTTTTACACAAAAATCGCTAACTTCACCAAACGTAACCCAACCTAACCTTACCATCACCGAAATCAAAGAATTTGACATTGCAAAAATATACAAAAATCGTGCTTATCTCACCAAACCTAACCCAACTTACCTATACAACACCGAAATCAAAGATTTCGAGATTGTCAGATTTTCACAAAACTCGCTAACCTCACCAAACCTAACCCATCCTAACCTAACAATCACCGAAATCAAAAAATTCGAGATTGTAAGATTTACACAAAACTCGCTCATCTCACCAAATGTAACCCAACCTGACCTAACCTGTACCGAAATCAAAGAATTCGACATTGCATAAATATACAAAAAACTCGCTAACCTCAACAAACCTAACCCAACTTAACCTAACCATCACCGAAATCAAAGAATTTGACATTGCAAAAATATAAACAAATCGTGCTTACCTCAGAAAACCTAACCCAACCCAACCTAACCATCACCGAAATCAAATAATTTAAGATTGTTAGATTTACACAATTTTCGCTAACCTCACCAAACCTAACCCAATTTAACCTAACCATCACCGAAATCAAAAAATTCGAGATTGTAAGATTTACACAAAACTCGCTCACCTCACCAAACGTAACCCAACCTAACCATACCTTCACCGAAATCAAAGAATTTGACATTGCATAAATATACAAAAAACTCGTTAACCTCACCAAACCTAACCCAACCTAACCTAACCATCACCGAAATCAAAGAATTCGACATTGCAAAAATATACACAAATCGTGCTTACCTCACCAAACCTAACCCAACCTAACCTATACAACACCGAAATCAAATAATTCGACATTGCATAAATATACAAAAAACTCGCTAACCTCAACAAACCTAACCCAACTTAACCTAACCATCACCGAAATCAAAGAATTTGACATTGCAAAAATATAAACAAATCGTGCTTACCTCACAAAACCTAACCCAACCCAACCTAACCATCACCGAAATCAAATAATTCAAGATTTTTAGATTTACACAATACTCGCTAACCTCACCAAACCTAACCCAATTAAACCTAACCATCACCGAAATCAAAAAATTCGAGATTGTAAGATTTACACAAAACTCGCTCACCTCACCAAACGTAACCCAACCTAACCTTACCTTCACCGAAATCAAAGAATTCGACATTGCATAAATATACAAAAAACTCGTTAACCTCACCAAACCTAACCCAACCTAACCTAACCATCACCGAAATCAAAGAATTCGACATTGCAAAAATATACACAAGTCGTGCTAACCTCACCAAACCTAACCCAACCTAACCTATACAACACCGAAATCAAATAATTCGACATTGCATAAATATACAAAAAACTCGCATACCTCACCAAACCTAACCCAACCTAACCTAACCATTACCGAAATCCAAGAATTCGACATTGCAAAAATATACAAAAATCCTGCTAACCTCACCAAACCTAACCCAACCTAACCTATACAACACCGAAATTAAAGAATTCGAGATTGTAAGGATTACACAAAACTCGCTTTTCTCACAAAACGTAACCCAACCTAACCTAACCAACACCGGAATCAAAGAATTCGACATTGCAAAAATATACACAAATCGTGCTAACCTCACAAAACCTAACCTAACATCACCGAAATCAAAGAATTCGAGATTTTGAGATTTCCACAAAACTCGCTAACCTCACCAAACCTAACCCAACCTACCTATACAATACCGAAATCAAAGAATTCGAGATTGTCAGATTTACACAAAACTCGCTAACCTCACCAAACCTTACCCAACCTAACCTAACCATCACCGAAATCAAAAAATTCGACATTGCATAAATATACAAAAAACTCGCTAACCTCACCAAACCCAACCCAACCTAACCTAACCATCACCGAAATCAAAAAATTCGAAATTGTAAGATTTACACAAAACTCGCTAACCTCACCAAATGTAACCCAACCTAACCTAACCTTCACCGAAATCAAAGAATTCGACATTGCATAAATATACAAAAACCCTGCTTACCCCACCAAACCTAACCCAACCTTTCCTATACAACACCGAAATTAAAGATTTCGAGATTGTCAGATTTTCACAAAACTCGCTAACCTCACCAAACCTAACCCAACCTAACCTAACAATCACCGAAATCAAAAAATTCGAGAATGTAAGATTTACACAAAACTCGCTAACCTCACCAAATGTAACCCAACCTAACCTAACCTTCACCGAAATCAAAGAATTCGACATTGCATAAATATACAAAAACCCTGCTAACCCCACCAAACCTAACCCAACCTTTCCTATACAACACCGAAATTAAAGAATTCGAGATTGTCAGATTTTCACAAAACTCGCTTAACTCACCAAATGTAACCCAACCTAACCTAACCTTCACCGAAATCAAAGAATTCGACATTGCATAAATATACAAAAAACTCGCTTACCTCAACAAACCTAACCCAACTTAACCTAACCATCACCGAAATCAAAGAATCTGACATTGTTAAAATATAAACAAATCGTGCTTACCTCACAAAACCTAACCCAACCCAACCTAACCATCACCGAAATCAAATAATTCAAGATTGTTAAATTTACACAATACTCGCTAACCTCACCAAACCTAACCCAATTTAACCTAACCATCACCAAAATCAAAAAATTCGAGATTGTAAGATTTACACAAAACTCGCTCACCTCACCAAACGTAACCCAACCTAACCTTACCTTCACCGAAATCAAAGAATTCGACATTGCATAAATATACAAAAACCCGTTAACCTCACCAAACCTAACCCTACCTAACCTAACTTTCACCGAAATCAAAGAATTCGACATTGCATAAATATACAAAAAACTCGCTTACCTCAACAAACCTAACCCAACTTAACCTAACCATCACCGAAATCAAAGAATTTGACATTGCAAAAATATAAACAAATCGTGCTTACCTCACAAAACCTAACCCAACCCAACCTAACCATCACCGAAATCAAATAATTCAAGATTGTTAGATTTACACAATACTCGCTAACCTCACCAAACCTAACCCAATTTAACCTAACCATCACCGAAATCAAAAAATTCGAGATTGTAAGATTTACACAAAACTCGCTCACCTCACCAAACGTAACCCAACCTAACCTAACCATCACCGAAATCAAAAAATTTGACATTGCAAAAATATACACAAATCGTGCTTACCTCACAAAACCTAACCCAACCCAACCTTACCTTCACCGAAATCAAAGAATTCGACATTGCATAAATATACAAAAAACTCGTTAACCTCACCAAACCTAACCCAACCTAAACTAACCATCACCGAAATCAAAGAATTCAAGATTGTTAAATTTACACAAAACTCGCTAACCTCACCAAACCTTACCCAACCTAACCTAACCATCACCGAAATCAAAAAATTTGACATTGCAAAAATATACACAAATCGTGCTTACCTCACAAAACCTAACCCAACCCAACCTTACCATCACCGAAATCAAATAATTCGAGATTGTAAGTTTTACACAAAAATCGCTAACTTCACCAAACGTAACCCAACCTAACCTTACCATCACCGAAATCAAAGAATTTGACATTGCAAAAATATACAAAAATCGTGCTTATCTCACCAAACCTAACCCAACTTACCTATACAACACCGAAATCAAAGATTTCGAGATTGTCAGATTTTCACAAAACTCGCTAACCTCACCAAACCTAACCCATCCTAACCTAACAATCACCGAAATCAAAAAATTCGAGATTGTAAGATTTACACAAAACTCGCTCATCTCACCAAATGTAACCCAACCTGACCTAACCTGTACCGAAATCAAAGAATTCGACATTGCATAAATATACAAAAAACTCGCTAACCTCAACAAACCTAACCCAACTTAACCTAACCATCACCGAAATCAAAGAATTTGACATTGCAAAAATATAAACAAATCGTGCTTACCTCAGAAAACCTAACCCAACCCAACCTAACCATCACCGAAATCAAATAATTCAAGATTGTTAGATTTACACAATTTTCGCTAACCTCACCAAACCTAACCCAATTTAACCTAACCATCACCGAAATCAAAAAATTCGAGATTGTAAGATTTACACAAAACTCGCTCACCTCACCAAACGTAACCCAACCTAACCATACCTTCACCGAAATCAAAGAATTTGACATTGCATAAATATACAAAAAACTCGTTAACCTCACCAAACCTAACCCAACCTAACCTAACCATCACCGAAATCAAAGAATTCGACATTGCAAAAATATACACAAATCGTGCTTACCTCACCAAACCTAACCCAACCTAACCTATACAACACCGAAATCAAATAATTCGACATTGCATAAATATACAAAAAACTCGCTAACCTCAACAAACCTAACCCAACTTAACCTAACCATCACCGAAATCAAAGAATTTGACATTGCAAAAATATAAACAAATCGTGCTTACCTCACAAAACCTAACCCAACCCAACCTAACCATCACCGAAATCAAATAATTCAAGATTTTTAGATTTACACAATACTCGCTAACCTCACCAAACCTAACCCAATTAAACCTAACCATCACCGAAATCAAAAAATTCGAGATTGTAAGATTTACACAAAACTCGCTCACCTCACCAAACGTAACCCAACCTAACCTTACCTTCACCGAAATCAAAGAATTCGACATTGCATAAATATACAAAAAACTCGTTAACCTCACCAAACCTAACCCAACCTAACCTAACCATCACCGAAATCAAAGAATTCAAGATTGTTAGATTTACACAAAACTCGCTAACCTCACCAAACCTTACCCAACCTAACCTAACCATCACCGAAATCAAAAAATTTGACATTGCAAAAATATACACAAATCGTGCTTACTTCACAAAACCTAACCCAACCCAACCTTACCATCACCGAAATCAAATAATTCGAGATTGTAAGTTTTACACAAAAATCGCTAACTTCACCAAACGTAACCCAACCTAACCTTACCATCACCGAAATCAAAGAATTTGACATTGCAAAAATATACAAAAATCGTGCTTATCTCACCAAACCTAACCCAACTTACCTATACAACACCGAAATCAAAGATTTCGAGATTGTCAGATTTTCACAAAACTCGCTAACCTCACCAAACCTAACCCATCCTAACCTAACAATCACCGAAATCAAAAAATTCGAGATTGTAAGATTTACACAAAACTCGCTCATCTCACCAAATGTAACCCAACCTGACCTAACCTTCACCGAAATCAAAGAATTCGACATTGCATAAATATACAAAAAACTCGCTAACCTCAACAAACCTAACCCAACTTAACCTAACCATCACCGAAATCAAAGAATTTGACATTGCAAAAATATAAACAAATCGTGCTTACCTCACAAAACCTAACCCAACCCAACCTAACCATCACCGAAATCAAATAATTCAAGATTGTTAGATTTACACAATTTTCGCTAACCTCACCAAACCTAACCCAATTTAACCTAACCATCACCGAAATCAAAAAATTCGAGATTGTAAGATTTACACAAAACTCGCTCACCTCACCAAACGTAACCCAACCTAACCATACCTTCACCGAAATCAAAGAATTTGACATTGCATAAATATACAAAAAACTCGTTAACCTCACCAAACCTAACCCAACCTAACCTAACCATCACCGAAATCAAAGAATTCGACATTGCAAAAATATACACAAATCGTGCTTACCTCACCAAACCTAACCCAACCTAACCTATACAACACCGAAATCAAATAATTCGACATTGCATAAATATACAAAAAACTCGCTAACCTCAACAAACCTAACCCAACTTAACCTAACCATCACCGAAATCAAAGAATTTGACATTGCAAAAATATAAACAAATCGTGCTTACCTCACAAAACCTAACCCAACCCAACCTAACCATCACCGAAATCAAATAATTCAAGATTTTTAGATTTACACAATACTCGCTAACCTCACCAAACCTAACCCAATTAAACCTAACCATCACCGAAATCAAAAAATTCGAGATTGTAAGATTTACACAAAACTCGCTCACCTCACCAAACGTAACCCAACCTAACCTTACCTTCACCGAAATCAAAGAATTCGACATTGCATAAATATACAAAAAACTCGTTAACCTCACCAAACCTAACCCAACCTAACCTAACCATCACCGAAATCAAAGAATTCAAGATTGTTAGATTTACACAAAACTCGCTAACCTCACCAAACCTTACCCAACCTAACCTAACCATCACCGAAATCAAAAAATTTGACATTGCAAAAATATACACAAATCGTGCTTACTTCACAAAACCTAACCCAACCCAACCTTACCATCACCGAAATCAAATAATTCGAGATTGTAAGTTTTACACAAAAATCGCTAACTTCACCAAACGTAACCCAACCTAACCTTACCATCACCGAAATCAAAGAATTTGACATTGCAAAAATATACAAAAATCGTGCTTATCTCACCAAACCTAACCCAACTTACCTATACAACACCGAAATCAAAGATTTCGAGATTGTCAGATTTTCACAAAACTCGCTAACCTCACCAAACCTAACCCATCCTAACCTAACAATCACCGAAATCAAAAAATTCGAGATTGTAAGATTTACACAAAACTCGCTCATCTCACCAAATGTAACCCAACCTGACCTAACCTTCACCGAAATCAAAGAATTCGACATTGCATAAATATACAAAAAACTCGCTAACCTCAACAAACCTAACCCAACTTAACCTAACCATCACCGAAATCAAAGAATTTGACATTGCAAAAATATAAACAAATCGTGCTTACCTCACAAAACCTAACCCAACCCAACCTAACCATCACCGAAATCAAATAATTCAAGATTGTTAGATTTACACAATTTTCGCTAACCTCACCAAACCTAACCCAATTTAACCTAACCATCACCGAAATCAAAAAATTCGAGATTGTAAGATTTACACAAAACTCGCTCACCTCACCAAACGTAACCCAACCTAACCTTACCTTCACCGAAATCAAAGAATTCGACATTGCATAAATATACAAAAAACTCGTTAACCTCACCAAACCTAACCCAACCTAACCTAACCATCACCGAAATCAAAGAATTCGACATTGCAAAAATATACACAAGTCGTGCTAACCTCACCAAACCTAACCCAACCTAACCTATACAACACCGAAATCAAATAATTCGACATTGCATAAATATACAAAAAACTCGCATACCTCACCAAACCTAACCCAACCTAACCTAACCATTACCGAAATCCAAGAATTCGACATTGCAAAAATATACAAAAATCCTGCTAACCTCACCAAACCTAACCCAACCTAACCTATACAACACCGAAATTAAAGAATTCGAGATTGTAAGGATTACACAAAACTCGCTTTTCTCACCAAACGTAACCCAACCTAACCTAACCAACACCGGAATCAAAGAATTCGACATTGCAAAAATATACACAAACCCAACCCAACCTAACTTAACCATCACCGAAATCAAAGAATTCGACATTGCAAAAATATACACAAATCGTGCTAACCTCACCAAACCTAACCCAACCTAACCTAACCAACATTGAAATCAAATATTTCGAGATTTTAAGATTTACAAAAAACTCGCTCACCACACTAAACGTAACCCAACCTAACCTAACCGTCACCGAAGTCAAAGAATTCGATATTGCATAAATTTACACAAATCGTGCTAACCTCACCAAACCTAACCCAACCTACCTATACAACACCGAAATCAAAGATTTCGAGATTGTCAGATTTACACAAAACTCGCTAACCTCACCAAACCTTACCCAACCCAACCTAACCATCACCGAAATCAAAAAATTCGAGATTGTAAGATTTACAAAAAACTCGCTAACCTCACCAAGTGTAACCCAACCTAACCTAACCTTCACCGAAATCAAAGAATTCGACATTGTATGAATATACAAAAAACTCGCTAACCTTAACAAACCTAACTCAACTTAACCTAACCATCACCGAAATCAAAAAATTTGACATTGCAAAAATATGCACTAATCGTGCTTTCCTCACAAAACCTAACCCAACCCAACCTAATCATCACCGAAATCAAATAATTTAAGATTGTTTGATTTACACAAAACTCGCTAACCTCACCAAACCCAACCCAACCTAACCTAACCATCACCGAAATCAAAGAATTCGACATTGCAAAAATATACACAAATCGTGCTAACCTCACAAACCTAACCCAACCTAACCTAACATCACCGAACTCAAAGAATTCGAGATTTTGAGATTTACACAAACCTCGCTAACCTCACCAAACCTAACCCAACCTAACCTAACCAACACCGAAATCATATATTTCGAGATTTTAAGATTTACAAAAAACTCGCTCACCACACTAAACGTAACCCAACCCAACCTAACCGTCACCGAAGTCAAAGAATTCGACATTGCATAAATTTACACAAATCGTGCTAACCTCGCCAAACCTACCCCAACCTAACCTAACCATCACCGAAATCAAAGAATTGGATATTTTAAGATTTACACAAAACTCGCTAACCTCACGAAACCTTACCCAACCTAACCTTACCAACACCGTAATCAAAGAATTCGAGATTGTAAGTTTTACACAAAACTCGCTAACTTTACCAAACGTAACCCAACCTAACCTAACCTTCACCGAAATCAAAGAATTTGACATTGTAAAAATATACAAAAATCGTGCTAACCTCACCAAACCTAACCCAACCACCTATACAACACCGAAATCAAAGATTTCGAGATTGTCAGATTTACACAAAACTCGCTAACCTCACCAAACCTTACCCAACCTAACCTAACCATCACCGAAATCAAAAAATTCGAGATTGTAAGATTTACACAAAACTCGCTAACCTCACCAAATGTAACCCAACCTAACCTAACCTTCACCGAAATCAAAGAATTCGACATTGCATAAATATACAAAAAACTCGCTAACCTCAACAAACCTTACCCAACTTAACCTTACCATCACGGAAATCAAAAAATTTGACATTGCAAAAATATACACAAATCGTGCTTACCTCACAAAACCTAACCCAACCCAACCTTACCATCACCGAAATCAAATAATTCAAGATTGTTAGATTTACACAAAACTCGCTTACCTCACCAAACCTTACCCAACCTAACCTAACCATCACCGAAATCAAAAAATTTGACATTGCAAAAATATACACAAATCGTGCTTACCTCACAAAACCTAACCCAACCCAACCTTACCATCACCGAAATCAAATAATTCGAGATTGTAAGTTTTACACAAAACTCGCTAACTTCACCAAACGTAACCCAACCTAACCTTACCATCACCGAAATCAAAGAATTTGACATTGTATGAATATACAAAAAACTCGCTATCCTTAACAAACCTAACTCAACTTAACCTAACCATCACCGAAATCAAAAAATTTGACATTGCAAAAATATGCACTAATCGTGCTTTCCTCACAAAACCTAACCCAACTAAACCTAACCATCACCGAAATCAAATAATTTAAGATTGTTAGATTTACACAAAACTCGCTAACCTCACAAAACCCAACCCAACCTAACCTAACCATCACCGAAATCAAAGAATTGGAGATTTTAAGATTTACACAAAACTCGCTAACCTCACGAAACCTTACCCAACCTAACCTTACCAACACCGTAATCAAAGAATTCGAGATTGTAAGTTTTACACAAAACTCGCTAACTTTACCAAACGTAACCCAACCTAACCTAACCTTCACCGAAATCAAAGAATTTGACATTGTAAAAATATACAAAAATCGTGCTAACCTCACCAAACCTAACCCAACCACCTATACAACACCGAAATCAAAGATTTCGAGATTGTCAGATTTACACAAAACTCGCTAACCTCACCAAACCTTACCCAACCTAACCTAACCATCACCGAAATCAAAAAATTCGAGATTGTAAGATTTACACAAAACTCGCTAACCTCACCAAATGTAACCCAACCTAACCTAACCTTCACCGAAATCAAAGAATTCGACATTGCATAAATATACAAAAAACTCGCTAACCTCAACAAACCTAACCCAACTTAACCTTACCATCACGGAAATCAAAAAATTTGACATTGCAAAAATATACACAAATCGTGCTTACCTCACAAAACCTAACCCAACCCAACCTTACCATCACCGAAATCAAATAATTCAAGATTGTTAGATTTACACAAAACTCGCTAACCTCACCAAACCTTACCCAACCTAACCTAACCATCACCGAAATCAAAAAATTTGACATTGCAAAAATATACACAAATCGTGCTTACCTCACAAAACCTAACCCAACCCAACCTTACCATCACCGAAATCAAATAATTCGAGATTGTAAGTTTTACACAAAACTCGCTAACTTCACCAAACGTAACCCAACCTAACCTTACCATCACCGAAATCAAAGAATTTGACATTGCAAAAATATACAAAAATCGTGCTTATCTCACCAAACCTAACCCAACCTACCTATACAACACCAAAATCAAAGATTTCGAGATTGTCAGATTTTCACAAAACTCGCTAACCTCACCAAACCTAACCCAACCTAACCTTACAATCATAACCTAACCTAACCTAACCTAACCTTCACCGAAATCAAAGAATTCGACATTGCATAAATATACAAAAAACTCGCTAACCTCAACAAACCTAACCCAACTTAACCTAACCATCACCGAAATCAAAAAATTCGAGATTGTAAGATTTACACAAAACTCGCTAACCTCACCAAATGTAACCCAACCTAACCTAACCTTCACAGAAATTAAAGAATTCGACATTGCATAAATATACAAAAACCCTGCTAACCCCACCAAACCTAACCCAACCTTTCCTATACAACACCGAAATTAAAGATTTCGAGATTGTCAGATTTTCACAAAACTCGCTAACCTCACCAAACCTAACCCAACCTAACCTAACAATCACCGAAATCAAAAAATTCGAGATTGTAAGATTTACACAAAACTCGCTAACCTCACCAAATGTAACCCAACCTAACCTAACCTTCACCGAAATCAAAGAATTCGACATTGCATAAATATACAAAAACCCTGCTTACCCCACCAAACCTAACCCAACCTTTCCTATACAACACCGAAATTAAAGAATTCGAGATTGTCAGATTTTCACAAAACTCGCTAAACTCACCAAATATAACCCAACCTAACCTAGCCTTCACCGAAATCAAAGAATTCGACATTGCATAAATATACAAAAAACTCGCTTACCTCAACAAACCTAACCCAACTTAACCTAACCATCACCGAAATCAAAGAATCTGACATTGTTAAAATATAAACAAATCGTGCTTACCTCACAAAACCTAACCCAACCCAACCTAACCATCACCGAAATCAAATAATTCAAGATTGTTAAATTTACACAATACTCGCTAACCTCACCAAACCTAACCCAATTTAACCTAACCATCACCGAAATCAAAAAATTCGAGATTGTAAGATTTACACAAAACTCGCTCACCTCACCAAACGTAACCCAACCTAACCTTACCTTCACCGAAATCAAAGAATTCGACATTGCATAAATATACAAAAAACTCGTTAACCTCACCAAACCTAACCCTACCTAACCTTACCATCACCGAAATCAAAGAATTCGACATTGCATAAATATACAAAAAACTCGCTTACCTCAACAAACCTAACCCAACTTAACCTAACCATCACCGAAATCAAAGAATTTGACATTGCAAAAATATAAACAAATCGTGCTTACCTCACAAAACCTAACCCAACCCAACCTAACCATCACCGAAATCAAATAATTCAAGATTGTTAGATTTACACAATACTCGCTAACCTCACCAAACCTAACCCAATTTAACCTAACCATCACCGAAATCAAAAAATTCGAGATTGTAAGATTTACACAAAACTCGCTCACCTCACCAAACGTAACCCAACCTAACCTAACCATCACCGAAATCAAAAAATTTGACATTGCAAAAATATACACAAATCGTGCTTACCTCACAAAACCTAACCCAACCCAACCTTACCTTCACCGAAATCAAAGAATTCGACATTGCATAAATATACAAAAAACTCGTTAACCTCACCAAACCTAACCCAACCTAAACTAACCATCACCGAAATCAAAGAATTCAAGATTGTTAGATTTACACAAAACTCGCTAACCTCACCAAACCTTACCCAACCTAACCTAACCATCACCGAAATCAAAAAATTTGACATTGCAAAAATATACACAAATTGTGCTTACCTCACAAAACCTAACCCAACCCAACCTTACCATCACCGAAATCAAATAATTCGAGATTGTAAGTTTTACACAAAAATCGCTAACTTCACCAAACGTAACCCAACCTAACCTTACCATCACCGAAATCAAAGAATTTGACATTGCAAAAATATACAAAAATCGTGCTTATCTCACCAAACCTAACCCAACTTACCTATACAACACCGAAATCAAAGATTTCGAGATTGTCAGATTTTCACAAAACTCGCTAACCTCACCAAACCTAACCCATCCTAACCTAACAATCACCGAAATCAAAAAATTCGAGATTGTAAGATTTACACAAAACTCGCTCATCTCACCAAATGTAACCCAACCTGACCTAACCTGTACCGAAATCAAAGAATTCGACATTGCATAAATATACAAAAAACTCGCTAACCTCAACAAACCTAACCCAACTTAACCTAACCATCACCGAAATCAAAGAATTTGACATTGCAAAAATATAAACAAATCGTGCTTACCTCAGAAAACCTAACCCAACCCAACCTAACCATCACCGAAATCAAATAATTCAAGATTGTTAGATTTACACAATTTTCGCTAACCTCACCAAACCTAACCCAATTTAACCTAACCATCACCGAAATCAAAAAATTCGAGATTGTAAGATTTACACAAAACTCGCTCACCTCACCAAACGTAACCCAACCTAACCATACCTTCACCGAAATCAAAGAATTTGACATGGCATAAATATACAAAAAACTCGTTAACCTCACCAAACCTAACCCAACCTAACCTAACCATCACCGAAATCAAAGAATTCGACATTGCAAAAATATACACAAATCGTGCTTACCTCACCAAACCTAACCCAACCTAACCTATACAACACCGAAATCAAATAATTCGACATTGCATAAATATACAAAAAACTCGCTAACCTCAACAAACCTAACCCAACTTAACCTAACCATCACCGAAATCAAAGAATTTGACATTGCAAAAATATAAACAAATCGTGCTTACCTCACAAAACCTAACCCAACCCAACCTAACCATCACCGAAATCAAATAATTCAAGATTTTTAGATTTACACAATACTCGCTAACCTCACCAAACCTAACCCAATTAAACCTAACCATCACCGAAATCAAAAAATTCGAGATTGTAAGATTTACACAAAACTCGCTCACCTCACCAAACGTAACCCAACCTAACCTTACCTTCACCGAAATCAAAGAATTCGACATTGCATAAATATACAAAAAACTCGTTAACCTCACCAAACCTAACCCAACCTAACCTAACCATCACCGAAATCAAAGAATTCAAGATTGTTAGATTTACACAAAACTCGCTAACCTCACCAAACCTTACCCAACCTAACCTAACCATCACCGAAATCAAAAAATTTGACATTGCAAAAATATACACAAATCGTGCTTACTTCACAAAACCTAACCCAACCCAACCTTACCATCACCGAAATCAAATAATTCGAGATTGTAAGTTTTACACAAAAATCGCTAACTTCACCAAATGTAACCCAACCTAACCTTACCATCACCGAAATCAAAGAATTTGACATTGCAAAAATATACAAAAATCGTGCTTATCTCACCAAACCTAACCCAACTTACCTATACAACACCGAAATCAAAGATTTCGAGATTGTCAGATTTTCACAAAACTCGCTAACCTCACCAAACCTAACCCATCCTAACCTAACAATCACCGAAATCAAAAAATTCGAGATTGTAAGATTTACACAAAACTCGCTCATCTCACCAAATGTAACCCAACCTGACCTAACCTTCACCGAAATCAAAGAATTCGACATTGCATAAATATACAAAAAACTCGCTAACCTCAACAAACCTAACCCAACTTAACCTAACCATCACCGAAATCAAAGAATTTGACATTGCAAAAATATAAACAAATCGTGCTTACCTCACAAAACCTAACCCAACCCAACCTAACCATCACCGAAATCAAATAATTCAAGATTGTTAGATTTACACAATTTTCGCTAACCTCACCAAACCTAACCCAATTTAACCTAACCATCACCGAAATCAAAAAATTCGAGATTGTAAGATTTACACAAAACTCGCTCACCTCACCAAACGTAACCCAACCTAACCTTACCTTCACCGAAATCAAAGAATTCGACATTGCATAAATATACAAAGAACTCGTTAACCTCACCAAACCTAACCCAACCTAACCTAACCATCACCGAAATCAAAGAATTCGACATTGCAAAAATATACACAAGTCGTGCTAACCTCACCAAACCTAACCCAACCTAACCTATACAACACCGAAATCAAATAATTCGACATTGCATAAATATACAAAAAACTCGCATACCTCACCAAACCTAACCCAACCTAACCTAACCATTACCGAAATCCAAGAATTCGACATTGCAAAAATATACAAAAATCCTGCTAACCTCACCAAACCTAACCCAACCTAACCTATACAACACCGAAATTAAAGAATTCGAGATTGTAAGGATTACACAAAACTCGCTTTTCTCACCAAACGTAACCCAACCTAACCTAACCAACACCGGAATCAAAGAATTCGACATTGCAAAAATATACACAAACCCAACCCAACCTAACTTAACCATCACCGAAATCAAAGAATTCGACATTGCAAAAATATACACAAATCGTGCTAACCTCACCAAACCTAACCCAACCTTACCTAACCAACATTGAAATCAAATATTTCGAGATTTTAAGATTTACAAAAAACTCGCTCACCACACTAAACGTAACCCAACCTAACCTAACCGTCACCGAAGTCAAAGAATTCGATATTGCATAAATTTACACAAATCGTGCTAACCTCACCAAACCTAACCCAACCTACCTATACAACACCGAAATCAAAGATTTCGAGATTGTCAGATTTACACAAAACTCGCTAACCTCACCAAACCTTACCCAACCCAACCTAACCATCACCGAAATCAAAAAATTCGAGATTGTAAGATTTACAAAAAACTCGCTAACCTCACCAAGTGTAACCCAACCTAACCTAACCTTCACCGAAATCAAAGAATTCGACATTGTATGAATATACAAAAAACTCGCTAACCTTAACAAACCTAACTCAACTTAACCTAACCATCACCGAAATCAAAAAATTTGACATTGCAAAAATATGCACTAATCGTGCTTTCCTCACAAAACCTAACCCAACCCAACCTAATCATCACCGAAATCAAATAATTTAAGATTGTTTGATTTACACAAAATTCGCTAACCTCACCAAACCCAACCCAACCTAACCTAACCATCACCGAAATCAAAGAATTCGACATTGCAAAAATATACACAAATCGTGCTAACCTCACAAACCTAACCCAACCTAACCTAACATCACCGAACTCAAAGAATTCGAGATTTTGAGATTTACACAAACCTCGCTAACCTCACCAAACCTAACCCAACCTAACCTAACCAACACCGAAATCATATATTTCGAGATTTTAAGATTTACAAAAAACTCGCTCACCACACTAAACGTAACCCAACCCAACCTAACCGTCACCGAAGTCAAAGAATTCGACATTGCATAAATTTACACAAATCGTGCTAACCTCGCCAAACCTACCCCAACCTAACCTAACCATCACCGAAATCAAAGAATTGGATATTTTAAGATTTACACAAAACTCGCTAACCTCACGAAACCTTACCCAACCTAACCTTACCAACACCGTAATCAAAGAATTCGAGATTGTAAGTTTTACACAAAACTCGCTAACTTTACCAAACGTAACCCAACCTAACCTAACCTTCACCGAAATCAAAGAATTTGACATTGTAAAAATATACAAAAATCGTGCTAACCTCACCAAACTTAACCCAACCACCTATACAACACCGAAATCAAAGATTTCGAGATTGTCAGATTTACACAAAACTCGCTAACCTCACCAAACCTTACCCAACCTAACCTAACCATCACCGAAATCAAAAAATTCGAGATTATAAGATTTACACAAAACTCGCTAACCTCACCAAATGTAACCCAACCTAACCTAACCTTCACCGAAATCAAAGAATTCGACATTGCATAAATATACAAAAAACTCGCTAACCTCAACAAACCTAACCCAACTTAACCTTACCATCACGAAAATCAAAAAATTTGACATTGCAAAAATATACACAAATCGTGCTTACCTCACAAAACCTAACCCAACCCAACCTTACCATCACCGAAATCAAATAATTCAAGATTGTTAGATTTACACAAAACTCGCTAACCTCACCAAACCTTACCCAACCTAACCTAACCATCACCGAAATCAAAAAATTTGACATTGCAAAAATATACACAAATCGTGCTTACCTCACAAAACCTAACCCAACCCAACCTTACCATCACCGAAATCAAATAATTCGAGATTGTAAGTTTTACACAAAACTCGCTAACTTCACCAAACGTAACCCAACCTAACCTTACCATCACCGAAATCAAAGAATTTGACATTGCAAAAATATACAAAAATCGTGCTTATCTCACCAAACCTAACCCAACCTACCTATACAACACCAAAATCAAAGATTTCGAGATTGTCAGATTTTCACAAAACTCGCTAACCTCACCAAACCTAACCCAACCTAACCTAACAATCATAACCTAACCTAACCTAACCTAACCTTCACCGAAATCAAAGAATTCGACATTGCATAAATATACAAAAAACTCGCTAACCTCAACAAACCTAACCCAACTTAACCTAACCATCACCGAAATCAAAAAATTCGAGATTGTAAGATTTACACAAAACTCGCTAACCTCACCAAATGTAACCCAACCTAACCTTACCTTCACAGAAATTAAAGAATTCGACATTGCATAAATATACAAAAACTCTGCTAACCCCACCAAACCTAACCCAACCTTTCCTATACAACACCGAAATTAAAGATTTCGAGATTGTCAGATTTTCACAAAACTCGCTAACCTCACCAAACCTAACCCAACCTAACCTAACAATCACCGAAATCAAAAAATTCGAGATTGTAAGATTTACACAAAACTCGCTAACCTCACCAAATGTAACCCAACCTAACCTAACCTTCACCGAAATCAAAGAATTCGACATTGCATAAATATACAAAAACCCTGCTAACCCCACCAAACCTAACCCAACCTTTCCTATACAACACCGAAATTAAAGAATTCGAGATTGTCAGATTTTCACAAAACTCGCTAAACTCACCAAATGTAACCCAACCTAACCTAACCTTCACCGAAATCAAAGAATTCGACATTGCATAAATATACAAAAAACTCGCTTACCTCAACAAACCTAACCCAACTTAACCTAACCATCACCGAAATCAAAGAATCTGACATTGTTAAAATATAAACAAATCGTGCTTACCTCACAAAACCTAACCCAACCCAACCTAACCATCACCGAAATCAAATAATTCAAGATTGTTAAATTTACACAATACTCGCTAACCTCACCAAACCTAACCCAATTTAACCTAACCATCACCGAAATCAAAAAATTCGAGATTGTAAGATTTACACAAAACTCGCTCACCTCACCAAACGTAACCCAACCTAACCTTACCTTCACCGAAATCAAAGAATTCGACATTGCATAAATATACAAAAAACTCGTTAACCTCACCAAACCTAACCCTACCTAACCTAACCATCACCGAAATCAAAGAATTCGACATTGCATAAATATACAAAAAACTCGCTTACCTCAACAAACCTAACCCAACTTAACCTAACCATCACCGAAATCAAAGAATTTGACATTGCAAAAATATAAACAAATCGTGCTTACCTCACAAAACCTAACCCAACCCAACCTAACCATCACCGAAATCAAATAATTCAAGATTGTTTGATTTACACAATACTCGCTAACCTCACCAAACCTAACCCAATTTAACCTAACCATCACCGAAATCAAAAAATTCGAGATTGTAAGATTTACACAAAACTCGCTCACCTCACCAAACGTAACCCAACCTAACCTAACCATCACCGAAATCAAAAAATTTGACATTGCAAAAATATACACAAATCGTGCTTACCTCACAAAACCTAACCCAACCCAACCTTACCTTCACCGAAATCAAAGAATTCGACATTGCATAAATATACAAAAAACTCGTTAACCTCACCAAACCTAACCCAACCTAAACTAACCATCACCGAAATCAAAGAATTCAAGATTGTTAGATTTACACAAAACTCGCTAACCTCACCAAACCTTACCCAACCTAACCTAACCATCACCGAAATCAAAAAATTTGACATTGCAAAAATATACACAAATCGTGCTTACCTCACAAAACCTAACCCAACCCAACCTTACCATCACCGAAATCAAATAATTCGAGATTGTAAGTTTTACACAAAAATCGCTAACTTCACCAAACGTAACCCAACCTAACCTTACCATCACCGAAATCAAAGAATTTGACATTGCAAAAATATACAAAAATCGTGCTTATCTCACCAAACCTAACCCAACTTACCTATACAACACCGAAATCAAAGATTTCGAGATTGTCAGATTTTCACAAAACTCGCTAACCTCACCAAACCTAACCCATCCTAACCTAACAATCACCGAAATCAAAAAATTCGAGATTGTAAGATTTACACAAAACTCGCTCATCTCACTAAATGTAACCCAACCTGACCTAACCTGTACCGAAATCAAAGAATTCGACATTGCATAAATATACAAAAAACTCGCTAACCTCAACAAACCTAACCCAACTTAACCTAACCATCACCGAAATCAAAGAATTTGACATTGCAAAAATATAAACAAATCGTGCTTACCTCACAAAACCTAACCCAACCCAACCTAACCATCACCGAAATCAAATAATTCAAGATTGTTAGATTTACACAATTTTCGCTAACCTCACCAAACCTAACCCAATTTAACCTAACCATCACCGAAATCAAAAAATTCGAGATTGTAAGATTTACACAAAACTCGCTCACCTCACCAAACGTAACCCAACCTAACCATACCTTCACCGAAATCAAAGAATTTGACATTGCATAAATATACAAAAAACTCGTTAACCTCACCAAACCTAACCCAACCTAACCTAACCATCACCGAAATCAAAGAATTCGACATTGCAAAAATATACACAAATCGTGCTTACCTCACCAAACCTAACCCAACCTAACCTATACAACACCGAAATCAAATAATTCGACATTGCATAAATATACAAAAAACTCGCTAACCTCAACAAACCTAACCCAACTTAACCTAACCATCACCGAAATCAAAGAATTTGACATTGCAAAAATATAAACAAATCGTGCTTACCTCACAAAACCTAACCCAACCCAACCTAACCATCACCGAAATCAAATAATTCAAGATTTTTAGATTTACACAATACTCGCTAACCTCACCAAACCTAACCCAATTAAACCTAACCATCACCGAAATCAAAAAATTCGAGATTGTAAGATTTACACAAAACTCGCTCACCTCACCAAACGTAACCCAACCTAACCTTACCTTCACCGAAATCAAAGAATTCGACATTGCATAAATATACAAAAAACTCGTTAACCTCACCAAACCTAACCCAACCTAACCTAACCATCACCGAAATCAAAGAATTCAAGATTGTTAGATTTACACAAAACTCGCTAACCTCACCAAACCTTACCCAACCTAACCTAACCATCACCGAAATCAAAAAATTTGACATTGCAAAAATATACACAAATCGTGCTTACTTCACAAAACCTAACCCAACCCAACCTTACCATCACCGAAATCAAATAATTCGAGATTGTAAGTTTTACACAAAAATCGCTAACTTCACCAAACGTAACCCAACCTAACCTTACCATCACCGAAATCAAAGAATTTGACATTGCAAAAATATACAAAAATCGTGCTTATCTCACCAAACCTAACCCAACTTACCTATACAACACCGAAATCAAAGATTTCGAGATTGTCAGATTTTCACAAAACTCGCTAACCTCACCAAACCTAACCCATCCTAACCTAACAATCACCGAAATCAAAAAATTCGAGATTGTAAGATTTACACAAAACTCGCTCATCTCACCAAATGTAACCCAACCTGACCTAACCTTCACCGAAATCAAAGAATTCGACATTGCATAAATATACAAAAAACTCGCTAACCTCAACAAACCTAACCCAACTTAACCTAACCATCACCGAAATCAAAGAATTTGACATTGCAAAAATATAAACAAATCGTGCTTACCTCACAAAACCTAACCCAACCCAACCTAACCATCACCGAAATCAAATAATTCAAGATTGTTAGATTTACACAATTTTCGCTAACCTCACCAAACCTAACCCAATTTAACCTAACCATCACCGAAATCAAAAAATTCGAGATTGTAAGATTTACACAAAACTCGCTCACCTCACCAAACGTAACCCAACCTAACCTTACCTTCACCGAAATCAAAGAATTCGACATTGCATAAATATACAAAAAACTCGTTAACCTCACCAAACCTAACCCAACCTAACCTAACCATCACCGAAATCAAAGAATTCGACATTGCAAAAATATACACAAGTCGTGCTAACCTCAACAAACCTAACCCAACCTAACCTATACAACACCGAAATCAAATAATTCGACATTGCATTAATATACAAAAAACTCGCATACCTCACCAAACCTAACCCAACCTAACCTAACCATTACCGAAATCCAAGAATTCGACATTGCAAAAATATACAAAAATCCTGCTAACCTCACCAAACCTAACCCAACCTAACCTATACAACACCGAAATTAAAGAATTCGAGATTGTAAGGATTACACAAAATTCGCTTTTCTCACCAAACGTAACCCAACCTAACCTAACCAACACCGGAATCAAAGAATTCGACATTGCAAAAATATACACAAACCCAACCCAACCTAACTTAACCATCACCGAAATCAAAGAATTCGACATTGCAAAAATATACACAAATCGTGCTAACCTCACCAAACCTAACCCAACCTAACCTAACCAACATTGAAATCAAATATTTCGAGATTTTAAGATTTACAAAAAACTCGCTCACCACACTAAACGTAACCCAACCTAACCTAACCGTCACCGAAGTCAAAGAATTCGATATTGCATAAATTTACACAAATCGTGCTAACCTCACCAAACCTAACCCAACCTACCTATACAACACCGAAATCAAAGATTTCGAGATTGTCAGATTTACACAAAACTCGCTAACCTCACCAAACCTTACCCAACCCAACCTAACCATCACCGAAATCAAAAAATTCGAGATTGTAAGATTTACAAAAAACTCGCTAACCTCACCAAGTGTAACCCAACCTAACCTAACCTTCACCGAAATCAAAGAATTCGACATTGTATGAATATACAAAAAACTCGCTAACCTTAACAAACCTAACTCAACTTAACCTAACCATCACCGAAATCAAAAAATTTGACATTGCAAAAATATGCACTAATCGTGCTTTCCTCACAAAACCTAACCCAACCCAACCTAATCATCACCGAAATCAAATAATTTAAGATTGTTTGATTTACACAAAACTCGCTAACCTCACCAAACCCAACCCAACCTAACCTAACCATCACCGAAATCAAAGAATTCGACATTGCAAAAATATACACAAATCGTGCTAACCTCACAAACCTAACCCAACCTAACCTAACATCACCGAACTCAAAGAATTCGAGATTTTGAGATTTACACAAACCTCGCTAACCTCACCAAACCTAACCCAACCTAACCTAACCAACACCGAAATCATATATTTCGAGATTTTAAGATTTACAAAAAACTCGCTCACCACACTAAACGTAACCCAACCCAACCTAACCGTCACCGAAGTCAAAGAATTCGACATTGCATAAATTTACACAAATCGTGCTAACCTCGCCAAACCTACCCCAACCTAACCTAACCATCACCGAAATCAAAGAATTGGATATTTTAAGATTTACACAAAACTCGCTAACCTCACGAAACCTTACCCAACCTAACCTTACCAACACCGTAATCAAAGAATTCGAGATTGTAAGTTTTACACAAAACTCGCTAACTTTACCAAACGTAACCCAACCTAACCTAACCTTCACCGAAATCAAAGAATTTGACATTGTAAAAATATACAAAAATCGTGCTAACCTCACCAAACCTAACCCAACCACCTATACAACACCGAAATCAAAGATTTCGAGATTGTAAGATTTACACAAAACTCGCTAACCTCACCAAATGTAACCCAACCTAACCTAACCTTCACCGAAATCAAAGAATTCGACATTGCATAAATATACAAAAAACTCGCTTACCTCAACAAACCTAACCCAACTTAACCTAACCATCACCGAAATCAAAAAATTTGACATTGCAAAAATATACACTAATCGTGCTTTCCTCACAAAACCTAACCCAACCCAACCTAACCATTACCGAAATCAAATAATTCAAGATTGTTAGATTTACACAAAACTCGCTTACCTCACCAAACCCAACCCAACCTAACCTAACCATCACCGAAATCAAAGAATTTGACATTGCAAAAATATAAACAAATCGTGCTTACCTCACAAAACCTAACCCAACCCAACCTAACCATCACCGAAATCAAATAATTCAAGATTGTTAGATTTACACAATACTCGCTAAACTCACCAAACCTAACCCAATTTAACCTAACCATCACCGAAATCAAAAAATTCGAGATTGTAAGATTTACACAAAACTCGCTAACCTCACCAAACGTAACCCAACCTAACCTTACCTTCACCGAAATCAAATAATTCGACATTGCATAAATATACAAAAAACTCGCATACCTCACCAAACCTAACCCAACCTAACCTATACAACACCGAAATTAAAGAATTCGAGATTGTAAGGATTACACAAAACTCGCTTACCTCACCAAACGTAACCCAACCTAACCTAACCAACACCGGAATCAAAGAATTCGACATTGCAAAAATATACACAAACCCAACCCAACCTAACCTAACCATCACCGAAATCAAAGAATTCGACATTGCAAAAATATACACAAATCGTGCTAACCTCACCTCACCTAACCTTACCTAACCTAACCTAACCTAACATCACCGAAATCAAAGAATTCGAGATTTTGAGATTTCCACAAAACTCGCTAACCTCACCAAACCTAACCCAACCTAACCTAACCAACATTGAATTCAAATATTTCGAGATTTTAAGATTTACAAAAAACTCGCTCACCACACTAAACGTAACCCAACCTAACCTAACCGTCACCGAAGTCAAAGAATTCGACATTGCATAAATTTACACAAATCGTGCTAACCTCACCAAACCTAACCCAAGCTACCTATACAACACCGAAATCAAAGATTTCGAGATTGTCAGATTTACACAAAACTCGCTAACCTCACCAAACCTTACCCAACCTAACCTAACCATCACCGAAATCAAAAAATTCGAGATTGTAAGATTTACACAAAACTCGCTAACCTCACCAAATGTAACCCAACCTAACCTAACCTTCACCGAAATCAAAGAATTCGACATTGCATAAATATACAAAAAACTCGCTAACCTCAACAAACCTAATCCAACTTAACCTAACCATCACCGAAATCAAAAAATTTGACATTGCAAAAATATACACAAATCGTGCTTACCTCACAAAAACTAACCCAACCCAACCTAACCATCACCGAAATCAAATAATTCAAGATTGTTAGATTTACACAAAACTCGCTAACCTTACCAAACCTAACCCAATTTAACCTAACCTTCACCGAAATCAAAAAATTCGAGATTGTAAGATTTACACAAAACTCGCTTACCTCACCAAACGTAACCCAACCTAACCTTACCTTCACCGAAATCAAAGAATTCGACATTGCATTAATATACAAAAAACTCGTTAACCTCACCAAACCTAACCCAACCTAACCTAACCATCACCGAAATCAAAGAATTCGACATTGCAAAAATATACACAAATCGTGCTAACCTCACCAAACCTAACCCAACCTAACCTTTTCAACACCGAAATTAAAGAATTCGAGATTGTAAGGATTACACAAAACTCGCTTACCTCACCAAACGTAACCCAACCTAACCTAACCAACACCGGAATCAAAGAATTCGACATTGCAAAAATATACACAAATCGTGCTAACCTCACCAAACCTAACCCAACCTAACCTAACTATCACCGAAATCAAAGAATTCGACATTGCAAAAATATACACAAATCGTGCTCACCTCACCAAACCTAACCCAACCTTACCTATACAACACCGAAATCAAAGAATGGAGATATTGTTATACGAAATACAACTTTCCAAATGCTACAAAAATGACAACCTACTTGCGCTAAATATCAAGAAAATAGAGAAAAAAAAATCACGTTGTTGAGACATCACTTTTAATGGATACCGATATTATTGACTTATGCAATAGATCAGCTACAACCATATACACAACGAAAGAATTTAAATTGCAATTACCGCTTGAGTTAGTTCGTTTAGATAAAAAAAATAATTGAGATAAAAATTAATCCTAATAAACGTGGTGAAATAAAAAAATTGCCAAATAAATGAAAAATAGCATGGAAAAAAATACTTAAAAAAATATATATTTTTGACTTTTAAAATTCGCTAGACAATTAATTAGAAGTATTTTAAAGCAATGAAATATAACAATTGATCGGAAAAATATCTGTCTATTGTTTGCAATACTCACTTTGAGCGTAACAATCCGTTATTTTGAGTTAAAAACCGCCAAAGCCAAAAAACTGTAAAAATCGAGCATTTTTTTAAACGCTTATATCTCGTAAACTCAGTATTTTTAATATAAACCGCTTAAACATGACAAAGCTTAAAGTAAACATTTAATTAAAAAAAAAAAATTTAAAAATTAAAAAAATAAATAAAAAAATAAAATAAAATAAAAAAATTAAAAAAAAATCAAAAAAAATAAAAATAATTTTTTTTTTGCCTTCTAGGGCTTTGCCCTCGGCACCCATCTGAGCCTTTGCCTTCTAGGGCTTCGCCCCTCCACGCCCCCATGAGTAATTGCCGTTTAGGGCTTCGCCCCCTTAGCTGATGCCTTTTAGGGCTTCGCCCCTCCGCGCCCCCATGATTAAATGCCGTCTAGGGCTTCGCCCCCCTTAGTTTTTGCCTTTTAGGGCTTTGCCCCTCCGCGCCCCGATGATTAAATGCTGTCTAGGGCTTCGCCCCCATGATCAGTTTCCTTTTAGGGCTTCGCCCTTCCGCGTCCCCATGATTAATTGCCGTCTAGGGCTACGCCCCTCCGCGCTCCCATGATAAATTGCTGTCTATGGCTTCGCCCCCCTTAGTTAATGCCTTTTAGGGCTTCGCCCCTCCGCGCCCCCAAGGTTAAATGCCGTCTAGGGCTTCGCCCCCATGATCAGTTGCTATTTAGGGCTTCGCCCCATGAGGCTGCGCCCCCCTGCGTCCCCTTCGGGGCCCTATGCGGCTGAGCTCCATAAGGTGGCGCCCCATAAGGCTGCGCCCCATAAGGCAGCGAGTTTTGTTGGTTCGAGATCGTTTACAAGATATGAGCGTTTAAAAAAATGCGCAATTTTTACAGGTTTTTGGCTTTGCGGTCTTTAACTCAAAATCTAGTTTTGCTGTGCTAAATGTGAATATTGGAATCAATAGTCAGATGTTTTTCCTATTCTATGTTTCATTAATACGTAATTAGAAAGACTTTCGTTGTGTACACATTTGTGACGCTGATAGCGTTAGTGCAAGCGAGATGGCATGTAGTCCACCTCGCAGAGTAAGGCGGTCGGATTACATATGTATAAGAATTTTAATAATCGATACTAAGTTTCAGTTCGATAAGCCGAACGAATCAAAAAATCCCCAAAATACACTGACACACATACTAACACACAGGCACACAGTCACACACACACTCACATTTTCATAGATCATGAAAACGTGATCAATAATTGCTTCTGAGTTCAGCCAGTCAAAATCTAGAGTTAGAATTTTCGCATGATCACAAAACATGCATTTCTTCATTCTTCTTTCTTCAAATAGGCGTCTTTCTCGACGGTTTTAATTGTTTTATAAAACTTTCAGGTCAGTTCAGTAAAGATACACCTTAAAGGACGATGCACTTTGCTGATTACAAAGATTTACTGGTAGGTAGCGTCTACTCTCTGCATAATCGTGATCAAAACAATTTGACAACAGTTTAGAAAAAAAATAGCGCTTAAATTACAGTGAATTTCTTTTCGTTTTTCGAATTATTTATATCAATCAGTGCTTCCTTAATTTTATGGCATCCACACTTTAGAGATAGAACCGCGTCTAATCTTGCAGACCATCTTGTACGGGACATACTTTTTTTACTGTCAATTTTGTGTTGCAATTGAAGCTTTTTCCAGAAAACATTCTACATATCAATGAGTCGAAGCATTAAAGGAAATTAATAAGTTTTAACCAATAAAAAACATCCAGTTGCACTAGTACAACTTTCTGCTCTAAAGTTATCAATTAGGCTCATTGGAACAAATATACATATGTCGGGCTAAGCATTTTAATGCGACTTTGCAAGCCTGTGTATCCCTAGGCATGCATACATACATATATGCTATATTGTCGTTTGACTGTCCTGTACAAAATTTGATAACAATCCACATAATTTTTAACTTTGTAAATACTTGTTCTTCTAAATATGTAGTATCGTACTTTTCAATGGGCAAAATACCTATGAATCTCTCAGGCGTCGAATCTACAATAATGATGTAAAAATTTGAGCCAAAACAGAGTCGCTAATTAGTTCTATAAACTCGTGAGATAAATAGTTGACATTTCTTCGTCCACGATTTTCATACATTTCCAAATGTAATTTTAAAAATTTATCATATTGTACTGTTGCAGTAACTTGGTGAGTACAGGGCCTAATATTCAATTTCTTCATAAATGAGTGGAATGATAGAAATACCATATATGGAGCTTTTATATATATGTTATTATTTACTACATTTACTACATTTATTTATTTTGAGAAATATTTCGCCTTACATTAAATATAATGTTTTACTTTTAACACTATGTATTTAAAAATACTGATGGCTTGTAATACGTTTATTCTGCTTTTCCGAGATTCTGGAAATATCGAGTTAAATTAAGTGATAACAATTTGTGAATTAAGTCAAACAGAAATAGTGTTTTTGGTACTGAAAATATATACATACATATGTAGTACATATTCAAATCAAAGCAATTAAGAGGATATTATATATTTATAAAGCAATTAAGAGGATAATCTAATGAATTTTTTTTGTCATGTTAGTGACATTTGTACATTTCACGATTTCAATCAATTGACAATTTTGGTATATATATAATTTATTACAATACATATGTACATATTTTATATTTAAAAAAAAAATTCTTGTCTCGACAATAAACTTTGATTATTTATACGTTTCAATATATATGTAAAGATATCTCGGAATTATGATTATTTTTATCAATGTATGAAATTAATGAGAACGATTCAGCTAATTTCCGAAAACGTAAAATAAAATGATTGAGTTATTTTTTCATAACGACATTATTTTTAAAATTAATAGGTAATTTTATGATCGTGCATAGAAATCAATAACAAGATCGAGGAAATTTAAACTACATCTTGTTAAGGGACATCTGTTGATTGTTTTAAAAATTCTGTTAGACCAACTTAGTAACATGTGTTGTTTTGAGTTAGATTACTCATGGGCTATAAGTAATCAGTGAAAAGCAGAGTTTTGTTGGGTGTGGTGCCATCGATTGTGGAAATAGCAAGATTTCATATATTTTTGGAAACGCTTAGTGTGTAATATGAACCGTATTTACTGATGGATAGGTATTTAACATTTTATATATTTCATTAATCATTTTATCATTAGCGCTCAATGTTAGCGCTTTTATACTTGTGTGACGAGTTTTGAGGTTAATTTTTTTTGTTTTCATTTGTAACGATTTTGTTACAGAAGGATGTTATTTTTTTTGTTATTTTGTATTTTTTTTTTTTTTTTTTTTTTTTTGTTACAGAATAACGCTTTTATACTTTTGATGATAATTTTTGACGAGTTTTGATGATAATTTTTAATTGTTTTCATTTGTAACGATTTTGTTACAGAATCACACCCAAGAAGGATGGAATTTTTCATCAATTATGATATTTTAATGTAATTGTTAAAAATAAAAAGAACGCAAACCAACAAAGAAAAAGAAGAAAATACATATATGTATATGAATATAGGGAATATATTACAAACAATATTATAATACATCATGAAATTCGAGAACGAACAAGTCAATCAAACAGAACATCCTCAACCATCGGGAAGTTGGCTTCCTAGAGAATTCAATGAAATACAAGACAGACTACTGGTATTTGTGGAATACTTTGTGGAAAGACTTGAAACACAATTGGATATTCTTCTTCGTCTATTAGAAGGAAAAGAAAATGACAGCAAAAAAAAGTTCGAGAAATATTCTAGCACTGCTGGAAAAACTACGAATGAAATTTTGAGTGGTGCTATGATATATTTACTGGGACCTGCATATTCAGTTCCTGCTAAATTAGTCGGAATACTGGCGGAAAAATCAACAGCGGCTTTAGCTGATTATTTCAATGAAAAGTATCAAAAGAAAGAAGCTGTTAAATTGTCAGAATTGGTGTTCGCGTTCAAAGATTATAAAGCAGCACTAAGAAAATTTTTCGTTGAAATTGCCGTTAATATATTCAGAAGTTTTGAAATTCAATTCATGGGTTTTCTGAATCCTAGAAAAGCCATGATGAAGGCAGCATACACGGCAGCTGATAGGATTCTCAGCTGTGAAAAAAATACGGATCTTATAAAAATGGCACCCGAAGGAATTTGTGACATAACAAATAAACTGCCATATATCGGTATTCGTTTCCCAAGAATTATGGGATCAAAGGTGAAATTGGACAATGGGGAATGGAATATTGCGGATATGTATGAAGAAACTGGAATATCCATTAAGAAATCTGACTCTGAAGATGACTATGAATATTATACAAAGAATGGAAAAAGTTCTGATGAATTTGGGTACCGTCGACCGTTCTATAAGGAAATTGAATCCACATTGAAAATAACACATCGATTAGTGAAAAAAAATACTAGTTATTTTTTAAAGTTTAAGTATGACATAGGCTTTGATTACGAAAAACAAATAGATGTGATTTTAAACAAGATCAATGACGAAGATGAAAGTTTATCCGAGGAACGATTAAAAAAATGTTTTAACTATATGAATAAGGATTTGCTGGATAATATTCAATTGTTGATGAGTGAAGATCTAATGACTGATGAGGAATCAAAAAATCTGAAATGCTTGTATGACATGATTAAAAATGTGTCAGTAGAAGTATTAAGTCAATTATCCGCGATTTCCGAGAAAACGACCGAGATATTAACAGTGGTTAAAACTATAGATAAGAAACTAAATAATAAATGTAGAAATGTTTCACCTAAAAAACCATTTAGGTTTGGTTTGATTCACCCAGTGAAAGCGTTTTCTGGAAGAGAAGATATGCTGAAGGAAATACATCTAATGTTAAGTAACAACATTAACAACATGACTGTTATATCTCAAATGGCGAGTGTAACTGGACTAGGAGGAATCGGTAAAACCGAACTTAGTCGAAAATATGCTATGGAATATTCAAACTTTTACCAAAACATTGCATTCATCAATAGCGAAAACAGAGAAAATATAATAAAAGATTTTAGAGAATTAGCTGACCAACTCTATATTCCCATATTCGAACCAGAATATAAATACAGACAAGACAAGGATATTTTCAAAATCATTCATGAAATTTACACACTTTTCGAAAATGATCAACAAACTTTACTAATTTTTGACAATGTAAATACGTACAACGATATTAAAGATTTTTTTCCAAAATCATCCATTAGTAACAAACCGTTCATCTTGATAACTTCGCGCTGTCAGGATTGGAATGTTGAAGACGAAGGAAAAATCGAAAAGATCTCTCTGAAAGAATTTGATCACGATGATGCTATCAAATATGTTAAAGCAGCAGTGGAAATGGAATGTGAAAATGAAGATGTAGAAAAGTTGGTGCAACTGTTGCATTTTTTCCCCTTGGCGTTGAAACAAGCCACTGGTTATGTCAATCAAAAAAACACTAATAAAGAAAAAGATCATTTTAAAATACGTGATTATTTGGATTTGTACCACGAGAAACAACAACAATTATTTAACAAAGATCAAGACAAAGATAAAGAAAAAGAAAAAGATCGATATCGTGAGACCGTTTTAACGACTTGGTCAGTTACGATGAAAAAAATCAAAGAAAATGATGATTGTGGAATGCTCGCAATGCAGTTGTTCAATTTTATGGCTTATCTATCTCCTGACAGTATAGATGTGTATACAATATTTTCGAATTTGGAGAAAAATAATGTCGGACTATCGAACTTCTTTATAATTTATATTTATATAATTTATTGTAGAGTCTATCGAACTTCTTTATAATTTCTCAATGATAAATTTCAGCGATGGTAAAGCGACTGTTCATAGATTAGTGCAAGAAGTCACAAGATTTAATCTGGCAAAAGAAAACAGGGAAGAGAAAATCCTGTCGAAGTTGTTGAAGATTTTGGAAAAAATCCGTCTCGAAGAACACATTGTCACGGTATGGGAATACGTGTGCAACTATCCAAAATTAACGAAAAAGTTCTACACGAAATATAACGGCAATACCCCATTGCATTTGCTCGCGAAATACAGAAACGATACCACAGCATTCGAAAAGATACTCGAACACGTGAATCGTCAAGAAGTATACAATATAAATTGGATACGACATAATACTTTGACTCTAGCTGCAGAGAATGGAAATATTGAAATTGTTAAATTCATACTAGGGTGCGGAGCTCACTTGAGAACAGTACATTTTTCGCCAATATATATTGCTGCTGCAAATGGCCACGAAGAGGTTGCGAAATATCTGATGGATACACCAATATTTTATAGGGGACGTGAACGAAATTTCAACATCATAAGTTATGTTGAAAGAAGACGGCAACTTATCGTAACAAATCGTAATAGGAGAATTTTGGCAGCATGTTGCAATTTACCAAATTTCAATCGAATAAAATTTGGGCCGAGACTGCGCAAACGTATGGAAAAAGACAAAAGTATATTGCATGCAGCTGCACAATATGGCGAATTAAAAAATATTGATTTTTTTATAGAGTGTAAAGTTGATAACAAACGTGAGAGTGAAGTTGATATAGTTAACAAAGGTGATTTTTTAAATAAAACACCGCTTCATTACGCCGTGTCTAAGAGTGATATTGACATTCAAAACTTTCTTTCAGCTCTAGGAGTTGTCCATTATAAAAATTATCAGTACGAAAATCCACGTACGTATTTTTTTATTGTTTGTTTTAATTCAAGAAACTTATGGGAGCCCATGAAAATGATTTTTCATAAAAAATCAAAAAGTAACGACAAAGAAAGTGATTTTAAACAAAACCAAAAAGAAGATCCAACTTTTATCATGCCAAAGATCGATGAAAACATTGAAGCAATCCGAGGATTACTGGTCAATGAAGCAGATCCAAAAGCAGTCGATGTATTTGGACGAACACCCCTTCATATAGCGGCTTCTAAGTACAAGCTCGAAGTAATGAAGTTGTTACTTGAGAAGGGTGCGAATCCTAATTCAAAAAATTGTAATGGCGAAACTGCACTACATATAGCTGCCGCTGTAAAATTTTTAGATGGAGTGATATTGCTATTAGAAAAAGGAAGTGATCCTAATTTGATCGACAAGCATGGGGAAACACCTTTACATTCTGCGGCATCAACTTTCTTCATAAATCGTGTAAATTTTATGTTGAATGAAGCGAAAACATCGGATACTTCAAAATTTTTTTATTCACCTAAAAGAAAGCATTGGATATTTAATACGAAGAATATCTATAAATTGTTAGCTTATTACAGAGAAAATATTCTAATAAATATACTGAATCGTGGTGGGAAAGTTAACGCTCTGAACAGAAAAAAAGAAACAGCATTGCACAAACTTGTAAAACAAAACAATTCCATAAATGCTTCTATCAAAATACTGTTAGATAAAGGAGCAGATAGCTTTTTGAAGGACTCTAATCATAGAACGCCATTTTCATACCTCACGAGATACAGACGTGTGAAAAACTTATTGTTGAACTATATCCCAATACTAGATGTTATGGGTTTCTGAAAGTTTAAAAAGTAATATATTTTATTACCATTTATGAATTGTATTATTTTAACAACATCTAACCTTTCATTATTTCTCATTCCAGAAAATTGAACAATATATAAACATGTATTGTATGTATGTATCGATGCAACTACATTTTGGAAAGTCTGAAAAGGTATTTTTTTTATTTCTTGTATTCAATGTTTTTATAACTACCAATATTATTTTATTTCCAGAAAATTCTAATGGAAATTCTAATGCCAAAAACATTCTGCATCATTCTTCTGAAACGCGCTTTACTATATATAGTTTAAAAAAAATTATTAATGTATGTTCATTATTCATGCATACGTACATACATATGTATGTACCTATTAAGTATATATGTAAGTTTTATTTTTAGAAATTTATCGATTGTTATAATAATGATAAATTTCAGCATCTATTTTAATTAGATATAATTTTCACAATAAACATAAATTTTAATATATAATAAGCTAATATAATACATGTATTTAAAAATAATATAAAATGATAATTACATAAATATATGGAATTTTTCCAAAAACTAAATTTAATTCAAAATTTAATGTTACATGAGATTAATTAAACCAAAAATTGAACAGGTTTCCACAAAACGCCTTTAAGTACATATGTATGTATGTACATAAGTGCGATGATTTGATACCACTTAAAATCATACTAATTTTATTACAACAGTTATGTTTGTACATAATAACATTATGGAATCCTTGCATTTGTTTAATTTTTGTGACCATTTTTTACATTTGTTATAAGTTTTTTAAAAATATGCTCATAGATGTCTTTCTAAGCATCAAGCCTCTGTTGATATGAATAATAAAGATATGTTGTTAATAAAAAGTCTGTTTCCCTTACATATTATATGTATGTATATGTCACATTTTAAACATGCTACAAATGTACATTGAAGACCTTACATTGAGCTATGAATTATCGAAATGTGATTTTCTCACGCATAAACATCTAAATTGGGAATTGTTTATTGCAATATATCGCCAAGTGCATAAGGTGAGGGCTAAGCTAATGAATATACAATATGTAAAATATTTTGTATACATTAATATGTATGTATATACAGATTTTGTGGCGGACTGGGTCTGAAATCAGTGCTTGCCAGGAATCAAAGGGGGCCCACCCAGGGTTAAAATAATTTGTCTCCCCCCCCCCCCCATATAACAAAATTTTCTTCTTTCCATCACGCTAAAAATCAAGGGTAAAATATAAATAAAATTTTCAAAAATGTTCGAATCAAAATTAAAAGTGCAATTATATTTTACAATTTTTTTTATTTTTATTAATTAGAATATACAAGTACTACGCATCTTACTGGCAATCAACAGAAATATAAAATTTATATAGGAAACAGAAATACAAACTTGTAAAAATATATCGATTAATATTAATCAAAAATCCGGCTTTTGGGGAGGGGGCCCCTATCCTATATTTCTATATATGTATGTACATGGATGTGTCTAGATTAGGAATAGATTTTATATTCGGAAACTGTTTAAAATTGTGTATTTAAATCTTGCTATATTTTCGAAGTATAATCAAATGCTATTTTGATAGTATGAAATAAATTTAAATCGCTGGTTGTTGATGAATCGTCCTATCAAAATTTACATTTCCTTGGGCTGTAAAAACGGGTATTAGTTATTTGTGTATATCGTAAGAAATTTTGTTTTGTTGAAATACTCACAGTGCAATATCCTGTAAAATTTTATACACGTAAAATGAAATAGTTATAAAGTTATTTAATTTTACTGAGAGCCAATATTTTCTAACAGATTGCGGGGCCCACTTGCCATCAGGCAATGTCGTTTGTATGGCCAGTCCGCCACTGCACAGATTCCTCTAAGAAAGTCAAATTATAGCCAATTATATTTTGAGTATTTGATATTAAGTTGAAATTTTACCTTGGGGTTTTTGCTGTTGAACCAAACTTTGATTACTTCAATTTGCAATACAGAAAGATGTCACAGAATTTCGAAAATTTTTATCCATGTTACAAAATTAATATGAACAATTTTTAGATTTGGCACAAATATTTCCAGCAATGGAAATTTTTTTTTTAAATAATTTGTTTTTTTCGAGTCGAGACTATATTTTTTACAGTTATTTAATAGTTTTGACTTTGACAGCTAATTCTTTATTTATTATAAAACACACAATTATTTATTTATTTATAGTAGTTTATTTAATTAATTATTAATTATGTCATCTTCATTAGAATCAAAAAAAGTTTATTCCATTGTGGAATCAAACAATACAAGAAGGATACACTCACTTCATAATAGTTTCATCCAGAGGCGTCTTTTCCCGGCGAAGGGGGGCGGGGCAAAAATGTTTGCATTTTGATCAGTAAGGGATGACTTTCTTGGGGAAGGGTGGGTGTATTATATTAAAAATATCCTCCTCAAATGACGCCCCTGGTTTCATCGTAGGATATATGTACATTCGCTTTTTTAAACCATTTAAAAAAAATGTTTGGATTGAAAAACGTTTATATATTTTTCTCGGGATTCAAAATAAGAATTACCGGGACACGGGACACAAAAAATTCCGCTAGTTTCTGTCCCGGGTCGAACCGAACATGAAGTGTCATGAAATTTTGCTACACTGAAACGTCGCAGAAGTGGTTCCCTTTTGATTACCGTGTAAATTACATCACAAACCTTATTTGTCTTTGTTTAAAAATATTGTTGTAATCGTAATTACGTATATTATTTTTTTATGTATTATGTTTTCAATTTGAATGCTTCCTCCCTTGACCATTTCCTGGATCCGTCAGTGATGCACGCATACACACAGATGCATACTATGAGAACGTTCTCGAAAACATTTGAGCGCTAGCGTACGGAAAATCAAACATATTGGATTTTCAGTGAGATTAAAGCTCAACTTCCAGTTGTCCGATTATATTTATAGTTTTTTTATTATTATAAAAATTATATTTACAGAATTAAGGTCTGTTCATGCTTAACAGCACTGCACGATTCCGTTTCAAATATGTCATTTTATTACATTTCTATTCATATCTACCTACACGTCGCGGTCACGTCACGTTTACAGCACTTTGGCCGAGTGCAAGGCAAAATCGGCTTACTTATACATTACAGGCCATGACGATACGGCGCAATATTGCTTACGTCGTATTGTCGAGTACTTACAATATGAATGCATACACGTGCATTCGTAGCTACGCGTCAGAATACAAGTCATCAAAAATGTTTCGGCGTTTATCGAACGAAAAATTATGTATAATCGCGTTTTTGTTGGAAGAAGAAGCTCAAGAAGGCAATAAAAAAGTAAGTTTTATTTTAAGAAATTTGTTATAATAATGATGAGTTTCATCATCTATTTTAATTAGATATAATTTTCAAAATAATAAGCTAACATAATACATGTATTTCAAAATAATATAAAATGATAATTGCATACATATGTATATGGAAACAAACAATTCAATTTAAAAAATTAAAGCTCAATGAAATGAATTAATACCAAATATTGAACAGGTTTCCACAAACGCCTTTTAGTACATATGTATGTAAGTGCAACGATCAGATACCACTAAACACTATAATAATTTTATTACAACAGATATGTTTGTACTTAATATGAAATACTTGCATTTATTTACTTTTTGTGACCATTCTTTTTAAAAATATGCTCATACATGTCTTTCTAAGCACCGAGCCTCCATTGATATGGATAATAAAGATATGTTGTTAATATAAAGTCTGTTTCTCTTACATATTATATGTATATGTCCCATTTTAAACTTGCTACAAATGTACTAAAAAGTTCATCAATGTTCCATTCCATAATAAATGAGCAAAAGGAAAGGAACACCTTACATTGAGCTACATATGTATGTATTATCGAAATATGATTTTCTCACGCATAAGCATCTAAATTGGGAATTGTTTATTACAATATATCGCCTAGTGCTTTGGTGAGGGCTAAGCTAATGAATTTACGATATGTAATATATTTTGTATACATACATATGTATGTACATATACAAAGATTCCTCTAAGAAAGTTAAATTATAGCCAATTATAATTTGAGTATTTGATATTAAGATGAAATTTTACCTTGAGGTTTTGACTTTTGCATAAACAAACTTTGATTACTTCAATTTTCAATACAAAAAGATATCACAGAATTTTGAAAAATTTTATCTACAAAAATAATATGAACAATTTAGTTTCATTTATGCAAAATTAAAAAAAAAATGTGGTTGCCATTGAATTATGTTTTCACGATCACTTAATTTTTTAATGTACAATGTTTTTTTATTAATAATATGATGATCGTGCATAGAAATCAATATTGAATTGAGAAAATGAAAATTTCAACTTATTAAGAGACATTCGTTAATCATTTTAAAAATATCATGAAATCAATTGAGAAGCTAAATGTTATTATCACTTTTTTGGGAATCTTTACTCGTTACACGTGTGTAATATGGACTACTGAGATACTGATGGATATCATATACCATAAATGTACAATATGCATATAATTAATAATTATAAATATAAAATTTGTTTATTTCAAAAAAAGTTAAGAATATACCTATTAACAGGAAAAAATGTAACTATAAAAGTAAATTTATTTGAAATTGCTTGTTAAGAATACTGAAATATTTAAATTTGAATCATATTTCTAGATTAGGCACAAATATTTTCATCGATGGAATGTTTTTTTTTAAATAATTTGTTTTTTCTCTTGCCAACAAGAATACTTTCGTTTCTTTAACTTGTTTTTAACTTTCGTTTCTAAATCTTGACCGTGCATACCTCTATTGCAAGTTTTTATTCTTTTCAGCGCAGAAAAAGAACGTTCTGCTGAAGCTCTACTGCTTGGTATCGTTAATATAAATTCTCCCAGTTTAAACACCTCTTTAAAACCAGATTCGACGTTATTTTATGTCATGAATTGTATTTATTCATGAACAGGTTTCCCTGAAAATTCAGAGCTAGAATATAGCACAATGAGTTCGTTTTTCAATCGAATATAATCAAACAGTGATCCATAAAAATCTTTTAATTTATTAATTAAAACATTTGGAAAATTTTCTTTATTGTTCATCATATTTTTCATTACAAAGAAGGTGGAAATATTCTAATTTGGAAAGTGAAGAAAATCTACATTCGACTTGTGCGATTATGCTATCAACTATTTTGAAATATAATTGACGAAATGAAGTTATATCTTCTACTTCTGAATAATTTCTTAATCTTTGTGGCCTGCGATCATGATCATCATTTTTTTCATTTAAATAATAATTCCATAACATTTCAAAATTATTATCCCTTTCGTATTTCAGTGGCTGCAAAACATCATTCATTTTTGTACAACAACAATATAAAACGTCCGAAGATTTAGATTGAAGAATGTTATACAAAACATCAGTTATTCCAAACAGTTTTTGTTATGTTAACCACTATGAACTTGGACAGTATTAGCAATTAACTGTGAGATTTTAAATCGTTAAAAATTAAATAAATAAAAATAAAACTTTGAACTGAGGTATGTATGTATGTACATATGTGTGGTTCAAAATGCCGGCCACATATTGATATGAACTATCATCCTTTTAAGGCCTTGCTCTTGGCTTCATAACATCCTGTATTATTCACATTTTTTTAAATTTTACATACTTGCGCGATTGTTTTTTATACAACCCTTAAGACGAACAAAGCTTATTCAAAATGGAAGTGACCCTTTACGGTATTATCACAGCAAATCCCCATTTTATTTTTCAAAAATGTATCAATGCAAAAAATAATTCATTTTAAATTATGCTCTAGTGCTTTTAACAACATATTTTTTACGTATTATGTTTTCAATTTGAATGCTTCCTCCCGTAACCATTTCCTGGATCCGTCAGTGATGCACACATACATACATACAGATACATACTGTGGCATACGCCACCGGATAAGAGGGCTGTACACCCGAAACCTTAATTTTGTTACCGTTCCTTTCTTCGATATATATATTGAGTGAATGCGACAATATATATCAATATATATATTGAGTGAATGCGACAGTTGCGCTTCGACCAGATAAAACGTGTTGAACGATAGCTTCAGCAGCTGTATGTGTGTGTGTGTATGGGGTGACCAGTGGCTGTGTATGTGTGTCGTCGTCTCTCGTTCAGCTCGCTCTGGAGAACGTGCTGGAACAGGGCGGGGTGGGGAATTAGACACGTCAAGTCAGTTTATCCTTTTTTATTAAGGAGTAGATGGCGAGCCGGGGAGTTTCTCGGCGCTTCTCGCCTCTCGCCTCTCGCCTGTGCCCCTTTATGGCGGGGGCTGTGGATGAGTACTGGCTGGCTGGCTGCAGCTGGTCACTGGTCACTGGTCACTGGTCAGGCAAGGTAGACCAGCCACCAGCCACCAGCCACCAGCCACGCCAGTACCGTCTCGGCCGGCGGATGGCGGGCGTCTCGTTTGACAGATGAGCGCGCCTCGTAAAATGAGTGCGCGCCCGTAAGAGCCCAAAACACGGCCATGTGGGTTTTTTGGCTCGGACACGTGTTTTAAATTGACAAAATCGAGGTTTCGTATTCTACTATTTTCTCCTCCAAAACTGGACCAATTTTAAAAAAAAAAACATCATCGGTATGAGAAAAATATTTTCTGTGCATCTATCGGCGTATTTTTTTTTAAATCGACCGTTAAATAACCACGCTAGACTCTTTTCGTGGGTGTAAAAAAGAGGCGATTTTATAGATGTTTGGCGGCTCCTAGCTCCTATAAAAAATAATTAATCAAAAAAATAAAACGATAGATGCACCCCAATGGTGGATATCCATAGCATATTAAAAAATAATTTCTCTAGTGCCATAATTGAGGTAGGGAGAAGTATAGTACGTTTGTATGGACAAGGCGCTGCTGTCCAGCCCTCTTAAGTGCAATTGGAATTATCAGGCGGCTTACGTGCTTTCGAGGGCAACAATGGAGACCCTCAGATTAGGCTGAGTAGCATCTCCGCTATTTCCCAGAATCCGGACGAGCGTGAGACGATGCGTACGTGACTATAACAATTGGTAAACAAACGTGTCGAGGAAGATGCACTGAGCGACCTGCACTGGACGGAGCACTGACTGTGCGTGTATCTCCGTAATCACCCAATAAATGCTGTGAAGCGACTTTGACCTTTCATTTGGAACCTCCACCCACCCCTACGCAACAATACTATGAGAGCATTCTCGAAAACATTAGAGCGCTAGCGTATGGAAAATCAAACATATTGGATTTTCAGTGAGACTAAAGCTCAGCTTGCGGTTATCTGATTATGTCTATATTTTTTTTATTATCATAAAAATTATATTTAAAAAATTAAAAGGAGATACGATAAATTTAAAAGGTCGAAAAAAAAACAATGTATTAAAAATAGGAGAATATATAATTGAACCGATATATATATTTGACATTTAGATAGGATAAATTTAAAAAGTCGAAATAAAATAATGTTTTAAAAATAGGAGAATATATAATTGAACCGAATATAGTTCCGAAGGTTTTTGCGAGCCACTGTATGATACCAATATTAGCTTGGCTTAGTGGAATTCATGCTATTGCAGCATTAGGAACTTTAATTTGAACTGAGCATCTGTCGTCTAAATTTGGCTTGGTGATTACTAGTCAAATGTGAACCGGTCACAGGACAACCGGTCGCTCTAGATCGGTCACACGTGATCACCCGTCACACCAAAATTGGTCACACCCTAAAGCTGGTCACGAAAAAAGTGGTCATACCCAAAAATTAAAAAATGGTCGAATTTTTGGGTGTGACCAGTTTTTTCGTGACCAATTTTCGGGTGTGACCAGTTTTCTCGTAACCAGTTTTAGGGTGTGACCAGTTTTCGTGTGACGGGTGATCACGTGTGACCGATCTAGAGTGACCGGTTGTCCTGTGACTGGTTCACATACATATGACTAGTAGTCCGTTTACCCGTCTAAATGCAGCATTATGGTCGAAAATAATCATACAACTGGCAGCACTGGTTCTCGCCGGCGAGGTTAGGGCACAAGTGTCAACTGTCAACTGTCAAAATGTACCCAGTAAGTTCGCAGAATAAATACTGGACCTTCGGCGATGAATCAGACGTTGCAAAGCTCCGAGAAAAATGCAATCGCCAAATGGTGGCCCGTCATGGCGCTCACATGGACGAGGCCCATCGCAGACAATTCTTCCTCACCCCGGACGAAGAGCGTCTCCTTCTCAAGTTCTATGAGCTACAACTTATGGACTTCTGCAAAAGGTTCGTGCCAGCAATGCCCAAGTTTGTAATAGGCACGGCCTTTCACTATTTCAAACGGTTTTACTTATACAACTCAGCCATGGACTACCATCCCAAAGAGATCCTTGCCACTTGTGTATTCCTCTCGTCCAAAGTCGAAGAGTTCATCCTATCTATCGGCCAATTCGTGTCGAACATTAAGGGAGACAGGGAAAAGGCGGCAGATATCATACTCAACAATGAACTACTCTTAATGAAGCAACTCAACTATCACTTGACCGTCCACAATCCGTACAGGCCGGTCGAAGGATTTTTGATCGACATCAAAACACGCTGCACACTCTCTAACCCGGAACGGTTGCGTCCGGGAATCGACGAGTTCTTAGAAAAGACTATTTTAACCGATGCCTGTCTTCTTTATGCACCTTCACAAATAGCGTTAGCCGCAGTTTTACATGCGGCGAGTAAGGAACAAGAAAATTTAGACAGTTACGTTACGGATACACTTTTCAAAGACGCCGGAGATGATAAGTTAGGTATACTGATCGAAGCCGTGCGGAAAATTCGTTCTATGGTGAAAGCTGTAGAAATTCCGCCCCGAGATAGAGTTAAATTACTTGAAAAGAAGTTGGAAAAGTGTCGAAATCAAGAAAATAATCCTGATAGTGAAATTTACAAACAGAGACAACGACAAGCACTTGAAGACGAGGACGATATACCTACGATAAGTTTGTCAACTCCGGAAAGCGGCATCACACATTTTACCGCACACAGAACCTGAATATTTCACATGTGAACTTACTTAACTCATTTCAATTGATCCTTTTAATTGATGATAAAATTGCATTGTGATTTTGTGTTCTATTGATGTATCAATTAAACTTTTTTTTGTAATAATTTCAATCTCATTGATTATATGTATGTATGTATGTCTGTAAAACAATTATCGGGTGATTTTGTAATGTTATTTTACGTTCTCTAGGTATGTTTTCATAAAAAAAAATTTCTGTAACTCATTCGAATACTATTCAATGATTTTCTTGTTTGTTTTTCTATCAAAATATAGTGTTTTGCAAAAGCTTTATCAATATAAATACATCTCACACGTCATTGTTGAACTTTACATAGATAACATAAATACAATTCATATATAAATTATACACTATTCAACATCTCCCCGTGAAAAATGATTACTGACCAATCAAATGTATATTCAATTGAAACAAAAAATTTAGTAATAAAATCTGTGACTCTGCGAGTCTTTCAATATTTGTATCTGCATTTTTTAAGCATATTTGTTTTTGTTGAAATTTAATTTAAAATGTTTATATTATAATATGACGTGTAAGCAATACATAAATTTAATATATCTTGTGTGGTGTTTAATACTACACATGTTAACGGGGAAAATATCAACATATGTATGTATGTATGTAGTTATAGTAGTTGCCTTAGTCAGCACATCAATTTTAGGAATCCAATGGATTCCTAATGGCACTGAAGTACTACTGAGCCATTTTTAATGTGATTTAAGTTTTAAAAACTTTTCTTCAAAAATCTTAAATATGTTGGAAATGTACATAATGGCATTATTATCTATTTTTTCTCTAAAAATTCTGTATTACATAATTTTTAAGAATTGTTTTTTGTAAAAACATTGTCTGGAATATGTAAAATATTTTTAATAATAAAACAATAAAATATTATTTATTTTTTATTTTATGATATGTATTAGCACAACTACAATTCTGCTTAGCACATTCAATAATTATTGTACACTGACTTTTTGACTTCAAATCAAACACCTTCAAACCGAACTAAAGACACTTTGGATTGAAAAATTCAAAGAGATCACTATCGAAGATAATTTTTATACATACATATGTATATATATTGCATGTAACAAAATAAACTCAAATTCTGATTCATCAATTGAAACGATGGGCCCTCTTACTAAGGTCTCAATCCGGCTGAAAAACTAGTATAATCATGTCATGCAAATGGCCGCCAATTTATATTCATATTACGTGGAAAAAATATGAAGTAGTTGATTCCAAAAAATATATAAATATGAGCTAATTCCTTTAGGTAAAATTATAGATACATATTCTTCTCTCCCGTTTTACTTAACCCTTTGAATGCTGACCAACGCCAACGGTCTGAAAACCGAAATAAGAATATTACCAGGTAAGCCTTTCCGGATAGCTTGAAAAAAAAATGCATTGATCATGGGTCGTATAATCCGTGTCATTCAATTGTCAACGTTTATAAAGATTCGTTTACACCGAAATTTCTGAATTTATAACCATAGCAGAATTACCCGTTGGAAATCCCTAATTGCTGAGTATTTTAGATTGTGGCTTGGCATTTAGATTGTGAGCATTACATTTTAACAACAATGAAGAAGATGGAACTAGTTTTGGAAAAATACATTCATTAATAGACTTCTTTTGTTTATTTTATATTGTTGCAAGATACATATATTAGAGAGTCTAAACACACCTTTATAAAACTCGAAATCCTCGGCGGTAGTTAACTAGGGTTTGTTTGGATTAACTACAATTTTTATACCTGCTTTATATTGGATTTCTAAATAATTCTAATTGGAAATGTTGGCGAAATTTTCAGCGTGGCGGGTTTTCAATAGAAAAGACGTCAGAAACTCAAAGGGTTAACACCATTGATGTATAATGTAAAGTGTATTATACATCAATGGTTAATACTGCGCAAATGAATGATCATTCCTGTTATCTGGGATCTGGTGGACGATCTGCGTCCACCAGATCGTCCACCACTCCTCACGCTAGTGGTATAACTATGAATTTTGGGCCGTCATGATGAAATAATTAGATTAGATGAAATAATTAAAATTGTTTGTTGATTCATATTTTAATTGGACCATTCGTATAATAATTATAAAAATAAATAAATTTAACTTTAACTTCTTCTTTCTCGATTTAAGGTTTGCAAAATTTTGTCATTAAGTATTTTTTTTTAATATTGGCGTTACGTGATAAATTATCCCACTTGAACCCAAATTTTTATGGTCTGCAACTATACAAAAATAAATAGTTGCTTGGATCTTTTCACATATCTGGGTCGTAAAATGTAGGTGAAGCAAAATAATAGTACATATATACGTACAAGTGTATGACTCGAGCCATTTTTCTTGCTTTCGATATTTCGATATTTTCGACAATGCTAATTAATACTGAGTGGAGAAATGTATATATGTATTATATAAATTTGGACCCCCTGTCATGTTGGGTTCGGTGATTATTCCGTAAACAGCGATCTCGCACACTAAAATCTCGATCGCTGAACATCTAGCACCCAAAAACTACATCAATCGAAAGCTACCCACGCCAAATATTGTATTATTGATAACTCGAGTGCCAGATATTCCGTATTCGCGATTAATCATACTCAAATAGTGGTGACATTAAGAGGGCTGGACACCAGCGCCTTGTCCATAAAACGTATTACACTTCTCCCTTCCTCAATTATGGCACTAGAGAAATTATTTTTTAATATGCTATAGATATCCACCATTGGGTTGCATCTATCGCTTTATTTTTTTGATTAGTTATTTTTTATAGGAACTAGGAGCCGCCAAACATCTATAAAATCGCCTCTTTTTTACACCCACGAAAAGAGTCCAGCGTGCTTATTTAACGGTCGATTTAAAAAAAAATACGCGCATAGTTGCACAGAAAATATCTTTCTAATACCGATGATGAATTTTTTTTAAAAATTGGTCCAGTTTCGGAGGAGAAAATAGGAGAATACGAAACCTCGATTTTGTCGATTTAAAATACGTATTATCCTGTCGAAGCGAAACTGTTGCATTCACTCAATATATATATTGATATATATTGTCGCATTCACTCAATATATACATTCACTCAATATATATATTGATATATATTGTCGCATTCACTCAATATATACATTCACTCAATATATATATATATATATATATATATATATATATATATATATATATATATATATATATATATATATATATATATCGAAGAAAGGAACGGCAACAAAATTAAGGTTTCGAGTGTACAGCCCTCTTAATAGCGTATATCGATGTTTGTAATTGGTTAGGAAAGCGCATTGGCGTTTAACTGTTAGGCCTTCCTGGTATATACATATATGTATGTATGTTAAAGACAGGCAGAACTGATGATGGGCTATGAAAGTTTACATGAAACACATTTTAAGGTCTAAAACACATATTTTGTTGTTGCTACGCTACAAATGACAATTTTTGATATTCATAACCACATATTGAAATACAAATTAATGGCACAACATGTCGAAAAGCGCAATTTTCATACTCGTATCAGTTTACACGACCGAAAATTGAAATATCCAACAATACAATCAGTGTGCGACAAAAGTTGTTAAGCATATGTATGTACAATGAAACTCGACAGAACCGGAACTCGGCGAACGCGTGTAATATTTCCGGCTTTTAACATTTCGAAAAAATATCGGGATATTCAACTTAAGCCACGTTCGTGCGTGACTTTCGAGCGAATCGCCATTGACCTTCAGCAGACCAGACTTGGAAGGTGACAGACTACCCTTCGGAAATCCCTGATGATTCAGACACCATCGACGATTTACGCTAAAATCAAAAATTTATAGATTGATCAACGCACTGACGATTCTTCGTACCGGATCTGACTAACAAATGCGAGGTTCTTTGCGCTGGCATTTTCAGTTTACAAATGTTTATAAGCATGTAGTTTTTATTGTATAATAATAGAAAGCCAAATTTGTCATTGACATGATTGTTCTTTCCGTTATATTTCATGTGAAATAATCGATTCAGTATTTCTGCAATTCTTCAAACAAGACCTCTCGCATAGTTATAAATGCTTCTAAAAATCGAAAACCATCCAATTGACTTTTTAATAATAGTTTTGTTTGAGTAGTTGATATAATGGATCAAGTGATGATGTATGTAGTTATAAGATTGGACAAGAGATGCTCTCGAATGGTACCAAAAGAGTGTAAAAGGATGCTAGGAAGGCCACAAGTGAGATAAGTAAGGAAAATTTTAGATCGGTGAGTGCTGCCCATAGCAAAGATAGCTGAAATGAAGAAAAGATGCAGATGATGATGATGTTGCTGCTTTATCATATCTAAGACTGGGGCTAACAGATTATAAAACATACAAATAGGTATTTAGCGTTTAGTAATTTGTCAACAGAATATTAATTTGTTGTTAATAACAATGGTACGTATAGGTAAAATATTTTTATGTTTTAAAACCAGGTATAAAAATTCAAGTAAAATTTCGAATTAGAATCTTGTTTGGACATTATATGTATAACAATGATTTGAATAATATGAGTAAATAAAGTATTTGAAATTGAGATGAAATTTCACCATTGCATTGTATGTATGTATGTACATATGTAGAAACATACAAATATGTATTGTTGCGTGGTGGTGGTTTCAGGATCCAAATCACTTCACAGCGTTTATTCGACGATTCAAGAGGTCCACACGGATCCACCGCTCACTCCAGAATAATCTGATCTACCGTGTGTACCTCCTTATAAAGGACAAGCTGCTCACCACAGCTTCCCCGATCCATGTATGTATCTATCGTCTAGGCACGTAAAGGTCTACCGTGGTCTATTTTTCTGTGATAACTCCAGCGTATCCTTTGTTCGGGCACTGAGTCCTGTTGGCCTAATCCGGGGCATCTATTGTTCACCCACGAATGCACTTAGACAGTGGATACTCTCTCTCGAGTTCCCACGGTAGAGTATATACATACATACTGTAACGGTTACCGTATATACATACGTTACATTACAGTATGTACGTCGATCAGTTCGAGTTTGAACACAAATAAAATCTGAAAACTTGTAACGAAGCTATGTATATATTCCAATGAAAGCATCGTTAACTGTGTAGCATTTTTACTCTCCTCTACATTTATTAATTTTCCCTTTCATTTAAATTTCATCTTGACCCAATTATTTTGCAGTTCTCAGAATAAATCTGCCAGCGAAAATAACTCATTATAATCTTAGTACATGAACAGATTTTATCTCATTTGTCTGTAATGAGTTCAAAGTTCCATGATTTATTGGGTCATCATATGTATAGGTAGATAAGTTGGTACGATTGAAAATGTGTACGCACTTTCCTCTATCGGGGTATTTTCGCCTTGGGGTCTTGACCGCTGAATAAACGACCATGAACTTTGATTATTTCACATTTGCGTGAAATAATCAAAGTCAATATAATAAGATATCTCAGAATTTTAGATATATTTATACATGTTACGAAATTAATAAGAACGATTAAGTTCGTCGAAACGGGACGATCGCTGACATTGACTCTTTCCGCATATCCGGCGATTTCACGGTTGAGGTATTTCCGAAAAAAATAAAATAAAATTCAGTACATATTCAGTTGTGGTTGCAAAATTAGAATAAAACGATTGAATTAAATTTTATTGCGGCATTATTTTTAATCTGTGATGAATTAATAAGTAATATGATGATCGTGCATAAAAGTCGATAATGGATTGAGAGAATGTAAATTATACACAATCCATTCTTGGAACTCTACATATGTAGCTGAAATAGTAAACTCGATAAAACGTTATTTCTTTACAAGCGTCCAGTGTTCCGTTACATTTGAACTCGTTGATTAATTACGAACGGTTCAGGTCAACGATCACAAACATTGGGCAATTGAAGCTGTGCTATGCTATGGATTGATCTGGACAAGATGCTTTCTTTAATGGACAAGAATGTCACTCGCCTTGCTGGTCTGCAGCAAGTGTGTCACGGTCGGTTGATGTGATGACTTTTCGGAATCGGCTCAAAACAAGACGCCATCAATCTACGGCATAAAGTGTTTATTTAATTGATGATTAATTATAATAATGTATGAATAATCGGCGATGAAATGCTATATGTATTTAAGTGAATAGTTACTCATCTACTATTTTATAGTATATTATTTAAAGGTAGTATGATTTTTATTACATGCGTAATTGTAGATACATATTGTGTTTGGGGATTTCCTATTTAAACGTTGTTAGTGCACTGACTAGACATGTTCATGTAATGTTTATATTACAAATTATGATAGAATGAGTATTATTTTTACAGTATTTAATGGGAGAATGACACAGGATATGCGCGTGTGTGATCCACTAAAATGCATTGACTTTTTGTTTATGAAATGCATGCTTATATTCAATTTGACGATAAATTACGACAATATATTGTATGTGTCACTTTAAAATACATAAGAAAAAGCTACCTAGTAACACTAAATATATTAATTATCTTACTCTTATGGAGGAAGATAAAAATCTCTGCTCCCTATAATAATCATAAGGTTACTTATTCCAAAGAAATCCTTTTAACCTCATACATCTTCAATCCTAGTAATATATTGTAAATCATTCGATGAACTGCAATATTATTCTCAAGCAAATAATAAATATTGTATTTTTATTTGATAGTGCAACTGGTTGGACTGGAAAATGATCTAATACTTGGCAGTTAGACGTAATATTAATATAGCAGCGTAGACATAATATTGTAAACAATTTTATATGTACATACATACTCGAACTAACATTTTTAGAAAAATAAATGAGTTCTTACAAAATTGATACAAATATGATGGACCAGTAGCGTAACTATTAGGGCGCGAACACACAGCGAGGGATGCGGTATCTTGTACGTGGGATATTTTTTTGTGGGATCACTGTCAAGCTCCGTCCGAGGGGTCGAATTGGTATATATCACCGTCAAGTTAGTGTAAACAATTCTATAGAATTTCAACGAGACCGCTCCAATGAATAGACGATCCCATGTATATACTGCACGATACCGCGTATACGACGCCGTATACGCGTGTTTTTTTTTTTTGTATGTTTAAAACAATCTAAAAAAAAATATCCCACGTACAAGATACCGCATCCCTCGCTGTGTGTTCGCGCCCTTATGATGCGGGGGTATGCGGTACGTGCAGGCCCTTGGGGTCGTTCCCCGGGAGGATTTCTAAATATTAATACTTAAACTTAATGAAATCAATTCACAATAAATGAAATTCAATAAACAAAATAAATGAAATTCAAAGCACAATTGTATGGAAAGCGAATTCTGTGAAGTGCATATTACGATTTTTTTTTCACTTTGCCAGTTACTGTCGCTAGTGTAGAATGAAGATTTAGCTAATTGAAATTAATAAAAGGCTGTAGAAGAAATTCAATCAATCCAGAATTCAGAATCCAGATTCCAGAATCTTAATGAACTTAACTTTGGAACATGAAGAAACTCAGAAACTGTCTTTAAAAGATGTAAATTGCAAAATTCGCAAATTTGGAGGCGTTGAAGGACATTTCAAATGTATATGTTAAATTATTTAATTCATAAATAATAGTTCCAATAACTTATTATGCCAATTTTTTCTAGTTACGCTACTGGGATAGACGGATACCGATGCGGAATATCAAGGTTTAAAATGTACGTAAATTAATTGAAAAGAGCAAGAGATCCTTGTTCCATGCAGCGGTCTCCAAGGAGCAATTGCTATGATGGTTGCAGTAGCGTTGCAAGGCCCGTGAGGGGAGGGTGGTTTGCACCGGGTGACACTAAATTGTTCGAATTGAAAAAAGCTAATTTGAGATATTCGTTGTATGATGGTCCTCTAGCGGCTAAACGCCTCATTGCAAATTCTGTATGTATACAGCTTTCTGTATTTATACAGCTAACGCGAAATCCTGCTGGTGCAGCTATATATAGCATCAAATATGAGCCATAATTGGCTTTTTTTCGAATTCTTGAGAAGTCAGTGTACGTACCTAAAGGTTAGAAGGTCATCTGATTCAGTCAGACGGAGACGCAATCTAGAAATAATGTGTAACCTTAGCTTCTCTTTTGACGCTTCTCTCTCGTAAGTCAGAACAATTAACAAATATTATTCTAATATATAATTTCGAAAGAGACTTTGTAACTATGTAAGGTTTGGGTGTGAAAATCGAAAACAAATCAAAGTTTCTATAACGACGATATCGATATCGTTGAATATTATTTTGTTCGATCCAAATAAATTTAATAAAAAAACAAATTAATGTTTATTATTACATTAGCCATGTTTAAGCGGTTTATATTACAAATACCGAGCGAAGCCGGGTAAAACCACTAGTAATTAATAAAAAAAATTTGAATATAAAGTATCGTTACTTTTCATTACATATTTATACTTTTTGGCTCAATTGCGTGAACTTTTTTTAACTATTTTACTTCAAGTACGTCTTAAAGATTTCCTGGAGTGGTTTATAAAGATTGTAATACATAAATTTTTGAAGAGAATATTAAAATTTTTGATGTTTTCAAATATTTTAGCTTTTTTTTTCAATTTTTGTTTTATTGCTCCGGGTGAAACCACCCCTAGCGACGCCACCGGATGGTTGCAAACCTTCATTAGATACACTAAAAGAAGAACAACTGCTATAAAGTTTCAAAAATATATCGTAGCCAATCCTCGTATAACACTACATATAACCAGTGTTGTAACTACTATGTAGTGGGGGTAAGCAATGCTTACGGGCCCACGGAGATAGGGGGCCCTACATCGAGAAAATAACTATTCAAATTAAGACACGTTTTGTGGGAATGCAGGTAGTGAAAAACTATTTCGGTTTTCTTGAACCTACGAAAATTATTAATATGCCGGAAAAATATGTATATTTCAGACCATTGTTTGAATCTCAGAAAAAAATATCCAGCAGTTTTCTCAGATCAATTCGAATCTCAATTTACACATGTACTTTTATTAATAAAGAAAGATCTTTCTGAAACTATAAGGCAATTTTCATAATTACTTATTACCGAGTTCAATTGTTTGGAGAGTGATTTTTCAGAAGTGAATACCACGTTTATTTTATTTTTTACTCTTCCGGTAACTTTGGTTAGTGTAGAGAGAACATTCAATAAATTAAAAATAATACAAGATTACAAAATAAATTCTGTCAATGAACTATATTTGCTTATAATTGAGCACAAAGAAGCAACCAAAATGGACCTCAAACAACTAATTCATGATTTTGCAAACAGTAAGGTTCGAAAGAAGAAATTTTAAAATAGGCGGGTTAAATTAAGAAAATTATATTATGTACTTACATATTAACTATAATTGTATTTATATTAATACTGATTTAAAAATTCGAGGGGGGGGCCTTGATAATTTTTTGCTTACGGGCCCAAAATTCCTAGTTACGCCACTGCATATAACATCGGTTCAATAAAAACAAAAAATTAAAATATATCAAAATGCAAACTATTCTGCATGACTTGCTTTTTTCTTTCTCCGTCTTTCTTAAATAATCTATCTGAAAGGAATAATCTGTTAGAGGGGGATTGCTGTGATTTAAATGTGTATTGTATATATGTATGTAGATATTAATACTTCCCAAAGAAGATTGAAGATGAAATTTAATAAGTACATATAGTGCAAAATCGTGTAGCATGTAGTAGCACATCAATTTAACCGCAAAGGCGCTAACCAATTAGATAAATAAATAGTAGACCCTCCCCAGAATCGTCTAGTTTTGACGTCATCGCGGTTTTGGCCGTTGCACAACTCGGAAGGCGGGAGTTTCTGGTGCACGGCCATGACTGCCGCTGATTCAGACGACTTCCATTCGACCATTCCGAAGTGCAACGCCGTATAAAAGTGTTGTGGGGGACTCACCAAGCGCCATTAACAATTTAAGTGTCGAAGGTGTTCGACGACAAAGGTCGACGAGGACTCCCCTACCTCCTTCTCATCTTCAGAAGACCGTTCGCACGGCTGCAGTGGCCAAGCGACCGCTAGGTGAATTTTTTTCTCTATTGTTACTTGTGTTTGGCACGTTGCTGTCGAAGGTCGCGTCGCTAATTTGTTCGCTCGTCCATTGAAAATGTGTGTAATTTTTTTGTCGTCTATTATTGTCCACTATCGTTCGGACGCGTCGGCGCGAAGCGTACGAATTTCGAATAATTAAATGTCAGCGCGCTGAAATATAATTTTTTTCGATATATTTAAATAATTTTAATTCCGTCGGATTTTATCGTTAAATAATGTTCTGCCGTTTTGGAAATAGCCGGGACATGATGCGTCGCGTTACGACCAAACACGTTTGACGTTTGCTGACGCGCGCCATTTTAAAAGTTCATTTATTTTCATATTTTTATGAATAATTTTAAATTTTAAATAATAATTGATTATTTTTATAATCTTACCTAAATGATGTTTAATTGTAAACACGTACATATAAATAATATAGTGCATTATTCTATTCTATGCAAATTAGTCATGAAACGATGAATGTATATAAGGGTTGTCAACTGTGTTTAAATCTGAAACATTTTTAGTGGTTTTAGTTTGTACATGAGGGTAAATTAAGTAATGTTTAAAGGTATAGTTTGATCAATGAATAGTCATGGTTTTGCGAAAATTATCCAACCAATGCGAGTCGTTTTTTGAAATAGTAACTTAATAAACTTTTTTATGTTATGAAATAAAATAATTTTGGCAATTATAGACAATGTTAAACAAAGATTATTTTTAAGGTAATTTTACAAATTTTCCTGTATGTAAAAATCATTTTATGTAAAACCAAAGAAAGGTTTTGATGATTATATTATTTTTTCTAGTGGATTAAATATTTTTGTTAGAACTTTTAATAACGAGTTCATTTAAGATTTTAAATATGTCATTTTTGATGTAAGTGCTACATTCTGTTATTATTTTTAAATACTTTCCTGTCTTACTTTTTCTTTTTCTAAAAAGAGGACATACATATGTATGTACATATATATACGTATGTACAATAGACAGAGACATACTACATAAATAGTTAAATATTAATATTTAAATATCAACTAATTTTATATCGTTTACAAGTATGTACATTGTATGTGTGTAAATAATTATCGTAAAAATACTTCAAGCTTCATACAAAATTACTATATTAAAAAAAATAGTTAGGTTACGAATATTTTAAGAATTTTCTTTCAAAAACAGTCAATATCAAAATGTTAAAAGAGAATTATTTTGTCTTTTTTTCTTTTTTTCTTTTAAGAAAAGTCTTTTTTTGTTTTATATTAATAGGTCAAATAAAAAATGAATAGATTTATAAAAAAATATTTTTTCTTAAAAAGAATTTCCAAATTTGATATATACATATATATGTAAATCAAAATGCATATTTTTTTAAAACCATAAATAATAAAGACGACCGCCACAATAGTTTGGTGACATTTTTAATCGACCAGAACACTTTTCGCACTATCGAAAAGCAATCAATTACGCACATGTAAATTTTTATCGCAATTGTGAAGGTTGGCAACCCTAATTGAAATGCACCCATTTGCACAATCGACACATAGAAATACATGAAAATACATATATTATACATTGTAACTCTCCTGAATTTATTGTATGAAATAATTTTACATGCAAATTTGCAGATTTTGTACGGAGCGATAAGTATCAAAATCGGACATAACGATTAACACATGCTGTTCGGCCAGTTCGACACTTTGGCGATCGTTTGCTAAAAAGTGTGCTGTTACTTCCTGTATTTTATTCAACTAGTCCGGGTGTGTTCGGTTGTGTGCCAAAATGCTGAAAAGACTGATCTGCTGCTCCCTGCTAGCTCTACTCTCTAGTTTTCCACTGATGAATGGACAAGGTACGTTGTTTTTTATCGGCAATAATTCTTCGGAAATTGTTTTATGACATCATTGATGGCGATATTATGGTATCGAATGTTACTATCCATTAATTTTAATAACCATCTGTATCACTAAAATCGTTATAAATAAGTACATATACATACATACATATTTTAATATCGTAGTTTTATCGTTTTTCGTAAATGAGTGTTTATATAAATGAACGTGATACAGTCTTACTTACAGGAACTGTATTTCATACAAAGAAGAAAATAAATAAATATGAAGTTCAAATATTGACTTGCAACTTATTAGTCAACTTCTAAGATTCCTGACTTCATCGGTTTATTCTTCTAGTTAGCGATATTATACGTATATATGTACATACATAGTACATACACATACTAAAAGAATTGTATTTTTTTTATCATATCTCGTATTTATATAAATCGATTATTATGTATGACAAATATAGCTGCAGTTGTTATTAGCATGACAACTGCAGCTATAATTTAAAAGGGTTTTTTAGGTTTTCAAAAGAGACCCAACCTGAATTTAATAACGATAGATATACATACATACATATTTACTTACATGATAGATTATTACTTCAGTTGTATACTGATTATTTCTATTTGTCAAAATATTACCCACATAATTTAGATTCGTTTTGTAAAACTATGTATGCCTATATATCGACCACTATTATGTATGTAGTATGTACTGAAAATATTTATATGTATATATGTATGTATATATTTAGACGGTAGTAGTGACATTGAAGTGTTGGACGTAAATAAATATGCATTGATATCTTTAGTTATTAGGGTCATATTTTTATCGGAAATATGTAATTGTGACCTATTTAGTTTCGGAAATACCAGCATCCGTTCGCGATAGCACGAAATCTAGTTGCACATTTCGGACTAAGCTTTGGGGAATGTGTTTCTGGTCGAAATTGATGATTGTCAAGTTCGAGATGAGGTGACCAAGTCAAGGTTTCGACACAACGGCATTTTTTCGACACTTCTGAGGTTGTTCATTCACCTCTGAAGATTTACCTCATTCTGGACGATCAGCCTATGTACATGTGTAATAGCGAAGAAAAAACTGAGTGTTGTTTGACCAAACACTACGAATGTATAACTGAACAGAATCCGGATGTAGCTCTTTGACAACGTATAATTAACCCACTGTTGTGTGAAATACTAAGAAAAGAGTCATATTTGGAAGATTGATTACCGTAGAAGTAACAATGACACAATAACACAAAAGAATTGAATATATTTGTAAAATCGAAAAAAATATTAACAATGTGGCGATATCCATTTTTGACCTTTGCGTCAGGTCAAATTTGAGTAGGTTATCTGATTTATCAATTCTTGGATTTACTGAAGGTTCTTCATAACATAACTCAAGATTTTGAAACTCTGAAAAATAACGTATTCAATCAACTATTTAAACCATCACCAAATGCATTCAACTATTATGTACATATTTTTGACAGTGGCGTAGCTAGAAATTTTGGGCCCTCATGTAAAATCTATTCAAGACCCCCTCACCCCCCCCCCCCCATTAACTTGATTTTTAAAAATATTAGATGAAATGACGGGCTGAAAACCAGACTGGTACAAGTGTCATTTAAAAAAAACTGGTTCAAGTGCTAAAATAATAGAATATATGAAATGCTATTATTTTAGCACTTAAAGCAGCTTTTTTTAAAAAATGTCACTTGTACCAGTCTGGTTTCCAGGCCGTCAAATAATTCAAATTGTTGATACATTAGTATAATAATTCTATAAAAAAAAAATTTAACTTAGCTCACCGATTTCGAAAATTCGTCTTTCTCGATTTGAGGTTTGCAAAATTTTGTAATGAGTCTTATGGATATATTTCCAATTGAGTATTATAATGGCGTTTCGTGATTAATTATCCCACTTGAATACAAATGGCTTTTTTACAAGGCTATTCTATATTTCACTTCGCTCATTGGTCTGACAACATATTATATTATATCCTACATTCTTCTGGTCGTTTTGAAACTTTGCCATTTTGCGCGGTCTGGTCAACGATATATATTTAAATCAATTCCGCCAATATTATGGTGAAAAAAATCGTGATAGATACGTTTTAAAATACAAACATTTTGGAAATGTTGACGTTTAGTGGTCAATAGCCCTTATACATATGTTTGACTTTCCGCCACCCTCTCGTTTTGTCAGATTTTAATTATGTTTAAGCGCCTATAATTATGGTCTGCAACTATACAAGCCAAAAAAGAGTGCAAAATAATATTATATACGTACATACAAGTGTATGAATCGAATCATTTCCATTACTCTCGATATTTCTATATTTTCGACAATGTTAAATTATATTGATGAGTGTATCAATGTATATATAAATTTAGACCACCTGTCAAGTTGGGCTCTCATGCTTTGCATGACTTTGCTATGAGGTAATTTACCTTCGTATCATACAAGAAGTAAGCGATTGATATCATTGATGTATATGTAATACACTAGATGGGCCCAGACGTGTTATTTTGCTCGGAGATCTTGTCTTCACTAACTGAGTGGTGCGGGGGGTTTAACTACCGGGGAAGTTGGTTTTTTTTCCCTACGACGCAGCGGTACCTACCTACCTACTAAGGGAAACTGTGCATGCGCCATGTATTTTGCATGCGCCAAAAGGGAGACAAGTATAACACGTGAGGGCGGATCTAGTATATTATACATCAATGATTGATATGTAAAATCTGGTATAGGATTGCCTCCGAGCAATGCCTAGTGCCCGCAACAATCATCATAATTAGAAATATATTATTAATTTGTCTACACGTACAATGTCACAGTTTTGGTGTCAATGCTATTCCATATCTGCCAAAAATCTATCTACTATTTCAACTCACCATCAATATATCAACATATGTAGATATTCTAATTGGATTTTAACCAATAATAACCTTTGATGCATTTTGTCGAAATAAAACCGAGAGCAAACAACACTTATCTGTCAAAATTGATCAGTTCACGTCCCGATTGTCAAATGGAGCGATTCTAATCTGGGTGATAGATTTAATTGACGTTTTACCTGTATTTAAACGTAGAACTCCTCACACCCGGGTTCAGTTCAGTGCTCGTTCCTTGTTCGGTTCAGTTCACTCAAATCCAGAATGACCGTGGAGAAGATATGTCTGTTGCTAAAGACCATGCAGTACATAATCGTGATAGCCCATAAGAAGCAGTTGTGTGACGATATCTGTCCCATGAAGTGTCAGTACAGACCTGTGTACGGTGGACATAGTCCAGGTCACGGCTATGGAGGATATGGTCATATGTACCACCAACCCAATAGTTTCAATGTGGATATTGAAAGCTTGGCCAGAAGTTTGGGTGTTCCCAAAGACACGTTTAACGATCTGATGCCAATTCACAATACCACTGTGGTAGTCAGTCCGCCTACTAGGAGTCCTAGAGGAAGAGCGAAGACTGCTTTGAGAAACTCCAGGCCACCCGTTGAGAAGGATGCAGTTCAATTTATAGACACAGGTGTATTCAAAGAATATTTTGAAACAGTATGGTATTATAAAGTCGAGGTACTTTGGCATTGTAATCACTGAAGTCAAATGTATAAATGATTGGATAAATGATTCAAGCAACTTGGTCTTAGGAACTTTTTTTGTATACTAGTATCTACATAGTTGTAATATTTCATTTTGTATAAAGATTAATGATATTGCGCTAGTTGAAACGGTGACCAGAAAAATGCACTCGAGATAGTTGCACTCTCGAGACATCCAAACTTTCAAAGATGCTGAAGGAGAACTAACGCAATAGAATTTCACAAAAAAGCGTCAAGGGTTTGTTATCCGAGGGTGCTAACTCTTTTTTGTGGAATTCTATTGGGTAAGTTATTTTTGAGCGCCTTTGAAAATTAGGACTTCTCGAAACTGCACTACTATTCACTGCAGTTTAGTGCATCTTTCCGGGAACCAGTTGAAACATTGCTCGTGTAGGTTGGATCCTTTATGCACGGATGCATCAAATTGGGCCTAAATTAGTATCTTTTGAATAGTAAAGCCGCGAAATACACATTCTATTCACTCGCCAAATTTCTGATAGTTTCAAGTTTCTGATATTCTGTAAAAAGACATATTTTGGGTGAAGTTAAAGCCTTCACAATAGCTGAAATTGTCAGCTAAGGCAAACCTGCTTCGAGAGCTTTAAACAACAACAACAAAAAACACATTATAAATGTGATTCGATGTGTAATTACGTTGGAACTCATCATAATCAGTCAGTGGTTTGAGTTCCATTTAAGATGAGTCAAATTTATGTGCTATATAAATGAAATAAACGCAAGAGGAAGGCTATAGAAAGTGGGGGGGTATTACTTTCCATCGCTTTTAACGAGATAGTTGAATTTTGAAATATGTATACTTTGCATGTAATTATATATGTACATACCATTAAAGTTGCACGTCGCCAAGAACACGTCTCGCACTCTGCATATGTGAGAGCACTGAGTCATCAATTTAACTATGACGTGCTATGAATTAAAAAATGAGTATTATTATAACATTAGGGTGGTATCACGCAGATTATCCGGATCAAGGTTTTCGATTCTCTTACACAGAAGACCGATGCAACACTCCCGATGGACGAGTAGGCGTGTGCTACAACATCAGAAGATGCGAGTCCTTGCTGAACATGCTGAAGAATCTAAGGTCGTCTACAGGAGCTCTCAGCTATCTTCGAGAATCCGTTTGCGGATATGATGGAGCTGACCCCATAGTGAGTACTATAATCTTAGTGAATACTGTATTAATAGTGGATAAAAAAAATGCAGTATAATGCCTACCAGATTTAACACTTGCCTTACTGTGCTAAAAAAATCCACTAGCCACTGTGCTGGACGCCAAAAGTCCAGTTTAAAATGTGAGTTTTAATCAGAAATTACCAAAATTTACCGATTCCAACTTGTACGATTTTAGTAAGGTCGTTTTTCTTGGCAAAGTGTAAAATTGTTAGTACAAAAAATAAGAGCGATTTTAAATATAAAAATTAAAGGAATTTAAAAAATCACTAAAAATTGACTGTTCGGTGATTTTTGCCCAAAAGTCACTAAAATCTCTAAACGGAACATCTGGCAGCCGAAAAGTTCATCATACTAACGATAACTATCATACTAACGAGAACACGAGTGCCAAATATTCCGTATTCGTGATTTTCATGGCAAAATTTTCTTTTGTTTGATCCGAATGTGCGTAATAATCCGATTACCGAATTTCATACACAAATAAATCAATGAGTAAAAATGAAAATAAAAAAGTATGAGACGGTGGAAACAATCAGTTTTGACCACAAAACATCAAAATAGATGTAATTCAACGATTTAATTTATTACTGGATGTACTTTAATAAAATTGGCAACTCTGGTTGACACATACTGTAATACTGCATATTAACTAAAGAAAATAATAAAAAAAAGGAGTCGAAGTTGGTTGATTTTTTACGACTCCGACTCTGATTGAAATGCTTCCATTCCACTACACGATTCGAACTCCACAGCCCTCGTTTTGAGTTGAAATAATGCAAAATCTGCGAGTTTAATTATTGTAATTAGCTATACAAACCATTTTTATCATGTATCAAACGTGGAATAATATAAAATAAGTGCAAGAAATAAAAATAAAAATAGCGGCTGAAATAGAGCCGTCATTCTAAGGCAGATATCATTTTCACACTGGCCGTTGAGGACGGCGTACTGAAATTCCCCTCTCTTTTACATCTGTTAGGCGGGCTATCCAGCTTCCCGCGAAAATAATTATTTATGTTGATATTGATCAATATTTTTATTTCATAATGACATAATTCAAATCATATAGGTTATGATGGAGAATACATAAAATATGAAGACCCTACCTTCGGTATATTTGGATGAATAAAATAAAATATAAGTCCTGGTCACTCGCTATCCATCACAGTGCGCTATGTGTTAATATATATACAGTTCCATTTACGAAGGCCCACCTTCCATCCCTTTACATAAAAAAAAACTGCATCCATGTATTTATATATATCTAAAGTGACAAACTTTTTGCAGGTGTGTTGTCCTGACCCTTTCGAACAACAAGTCACAACTGCTCCGGTCAAGCCAACTTACTCTCTACCCACTCTGGACGACAATTGTGGTATAAATAATGGATCTTTCGCCAAAAGAGTTATCGGAGGTGTACCGGCCGCTTTAGGTAGGGTCATCTGAAACGCACTACTGCTTTTATTTCAGGAAATCGTTTATTGTACGCGACAAGGTCTTTTAAATTGTTTTTTTTTCATACTATGCATAATATCAGTGGAGGTTTGACCTTAACCGACGATGTCCTTTGATCTTGCGATTCAATTGTTCATTGCGTTATCCTTGCAAGCTCGTAAAAGCAGTTTTCAATGTCGACACACGATTTATATGTGCAGTACAATTTTAAAGAGGTCGTTGCGTAGTAACATTTAATAACAAAATGGACGCATTCAAACGATACTTTTACAAAAATGCATAATTATACTGAATATTTTCTAGTCGAAAGTTTTTAGAGCAAGCTTGTATTAATAAAAATCTATCACGATGGCTTCGATAGAGGCATGAACCTCTTTTTTCTGGGTTTGGTGCAAATGATCGACAAGCGCCAGACAGACTGAACCACAGATTAACTGGATGGCTGCTTTAAACGCAATTCTCGAATGATAGATTGCACATCAGATGACGATGACATCAGATACCTTTTGATGTGCACAGATGCAATTATTAAAATGGTTATTATTAAAATTGAGTTGGATCTTTCTGGCGAGTTTAACCGCTTAGCTGCCCAAAGCGCCTTAAGGCGCAAACAGCCGTATCTATTATACGCTTAGCGCGTCGGCTGGGCGTCTAAGCGGTTAATAAGGCAAAATTCGGAAGATATTTGAAGATATTCAGAAGATAAGGGTAGGTGTATGTTGGGACTTCGGGTAGATTTCGCTTAGTTTAAGTGCGAGCAGTGCGCACGCATAAGGTACACGTGTCGTTAATCTGTGGTTCAGTCTATCTGGCGCTTGTCGATCGTTTGCACCGCATCGCTTTTTTCTACATACATGTCTTCTGAACTGACACACATCCATAGGACCTATTATACATACAATTCTGAATGTCGTTTCGTTGTAGGTGCCTGGCCATGGATAGGAGCGTTGGGTTACAGGTCTCAGAGAAATCCTGGAACAACTCTGTGGCAATGTGGTGGAACTCTCATCACCAGGAGACACGTGCTGACAGCAGCTCACTGCATCCACGGCCATGAGAATGATCTGTAAGCATACATTTACTCATAAAAGTCAATAAAACACACCTATGTAATTCCACAACTAGCACTTAAGACATGTGGGGACACGTGCAAGATCAATTATGTACAAAAGAGCATCAATAATAAAAGAGGCGTGTTTATTCACTACTAATAAATAAATATGTAGGTAATGTGGGTATCCTTGAAGCGTTCGAAGCAATTGGTAAGGTCAACGCATCGACTGTGACAATATGGTCAACGATCATCAGAAAAAGTGCCTCTTGATGTTCGACAGTGTCCGTTATGACCGATCTGATGACGTCATCAAATTTCCAGATTTATTTTAAATGCTACTGACGTTCTATTGTTCGAATCTAAATGTCCTCTAAGCTAATATATTTAGTACATGTGCTTGTGGGTTAATTTTAGGTACCTAGTAAGATTGGGAGAGTTGGATTTGGAGAGCGACACTGATGGAGCTACGCCCATAGACGTTCCAATAGAAATGCAGCTGAAACATCAGGAATACAATTCGAATCAGTACTCGAATGATATCGGTGTATTGAAGTTGTCCTATGATGTTCCGTTGACTCGTGAGTATTATTTCAATAAACATTTATTATGTGTTAGTATTATTTCAGTAAACATTTCGCTTCACTAATCGTATTAGAAGTGATTCTGTAATACCATGACATAAATATACCATATTTCAGTTATCTTGACAATAGGCAAACTCTAGATTTTTATTTATACTGTCCAGAACTCTTGGCTGACCAATTGGAATCGTATATTTTATCTTTCATTGCCAAGTTAACTTAAATGAACATAGTATGCTTTGTTTAACAAGCTGCATGTACATATATTAGTATGTATAGTAGGCCGTTAAAAGTAGACTACATACAAATCGTCTGCAATACTATACATGATAGAAAACTTTTTATACTTATTGAATCCATTCTGACTGAAGAAATTATATATAATATTCCTTTTAGCATAAAATCTTTATACCGCAGCTCTCATGTAGCAGAGTATTTTGACATGTAATGGTTACCTTTTATCCAAAATTCAATTTAAAAAAATTGTATACACAAACACATTAAATTTACTATACATATAATATAAACTGTCACTTTCAGCTCTAATCTGGCCAATCTGTTTGCCGACTTCTCCGGAACTAAGAGCAAACTCATTCGAAAGAAACATGCCTTTCATCGCTGGTTGGGGTGCCCTTTCTTTCCGTAAGTTTTCTGTTGATTTGCTGCAAGTTATGTAAAAATACAAGATGTTATAAATGAAACAATACATATTGGATTCTAATAAAATGTTTCAGAGGGTCCGACAGCTTCACGTCTCCAAGAATTGCAAATTCCAGTTGTGACGAACGACGAGTGTAAACAAGCATACACTCGTTTCAAATCTCAAGTGATCGATCAGAGAGTTTTATGCGCTGGATATGCCAAAGGTGGTAAAGATGCTTGTCAAGGTGACAGCGGAGGACCCCTTATGTGGCCATCGGTAATAAAACATTGAATTTTGTAAGTGTAATGTGATAAATAATAGGGTTTACTAATATTCGTGAACTTTTTACACTTTCAGTTCCCACCTGAACGGGATAACATCTACTTTTATTTGATTGGAGTCGTATCCTACGGATACAAATGTGCCGAAGCTGGCTATCCCGGAGTGTATACTAGGGTCACCGAGTTTATACCATGGATCGAATCTCAGTTGAATGTGTAAATTTTTACTGTGTAATGATATGTATTTAAAGTATGTACTTAGATGATCGTTGACGATCATTGTTTAACTTATTCAATGTGGGAAGCTTTAATGATTATTTATATTTTACCATCTCACATTATGTAATGTTGATTCAAGAGGCAATGAACAATTAGCTTTATAATATTAATAAAACAGGTTTATTTATTTTGTATGAAAATGTGATTTTATAGATGTTTTGTACTTATTATTGAAAATTTTAATAAAAAACTGAAATTTATTCTCAGTAATTTAAAAAAAATCAAGTTTGAAGTGAGAAAGATAATGGTGTATAAATAAAGTGAGATATACATATATTGAATTTAATTTATTCTTACAGTTATTTATGATACAATTAACATGGCAGGTATTATCGACTCGCAACACGCCATCAATTGATTTTCTATCTAAATAATCACTAGAAAGCAAATTGGCAGGAATCGAACGACCAATTCAATTTTTAATATTTACACATGGAAACATTTATCCAATCAGTCTAAGTTAGTCGAGGAACTTTGAGTTCTTTCTTACGATTATTACAAAATATTTAAATTAAATTATTCGCTCGTATTTATATTCATAGTATGAATTGATAAGTTTAAAAATAAATTCACAGTTTAACTGCCATTTGTATTAAATATGTATATATATAAATACATACAAGGTGTCTAAAAAGCTTGGAATATTGGTTGTAACAATTTAAATATCAATTATTCAATAAAGAGTTTAGTAATAATATAAGCATATCATTGTCCTTTAAGTACATTTCAAATTTTCAGCTTCTTTACCATGAAAACAAACTTCTTCCTCAAGTGGAAACTATCGCTTCATTAACATTTTTACAAAATATGCATTATTTTCCTTATATGTAGTAGATATAATATTTTCATGTAATCGAATATTAAATAGTTACAACCAGACTTTTTCTACATCTCGTATATGTACATTTGTAATAAATATCATGATATTTAATCATTTAATGAGTTTAGTGAAGAAAAATCTCTATACTTTGTAAACACCCAATATAGAGATGGTATGTACATTATGTAAAATAATTACAATAATAAAATTGAGAATAAATTTGTAATGTACCTATATGCATAACAACAATATATGGCACACTTTCAATAGTAAAAGTAAGATATGTAAATGTCTAAAATTAAATTTGCATTATTTTTTCGTTTAACTTTGGTTATTAAATAATTCAATTAAATGATGATAGTATTTTTCCTGTCGAATTCAATATTATTTAAACAATAAAATTGTCCTCTATGGAAAACAAAATACAATACAAATTTATCATGTTATATGACTTTCGAAGATTTTAAAAATTGAATGAAGTTTCTGTATGATTCTTTTAAATCAAATTAAAACATATTCAATAAATTAAAATCGCCGATCACAACAAGCATCAGAGCACGATACATCATACAATCAAGAAAGCACTTTATATGGTAAAAATTACGGAATATGTTATACGATATTCATAAATTTTTCTTAGGCACTGTTTTTTTATTCTCAATTGTCTTCTAAAGACGATCCACATTCACGTTTCGGTAAAAGAGTCCTCGAAAGAGCCAGAGCTGGATTGGCAACTGCTATTATGTGATCTCCGCTAGCTGCCACCACCCTAACTTTGCTTTCTTTTGGCGTGCCTTCGCTTTCAGTCTCAGCCCTACTATCATCCTGATCCTGGAAATTAAATCAATCAATGAAAATCTGTGTTTCATTCATAAAATTCACAAAGTTGAGTAAATATTACATGAATCGGAGGCGTGCTGGAGTTGCTGAACGAATACCTTGAATCGCCATCATCAGAATCAATTCTAGTCCAGATCCCTCTGAAGACATATATAAAATGTTTTCATTAATATTTATTGATAATATTGCTTATTACTTTTGCATTTTTCTTTACTTACGATGAAGAAGTGTATTGATGACGAGAATGATCCATGCTAAGATCTCCGTCATTTCCACGACCTCTTAAAATTCCATCCTCAGATTTTCCATCCTGAAATAAATTAAAAAATATGATGTACATGGATGTTTAATTCTATTTAATAGATTAAAATGAAATTTAAGCATTGAAGACTTGAAAGTAAAGAGTAAAAAAATTATTAAAATAAAAAAAAGCTTACCTGTTGAAGAAGTTAGTAAATTTATAATACTTGAAATGAAAAGAAAAAAATAAAATACACAATAAATCATAGGTGTTCAATTGTGTTGTTAGTAAAAAGATAAATAAAATATGTAGCTTAAATAAAATTCTCCATATGTACATAGTCATATAAACAAATCTACATAAGAGTGAAAAAAAATCATAAATGAATTTAAGTTTCAATAAATAAATTAAAATAACGTTTAATTAAACACTAAAATGAAAAAATAAGGCTCTTTTGAATTGTAAATATAATATTTTTGCAGAAAGAAATAAATTCATCTAAAAATTACATTTAAACTTAAAACGACATCCGACTTCGGACCAATCAGTACATTTTTGCATACAAAATCACTACAAAATAATTAAATTGAAAATGGTAACTCGATTATTTACACTAATCATTATGATACAAGTAATAAATATTATAATCTAATAGTTAAATAAATAAAACATGACGATCGACGTATGTTGTTAGTATGATAAAAGCGTATGAGTAAATGTGGTGTTAGGTGGATAGTAGAGGGCCCAAAGGCGAACGGGCTACTTGGGGCGAGGTCGCCTGGGGCTGACCTGACCGGGGGCTGATTCTCCGCGGCCCCCGTGCTCTCCCCTCTGCCTCTTAGCCCCTCCACTGCCCCCACTACCCCCATCAGACTCAGATCTGGAACGGCCACTGCACGTCGAAGAGATTCTGGAAAGTGAAACGTTCAACCATTATAAAATTATCTTATATATAACGATATAATTAATCTGATTATTATGTCTAATCTTACTGTGAACTTCCTTTGGCATAATTGAAGCCTGAAAGTCTGACGACTTGTCTTGCAAGCGGAAAGAGTTCATCCCGTCTCGTCAACAGTGCCGGTAACGCTCGACACATTTGAGCTGCAGCTTCATTTACTGACACCTGAAATCAACGTTTTAACAATATATTAATCAATGCAATTAGTAAACAATATGTATAAAAAATAACGCTGTACAAAAAGTGTTACTTTAGAAAATGACAAAATCTGAAAATAGCCGGCTATTGACAGAATCTATTCAAATCTTTGAGGGACTTAAATCATATTTTATTACACAAGAACACTGTTCATTGATGATAATTATTTGTTATTTGATAATGATTGTGGCGAAATGTATTTGTGGTTTGTGCAAGGGCAACTCAAATTGTTGAACATATCTATTTTGATTATGGAATGTATAAAAGCGAGTGCAATTGAAATTGTCAGAAAACTTAGAAATTTATAAACAAATCTTAAGGACGGGTGTTATAGTTAGTTAATGCCTATTTAATCCTACAAAATTTGATGACTAATATCATTCTGCATATCAACAACATATGACACATTATATTTGTGAGTGACGTAAGCCCACTTTCCTTCATATCGAGAAATATCTCGCAAACATTAAATATAATGTTTTGTATACTGTAATACTGGTGGCTTGTAATAAGTTTATTCTTCTTTTCCAAGATTCTGGACATATCGAATTAAAAATAGTGATAACAATTTGTGAATTAAGTAAAACTGAAATAGTGTTTTTGGAACTGAAAATTGGGCGTACGCCACTTTAAAATATAGCGGTTCATACAATAAATATATGTTGTAAAGTTGTATCAATACGTATACGTATGTAGATAGTTAGGTAGTGTATTTTTACGAAAAATGCAGTTGATATATACATACATACATACATATGTAGTATTTAGACTTTTGTAAATCTTTTGATTTAAATATCATTTGCTTAGATTAAATTTGAAACTGGCGGAAGTTCGATTTTCAGTTCCAAAAACATTATTTCTGTTTGACTTATGTAATTCACAAATTGTTTTCACTTCTTTCAATTCGATTTGTCCAGCATCTTGGAAAAGCAGAATAAACGTATTACAGGTTACCAGTAATTTTAAATATTGTTAAACGCAAAACATTATATACAATAGTGTTTTGCGAAATATTTCTCAAAATGAAGAAAAGTGGACTTATGCCACTTTTAATTATAACGGCTCATATGCGGATATATTTGTTTAAAGTTAAGAAAAATTATAAAAAATATATTTTTAATTTAAAATAAAAGAGTATACAAATCACATAATAAATAATTTCGTGAACATTTATTTTTGCACATTTTGCCCAATTTTCGTAGGCCAAAATACTTCTCGTGTGACTTGTATCTATTCAATACATCCACGTATATGTATATCTGTACATATATATGCATGTATGTTCATACGTAATATATCGATTTTAATTTGACTCAATCCAACATAAAAGCTCGATATTGTTTTCCACCATCGGGCGTTTCGAAAGTAATGTAGCATGAAGTAATTTTATGTATCTTTCAAGATTTATTCAAATCGGCTGCACTACACACAGCGCTTGGAAAAACATTTTCACCCGAGGAAAACGTTTTCCTCCAGAACAATTTTCATAAATCGCGTTTAGCGTCGAACGACCGGGGGAAATATATAGCCGACGCAAACTTTAATACTCGAATATATTACGTATCCGCAATAGAGAAAATATACTTATGCATTTTTATATGCACCTCATGCAGCGTCAGAGGTTTCTCGGGCTTCCTCTTGCAATCGAACCGGCCGTATATGGCCGCGTACTTCCTGATCTCCTCCATCCTCCTCGGATCGTGTTCGGGCATCATCATCACAGCCTCCAGGTCCTTGCACATCTTCTTCTTGGTGTTGTGCGGCTTCGGCTCCAATTGGGGCAAATGCTTGCTCAGTTTCTCGGCAGCAGTTGCCAATCTTTGAATCTGAGCGTCTAATAAGCTAGGTGTCACTTGAACGGGGGAGCAGTTTACCGAAGATGGACTAGAACCCGAGGAAGGGGGACAAGTGTTCATAGGCACTGGTGAGTACGATCTGGAATTGTTGGCATTGGGTGTGTTGGCCGTCGTCGATGTGGCCGTCGCGGTCGTTTTTGAATTCGCCGAATTGTTCGTTGTGTTGTGGATCGGACTAGCATTTTGAGCTGAGGAGTTTGATCCGCAACTGCTCTCTGGCACTCCTGGGGACGGGCTGTACATTGGTCTGTTGTTTTCCGGACTTGCCACTGTGGTCCTTTGCAAGACTGTCGGAGGATGAGTAGGAGTCATTGTGAGCAACCTAGGACTGCACGGTAAAAAAGGACTGTCCGTGGAGCACATGCTAGGCACGATTGGAATTTGGAATATCGTGGGATTCGTGACCCACTCTTGTAGTGCTTTCTGGAATCTGCGCACGTGCAATGGCTTGGATGCCATGCCGACTAGTGCCATTATTTCTAAAAACTCTTCCTCTCCAGCATCGCACAGTTGCTGTACATCATCACCGCCTGAAATCAACAACATAATAATTTAATAAAATTAAAAACTTAACCATTGGAAACTAGAATAACATATTCACATCGGATCGTAGTTTAAAAGATCCCAAAAGAGACCTTATAGCAACTTAATAGTGTCTATAAATCTACATATGTACTTATAAACAGTAGCGTAACTATGTACTATGAAGCGGGGGTATGCGGTGCATGCGAGCCCTTAGGACCAGAAGGGACTTTGGGAGGATCTCCAAATAAATATGTACATTTAATAAAATAAAGTTATAACTAAAAAAATATATGAAAACAATTTACACTAACTGAAAACAGTCAAAAGTACATATGTTAAAAAAAACTGACTTGATGAACTTGCAATATTAATATGAAGAAGTTCAAAAAATGTCTTTGAAAGATGTAATTTTACATATAGGCAGTGGTATCACCCCAATTTCGGAACAACGGGTTTCCAATTTTTTTTTTTTAATAAAATTATTTTGAAAATATATATGTATATACATTTTTTTTTCGTCCAAGGCACTATTACATGAAAGTTCATTAAATTTTCAAGATTTGTATAATTTTTGACAAAAATTATATGAATTTCTAGTTTAGCTAAAATATTTCCGGATTTCCGGAAACCCATGGAAACCATTAAGGTGACACCACTGCATATAGACTAGGAAGGACATTTAATATTTGTAAGTTTATTTATTTAGTTGAAAAAAAATTTTGGTAACTTTTGCATGCGGGTCAAATTTTTATAGTTATGTCACTGCTTATAAATAAGTTAATTGATTTTTGATTTTAGCAATGAGCAGATACGCTTCATCTCTAAGGGAGTATATGTAATCTTTCATGACCCAATAATGAACTTCAGAATCTTTATTGGCTTAAGCTAAGGCACACATACATATGTACGTTTCAAAAACTTTCTCCATAATAGGAAGTATGTAGAATACACTTTTACTATTCCGAAAAGCTTCTATTAAAAACTTACCCATTTCTAAAAGCGTATCATAATATGCTAGTAAGCTCGCTCTTTGAAGTACCCTATACAGTTGAAGTTCAGCTTCGTTTCCAGGGGATGCTGTCACTACCACTGCAAAAAAAAACAACAAGAAAGCCTTTGTTAATAAATTACTGAATTTAAATTTATTCTATATGTTACATTATGCACGTTTTCAATATATATAAAAAATATTGTTAACGGTTTGAATAATCCCAACGTTCGTATGCACAAATATTACATAACAATGTGCTATAAAAAAATGGCATTCGTCAACAATATCTATAGGGGTTTGGATGGAAAAAAAGGACGTTATTCTAGTATCTAGGGGGGCTGCGACCCAGCAACGGTCCTTTTCATTCGTTAAAACCCCCAACGTGAAGTTTTAAATCGACCAACCATATGGGAGATCATGTGAGTAACTCCATAGAAAAAAAACTCAGGGGTGGTGCGAACAAAAAAAGGTGGGCACCGTGAGGGTTTTGCTAAACCACACCCTAGCGATGGTAAAAAAAGTGTGGGTAGGCAATGGAGTCCCAAAATAAAGGTTACCGCCTTCAATAGATCAATACAAATCAATAACACCATTGAATATAATCGCCAAATAGTACTTGAACATTATAGACAAGTCTTTCAGTGAAAAAGTGATTTTTGCACAAAGTTTAGATGAATTTGAAAAAAATATATATATCTACATAAACATATATCTACATAAAATGCAACTGAAGCATTCAATTATAGTTAAACTTGTGAAAATCTTATAAATTTTCGAAAATTTCAGATCAATATTTTTTCACTAGTGGTTTTACCCGGCTTCGCTCAGTATTTGTAATATAAACCGCTTTAAATATTCATTTGTTTTTTATTAAATTTAACGTCACGGATTCTACCACCCTAACCTTACATACATACATACGTACATAGTTACATTACATACATAGTTACATACAAATTACATTACATTACATTACATACATAGTTACACACAAAGTCTATTTCGAAATTATATATCAAGAAGACTAGATGGTATATTTATATAATGTATTATTACAAAAAATTACAAAACATTTATTAAAAATGATAACAAGGTACGTAAGTAGACAGTATTTTAAAAATAAACAAATCATTATGTGTACTATGTATATAAATAAATAATTTAGACAAAGTTCGGTGAATATACATATGTAATAATTATTAACGAATGACCGTTTATCGAAAAAATATTTTATAGAATAGTATTTTAATCATACAAAAGGGATAGTCAATTTTAAAAATTGTATCGAAAATTCGGAACAAAAATTAAGACAGTATATAAAAAACCTAATTCAGAAATCACCAATTCTCTCCGTAAACTTTGATCATGAGTGCCATATGGCAGTCACCGTGAAGGAAGATTTAGTATTTTCAAACGTGTCTATTACCATCATTTCCACTTATATTGATGACCAAACCGAGCAAAATGACAAAGTTTGAAAACGATCGGATAAGAACCCAAACTTTGTCATACGACAAAATCGATTCTGAACTAAGAAGAGGTTAGTAATTAATAAAAATCATTGTAAATCAACCCATTGTCGTGTAACATTTCTTTATTATATAATTAAAATAAATATTCATAATGATCATACTCCAATTAATGCAAGGCATGATAATGAACATGTAATAAACACCCATACGAATATATTTACAAATGCCTGTGAATACAAATCTCAGATTAAAAAAAAAATTGAGAGCTGATGTGATGAAACATATACTATCATCACTGATTATAGTACATGTTTTAAATAGCAAATAATTAATACTGTATTAAATTCGCTCCCGGTTTTTTTATCTGCTGATACCATAGATATAGAATAATAATATAGAATAACAGCATAATAATATAGAATAATAGAATAATTTATTTATTTATTTAACGTTTTTTGACCATTGTGGCATTACAGGGAGAACCAAAAACAAAAAATAAAATAAAACATTAAAAGATACAACAAAGGCAAAAGCAAAAAAATAAGATACAAAAATTAAAAAAAAAATACAGCATTTAACATAATCATAAAAAACTTTATAGTAATTAAAATTTAAAATAAGAAAAAATACAAATACAGGAATGTCTTGCACCTGCAGCCTATTCCAATAAATAAGAACAAGCTACAGATACAAAACATCCCTGTGAGGCCCAAATGGAAGAGAGTAGATTAAGATTCCACTCATACAACACATTCAAATTAAGAAAATAATGATGAGCGCAGGTTACCAGATAAATATGTTAAAATAATATCCGATAATCTACGCTCACCAAGGTGGAAAATATCGCATTCGGGTACGGCAGCAAATAATAATAATAGAATAATAGAATAATAATATAGAATAATAGAATAATAATATAGAATAATAGAATAATAATATAGAATTACGGAATAATAATATAGAATAATAGAATAATAATATAGAATAATAGAATAATAATATAGAATTACGGAATAATAATATAGAATAATAGAATAATAATATAGAATTACGGAATAATAATATAGAATAATTCTATATCTACGGCTGATACTTAAAAAAACTGTGCGCATTTCGCCCACTTAACTGATAACTTTCTTTATTTTTACATTTTTAATTATATAAAAGTAGATATAATAAATAATAAAATTATTCTCTATATTCTCATCCTGATAACTCAATATTGAACTGACTCGTTATTTTTTGCGCAGTTCTCACGTTTTTATTTGAGTATAATTTTTCTCCTCGACAAAAACAACCGTTCATTATCCCAGAAGTTTTTTTTCGGGTCGTACGCGTACGTGAAACACTTAATACGAACGACTCCATGCACACTTACGCGCCAAAAAAAACTTTTATGAATATTAAAAAAAAGCGAGTCTAGCAAAAAACAAAAGGATCGTCCGTAAAAAAAGGTCTCGGCATCGTGAGAGACGAGATCGCAAGAATTTGAATATCAAAATAAAGCGAAACGGAGCAAAAAAAAAATCACCGGGGATCTTATGGACAACGAAGGGGGTTAACTGCTAACTAACGAGTGGAACCCACCTGTGTTTTTTCATCGACAGGTAAGAGAGCGGCCAGAGGGACAAAAAAAGCCGACGACGATACAGAAAAAACTAATTATGAATACTGGCCGACTGGTTTGTTGAAGGGCTGCTATTTGGTGGAATGAAAAAGTGGTCGAAAAAAAGTGATTGTAAATCTGGGAGGGTGCTTACGCGTCTATCTAAAATTACTGGCCTCTCTATGAGAAAGACGATTTTTTTCAAATTGATTTATAATGCATTACAATAAGAACAATAAATGAACGTGAGAACTGGAGTCGTTGGTTCTATCTTTCTGTTCATATTAAAAAAAATATCCAAAATAAATTATATCATAAAACACTACATATGTATATTAACGATTAGACAGATTTTTTTCTAAAAAAGACAATTATAAACAACACATATTTATATGAACTTCATGGAGTATTTTTAGCCAAATTAACTTTATTGAAAAAATAATATACATATTATAGAAATTAGTAAAATCAATCTTTTGTCTTTACTAGGTCCCGTTTGGGATGATACATATGTATGAGAGATTCTCAAAATAGGGACGAATTGAAGCGCGTTGATGATTAGGCTCAATAAATTGGGAAGAAAATAGTTACTATAATTGATTATCGATGTCAAATTATTATTAATCTGTTATTATTCAATGCTATTTTTTATGTTTATGTATGGATGTATTTATGTTTATGTTCAAATGTATTTTTTTTATGTATAATTGATGAGTATATTATTTTCGTTATGTATTAATTTATGTTTAATTGTTATTTTGTTTTTTTTTAGTGTTATATTTTTTGACCATTGTGGCGGAATTCCTGTTATGCCACAATGGTCTGTTTAGAATAAAATAAATAAATAAAATAAATTGACACTATACATAATAAATTAAATCCATTGCAGACTTCTGTATATTAATTAGTCCAGGGCGCCTAGGAGTTTGACTTGTGTTGAAATATATTTTGGTTGCCGTTGAGAAAAATGTATTACGGATGATTTTTAAACAAATATATACCTCCATCTAAATTGTAAAAAATATGGGAAAATGTTCAAATTAGTAACTTTAAAATCTTAGAAGTTGCTGTGCCACAGGTAAAATTTTTTTTATGGAGAACCCATTATTGTTAATTGATCGATAAAAAATACTTATTATCTACATATGTATGTATGTATGTACACATGCCCACCCCCTCTATGTGTGCCATGTGTGCAATGTGTGCAATTCACACGGGCGGCCGAATCCTATGGGCAGCCGTTCCTAAACTTGTTCCAATAATAAATCTTGCAAAAACCCTCGATTGCCTTCAATATTAATCGAATGTGAAGCAACACATTTCTGATCATTGTTGAGCCACGGCCGCCTTTATATTTTGACCTGTTTGATGTCAATCAATTATATTTATATCATTGTATTTTTAAAATGTTTCTCCAAAAATCACGACTCGTTGAAAGCTACCAATAGTTTTGTTACGACAGTTCCTATGGTCTTGCCTACAAATATTAGTTTAAAAGAGAATTATTAATCAAATTAGAGTAAATTCGGCAATTATTAAAATAAATATTTTAAAAATCTAGTTCAGTTCTTTTTATAATTTTGGTGTGCTCATTTTTCTTTATCTTCTTTTTTAATACTTCATAACGTTTTAAATCATCATATACAGCCATTCACCATCCACTGCTGGATAAACTGTGAACTCTCATCCATTTCACCCCACGCATTTTCCTGATTTCATCTACCCATCTTCCCTGCGGTCTTCCTTGTACCATTTTGCATTCTTTCAGGTACTATTCTAGCACTTCTTTTGTCCATTCTTCTAGCCAAGTAACCCGCCCAATGCCACTTAAATCTCTTCACTCTAACCACTATATCCACTAGCCTTGTCATACTTCGCACCCACGTATTCTGTTTACTGTCTTTCCTAGTTATGCCAAACATACAACATTCCATACTTCTTTGAGTGCATTGGACTTTATGCATAAACTTTGCGTTTAGTGTCAAAGTTTCACATCCACACGTCATCACCGGGAAAACACATTGATCGAAGATCTTTGATGTTTTTCTTCAGGCAACGTTTTAAAAAACGTTCTAAAATAATATAAAATAGAATTTAAATAAATTTTTTTCATATCCAGTCTTCATAATGAATATACGAAGTATACACTTTCCGAGCATATCAAAATCGGCAAATTTTTAAGCTTAATTTTTTTTCATTTTATTCTCTTTAAAGAAAATTGAATAATTACAGGAAAATATACACATACAGACATTCGGTCAATTTACAGTATAAAAATACTCATCAAAAAGTAAATATGTACAGACTGAAAACAAACAATCATTTCTTGACGGAATAACCACAACACCCTTTCGCATTAACATAACTTTACACATTTGCACAACATTATACCCCACTCCACATATGTACATACATATATGTATACATAAATAGGCGATATCACAATAAGCAAGAAAAATCCTAATCTCATATTGCAAAGACGGCGATGTCGTCTCACGATCGGCCCATTAAATTCAAATCGGATGTTGGGTTTGTTTGTCGGGCTAATTATTCGTCGACACAATGGGGGATGTTGGTTGTTTTCTGGGTGTGGTCGCGGGGCTCATCATCACGCTTATATCACATACTATATACACACCAAACAGTTCGTTCGATTCATTTGCATTGTGTAAAATGCGCACGCAGTGAATTAGCGGCATAATCAACCGCTAATATGAATGACAATAAGGCCTGGAGAACGAAAATCTGTTCTCATGACGTGTCATATATCGTAAAGTTCGAACTACATATGTACATATGTGTAAAACAACTGCTATTGATATTTTGACGAACTTGCTCAATGTCCTAATTAAAAATTTTAACAGTTTGAAAAATCTCTAAATCATATAGAACAAGATGTGAGGAAGATCTGATTTAAAGTTCAATCTCCGTAGAATTAAAATCCCAAAGTGAGGGAGATTAACAACAATAATAATTTTTAGGAAAAAGGGGGTTCTTCATATATTTTTTTAAATTTAAATTAAATTAGCGAAACAATCCAAATCAAACTTTTCAGGTATACTTCTTATGATTCAATGAATATCTATGTATATGTATATGTATAAAAAATCGTACAAAGAAAAAGTTGTTTCCAAGGCAAAAACATGAATTCAGTACCCCCTCCCCCTCCTTAAAATTGAAAAAAATATATTTTAAATAATATATGAATGTATGTAAACTATGATTAACTAAACGAATTAAAATAAAAATAATTATTATTATTCATTTTTAATACAATAAATATAGAGACACATGATTACCATAATGAATAGAATTTAAAAAATTTTATATTAAAATGTATCGACAAAGCTGTCGATAACCTTATCCAAATCAAAGAATTGCCGTTTCAATTAAAATTATACACAAATTACTCTGTCTGTCCTGAGCCACTGAAGACCTTAAATAAATGTAGGATCTGGTTGTCAGAAGACATATACATATGAAATGAGACTCGATGAGCGGCTTAAAATATATTTTACTCAGCGGAGTGCCACAACAAGATAACAACTCAATGCCCATGCGTGCCAACCTAATTATTCATGCATTTTTCTAAGCTATAAAACTAAATCCCACATAACTTTTGACTGATTTAAGTGTAATGAAAGCTTACTGGAATACTCGAATATCTTCATATTTTTTTAGTATGCTATAAAATTTATCATAATAAGAGTAATCGAAGTACTTTTAAATGGTTTATTTTTTGACAATTTTCATATAAAGATGGTAGCAATATTATTTCACTTAAAATTTGGAAATTCATTTGAAATTCCAATTCAATTTTGACACCCCCAGCTTTGCTCTCCCCTGCCCTTCGCACAACTGCACACGTATGTATATATTTTATACATACACGTATGTATGTATAAATTTATGTTCGATGTTTTTTTGCTTCATACAATTCAGAAATTATCATTATATGTAGTTTATATAAAATATTGTTTAAATCAAAAAATTGATCATTTTTTTAGGGCAATTGAAAGTCAAATTAAGTACCAATGAGTTGCATATCCATATCCATCATTAGACCATCTCTTATTTCACATCGTTAAGACAGTCATTACTCAAGCACACGGAGGGGTTGCAGTTGTAAAATGCGCATTATTTTTTTATCACTGAATATTTTTAATTTTTTGTGTCAACATTAATTTATGCCACAGTCTGTCTGCTACGTCCATAGAATGTGTAAACATCGGCAGAGGCAACACTATACTTTGCATAAATTAAGTACGCGGTCGAAAATGCACTGCGACTAAGCGAGAAAAAAAAAGATTTCAACCCTATTGATTCTTCTCACACTTCTTTTTCGCGGGGGGTGAAAGGAGCCGCTTTGCATACCATCTTCCGCTTTGTCTTGGGTTCTTCCCGTTTTTTGCGAGAGTTAATCCCGATTATGTATGCATATGAGTGTTCTCCGCATTGTCTATCACGGTGAAAAGGACGCATAATTATTATACTTTTGAGGTATGAGCTATTTTCACGAACCGGGTGAATCACACCCCGAGGCCTTTTACTCTTTCGACCTTTTTTTTCTCCCGAATTTCGCTTATGGGAAAGTGACTGTGGCGTATCTATTGTTTTTTTGGATGTTGCCCAAAATTTGCATGCGCTCTCACTGTGTACCTCTGTTTTTTTTTTTGGTTTTTTGGATTTTTTTCTTTTCGTTCGAAGGATAGTGGTACGGTGGGAAATGGCTACGTGATTGCACATATAATTAAAGTAGGTATAATGTTCCTTTTATTTTCACACACCGTATGAGAGAATATGTGACAATGTACATACAACACAGTAGTTAAAAAAAAGTGCAAGTAAGCAAAAAAGTCTAAAAGGCGAATGTTTAGCATTTTCTTGTCTTTACAATTTAGCGGTTACTAGAAAGGGTATTCCTAAAATTTTCATCCGGAAAGAACGAAACCGAAAGTGGAATTGTACAATGATTTGAGCCGTTATATTTGAAAGTGGCGTAAATCCACTTTTTCTTTATTTTGAGAAATATCTCGCAAAACATTAAATATAATGTTTTGCGTTTTACAATATTTAAAAATACTGGTGGCTTGTAATACATTTATTCTGCTTTTCCAAGATTCTGACAATTTGCGAATTAAGTCACATAGAAATAATGTTTTGGAATTGAAAATTGAACTTTCGCCACTTTCCGAAACTTATTACAAGCCACCAGTATTTTCAAATATTTTAAAACGCAAAACATTAATGTTTTTAAAAATATGTTTAATGTTTTTCTCGATATTTCTCGAAATTTGTAGAGCTTAGTAGGTGTGAATTAACTATAACATCGTTTCTTAAGATTTGTTTTTAAATTTATAAATTCATCTTTATGTCACCGGAGCCTGAGGGGGCCGTGTATTGTTCAAAGGTTGTAAATGCATTGTTAAAGGTTTGCCGAACAATGGATAGCACTGTGACTATCCTACCTCTAGTAATAAGTTTATTCTGCTTTTCCGAGATTCTAAACATATCGAATTAAAAGAAGTTCGTGTCACAAATTGTTTAACAATTTGTGAATTAAGTCACACTGAAATAGTGTTTTTGAAACTGAAAATTGGACTTCCGCCACTTTTAAATATAACGGCTCATTGTTTTGATACCGCAATTTTTTTATGATATTATCTCAAAAATCGTGATTAACACGTTTGATCATGCCGACTCAGCCTTAGAGGTATTTTACTTTATAAAAGCCCACTCCCACTCCATAGAAAAGATGCGCGCGATATGAACTTGTATTAACAGTTAATTCTGCGCACATTTTCGGCGGAGTGGGGGTGAGCCTTTAAAAATGAAATGACGAAATATGAATGAACCAAGAAACGTTATTATAATAGTGTCTACTAATTACGACAATTAATTTAAAACGAAATAAAATCCCAATTTATCGCCAACCTATACATTATTGAAGATATGACTACGGATACATCGTCATAATCAGATATAAAGAAATTTAAATGTTTTTTTTTATTAAATTTATTCTCTGACATGAGATGCAATGCGATTAAATTCGCTTCGAATTCACTACAGTTCATACGTACGAGCAGACTATGCATTTTTTTACAGTGCACCATTTATCATCACACATCTTACCTGGCGCGAAAGGGTCAGTAACCCTAAACAACCCCTCTGCTCGAGAGCACCCTTTTCGTATCTCAATAAGCGGTCAATTATTGATTTGTTTTGAAATATCTCCGATTCGACACAGACCCACTCCCTACTTTCATAATAGTATTTCAATAACTCCCTAAATAAATACATAGATTACGATATCAATACATATGTAATAATATACTGACATATTATTATGCATATAATATACTGACATTAATTTTGTACGAATAAATATGTTTGAATCATTGATTAATTGTAGCTAAGTTTCCTATACATCTGACAAATTATTGTCACTTCTTTCATTTCAATCTGCATAGTATGTATACCTACTGGAATACATATCTAGTATATTTACATACAAACAGAAAAAGCCAACAATTTTAATGTTGGCTTAATAGAATTGTATTATATATTAATTAATATTAAAGATTTAGTAGATACATATGAAGATATGAACGTTTGTTTATAAGGAATGTTGTACATAAATGTAGTATTCAAATTCTACCAAGGAATATCCTAGTTAGTATGTGTGTTAAAAGAATGAATTAGCACTTTCGTCTTCGCATTGTAACAAAGGGAAATAATAGAATTTCAATACCTTTGACTAAATGGTGAAAAAAAATAGGAATTTGTATAATAATTTCGCGTTAGTCTGTATAAAGACGAACGGGTGTAAAGGGTGCCGGCTAAAGGTCGTTAGGGGAAGTAAGCAATGGATAGAGCGATAAAGGGTTGTGAGGAGATGTTTTTTTTTACACGTGGACTTTTTAGTTAACCACACAGTGGCGCAGGTGGGTGCTATCCAGAGCCGCATTTAAAAATTGGTTGATAAAAAACATCTACATACATGAGTAATAAGCAGACAAATATATACACATGTATATATGTATATATAAAATAAGAATCCAACAAATTATATTGTATAATTTTATCAAATTTCACCCGAAAACTTGAACGTTTCGATATAATGAATTTTTATTGTTATATACATATGTATATCAGATTATTGGAGAAGTATCAGTTTAGCGTCATTTTTCTTTTCGTCTAAAGGAAAAATAACGTTCAATTTATTGGTAAGTAGAAACTATAGGTATATCAGAATTACTCTGAAAAATATAAGGATGATTTCTATATACTTTATATTCAAACAATATTTTATATAGTATTTTTAATTTTTATTAGTGTACTAATGATATTTCCAAATTACGTTTTAGACATTTGTTATATATGTAGATATCAATATACCTTTATTATGAAACGAAAGGGAAATTACGTAAATGAAAGGAAAATTCCTATAGGAAAAAATATTCTGTCTAATTTTCAGTTATTCTCTGAAGGAAAAAGAACGAAATTTTTTTCAACAAATTTGAAATGATAATAATTTGAATTCGTGAAAAACTGAGGGGGAGCATACCGATTTATTGGATCCATCATAACAATTAAGCTAGAAAAACGGTCGATCTGTGTTTTTTCGATAGCCACAAGACCTCGCCAGCAGCGTATTTGGCCAGGACTTGAACCCACGACTTATACTACAGTGCACTACGGTACAAGTGCACATAATACTATTTAGACTGTTTTTAGAGTGAGCTTAAGAAGATAGAAAAGATTACTAATAAGTACAAATAATTCAAAAACTATTCTAACGTAATCAAAAAATTACCCTGTTAAAGTTTATCAATTTATAATTTGAGTTCAACATCATACAAAATGAGAAACATTCATATTAAACACATTACGAATCAAACTGCATAGCTACACTCTAACTAGTGATAAATTGTACAAAGTACACATAGTAATTTACCCCTTTTGGGTCAACTTTTTATGAAGTATGATTAAAATAAAAAATAGATATATGAGAATAGGACCCTGGCCAGGTTCCCACTTGCGAGTACAACAAACCAGGAAGAAGAATAACCTATCTTCCGCGTTTTATTGCCGCTATGGAAAAAAAACACACACACACTAAAGGGTTGAAATATAGTGTTCCCTATTTTTATTACCTCGCGACTGCAGGGGAAAATGGGTTCTATTACAATGTGGAACAAAACCCAAAGTTGCCCTACGCCAGATGTCCTAAGACAAGAGAGCTTTTATTATACTTTTTTTCCACACACAGAACGTTCACGGGTCATTCAAAACAGAACAAATATCTGACCCGAGTCCATATAAATTATATAGATAACGTGTATTAAAATTTATATATATGTATATATATATATATATATATATATATATATATATATATATATATATATATATATATATATATATATATATATATATATATGTATAAAATTTAAGTTTGAATAGCGCTTTTATTATAAAACAAATAAACACATTTGTACGACTCGCCTCACCGGTACTTATTACACGCTATTATTATTTTAGGGATGGTTTTTTTTACTATAGGTAGGTCACGTTAAAGGGGTAGATAATATCGGTCATATGGAGTCCGAAATAAATTATATTTGAATAATCATGACCCACGAAATATGTACGAAGAAGACCCACGGTCAAAAAAAGATGATAAATGTGAACGTTATCACTTGCGTGGGCACTTTTGATAGGTACAGAATGTTTTAGAAGTTTATATTCAATTTTGGTCTAATTTATTTTTTTATAAATATGTTGCAGCATACAAATGACATGCGTACATACATATTTTAGAGTGGGTATATGTAGTTTTAATATATCATAATATGAAATTTGTGCAATATGTGTGTATGTACATTTGTTTAATATAATATCGCTATTCTGTCTGTGTGTCTGTGTATCTTTCTGTCGTTTCGTATAATAGTCGTTTCGATTCGACATACATATGTATGTATGTAAGTCACAGCCAAAACGTATACGAAGATATAATATCAAAAGAAAAACAGTTATACATATATATACTGATCGCTACTAATGTTTTCGATTGACAAATACAACGAAATAATTTACCGCCATTTATTGATAAATTAATTAATTTTTATTCTATTGTTGTTTTATATTGTTTACGTGTAGGTAGGTAGGTAGTTAGTTTTTACCTTTTTTTTCGTATGAAACAATTTTAAATATAAATATTAAATTAAATATATTTAAAAGGTATTGGAAAAAAAATCGTGGGGATCGAACTCATGACCGATGACACATTTGTTTTAATTTTTTTTATTTAATAGCCTAACGTGCCAACACCCATGCGATTATATGTCATCGGGTACAACACTAGTGTTTAATAGTGTCGCAAAAAGTTTTGCACAACCCCACAAATATAACTGAATTATGCAAATTACATCAAACCAACCCCCTTCCTCTCAGACAGTAGAATTCTTATCTTAGTGGAAGTTGAAAAATATTTCTTTCTTAGTAAGTAGTTTTCAATGAATACATTTCTATCTAGCGAATATCTCTAATTGCTTCACAGGTTTGGGTTCACTTTATAACAAACAGCAACTAAATTTTGCAAATTTTCAAGATCCGAGTCAATTGAACCTTTCAATAAAATTAACGAGAAAAAAATATTAAATTTAATGACGAACAGACACCTGTAAGATCGTACTCGTACACTTACAAGCCTTTCGAAGGAAATGTAGCTGTCAAAGTGATGATAAAATCAATAGAAGAGAATCTTATCCGACGGTCCGGTCAGTGCGGGGTCTAACTAACCAGGACGTATCATCCTCTACAAAAATATATCGTAAAAAATCCGTATAAAAAAGTAGGAAGGGTCGTCAAGGTGCATACAAAAGTCGAACGAAGGGCCATGGGAACCTGCGTGGTCAGTTTCAACGATGACTACGTCCACAAGTATACTATTATATTATTATTTATCTACTACGTGTACTCGTATGGATGTGAGGTTGATCGGAGTTTTTTGTCCATCCCAAAAAAGGGCCATTGCTCTTTGTTTGGCGATGGAAGAAGGGGTGAATTTCCATACGGCTGACGAGCTGTGGGAAGCAGGACCACGAGGATGGACGAAAACGGACACCGATAAAAAAAATAATAAACAAATAGAATAAAAACCAAACGCTGCACAGGAACAAAAACAGAACCAGCACAGATATTACCAACAGGAAGGGGAAATAATCATTTGAATAAATAATAAAAAAAAAGCTCATCAAAAAGGTCTGACGAAATATACACACATAATTGACTTTTATTTTCATCCTAGTTGTTTCACAACAGCCACGGTTGTAAATTAAAAATTATTCAGGAAATGATTCTCGGTAACCCTTTGCTGACCATCTGTCTTCGTGGTGACATCTCGGTCTTTTGATGCTCACCATAAACTAAGGTGTTATTTACGGCATGATCTGGTTAACCAATAAAACGTGACATAACATACGACAATATCGTTTTTCATCGCCAATGGGACATATGTCTTTTAATTTGAATATTCAAATTAAAACGTTCTCGATCAATCTTGGTTAATACATATCAAAAATACTATGTTAAAAATACACGAGAATTTAAATATGTATATAATTAAAATGACTTTAGAGTGCATTAAACGCTGGATATATATTATGATTTATTGTTTTGCGTGACTCTTTGCACATGTAAATTGAAAAAAAGTCAACCCATTCGTTTTGAATACTACACAGAAAAGTGCATGCTCGTTTTTTAACTTTTTTTATGGAACATTTTCCTCGGAAATATTATCATACAACACCCTCTCCTTTTCTTTTTCTATTTAATATGAAATTTTAACATCAAATATGCCGGTTTCTGTATGTATATATATATATATATATATATATATATATATATATATATATATATATATTCAAAATAAAGTTAAGATATGCTTAGTGAATAATATGTTTAAGTTTTGAAGTTTTAAGTATTCGAAATAAAGTTAATGTGTACCAAGTACCAACAATCATATTTTAAGTAATTGAATTAATGTTCAAGGTACTTAGTGAATACTATCTAAAATAAAGTTCAATTATATATTCATTTTATACATATATGAACCGTTATATTTAAAAGTGGTGTAAATCCACTTTTCTTCATTTAGAGAAATATCTCTATTTGCATTTTAAAATATTTAAAAATACTGGTGGCCTGTAATAACTTTATTCAGCTTTTCCAAGATTCTGGACATATCGAATGGAAAGTGGTGATAACAATCTGTGAATTGAGTCAAACTGAAATAGGGTTTTTGGAACTGAAAATTGGACTTGCCCCACTTTTAAATACAACAGCTAATATTTTCTTTTAATCAGGTGTACGCATTCGTACACTTGATGAAAACTGCACATTGTCGTTATGACGTCTGAACGAACAATTAATGTGATGTCTAAATAGCGATGGTTGAATAAACAAGGCAATATAGTTTTTTGACAATTTGACAATTGTTTGCTTCGTATAAAACCTTTTTTGTATTACACTCTTGCTTTCATCACTGTTGGAACATGTGTTGTAAATATTTTGGGATAGCCCTAGTAACCACCCGGATACTAGTGACGTATATACGAACAACAATCAGTGTGATGAAATAAGCGCTTTTTATATAATAATACTTGCCTAATAGACGCCTTCGCTCCCGGGGACTTCGAATCCGTTGAATCGAAAAAAATCGAATCGGCGCCTATGAATCGAATAAGTTGTCTACGAACCAACCAACAATGGTTACATACATATGTACATACATACATATATGCAAAATCTCTTTCGAAATTATATATTAGATATTAGTTGTTTTACCCGGCTTCACTCAGAATTTGTAATATAAACAGCTTAAACATGGCGAATCTAATAGTAAATATTCATTTATTTTTTTATTATATATATTTGAATCGAAAAAAATATATATCGAATCGAACATTACATACTTACAAAGTCTCTTTCGAAATTATATATTAGATTGAGAATTTTAATTTGATTAATTTAATAATATGTACATTTTTTGAATACTTGACTTGCTACCTACAATAAATTGAACAAACTAATTTTTAAAACAAAAATGTAAGTCTCAGTGTAACAAAAGTACATACATACTATGATTTTTCACTGGTCGTCTATTCAAAAATAATGGCTAACATGCATTGATGATTTACATTATATATAAAAGAAGACACTGAATACCCAATCCAATGAAAAGAGCATTGGCTCAATCAAATCGTCTACGTGAGGGCGTATAATTCACGACTTGTCGCACGTACGATGAATACCCGACACAATATACACTGTATCACAAATGGTAAGTAGATGATGATGATTCGTTTTTAATTAATACAAATGGCTACCCCGTTCAGCATATGTCTCACGTCCGTCCCCGGGGATGACACAGTAGAATGAAAATAACGAACCCGACTCGAAAAAAGCGCACTTCTTTCCATTGACGGAAAAAAACCACGCGTTGGGTGCTTCGGCTCATTCAAATTAATTGAAAGTTGGTCTTAAAAATCCATTAAGCTTTTTGTCGTGGAGGGTTAAGACGTCGTAAAAAACGGGTCGGTGTGGAGAAAAAAAAATTTTTATCGTGCTGAATGGAGCCAGCGGTCACGGATGAATACGTACGATATTGTAAAAAATAAGTATGAGAGCGAATAAAAAAAAACTTTTTGATGGACGTTAAATGATAACGCGCAGTGTAACGTTTTAATGCGTCGAAAGGGTTAACGTTGATGGTCAACCGTAGGCTCGCGTTTTATCGCTAGTTCAACTAAAGATTATCTTTTCCGTGTAAGTGTCTTCGTTATAGGGCAAATAAAGCTTTTTTTCTATCATAAATACAATTCTTTCATGTGAGTATAGGTTTTTGAGCTTTTTTTGCTATTATGCTGTAGATATATACTAACATTAAAACAATACACAAGAAAAATAATCTGTAAAATAGAAAACGATCGTTGAATTAGTAGCTATTAGAAAAGAGGCCTAAGATGTATTATGAACAATAAAAATCAATCTTAATCAATTCACGCGAGCTATCATGAGTATCATACGGCCGGACTAAGAAAATAATATTTGTAATTTATTTTATATCATTTTCTTTACACTTACTTAAAAAGAGCAAAGAATAAAAGTACATTATATTTTTTTAAACATTTTTAATGATTTTATAAAGGATAAAAAAACCGTAATGATATAAAGTAGACCTGAATTTGTGCTGCTACGACATGTCTTTTATGTGATTAAAACACGTATTTTATGTGATCGCTTTATAACCCGTTTTTATTTTTATACATACATCAACTGAAAATAATGTGGAAAATGTTCTTTTAACCATTGTGATATAAAAATATGCAAAATTATCATCAACGAGATGGCTAAAGATGAGGTACTGATGGGCTAAAAATCTAAGAAAGTGAAAGTAACACCAATAATTTTCCTAACAACATAATTTATTCTAGGAAATATTATTTTTCCAGTGGTCTCATATTGCTTATAGATTGAGAATGATTGAGATATTGAGATACACTGATGGACTGAAAGGGTTTGTCAAAAAGAAAAACGATAATCAAAATAAAACAAAAACAAAACCTAGAGGAAATTAAAATAATACATACAATGAGAATAAACCAATCAGGAATCATTGAATTGTAAATAGGTTTTTGAGCTCTTTTTCCTATTATGCTGTACATTAACATTAGAATAATATGATACTATGATTACTAACAAAATAAAATTAAAATTGTAAAATAGAAAATGATCAGTAGATCAGTAGCTAATAAAATAGACACAAGATATATTGTGAACATAATTTAGTAATAATAAAAAAAGCATTTAAAAATCAAAATCAACCAGTAATCATCGAGTTTATTTACTCAAAAGGTTTAGTTTACTTGAATATATTATACTAATTCACTAGGAAGACTATACTTAATTTTAACCACTCCATTTGAAAAGAACGAATGTATAATTTTCTCGTAAAAAATAGCTTTTTAGAACCTGAGAGTATGAACTCTCAGGTGAGTGTTTTTATCAAACGTTGAGAGTTTAATCCTATGTATATGGTGACATTTCCTTACTAAATTATCCGAAAAAAAAAAATGTTGACGACCTCTTCGCGCCAACCGTCAACAAGAAAGTGACTAATGCGGAAGGATGTAAAGTGAAAGTGAAGTAAATTTAATTACACAAAAATATAATAGATATTTTTTCCCCCATTAATAAATATACACACACCTCGAACTAAAACCTTTTATGCACCACTTTTTACATCACATTTTTTACCCATATACGAAAGCGAACGCTTACAAAAAATCAACTAGTGAAAGCCTACCGATCACTCAAAATTAAAATGGAAAGGCAGACGTGCGTAAGCTCATCGGAAAACAAATTTGATTTATTCCGTGAATGCACTAGCGAAAGGGTTGAAACCAAATATACAGCGTAACATACGCACCACGAGCCACGGGGTAATTGCCTCAAATCGTAATAATAAGTAGAGGTGCGGCCGGACAGATGTTCACCGACGAACACCATGCGGCCACCATCATCTGCACCATCATCATCATCATCATCACGACGTTAGTTTTATTTGTTTTATTGACCACGCGATAGATAAACGTGACTAGGAATCGAGCAAACTCAATCGAAGTGTAGATCGACCAGCATGTATTATGTTTGGCAACAAGTACATATGATATAAGCCTTAAAATTCCAGCACTTCTGAAGCTGTGAAGTGATACAGCATGACAGCGTACATAGTGGAACGACGACGACTGAAAGAACGGCGAAAACTGAGCACCTAATATGTACATATGTATTTTCACTTGAAATATGTTTATACTGTAACATATACATATACATATATAAGCCACTGGCTAAGCGATTATTTACCAATAGAGAGTTCTTGGGTTCAAATCCCAGCCGGAATTGAAAAAAACACATTCGGTTTTCTCATTGATTACATTTTATTTTTATTTTTTCAATTAATCATGCACACTCGCCTAACAGATTGCCCCAAAGTGACGAGTATGCTAAACAGATTAAGACTCAACTTTTTTTTCGATTCATTTAATACGTAATTATTAAATAAATCGAAAAAAAAATCGTTTATTTTATCGAGGTAAGCCAGTTATCAATAGAATTTTTGTTATTAATCCACAAGAATAGTCGAAATATAATTTTTCTAAGTGGAATTTTATTTAATTCTCCCTATTTATTCAATTCAGATTTGTGTAAATACTAGTCCGAGCTTTTAGCTCGCAATTTACCGATTTAAAATTCTGCACACTTCCAATTAACCCTTTTAAACAAAAACAAAAAATAGTGTGGCCAGAACACTATCTCCATAAATATTTTTCAATAGAAAATACTCAATATTAAATAGTATTAACAGTGGGAAAAAATCCCAAATGAAAATACGTACTTTTGACTTTTGATTCTAACTGGACGACTACGTAGAGAGATTTGAGAGCTGAAAAGTACTACAAATGAAAGATAAAATACCCGACTGTAGATTCCAATATTCATTTTGAACAGGAAATTGACAGATTTTGAGACATCGACCGAACAACACCAAGATACAGAAAAATCGCGCGATTTAAAAAACACATATCTCCGAATCTCGAGCCAATCAACATTTGTTATTACCAGATTCGTGTTCACTGGGCATATATCTATAAGAAAAGTCATATCTCGTCTCTGAACCAAAAAAAAGTCGCCTTTTTATCGAACAGTGCTATTTACTTTGAAGTAGTACAAGCAGTGGCGTCAGTATCAGTCAATATAGTTGCACACCAGTCGTATCTTTTATTTGCACACCAGTCGTATCTTTTAACTTGTGCAAGTCCTATAATAGACATTAAATAAAACTATCCTGAGAGTGAAATTCCAAATCACAATCTTTATGATTAAGCAGTAATGACCGTTTAAGAAGATTTGGGTCAATTTCGAAGACTCAAACATATCCGCAGCTAGTAGCAAGTTGGGGTAAAAAAAATGTAATTAAGACTGCTATCATTTATGTCCGAAGAATATCTATCAATCTAAATTAAAAGCGGTAATAATACATGCCGTGCATTTTAAAAGGGTAACAGCCATAAGCCAAAAACTACTATTCTCCCCAAGGCAAAAATAAATAATTTCGACCCATTTATGAACGAGTGTGCGTGCATGAATACGCACACATTACAATTTTTTTTGCTCTCATCCACTGACGAATAAGTCCACCCTATGCGCAAAAGTTGCCAAAACTAGTTTTTTGATTGGACGAATGCTGACGAGGGGACGAACCCACCGGGGAACGGTTGCAAGAGGGTTAAAGTTAAAAAAAAATGCCACAGGGGAAATAGGTAGGACTCGATCAATTTTTAGAACGTAATGTGTATGCTAAAAATAATATGGCGAGATCTTCTTTAATGTCTGTCGAGTATAGTATAGGTAATATGCTGAAAACTAACTATTAAAAGATGCAGTTTTATTGTTAAAAAAAGCACATACATATTATTAAATCGACCACTGTACGTTCTTGTAAGGGTATTTCTTTTTTATAAATTTTATATTCATTATAAACGCGGTCACTATTAAATTAGGTGGATCAGTTTCGTAATAATGATCCGTTTAAATTTTGGTAATAATTTAATGTTGTTTTTTTTTATAATACATATTACTATATTAGCATAGTGGAATTTTTCAATTCTGGTCAGTTTAATTAAAATCCAGCTTGCTAGGTAATAAGAACTTAATAAAAAAATTATGTTATACATATTATATATTGGGTATAAAATCAATACATACATATGTATGTAAGTGTGTACATTAGATCGGTAAGAAAATGCGAATTTTGGATTTTCCACGATGGAATTAGTGGAAAATTGCGTCGTATCAAGGGAACGTTAAATAAATAATTCATCGACTTTAAAAACAGTCCCATGCCTACAACTAATTGATATATCTCGACAAAAATTACGAAATTTTTTTTTTTTTAGAATAGTTCCGATTTTATTACTATTTAAAAAAATAAACCAATTTAAGTTAAGTGGGGCTATAATGATTAGTTTTTCCTATTAATAAAAAATCGAAATTGTCATAAACTTAGGTCATAAACTCCCATGGAAAACCAAATTCGCTCCAATCTAATGTATACGTAAATTCATATAGTACATATGTAGGTACTACTCCAGTGGGTACAACACAGTGCACCTTCCTTTTTCACGAATTGGCACACGAGACCAAATGCGAGAGCGAAAAAAATTCAGCTGGAATTTTCCGCGAGTGGAATTATGAAGGGCCGCCAATGGCAAGTCTACCACATACATACATACATACATAATACACAAGAGTTCGTTTTTGAAGGGAGTCGCAAAAAAGTCGGACGGCGAGTCTGCACAGCAGACCCGACGAGATGTTTTTTTCTGCAGGTCTTCGTTAAGTTAGACGTTTGATTGCATGCCGGATGCCCGCACACTCGACCCATGCCATAACATACCGGCGAGCCCTTTATGGGTCATCATCACGCCACCACCGCTCGAATAACTCGAGTCACCGAATAACTGCAATCGCTATCACAAAACGACATAATGAAACTAAAACGTACATACATACATACATACAGGGTGACGAGTGCAACTAAATCGTAAAACACTCACATATTACAGAAGTATTGGGTAGGAGATATGTATAGACAATGAGGAAAGACTATACATATACAAAAAAAAAACAATAAGCATCATCATATCTTTATGCGTGAATCACACTGATAGCAAGTATAATCAATATAATATGTAATAACTAACAATAACCCAATGGGAACTTCGACACAGTCAATATTACTTACAATATCACCCGTACCGGTGCGGTGCAAGCGCTCGACAATCACCAGACAGACTGAACGACAGATGAACTGGATGGCAGCTTTAAACGCAATTCTCGTCTTCTCGAATGATAGATTGCACATCAGATGATGAGTAACCTTTCGATGTGCACAGATGCAATTATTAAAATCATTCGAGAACACGAGAATTGCGTTTAAAGCTGCCATCCAGTTTATCTGTCGTTCAGTCTGTCTGGTGATTGTCGAGCTCTTGCACCAAACCCCACCCGTACGTATCCATACGGGTGATATTGTAAGCAATATTGACTGTGTCGAAGACCCCATTAACTATCTCGTCATTCCCCTGAGAATAACAACGGTCTAACCTACAGTTTTAACCTACACCAATTTAAGTCACCTCCCCCCCCATTCCAACTTAAAAACTATACAAAATTAGATAACTATTAGGTATGTAAGTAAGCTAACAGAATATGGTGTTTAATTCTGAATTTATTACGATTTTTAAAGCTTTTAAATTTAAATGGATGTACTAAGATATCTGTTGAACAGACTGTTTCCCACAAGCTGATTGCCCACACGAGTATTGCCTGTGGATATTTTTTGTTGTTATATAAGCATACATATGTACGTATATTATTTTATTTTATATTTTATTCAATCATTCATGCACACTTGTCTTACATATCGCTGCAATGCAACGAGTGTACTATACAGATCAAGAATTATCAATTATAAATTTTTAATATATGTATATTTTACATTAAACAAGACATCTATGGTCAAGCATTGTAAGCAATATGCAAGGCAATTACAAACAAATTGCAACATCCACAGAGACATATATGGACAAATTTGCAACATTTATACAAATCAGCGAAAAATCGAGATGCTGATTAACTCAAATTTTGCAAGAGAGATGCCAATTTGTTGGAACAAGAATGTCAATTTGTCGGAATCGTTTCAATGAAAATCAAATAAATTGGCAAACTCTGATAGGAAACGATCGAACTCGAGACCACTTTGTTCGATAGCATTATATGCTACCTATGCTGCTGGTCTACATATTTATTTATGTATTTTATTGTTTTATTTTTACTATTGGTTTTGTTTTATTTACTTTTGGTTTTTCGTGAGTACGATTATCGTCTGAGCAATACTAGTGTAAATAATACTCTTGGGTGAATAATCATAGAATGAAGATTTCTTTATATTCAAAATAAATCTTGCGGTTTATGGAAAACCGCGACGCTTGTCTATTTCCCTTGCTATCTTTGAATTTATGTCCTAGTTCTATTAACGAACAGTTTGTGAAAATAAAGTGTGTTTTTGTATGGAATTTTTTTTATTTGAATCTTATTTTCCACTTGAATAGCAATAAAAATTACATAATTGTAGCAATAAAAACTACATAACTACCCACCCATTAGTCAACAGAGGATTTTGCAATGTGATCCTTCCCACCCTGTATATCTACATACATATGTACATATAATAGTACCCAAGTAAGTACTGAAATGAAAAACTGAGGAAAAATACTCACCGCTTCTGGGGTAAGAAGAAAACACGTTTCGAGCGTGTTGTAAATTGGCCGATCGTAAAGATGGTTATCGGTCAACGTAAAAACACACCCATATCGTAATACACCATTTAAAATTACAATTACAGCTCAATAATGATAATTCGTTTTTCGAATACGTCGTCAGTATACATACATATTTACATTTTAATATCGTGCAAATGTCAACGTGGGTAATTGACCGATCAACAGGTCCGGAATGAAAGTCGAAAAATATATTCGATTTTATCAAGGTGATAACAATATTTGAATTATTATATTTCAAATCGACCCTCTGCTTCCAAAACTTCCAGAATAGGCACTGAACATACCTACATAATATGTACATATGATCAGTGTTTTCTGTCAGTGGACCACGGCGTTTTCGATTTGTGTTATTTCCCCACCTGCGAATTGCACAGCGATATTAAATGGTGGCGAGTTTTTAGGGCACGCATTGAATTTTGAATGAGGGTCCCTTCCCGTCTGCAGGGCCGCCATTTTTTTGCGAAACTTCTGAAAAAATGGCATAATGGCTGCGCGCGGCTGGCCGCATTCTTACTGAGCCCTCTTCTTCTGCAAACCTGAAGGTGACATTCTTCAGCAAAACTTTTCATAATACAAATTTATTTTTTAGAGTGCCGTCTTTCATTTCGAACTTTCCTCCTTCACTATTTCTGTCAAGTCCTTCCGTCTGTCGCAGCTTAAGATAGACAACGGATAAGATGATTTTTGAAATCATAAAATGAAATTAGCAACACTCAAATTTTGATTGTCATCAAATATACTAATCAAGAAAAAGTACGCGCACTGAACGAACTAAGGTCGAAATTACACAAAAAGAGCGCGGCACATAGTTTTTTTTAGATACTTTCAAACATGCGAAAAAAATTTGGCACATATTCAAGGCACACCATCCCAAAATCACCCCCTGGAGTGTTGTCGGTGATATTTTGTCCTTGTATTGATATAAGCTTGACAGTGATTGATAACGGCAAATCCCATATTTGAAGAAATGTAGGAAAAACTTGTCGAAATAATAATATCGTACGAATTAACAACGAACTGGGAACGCCCTTTCTTGACCGCGTCCATGACCGCGTGCTGTTCCGTTCATCTCTGTGCTTTCGCCCTAACAAATGTGTACACATGGTACACCAGCTTTAGCGCGAGAGATAAAACCACACCGACGTAACCGCCCCGACAGCCGCGAGGCGTCAAAACCGCGAGATACAAAACGGCACGCCGACGAATCCACCCCAGCAAAAAACGCTTGGTGACAAAACCACGCCAGAATATATAAAGAAAATTTAAATATCAATTTCATCCGTGCTTGGCTTATCGCTGTACCGTATATTTGGGTATTCAAAAAGAAGACAGTTAAAGTAAGTCACAATTTCTTAAATTAGTATATTTCTAACTATTCAGCTTAGGGTGTGTGCACGGGTGACTGAAAAAATGCACTCGAGATAATTTCAAAGATGCTCAAGCAATAGAATTTTACAAAAAAGCGTCAAGGGTTTGTTATCCGAGGGTGCTAACCTTTTTTGTGAAATTCTATTGTGTAAATTATTTTTGAGCGCCTTTGAAAATTAGGACTTGGCGAAACTGCGCTACTATTCAGTGCAATTTAGTGCATATTTCCGGTAACCGTGTGCACGCTGCAATGGTGCGACGCGACGCAATACGTTATTTATTTTTATTTCAATCGAACATGTACACTCGCCTTTGCATATAGATTCAAAGCGACGAGTGTACTAATACAGATACAATACAATCAATACAAGCATTTATACAATGCGAATTCATACAAACATTATCCACAGTGATAGACATACATATATAGAGAAATTTTTGCACCATTTTATTATTACACAAATTGGCGAACCTCAAGACGCTGAGTAACTTGAGATTTGCAAGAAAGATTGGAAAGGAAATGCCAATTTTACATGAACCGTTTTAATGAAAATCAGAAAAATTGGCAGACTCTGATCGGAAACAATCGACCTGGAGTCGCAAACCGAAGTCTGGTCAGCAGCTACTAGTGGGAATCAACCCGTAACCATTCTGCTACAAAGCATAATATGCTAACCACTAAGTCCAAAATACTGGACTTACATTAACGTACACAATGAAGCAATGAAACCTGGAGGAGGAGAAGAATATTATGTCTAAATGCTATTGTGTACAAATTAACATAGTGGAATGACCATTCGCGACAGAAGAAAATCATAGTGAGCTTTGTATATAGAAGGTAAATTTAACACACAAATTACCGATATCCAAATCCTGATTAAATTCAAAAATATTCTTTAAATTTTCTTGATTTTTCTTATACTTATTAGCTGTTTGCAAGATTTGAACGTCAGAAATTCAACGTCAACCATCTCCTGTAAAATTTGGTTGTTTATGTGGTTCCATACAACACTGTCGATCATAGGCGGATCCAAGGGGGGTGCCATGGGTGCCATGGCCCCCCCCTTGGGATGAATTTAATTTCATATATATTGTAAATTTTTCATATTTCCTGAATGGGGTTTTACACCATAATAGTTTTCTTTAAAAAAATTACTACAATGTAAGTATCATATCTACTATTATTTATATCGTAATGTTAAATCACATAAGTTTTAATTTTTTTTATGTTCAATTTCAAAATGGCACCCTCCTTGACCACTTTCTGGATCCGCCTATGCTGTCGATACATATCCTATTTATCATTTCTTTCCACCCTTTTTAGAAAGCAACGAAATAACAACTTTTCCCTAGACACTTATGTACATAGTAGCGTAGCAGCTATACGTAAGTCATATGTATGTACATATGTAGATCAAACAATTGACTAAATTATTCGACTGCATCGTCGATCAAACGACGACGACCTTCTCATCTCATAAATCCAACATCTGACATTCATTAAAATGCATGTTTTATAGTCATTCCAATCTGATACGAAGCAAAGATGTGCACTCAATCGCAATAATTACGCACAAACCCACCCTGAAAGCAATTTGCTCGTACACAAATGAAGTGATATGGGTGTATAATAAAAACCGAATAGAAAAGAAGAGCAAACGCAAGCACAGTGGTACAATTTCGAAGCAGACAAAGGGCAGCTGCTTCCCTTTGTATCACGTCATATATATATCTGACGGTTCAGATCGAATCCGAAGAGCGAAAAAACAAACACGGACCAAAGCGGAGGAGCTCCAGAAGTTTCAGTCGAACAAAACAATGATGATTTGCATATTGTTCAAGACGTGAACTTTTTCAATCGGAACCGTAGGGGGGTAAAAAAAACCCCCACACTGCACCAGAATGCAGCCGGCGTGGCCAAGGACACGCTATGCGACTACTTGTTAACCCATTAACGCCAACGACTCAATTCTCCCTAGGTAACCCTTCCGTGACTATCGACGTGCCCCCGATTTATATGATTCGATTGTGTCGAGCTTATTGTACATACATATACATATATGTACATACACACTTATAATTTATGTGTGGGCGAATTTGGCTCGAGAAGCGACGTGTGGATGCTTGTGTGTGCGAAATTGCATCCGCCAACACACATGCATTATGATCCGTCGGATTTTTTATCGCATGCAATAGCATTTTGCACAAGGGAAAATTCCGCATGGCCCCGTAAGTAAGTGGTTGCCGCAGTACTATACTCGTATGATGCAGTTTTTGTTCCGCGGAAAAAGATGTCGTTTTTATATTGCTACGACGCTATCGGTTATACGGCGAAAAGCACCCTGAGCCAGGGGCTTTCAAGCGATGTAATTCTCTTATATTACTCGCCTCTAAGGCGATGCGGGGTATATCCTCAATATACCCAATATTTAATGGCCATAGTTCTTTATCAACTCAAAATAAAATAAAATTATATCGCGCACTTATATTACCATTATTAACCTATGCTTCACCTGTATGGAATAACGCCTCGAATACTAACCTTTCTAAGCTCCAAGTAATACAAAATAAATCCCTAAAAATAATTTATAATACACCCATATATACTAACTTGAAAAAACTGCATGCCATAAATAATATTCCGTTTGTTACAGACATTACTAACAAACTAACCAATAGATCTATGACAGAATCACTAATAACCATAATAACACACTTGTGAAGAGTCTCGGTGATTACAACAAAATGTCTATACCCTTCAGGTATAAACACAGATTACTTAAACACAATCTGCTTTAGGTCATCGTCTTTAATTATATTATGTATTAGATGTATCATGAGCATTTATAATAATTGTAAATAGGTTTTTGAGCTGTTTTTCCTATTATGTATGTATGTACATTAACATTAGAATAATATAATACTATGATTACTAACAAAATTAAAATTGTAAAATAGAAAATGATCAGTAGATCAGTAGCTATTAAATTAGATATAAGATGTATTGTGAACATAATTTAGTAATAAGCATTTAAAAATCAAAAAAAATATTCCAGTCTCGGCGATCAATCATTCTCCTCAAGATGGGAATCCTTACAGGAATCGAAAACGGAACAGAGTGGAATATGTAATCGTTCACTTGAAGGCTCCAAATTATGAGGAATAAATAGTTTACGAAGAAACGGCCATACAGTCTGTCATAATAAAAAAAAATGCATTTTAAGTGTCCTCACCTGTATGTAGTACAATTCCTTTGGCTTTTATTTTCTACGAATGACACTTCAATGAGTGATTTTGAAAAGTGGCTTAAAGTAATTTACTCATATTAACCATATAATCTTATATAGAATATAACTATGTGGAATAATACCTCCTAAAACCTAACCATTCAAAATTCCAAGTAATCCAAAATGAATCACTAAAAATTATTTATAACACACCCCATTTATAGGCACTATCTAAAATAATACAATCTAATAAAATAATTAGTAAAACTAATTAAGAGATTCTATTAAACGCCTTATTATATAGGTTTTTAATTTCAAATTGACCCTTTTTCTACTTTACTTCTATCTCTGTTTAATATTCTGAGCTTTCTCTATTTAATACGTCAAATTTTACTTGTCAATACAGGTTTTATCATTCCAAATTGACCCTATTTCATTGTAAATTGACCCTTTTTCATTGCAAATTGACCCCTTTTCATTGCAAATTGATCTTTTTTCATTTCAATATTAAACGGAGATAGAAATAAAGTAGCCAGCAGCATAGCTCGGTGGTTGCGTTAATGATAAACACCGAGGGATGCTGGGTTCGATCCCGTGGGTCGATTGAAAAGAATTTATTACGAGTATAATCTGTAGTGCTGCTGGTCAGACTTGGATATTTGTGACTACAAGTCGACGTTTCCTACCAGATTTTTGCCAATCTATCTAATTTCATTGTAGAAATGGTTCCCCTATCAAATTGGCGAAAACCACCCTACCCCTATAAATTGATATACATATGTACGAGTTTGATACCATAGATATCGCCCAGGGCCAGTCCGTAATGACATTATGGGAGAATATACATATAAAAAAGCGTCAATTATAGTGATCGTATAACCTACATACATATGTATTTGACAGAATCACTAATAAGTAATAACCATACTAATATTAATAATATGAAGAGTCTCTATGATTACAACATATATGTACATACATATGCTTCAGATATAAACACAGATTACCTAAACAAAATTTGCTTCATATATATGAACAAAATGTATAATGAACATACAATAAACACCAACAATAAAAATAGTGTGTTAAATAGTTAATGATGGATCTGTAGCTATTAGATTAGACCTAAAATGTATTGTGAACATAATACATATATTGAACAATAAAAAGCATTTAAAAATCCTTCATGATAGTAAAAAGTATAATGTCATTCAATGTTTCAAACGATTTTGTCACCCCTTTTTTAAAATTTCGTCAATTTTTTTTCAAATTTCGTCAAAAAAGCGTCATTTATTACATTCTAAAATTGCGCTGTTGGTGAAATTTTCCTAAACCTTTCAATGAAAGTATTATTTCATTTATTATTGATGATTGGGTAAATGCTCTGGCACTTTCCCGTCTTGAAAAAAGTGCATATATTTAAAGTGCAAATAAATGCTTACTTATGATGCAGTGCCTGCTCGTGTTTTATTTTTTTATACACATGTGACAGACTTTCCTTTTGATTTATTCGACGTATTGACGCGAAATAGAAAATTGTCATAATTAATCCCAAGACGTTCGAACAACAAAACTGGTAGATCAAGTTTGAAAACGTGAACGCAAGGGAACACTATGCATTTAAACTAGATACTTACAACGGAAAAAAAAGTAATAATGGAAAAAAAACAACACTGCCTAGGGAAAGTATCTGTATGCGTTGATAGAGTCATTACTTCCCTACTTCTAAATGTAAGTATTATATTATGTTGATCTAAGATTTTTCAAAAAACTAACTTAATTCCGAAACTTGATTAATTCCGTCATAAGAAGACAAAGAATTTTATTTCATTTCAATCCTTACCATCGCCTTTTTACTTTATCTATGTTCGTAGTAACAATAGATGAAGTTTTGTGATCATGCGAAAATTCGAACTCGAGATTTTGACTGATTCGAACTCAGAATCGATTACTGATCACGTTTTCATGATCTAGAAAAAAATGCGTGTGTGTGTCTGTGTATTTTTGAACACCGTTGGTCCTATCAAACTGAAACTTAATATGGGTTACTGAAATTCTTATCGACACGACGTAAATTTTTTTCAAATTTTTAAAATGACCGGAAATGGTACCTCCTCTTATAGGTGTCCTCTTTTTTTTTAATTATTTCCAGAACTTTAGCTCAACGTACATATTTATGAAACCCATATAACCCTAAACATAATACCTAGTCACCGGAGCCTGAGGGGGCCGTGTATTGTTCAAAGGTTGTAAATGCATTGTTAAAGGTTTGCCGAACAATGGATAGCACTGTGACTATCCTACCTCTAATAATAACACATCCTTATATCAGTTGAAATACATTTGGAACATCAGACCACCAGCCAATAATGACACCCGCACTTTACCGGGTTTGACACGGTGCGAGTAGCTTGGACGAGTAACTTGAATGTCCAAAACGCCTAAAAATGATTGGATCACCTGTTGCCTGTGAGTAACGTCCAAGCTACTAGTCCAAACTACTCGAATGGTGTCAACTCAGTATAAGAGACCTAGACGTGCTATTTCCTAATAATATCAACCACAGCTCGCTGATTGAGCGACTATGTATGTACTTCGTTGCTTCAAATCCCGATCGAAATCGAAAAATGTATTCGATTTTCTCGATGATTACGACTGATTTTCATTTTATGGATGGTTATTAAATGCAAACCGACCGAATCCAGTTAGAATTTACCTACTAATCTAACTTAATTGTTGCGACGGATTCAATTAAATCGGCATTTGTTGATTGTTGCAAGCATGCGTATGCTTGCGATTTTTAATTTGCATATCTATACTTATGTATATAGTATGTACAGTTAGTCATAGTGTCAATTTAGGGTGACCAATTATGGCACTATAGAATATATTAAAAATAAATAAATTCAAAATCCACTAAGATTCAAGTCTTGAAGCTTTCACTTTACGACTGCCATTTATGAATGAATGGAAAAAGTGGCGGGAAGACTGCGACCCTCGAGTTGGAGATTCGTGCGCTACTCCTCAGCCAGGCTCCGTCTGGTCTGCGGCCCGCAATAAAAACTGCAGCGGGGGTGAAGTGGGCCGGTGAGGAGGGGAGAAGCTAGGGCGATAAAGAAAATAAAACATGGCCGCCGCCGCTTTCTTTTTTGCGCTGTTGCATCGCGCGCGCTTTTTTCCGCAGGACCGACAACCGAAGCGGCTGCAGCGCGCAGTGCAGCCAACCCCCCCCCCCCATACACTCCGATACCTCCCCCCGCATAAATATTGTTTATTGTTATTGCCGCATCTTATGGGATAGATATACCAGCCTCCACGTCCCCCTCGTGTGAGTTTAGAACCGTTGCCACTGCAAGGAACATACCCACATATGAGAGCAGGCCCGGATAGAAGCGCTTTTATTGCCCGTAAGACTATATCAATGCTTGGTGAAATTCAACCCTCCTCCTCCTCCTCTTTTCCACGTGTTAAATTTAACTCGGATGGCAAATAAAAATGAGACCTACGTGTATAGAGATAGCGTTTTGTGTTTTGCTAACAAAAGCATTTCATATGGCTGTAGAGAATATTGTATAATATTTTTATCGCAAAAAAATGCTTTATAAATGGATTTTGAATTTCAATACGTAAATTTGAAAGGCAGAAATATCTACTGTTCATTTTCAAGGCAAATGGAATACTCACTAATTTATAGCATACTAATATCCAAATCGTCACCGAGAAATTGTTAGTGACATGTAAATTGTTGTTAAATACCTACTCTACTAATATATGTAATATCGTACAAGAATCTAACTAGAATATTGAATAGTATTGAAATAATTTCCTTGTAATAGCTATTTTTCGTAATGTAATATGTAAGTACTACTACCGCTAACGGTTTCAGCATGCACAGTCCTTGCGGGCAGAAATGATCACTGCCCCTCCCCCATTCTATCCCCGCACGCTCGCCCAGTCGTCCGCGTACAAATGAGCATGTGTCCGTATGTGTGTTTTGTTCAGCGTTCATGGAGCGACCTTCAGCATTCTTATGAACTTCTGATACTTCATTTTTTGTAATATCCATACTTGTCCAAGCAAAAAACATACATACATATGTACACACATACATACATCCCTTCCGTTATTTTATTTTATATACATATGTATGTATATACAAGGAAAGCCCAACAAGTAGACCCAAAGCGCATTCCTGGCGCATATACATATGTATGTATGTACATATGTACATTGCATTAAATCATATATGCATGTAATGTTAAAATGCTTATATACATATACAACTATGCACTGAAACATGATATATATGTACATTTTTTTTAAATAAACATTAACTTTTTACACACTGACATTTTCACATCATGTTTTTGTTTACGAATAATTAATAAATAATAGGTTTACTTCATAAATTGAGAAATTTTTGATACATTACAATATTTCGGAAAAATATATACACTTGCTAACGACCGAACGTCCTATTTATACTGCCTTCTGAAAAAGTCTGGTTTTTCAATTATTACTATTGCTAGAATTGCACTTCATCATCATCATCATTTAGCATCCACTGCTGGATAAAGGCATCTCCAACACCACTCGTGTCTGTTTTGCGCAATTATCATCTCACCCCACACATTTTCTTAATTTCATCTACCCATCTTCCTTTTGCCCTTTTACATTCTCTCGGATACCATTCTAGCACTTCTTTTGTCCACCTGTGACCCGCCTATTTCAATTTAAATTTATTCACACTATCCACTATATCCACTACCCTTGTCATACTTCTCACCCACATATTCCGCTATCTTTCCTCGTTATGCCGATCATACAGCGTTCCATACTTCTTTTAGAAACGTTTCAGTTTCAGTTTCCAAACTTTGTGTAGCATTTTGGGGTTTAATTTTAGACATTAAACGCCAAAATGCTTCACATCCACACCTTATCAGAATCGTTCTAAATGTAAAACACTTTTATCTGCGAAAATGTGCACGATACATCCAAATGGCAAATACCTAGAACAAATTGGATTGACTTTGATGGGATTGAATTGGATTGACTACTATATATTTACACACTTCTAAATGATCTCAAAACAACAAACTAATATTCTATAAAACAAAACGACTTCAAATTGAAATGATACACCTGAAAACAAATCCATAATTCTAATGAACAAACCTCGACATAAAAATAGCTCGAGAGATATGGATCAATATGGCATAAATTATATTACAAGCAATTCAAATTCTATATATGTATGTAAGCCGAACGTAAGAAAGTTGTTTACGGTAAACGTATACGTTATTTATACTGCGAACGAATCAGTATTGCCTTATTAGCCAAAGACTTACATATAAAACAGTAATAATAATACAAAACGATAATAAATCATCGGACAGTTATTACGAAACGATCCGACGGGACAGATATAATTCACAAAAGAAAAACTAGATCTAAATGGCAACAACCACTATTAAAACCGCACAGATAAACCTCACATGTTTATAGAAAAATCTATGCACGACGCATCCATAATATAATTTATACGTACGAATGCATCGATGGTGGGCGACCTCTGCAAAAACGAGTCAATTATGGAACGAGAGCGGTTTTAATCTAAAAATTCATCTACAATCCATCGAACAATGAACGCTGAACGGTGAGTTGAGCTCAACATTTTTATTTTTTGTGTATATGTATATGTACATACATATGTACATCTTTCCCCGTTTCCCCGATCAAATCCGCATCCGCAATTAGTTAATTAATTGCACGTTTCTTTTTAACATTGTCCGAATGCGTGACATTTTCATCGGCGTCGTTTCGCATTTTTTAACTGACAATTAGTTTCGATAAATAAAGGCTAATATATGTATAATAATAACTAATATAATAATAACTAATATTTTGAAATGTACTGAGGAAGGGCATTGTCGAAATTAAATTTATATATGTATCAAAATATTAAATGCTATTAAGTTAGATTAATATATGTTCTTACTTATGTACATACATATACATATATGTATGTTAGCCCCAAAAAGCATTTGCGATATTTCATGTGCTAAAGATTCACGTTTGATTTATTGACTTCTATTGATCTTTAGCATATTTTTCAATACCCATTTATCATGGTCTAGAAGTAATGAAGTAACTTGTTTTGTTAATAACTTTTAAATCGTTTGATTAAAAATAATAGAGTAAAATTGTAATAAATTAGTCGGTTTGTATGTACATAGATATATAATATGAGCCGTTATAATCCAAAGTGGCATAAGTCCACTTTTCTTCATTTCGAGAAATATCTCAAAAAATATTAAATATAATGTTTTGTGTTTAACAATATTTAAAAATACTGGTGGCCTGTAATAAATATTATTCTAAGAGATTTATTCTACTTTTCAAGATTCTGTACATATGGAATTAAAAGAAGTGATAACAATTTGTGAATTAAGTCAAACAGAAATATTGTTTTTGGAACCGAAAATTGGACTTGAAATTCAACTTTCAAATATAACGGCTAATACATATATACAATACTAAACCATTTTATATTGATTGAATTTGTATTATAAAAAAATAAAACCGATAAATGACTATCACGCGATTTTTGAAGTACTCACAAAAAAAAATAAAACGAAAATATAGAAAGAAATGAAGATATATGTACGAAGATAATACATATAAAAAAAAACACGATAGAAGTGAGAATTATAATGAATTCTCGTGAGAATTCATACTGGAGGGGCTGCAAAGATGAATCGGGAAGTAGCTCGTTGACCACGCCGGTGACAGAATACAAACAAAAAAATGAAAACGTGATCAGTGATCGATTCCGAGTACGAATCGGTCAAAATCTCGAGTTCGAATTTTAGCATGATCACAAAATTTCATCTATGTATTGTTAATACGTACATAGATAAAGTAAAAATGCATTGAACATGGGTCGTATAATCCATGGCATTAATTTGTCAACGTTTATAAAGAATCGTTAACACTGGAATTTCTGAAATTATCACCATAGCAGAATTACCCGATGGAAATCCCTAATTGCTGAGTATTTTAGATTGCGGCTTGGCATTTAGATTGTGAGCATTACATTTTAACAACAATGAAGAAGGTGGAACTAGTTTTGGAAAAATAGTAAAAATAGCATGCATTTGTATTATACAGGGAGGCTGCAGCCCACAGCCCATATGGACGAACGGCCACTGGACTTATGTATGTACATACATAAGTCCAGTGGCTATGTATCCACTCTGTATCCATCACTGTCCTACATCACTACGGTATCCATCACTGTCCATTTATAAAATATTGCGAGAAACGCGGCGAAAAGCCGTCAATGTCTTTGACGTGAATGTCAGATGACAGACAGCAAATTGTCGATATGACAGTGCGACGAAATAAAATTTAAATATAAATATATATATACATAGATGGATAGATAATAACAGAACAAACGACAGACAAATTCAGAGGAGCGTCGACGCGTCTGGAAGGCTTCGAACTTAGGCAAAAACGTCAACAATCCAAAGAACGAACACGCACGCATGTCGTTCCCATGTTCGCCATTGTTGTTCGCAATTCATTACCGATGAAGACCCCATCGGACCGAGAGCGTAAAAAATCATTCGATGCGAACTGGCGAACGCCGTTTAATTGGACGTTTTCGAGATAACGAGAAAAAATTAATAATATGTTTGCACGGTTCGCGAACTTTTTTTGCACGCGGGACTCCGACTACACGTATTCCGTCACGTACTTTTACGTCTACGTCTACGACGATACATTTTACGATCGGCGTTATTTTCAGTAAACTCTCCCACTCGCCTTTCTATGGAAGTGAGGCTGATTCAATGGGAACGATGTACCTTACATAAATTGGGCTTTCGTGGAAAGATATCGTAAAGGTGAACGATGTTCTATTATTATAAATTTGAATTTTCCTGTTGCACTGTATACAATACAGTTGAAATTAAAAAATACTATAAATACTACCAAGAAATGTATTACCTACATATGTATGTGTAAATCAGAAAAGATCCAAGACGTATTAATAATAATAACTTTTTATTCCGGGCGATAGGGAGAATAGTGCAATCCCCATCGCCCATATAAATAATGGGTGACCGTGAAAAAGTCGAAAATATTCGTTTATCATGCATACATATGAAAAACGGTTAGTATATATATCAGTGGCGTGCGGTAAAACTCTAATAAAATTGCCAGCCAGTGTATATATGTATGTATGATACGGGTCTACCTCACGGGACCGAAAGTGAAACGCCCGAAAACGCAAATATCGGAAGGCAAAGATCGAAAATCGAAAGATCTTAAGTCGAAAGATAAAAAAGGGTCTCTCCCCCGTCGTACATACTCACTTAATTTGCGCGAGCAGGATACAACAGGAACAAGAGGAACAGGCTTTTCCTCCCGTATCCTGCACGCGCACATTAAACAAGGCTGTATGACAAAAAGAGAGATAATTTCACCGCATGCCACTGATATATATTATATATACATATATACCGTTTACCATGCACCCTTTTTTTTACGACTTAAAATCTTTCGATTTTCGATCTTTGCCTTCCGATATTTGCTTTTTCGACCATTTCACTTTTGGTCCCGTGAGGTAGACCCATAAATAATATATAGATTATATATATTATTTATTATTATATTGAAAAATAATAATAATAAGAACAATCAATCAATTCAATGTCCATTTAAGGCGGTTGGTGGAGTAGCTCCATCCATCGAACATATAGTGAAGAATGCAAATAAGAAGATGCAGCAGCAAGACGACAATTTGAAGATAAAAATATACGAAGACGTAGAGAGTATTGTGAACATAATTTATAAAATTATTAAAAATCAACAATGAATTATTATAAATCATCCGAGATGCTTCAATAGCTTTATGTGTAAGCATGAAATCCAACTAATGTAATAATGCAAATGGTTGGTGATTTTATTCATTCAGACTTTCATTTTGACATTCAGTTGGACAATTTATCGCGACGATTAATCGTAATGATAAACTAATAGGTAGAAGCTAGCAAAGATTCAAATGAATCAATATGAAATATGAAAAACGCTTTAGGTTTATTACATTCGATTGTAAAAATTATAAAAACTGCTTTATTTATACTTTTATCTTTAATATCATTCCAAAATTGCATTTAACTACGCCAATTTGCACGTTCTTAAAAACATTTTGATAATGAAATAAAAAAAATTGACATGCAGCGCATTTTCAATTATTTTTACCTATGTAGCTGCAAAATTATTTCATCAATATCATTTTCAGAGATCCGTGGCCAGGATTCTTTAATGCACAAAACAATGGTTCACTATTGTCAATTACATACTATTGTCCTACAAATCAAGGGAGCAAAAAAAAAGGATGACAATAATGAAACATTTTTTGTGCATTTAACAATTATCTTTTTCTTTATAGCTGAGAATTCTCTCTTATTCTTATATATTATATATACATTTTTTTGATGTTAAAACAATAAAACAAAGTTATTTTACTGTAAGGAAATAATATGAATATAGGGGGTGGGGGGGGGGAGTGCTTTAGAACGCTTCCCCACCGAGCTATGTAGAGTCATATACATATGTACAAATGTACATATATTCCCATATAAATCCCTCTATAAGACCCCCTATCAAATATAGTCCATTGGACATATGAGGTTTGCCTGACAAATACTACATATGTACTAGGGAGTTCAATTTACCGGTAAATTACCGGATTTTTTCAACCTCAAAACTTAAATACTTCTTTTTTACTAAATATATTTCACCAAACGTTATATATTATACCTATGTATGTATGTATGTATGTATATACTAAGATATACTGTCCAAAACACAAGGTATGAGTGGTAATGAACTCTTTATAAATGAATATTTTATAAAGAATTACTAAAAACTTTAATTCATCGTTTTAGAAAATAACAGAAGAAAACAAAATGTATTCACAACATTGTCCGATAGTTCTAATCTAATTTTTCAAGTAATTTTTTCATTTATATTTCATTTCATCAAAAATGTCATTTCCCTTCTCACAATTCCTTATTTTTTTTCTTCTGGCTAGGTTCCATTCCCAAACAGACTTCAGTTTTATTTCTAATATATCTACATAACTGAAGCCTTCCTTTTATTGATAGCACACATTTAGCCGTAGATGATACAACTGCTATATCATCATCGGAATCAAGCTGATTTACTACATCTTCCTTGTAAATCCGTTCTATAATTTCTACTATTATTTATTGTGTATTTTTTCTCCTAGATGAAGCAATGGTTCGGACCAGTGCTGCCAGAAGATAAAATATAGAGGAACATGTGATAAAATGCAGCGAATATATTTGGTTGATTTACCGGAAAAAGTAAAAATTTACCGATAAATTACCGAGTTATTTTTGGGCCATTTACCGGTGAACCGGCAAATAATGATAAAATGAATTAAGTATTTTCAGTTATTGAATAAAGGGAGCTATTTTCTATGGATTGATTGAAAGTTTGTACTCACTGGTGCCGTTGGCGTTCCTTCCGAGGATCTTGGAGTTGCCGTTGTGGGCGTCGTGGGGCGCGTGGTCCGGGGGCGCAGGCCGAGGGCTCCTCGGGGCCTCCATGCCCTCGAACCCCCCGAGACACATCCACCGGCCGCACTCACCGGCCCTTCCACCCACCTCCCACACAAACACAACCCCTTTTCTCCATTTTCAAAAACTATTATGTATATTTTAATAAGTACCCTTCGCACGCTGAATCACCACCTAGTCGACAAATTAAATAATTTTCAATAATTCAATATATAGGTATAATAATAAAAATAACACATTTGATATGATAATTCAATATTACAGTTTGAAAAATAAGTAAGGTTTATTTTTTTTTACAATGTTCTGAAATTTTATATTTACATTTATTTTTAAAAAAAATTAAATTTTTAGTAAAATATTATTTTTACTTTTAGTATATTTTACAATAAATTCCAAAAACCTTCCAATCCTTTTGCATTAAATTTCCATGACAAAATAGAGAAAACGACACAGTTGTTGGCAAGGGTATTTTTACTGGCCACTTGAATTTAAAAAATATATACGTCTATGTATAAAAGCATTCTACATATGTACATGTAATATTACTGAGAACATTTGATTTGATTCGAGTAAGAATTGTAAGTAGGTTTTAAGCTTTTTTTCTATTATGCCTTTGGGCTTTAGCACTAACACTAAAATAATAGGTTTTTAGGTTTTTTTTCCTATTATGCAATTTTTTTTTTCCTATTTACTAACATTAAAATAAGATAATAGTTACTATAAATAATAAGAAAAATAATGTATACAATGATCACTGAATCAGTATTACAATAGACCTTAAATGTATTGTGAACATAATATATGAACAATAAAAAAACATCTAAAAATCAAAATATCATTAAATAAGTATTATAAATAACGTGTAAAATAAATAACAATCACTAGTAAAGTAGCTATTAGAACAGACTTGAGATGTATTGTGAATATAATATTTAAAAAAAAAATAGATAAGCTTTAAAAATAAAATTAAAAAACGTTTCTCCAATTCACTACTAATCAACAGCAATATATTATTTTGCCGTTAATGTATTGTTTTCATTTAAGTGGCCAATAACTATGATATGTATGTATGTTATACATACATATATGTACAGGCAACCAGTTAAAGCTATTTTTTATTCAAGTACATATGTATATACATATATCCAATATCCATCGAATTATGATTGTAAATAGGTTTTTGAGCTCTTAGATTAGAATAATATAATACTATGATTACTAACAAAATTAAATTAAATTGTAAAATAGAAAATGATCAGTAGATCAGTAGCTATTAAAATAGATATAAGATGTATTGTGAATATAATTTCGTAAAAATAAAAAGCATTTTAAAATCAAAAATCAATCAAATTGAATTATAGAAAAATTTATATTTCAAGCTCAGAGCAATGCATATAGTAAAACTTATATATAATATTTAATATATGCATTTAAAAAATAGCATATTTTTATTTTATATCTATGTAGCATTAAAAAAAACATTTTGTAGTATAGCAACGAAAATTAATAAAATAACAATAAAAAATAATTTATCTATATAAAAAAAAACAATGCAATGAAATGTTACATACTTGAGAAAAACGTTGAAATGATGTAGTCAGCTTTCAGTCAGTGTGCAAAACAAACGTGCAAAGTTGTACGCGAATCGTTGCTGGCGGGAAAACGCTCGCAACTACGAATCACGATACGTAACCCCAAAAACACGTCAACACGCAAGCAAAAGCCGCGTGCGACTGACGGCCACAGGGCTGTCAACCCCCACCCTCACCCTCACCCCACCTCCAACTCCACTACACGCCGCCCCTCTCTTTATTTACCCCCACTACTTAGCCCCTCACCGATATTGCGCAATATGGCATACGATTCAAATTCACAGCCATTATTATCTTCATCGAACAATTGAATATCACAAACATTTCCGCAGTTGGTATCCAAAGTAACGTCAACAAATATTTCTCTACGACCAAAACCTCGCTGTCGTAACATTCACGTTATTGACCATCATTTGTTAACATTTTGCTTTTAATTAAATCGCATTTATGGGAATGGTAAAAAATAAATGCTAAGTATCCCGCAGGGTTAATCATCTGCGAGACCGTATTGAATTATAAGCAGCTTGAATAAAATTACGAATGTCTATAATGGAGAAGCTCGGTATACATATGTACAAAGTAGGATTTTATAATAAATAAAAATAATAACTTCAGTTCACCAGCAGCAGTTTAAGTACGGCAATAATTTAATTTCCAATTTATAATATTGTTTTCTGGTCGCGTTTATACTTCTTGCGTGATAATTGTGTACGTAGTCAACATTTTTAGTAAAAAACGAAACACGCATTCCTAAAGTGATAATATAGTTTTATACCGTCTGTAACATTATAGCATACTAGTTGTTTTACCCAGCTTCGCTCAGTATTTGTAATATAAACAACCTAAACACGGCGAAACCAATACTAAATATTCATTTGTTTTTTTTATTAAATTTATTTGAATCGAAAAAAATATAATATTCAACCAATTGAATTGTCGTCGTAGAAACTTTGTATTGTTTACGAAGTTCCCAACCGAAGATACTTAAATACATACATATATACATGCTTACATATAAAGTTTCTTTATATATTAGATTTGTGTCGGGATATCTGATGTGGAGTTTTATTAATGTTTAATTAAAAATCTGATCTACCTCCTGAGCGTTACATTTGACTTTCAAGTTGACTTGAAAATGTTTTTTATTATTCAAATTTCTAATTAGTTTTCTAATTAGTCATTCTTACATTTTAAGAAGTTTACCCGTTGAATTAATGTAAAAAATATATTGCACGCATATTTACTTCTGTTTGCATTCGTTTTCTAGTTGGAATTTTAAAGCTGACAAAATTTCCAATTGCTTATTGGAATCTTTAAATGGAATCGTCAAAATTTCCTACGAGTATCGTATTAGACTATAAAATGGTAACATTATTAAAAACTTTCTTACAATTCATCTGTTGGAGCCTGATTCCCCAACGGTATTAAAGGTGACAAAGACATGTATAAAAAAACTCTTGTACGTAATATTCCCACAGTACTGGTAGGTAATATGCTGTGGCGCTGTATGGGCATACAACCTTCTTTGGCAACCAGGAAAACTCCATTAGCATTTACTATGCATTTTTACAACGATTATAAACACTATTTCCAAAATAAAATTCATATTCAGACACAATGGGATGCGTCAAAATATGTACATTCATAATAATCAAATAGATGTATGGATATGAAATATTATATATCAATTTTTAGAAACCAAAATGAAAAACATTCGGAAAATTCTTTTGTTTTAAATTTAAAATGTTTTCTCTGAAATTTAAAATATTTATTCAAAAGTAATCAAAAGTATTTCGGGTTATACCTTCGTATACCTTGATGGTCAGCAAAATGAACGTATGTAGTATACTCATATAATATGAGTGAGTTTTGAGTGCGTGTGTCGTTTCGGATTGGCGGCCATATCTTCTCGGCGAGCAATATGGCGGTCATCGGCGCGTTTTGGCGGCAAAAAGAGGTTTCCCGCGTCCCGGCCGCAGGAATCTGCCGCAAAAAGTGGTCGCGGCTGCACCACCGGCCCCAACTCGCATCATCCAGGGTTTTTTCCCTCGGTTCTCATGGCCTCCGGCTCCGCCAGGTTTTTTTCTGGTCGGCTCGAATGCCTCCCCGCTTATCATTTATGTAGCCGATGTGCATGCTTACCCGATGAAAACGAAAAATTTTCAGTGGCTGTGAAGACGATGCTTTTGCACTTAAATTATCATTTACTTTTATAATAATTTTAAAACGCAAATTAAAATAATTATAATTATAATAAACGAGTATAAATAATAAATTATAGAAAAAATATCATTTCAAAACGATTCTTGTTTTAATAATGTGAATCCCAATTGGGCAACATTTTGCAAATTCAAATCAATTATGATATATAGATAGTCTGAGGAAAAGGTCTGAAACTTTTTATTTCGTGTACGAAATATGATTAGTATATAATATTTATAATGTACTTAGTAAATATTACATATTATATAATGGACATTTGAATTTAAGTCGATTATTAAAGATAATAAACATTTTCCTACAATAAAATTTATAAAATAAAAATTCATATATAATACTTGTATATATTTGTCAGCGAAAACGTTATTTTTACAAGGTATTTTTCACTTACGCCCTCTACTGGTTAAGTTATTTTTATATAATATTTTCTAAAATGTATAATCGTTTCAATTTACGTCGATAGGTGGGTATTTATCATAATGTAGTGAACTAAAATTATTTATTGAACTATTTATTAAGCATAATTTGTTTTTCAATGTATTATACATACATGAAAGTCAAACTTTTGATGGGACTATTATAAATATTAACAAGTTTACTGGTAATTTAATTTTAATTAAGGCATTTAGACAATTTGGATTGGATGGATGATTTCTTAGAGTCGCCAATTTTTCCTAATATGTTGCACTTTATACTTCGGATATATTTGTATGTATGTACATTTATTAATTCGAATACTGTATAGGTATAATATATAACTTTGGTGTGATACCTACAATAGAATACAAAACGAAAATGAACCTACTAGGAAAAGATTTGCATATTATTACTAGAATTTCCAAAGAAAATTTCTGAGAAAAACCCCAAATTTCAACAAAATATTTAAAAAAAAATTATATTATAAACGACTGGATTTTTTAAACAGTTAAAGCAGTTTCCAATTTAAAATCAACTTTCTCAGCTCAAAATTATTCCGGGTAAAACGAAAATTGTGTATATCCACAAAACGGTTCGGTGATTATACTAAAACCTCGATCACGGAACATCTGGTTCCCAAAAACTTCACCAATCGCAAAATATTGTATTAACGAGAACTCGAGTGCCAGATATTCCGTTTTCACGATTTTTATAGCAACGATTGTCGTTTGGATTGTCGATTGGCGAACGGAGTTTGCGCAATAATCCGTTTACCCCACAAAACATCCCACCAAAATTATTTTTCCATCTTAACTTTTTACAAGTTTGCTTTAAAGTGACACCAAACGGAGAATATACATGTATTTAAATAAAAATCTATGGCAAACGACTGTAACGACGATATAATTCCAACATTCGCAACACATACAATTATATGACCTATGATATGTTAAGGTGACCAGGTTTTGAAAATCTCAAAGGACACTTTGGTAAAAATGGATATAAAAAAATCGTTTAGTAACATTCTTTATTGACCATATCGTCGATTTATTACAATGTTAATGATGTTTCTTTACCAAAAAAAAAAACAGTTCAAAGTTCAAAAACCTTTAGAAAACTACTGAAATTGTAATTAGTTAGTTGATGTACCTAACTCTACTCAACAATATTTATAGTTTCTTTGTATTTTTTTGAATAAATCTTCATTTTTCTTCAAAAAATTCAGGAACGATATGCAATCTAGATTTATATTACATTTAACTATAATCATTCCTACCAATGTTTCAACCGTTAATCTGGATTTTTCATTTGTCCAGAAATCATTTCAAATATCAAATGTTCGCTCTACGTTGACGTTTGTACCCGGCAAACACATTGTCAAGGAGAATATTTCGATATTTCAACACATCAAAAATAGTCATCAATTACATCTTCTGTCCACTCTCTTTCTTTAATAATATGGTTGATTCTGTGTCATATAACAAATTGTCGTTGATGGAAATGTTAAATTTTTCCTTCATGAATAAAACTGTTTCAAGTATTTAATTCTATTCAATTTCTCCATTCAATAATATCCAGTCAAATACAGATGTATATTTACTATACTGAGTCCAGTTTTCCAAATACACAAAAGCATTTTTATAAAACTCCATTGCTTCTTTAGTAAATTATTTTTTTATTCCAGTGTTAGTCTTTTGACTCTTCCAATTTTTTTAAATGAGTAATTATAACTAATGACAGAAAAGTTCCATCAATACAAGATTTAAGCTGTTCCTTTAATATTTTACATTGCACCGATACTTCTGTTGAAGTTATATCTGGTGTTTCAATATTTTTTACAACTAAATGAAACGTAGCTGCTTGATTATAGAGTTAGTTCAGCATTATTTCAAAGGTGTACGTTTCCGTTTACCAAATTTGATTAAAGGAGGACAAGAAGGACAATATTCCCTAGAGGAGGATAAAGGAGGACACAATTTTTGAGGAGGACATTTGGTCGCCTTACATGTAAGGCCCCATACGCACTTGCGATTTTTCGTCGCGCGATCACTTAGTTGCAAAAATAGAACATACAGTTTTAAGTACGACTACACGAACGTGCGATCAAATAATCACTTTGTATGGATTAGGTCACGCAAGAAAAAGATCGCGCTATCGAAGCCGCAAGTGCGTATGGGGCCTAATACATTATTATCTATTAGTTTGAGTTCGAGTAGTTGTTTCGACAGTGACAATAAGTAGATTCTATTTATCATTCAATTATTAGGTTCGGTGATTACTAGTCAAATGTGAACCGGTCACAGGACAACCGGTCGCTCTAGATCGGTCACACGTGATCACCCTTCACACTAAAACTGGTCACACCCTGAAACCGGTCACGGGAAAACTGGTCACACCCTAAAATCTATCAACCAGTTTTCTCGTGACCGATTTTAGTGTGTGACCAGTTTTCTCGTGATCCATAGGTGGATCCAGAAAGTGGTCAAGGAGGGTGCCATTTTGAAATTGAACATAAATAAATGAAAACTTATGTGATTTAACATTACGATATAAATAATAGGAGATATGATACTTACATTGAAGTATTTTTTTTAAAGAAAACTATTATTGTAAAACCCCATTCAGGAAATATGAAAAATTTACAATATATATGAAATTAAATTCGTCCCAAGGGGGGGGGGGCATGGCACCCATGGCACCCCCCTTGGATCCGCCTATGCTCGTGACCAGTTTTCTCGTGACCAGTTTTAGTGTGACGGGTGATCACGTGTGACCGATCTAGAGTGACCGGTTGTCCGGTGACTGATTTACATATGACTAGTAGTCCGTTTACCAATTATTTATTATATTATATTGTTACGTACGCCGCGGATTGAGCGAATTGCACTTAGACCAACGGATATCTGTTATCGGATTAACTAGGTGCATGAAATTACTTCCAAAGATTATATCTGGACTCTAAGTGCACTTAGGCTAAACAATGACCGTTATTAGTTATTTCTCAGAATCGGTACGGGGAGACCCAATGTCGTGGAAATACATATCCGAATACGTGACTATACAACAGGTAAACAGATTAGGCGTCCTGAGAGATCTACCCTTTATAAGGCGGTACGTAGGCGATATCAGGTAATTCTGGACTGAGCGGTGACAGTGCGTGTAACTCCTTAATCATCAATAAATGCTGTGATACGACTGTTGGCCTTTTACTTGGATCCTCCACCCACCCCTGTACGCAACAATATTTTGACATTTCGAATTATATAGTAATTGAACGAAGAACCTAGACGTGGCGCTAAGGTAAAGCTAAACGCCGCTTCGAAGTCGGTTGAAAGGACGCGTCGTGATTGGCGGAAACGGACCAATAGCGAAAGGCCGTCGACTACCGATGCTATTCAAACGGTAGTCGCAACGGACATCGCGGTCGAGTGGCTGATCGGTTATCGGTGTCCAGCGAGATGGCTTCGACAACTGGCAGCAGCACCCGCAAGGATAAAAACCAAAACATTCAAGTGTTCGTGAGGCTCAGGTGAGTGAAGCACATTCAAGTGACTCAAGTGACGTGAGATGAGGCGTAGCCTTTCCCCACGCACCCCACCCCCTTTACTCTTACAAACAAACCACACCTCACGTCAATTTCTCATCTTCGATGCTCTCATCGTCTCCCTGCTATATGTCTATTTGCTTTCAAATGCTCCATACGCTCCATCGTCTATACTGTCTGTTCAAATGGAATTACATATGTACTTAACCTAAAAACTTGACGGAAGTTTTGAACCCCTTGTCGGTTAGTATAGCGTCATCTCTAGTGTGACAAAGAATACTTTTTTAATGAATCTTTTGTGTGATATAAAATTTGTTATTGTTAAAAACAATATACTGTTTACTATTACTAACTTCTACATATTTTATATTATATTGTTCAAATCAAATTGACTAGTAGGTTTGTTTCATTGACAGAACTATATATGTATGTATCTAAAATTGTAGAATATTTTTTTCCTTGTAATAGTGATGTTTTTAAATTTTATTTTTATTTTATCTTTAATTTATACCAGGGAGGTTTAACAAGTAACCCCAATACGCTTTGCTCGCCAGAAACATTGTATATTTGATACAAATATTATTAATATTATACAAAGTACATAAATAAATATCAATTTATATACACAGAGACATCTATGGTCTAATTTGCTGCATTTTTTTAAAACAATTCAGTAAATACATATCAATTAACATCCACAGAGACATTTATTGTCAAATTTATAAATTTGCAGCATTTTATACAATTGAGCAAAATTCAAAATTGCTGAAAACTCGATATTTTGTGAGAAAATGGGTAAGGTTTCCAATTTGTTGGAACTGTTTCAATAAAAATCAGATAAATTGGCAAACTTTGATAGGAAATGATCAATCTGGAGTCACAAATCTAAGGTCTGGCCAGTAGAAACCAGTGGGATTTGAACCCATGACTAAACTTTGACTTTGTTCAAAGCATTATATGCTAACATTCTGCTGGTTAAATAATGTAGCCTGAAGATAATAAATCTATTTATGTTATTTTCAGGCCAATAAATGCTAGAGAACGAGATCTAAAATCCATTGGAATTGTAGAAGTTAGCGGTTCAAAGGATGTAATAGTCAAACAACCGTTCTCTGATAATAAATTGACGAAAAAATTTTCATTTGATAAAGCTTTCGGACCCAATTCAAAACAGGTGAATTTTTGATATATTGTGTCGATTTTTTTATTTTTATATTATGTACATATGTATCAAATTCTAATATTATTTTTATAATAATCAGGTCGATGTATATCAAGAAGTCGTCAGTCCTCTCATCGAGGAGGTTCTCGCCGGTTACAATTGTACAGTATTCGCGTATGGCCAAACCGGCACCGGAAAAACCCACACGATGGTTGGAGAGAGCTCCGGAAACGTCGATATATCCTGGCAAAATGTAATAACCGCTGCCGCTTACGATTGTAATGTAAACACGATGAATGTTTTAATCTTAATTTTATTTTATTTAGGATCCTTTGTCTGGAATCATACCCCGATCTCTCAGTCAACTGTTTGACGAGTTGCGCATCACTAATTCGGAATACACGGTGAGAGTGTCTTATTTAGAATTGTATAACGAAGAGCTGTTCGATTTATTGTCATCATCCGAAGACAGCTCCAAGTTGAGGATTTACGAAGACGTCACTAGAAAGGGTACAAATATCGTCAACGGCTTAGAAGAGATGACCGTTTATAGTAAAAATGAAGTTTATAATATCATGGCTAAAGGACAGGAGAAAAGACGCATGGCATCGACTTTGATGAATGCACAATCAAGGTATTGATTCATTTTTTTGAATCGTCACAAGCTGTTTGCAATTTGTATGAAATATAACAATTTGTTTTATTATTATCAGTCGCTCACATACTGTGTTCACGATTGTGGTGCACATGAAAGAGAATAGTCCCGATGGTGAGGAGCTGATGAAGGTCGGCAAGTTGAACTTGGTAGACTTGGCTGGTAGTGAGAACATTTCAAAAGCTGGTAGCGATAATCCAGCTCGCCGAGAACGAGCTAGAGAGTGTGTAAATATCAACCAGTCGCTGTTGACACTCGGGCGTGTCATTACGGCGTTGGTTGAAAGACATCCTCATATTCCTTACAGGTATTTTAACTGAGTCAATGAGTGCTATTCGTCAATGCGAGGATCGTGTATGTATATCATGGAAGTTAAAAATTTCAGGGAATCTAAACTAACGCGTCTTTTACAAGAGTCGTTGGGAGGGCGGACTAAAACTTCAATTATTGCTACGATATCTCCAGGTCATAAGGATATTGAAGAAACTCTCAGTACTTTGGAGTACGCCCATCGCGCTCGTAACATTCTGAATAAACCGGAAGTTAACCAAAAGATGACTAAGCGAGCCGTGCTCAAAGAATTTTCTGAAGAAATTGACAGACTCAAACGAGATCTAACGGCGAGCAGAGAGAAGAATGGTTTGTTTTGATTTTTTTTTTAATTATTTATTACTTTATGACTTTTTTCAATTCAAAAATGTTTATATGCCGAAACAAATCGAGGCATCATTGTAAGGTTCAAGTCAATTAAAACCCAATTTTACTGGTTTAATGGTTTGAACCTTGATCTAAAGTCTGGTATATTGTGTGTGTGTATTTGTATCGGCCCATAATGGATTTAAATATATTGATCAAAATCTGCTCATGTTTGCTAGTTGAAAACATTGAAGTGAAACTTTGTGTTTTTGCTTTATCTATGTACAACATAGTAATAATATGTGAAGTTTTGTGATCGAGATTTTAACTGATTTGAACTCGGAATCGATCACTGATGACGTTTCCATGGTTTTTAAATAATGCGTGTCTGTGTATTTTGGAGATAATTCGAGCATTGTCAAACTGAAACTTAGTATCAGTCACTGGTATGTTTATCATGAATTTTAGTTGACTAGAAGTTGTACCTCCCCTTAAATGTAGCTCTCTTTTTTTTTTATTTTATTAGTTTTTGGATACAATTAACTCCGGTGCGCTCCGTTCTACCAATTTGCAATATCTCGAGACTTGTTTTCTCAACTTTTCTGCTGCTTAAACAGCAGTTTGTAGATTATACCTATATAAAAAATGTTTTTTTGTATACATGTGGTAGAGAATCCTGACAGATGACACTGCTCAGGACCACAGTTGAGATGTGGCGGTTTAGTTTATAAGATCAAACACGTGCGTTTTCAGTCATGTTGTTTATTAAGACGATACGTGCGGAGGTTTAGCGACCAACTGCGCGGAGCACAGGTCCAACTGCGACTAACTGTTACATCTCTGCCCCTTTTCATCCCCTTCTCACAATCAGTCGTAACATACCCTTTCTCAGCCATAGCTCATACGTCAGCCTTTCGTTCAATTCCAACCCTACATTTATGTATTTAATATATTTAATATACGAGACATTGTGATCATTTATAGATTTTTAAGCTAATAACATATCTTTAAAATATTAAAAAAAAAAAAAGGTTTAAAAATCATTTCTTACTATGTATGTATGTAAATTTTTTTATAGTTAATGTATTTCCTGTATAATATTATCTCGTAAAATAAGTATTTCACTATATAAAACACTTTCGTGTATGTGTTTTGTACATATATATATAAACTCGACGATAAAACACACAGAAAAAGTTGGGAAAACGAGTCTCGAGATAATGCAAGTTGGTGGAACGAGGTAGACCCAATTAACTCCTAGGTTGCTCAACAAATTGGGCTTTTTTTAACATTTAAAAGGTGTTTATAAGTTTCATATACTAATATTTTTGTTCAAATGTTTTTATCTCTACCGGTTACCATTGGTATAACGCGCTCGGTATTTAATTTTTATCTTGCCATGGTTTAGTAAAAACAAAGTAATTATAAAGTGCATATATTTTGTAATCAAACCCAAAGATAATGAAATATTTTTGCATAATTGGTATAAAAAACAAAATTAAATATTACAAATCGAAAACATATTCAGTGAGATCCTTGTGTGCCTGTTTTGAGGAACATATGTATGTATATAATTTTTCGAATACGGTTCAACCGATGCAAGGTATAACTTTAGATCTGGAGCTGCATTCAGTTTATCGCTCTCTAGAGTTGATAGGGTTTTGGTTAGATGCTTAAAATCTTTATCGTGATGTCCGTGAGTGAAATCCAACAACCGGAAGTAGAAAATATATGTGTGTGTGTGTATGCGTCATTTTTGAATTTCGTTTTTGATCCTTATTATATTCCTCAAATATGGGTTGATCAATATTTTTTTTTTTCATAGGTATATATTTAGCCAATGAAACTTACGCAGAAATGACTTTGAGATTGGAGGAACAAGAAAAGGACATTCAAGAGCGTATACTGTTCATCAAAGCGATGAACGAAGAAAAAGACCGCATGGAGAAAGTTTTCAATGATATGTCCATTCATCTTAAAAACACCGAAAATCAACTCAACATCACGAGTCAGACGTTGGACCAAACGAAGAGCATCTTGAATGACAAGAAACATGAGTTGAAGCAGACTCGGGCTGAAGTCGCCGAACAGAAGCATCTCGTGTCCAAACATGTCGAAACAGAGACGAAATTGTCCGAGCAGGCGAAAAATTTACTAGACATTGCCGAAAATACCACCACCGATATCACCTTACTTCACTGTGCTGTTGAGAAGAAACGGTACTATATTTTGAAAATTTATACGTATGCATTTGTAAAACAAAAAAACTGATTGATTTTTTTTGTTTGTCTGTTTTAGATTGTTGGAAAGCAACAATTTAAATACGGCTAAAAGTTTCGTCGATAAATCTCAATCGCATCGAAATCAAATCAAAGAACATCTCACAAGTTTTACATCTAATCATATCGAACAGCTGTCGTCCCTCGCAGAAAACACCGGTACAATTATAATTCTATACAATTTCTTAAGTATGACTAAATATGTATGTATGTATTTCCTGACGTGAAACATTTTCTAGAAAAACATCACCTCGAATTCGAAAATAGTCAATTGCAATCCAAGAAAATAATAGAGGACATCGTCATCCAGATACGAGATGCTATTTCAGTTGGAAATACGAGGAAAGCTGATGACATTGCGAACATTTGTAAAATGACCAGTGATAAATTCGATGATATGAAAAACAACGCCGAGTCTGAATGTGCCGACATTAACTCCAAAATGGTCCTATTGCTGGGTTTATTCGACGAACTTAACATTGCTAGGGAAAACGAACGTGAAAATGTGAACAATTTAAAAGCTTACGTAAAATCATGGGTTCGTGTTTAATTATTTTAAGGATTATAATAACACTAAGCAACAAAAAAAAATATACACTTATCTCCCTATATATACCAATACTATAAACTATCAATCTGTACTAAGTTTGACCCACTATTCGAATTCGAATATGACAATGATTTTTTGTTAGCGTGCTCTCGTTTATGAGATATAAGCGTTTTAAAAATGCGCAACCTTTACATATTTTCGGCTTTTGCAGTTTTTAACTCCAAATCCAGTATTGCTGTGCCAAACCTGAGTATTGGAATCAACAGTCGGATGTTATTTCTATTGATTGTAATTTTTTATTATTATATATTTATATATTATCTTAGCTATCAAGCTAATTTAAAAATACATCTTAATTACTTAACTCTAAAATTTATAATAACTTATATGTACTGTCTGTAACAGAGGTGTCTCTTCGCACCTCGCAAGAATGCATCCATGGTCTTAGCAGATCTGATGCACTCGGGGAGGGCATTATACATGAGCACACCCCTGTGAAAAACACCCCCAGCTGTCTTATTTTTTTTCTTACTCTACTTACAACTAGTTTGTCCTTATTTCTAGTATAAAAACTATGTTTATCTCTATTCCTTATTAGATAATCATCAAAGTACTTAGGCAATAACTTATGATCTAACTTATAAACAAAAGACAATGTACTGATATTTAGACTAATTCTAATACTCATCCATCCTAATTCATCTAACCTACTTCCAATGCTCTTAAATGTACTCACATTAAAAATACCTCACATAGCTTTATTGGGCCAGTTTTATATTCATAAGGATTGGTTTTCTATTTCAATATGTGTTTTTATATCTAAACATACTAATTCAAGCGGACAATGATTTTAAATTAGGTTAAAGAATGCGGTTGCTTAGACCGTATTCATATATCAAGAGCGATATAGAGAATGGAGAGCGCATCACTCCATCTCACTCGCTCACGTTCGCATACCATCATTATTAGCAATGAGTGATGAGCGTCTCGTCCCACTTAGGATATTTCATATTGTAATTTAAAATCATTTACTGCTCAAATTGGTACGTTAGAATATTTAGATTGAAAACCAACCCTTGCAGACGTAGTGAAATATGGAACTGGACCAATAAATGCATGATAGATTGAAAGAAAAAAAATATTTTTGTCTACAAATTCGCTAGATAATTTATAGTAAATATTTTAAAGCAATGAAAAATCACAATCTATTAAAAAAAACATCTGAATATTGATTCCATTACTCGCTTTTGGCGCAGCAATATTAGATTTTGAGTAAAAGACTGCAAAATGCAAAAATCTGTAAAAATGTATAAGCGTTTATAATAAGATATAAATCTCATAAACGATAACAAGCAAACAAAAATCATTATCATATTTGAATTTAGTAGGTTAAACTCTTAGTAAAGATTGATTAGTCTTTATTGGTATTAAAAACGTGATTTTTTTTTTTTTACTTGCTCCGTGTAATTGATTCATAAATCAAATGAAAATTATCACTCATTTCCTTATGCAAAAAATTTCAGAAAGATTCGTCCACTGCTAAAATATTGAGCCTTAAACACATACAAAATGAATGGTGGAACAGTGTAAATAATCATTTGCAAAGTATTTCGGAACAAAATAAAATAAATTACGAGAACGATCTACAAGATTGGCAAAAGCTGTCGTACACAAACAAACAACAAGAAGAGGTAATATGAATTTTGCATCAATATTTGAACATAGTTGAACGCCAGGAATCAACGATTTATACTTGAAAACGACTTTTTCAGGACATTAGTAAAGACTTGAGCAGCATGAAATCTATGCTATCTGCGTTAGAATCAAAATATTTAACCAGCAAGAACACCGTGTACTCCATTATAGATGAGAGATGCGACAGATCGGCCAAATCTCACAAGTCGTTCACGGAAATGGTTCAAACCGTCAACGAGAGCCTGTCGGCGAAGACGCATGATGTAAATATTATAGTTAGTACTTTTGACGAGACGAACAGAGCGTTTGTTAAAGATATGACGGGCGTTTTGGAAGATTCCATAGAAAAGGTCAACATCGGCGCAAATATCGATAAGAAATTGAAGGTGAGTTGTATACTTTCACAGCTAATTTATATATTATACATTATTTTATTTCAATACTTACGTGTATTTAATTTAAACTTTTCCGTTTCAGGATAGCGTTTGTGATGTTTCGGAATTAAATAAAAATTGTTGGGCGAACTATATAAAGAATTCCGATGATGCGGTGAAAGATATTAACCAATTGCAAACAAATACTATTACTGAACAATGTGATTCTTATAATGTGAGCAGCATAATTTTATGACACTGTTGATTCATTCAATGTACATATGTATCTATTTCTAACTTTACTCTTTTCGGTTATTCAGACATTCCTCACCCAATGTGGCAGCAAGCAAGAGGAAATGCTTCAACCCCTGCAAACTACCACTGAAAATATTCACGCACAAATGAACCACCACAAACGAGAAATCAACGGCCTGACGAACGCGATGAACACGTTCAGCGAAAGAATGTGTGGCGATCTTATGGTTAACGATAATATTGAACGTGTATTTTTGACTGAAGATTACAAATCGTATTCACCGACGGGTAAAATGCGCTTTCCGTTGATTATTGTTTCGCTTAAAAGCTTTTTTTTTTAAATGTATGTAAATGTTTAGGTAAGACGCCGATTCGGCGGGAGTTCAGTTATCCGAGACAACTCGTAAACACTTCACCTCACGAAAGAATCCTCATGCGATTCAGAAATGCCAAAGTTGAATCACCAGAGGTTAGTGTATGAGTTGCATTGTGCAATTTTTATTTTATCTCGATTGTATTTTGAAATTATCTTTCGTTTATTACAGAGCGATAGCATAATAGAATTGGATAACACCATGGAGTCGACCCCGTTTAAAGTAAATTTAGAGAATTCTCAAAGCGATAACGCTAACAATACCAGGTCTAGTCTAGATGAATCCGACACCCTGTTCGTCGAACCTAAACCTATTAAGTACAGTCCGAATCAGAATCCAATGTCAAAATCAACTTCAGAAAGTGACATCTATCAGATAATGAACGATAAGGTATTGTATTTTATTTGGTTCCCGGAATAATGCACTGAATAGTGGCGCAGTTTTGAGAAATCCTAATTTTCAAAGGCGCTTAAGAGGGCTGGACACCAGCGCCTTATCCATACAAACGTATTACACTTCTCCCTTCCTCAATTATGGCACTAGAGAAATTATTTTTTAATATGCTATGGATATCCACCATTGGCATGCATCTGTGCTTTTATTTTTTTGATTTTACTTTTTAAAGGAGCTAAGAGCTGCCAAACATCTATAAAATCGCCTCTTTTTTACACCCACGAAAAGAGTCCAGCGTGCTTATTTAACGGTCGATTTAAAAAAAAATACGCGTACACTTGCATAGAAAATATCTTTCTCATATCGATGATGAAATTTTTTTAAAAATTGGTCCAGTTTCGGAAGAGGTAATTGGAGAATACGAAACCTCGATTTTGTCGATTTAAAATACGTATTATCTGGTCGAAGCGCAACTGTCGCATTCAATCAATATATATATTGATATATTTTGTCGCATTCACTCAATATATATATATCGAAGAAAGGAACGGCAACAAAATTAAGGTTTTGGGTGTACAGCCCTCTTAAGAAGGACTTGCGCAACAACAGAATCCACAAAAGCACCCTTGGATAATACCTCTCGGTGCTTTTTTGTGGAATTCTATTGCGTTAGTTCTTCTTGAGCTTCTTTGAAAGATTGGATGTCTCAAGAGTGCGCTTGTTTTGGGTGCATTTATCCGATCACCATTTTATTTGCATAGTGTGGTTTCGCTCGTTGTGTATGTTTTTAATTGAACTTCTATCTTGTGCAGCAATCCAAGGAAAACCTCGACACATCAGCCAACGATAAAAAAGAATTCGCATCACGTTTGAAACAGCCACAGTCCGTCAAGAAGATTCTCTGTAATAAAAATTAATGGAAATTCGTCAAATCGCAATCAACCCGGGATCGAAAAACTGTAATATCACCGAAATGTGTGGAATAAGTTTAGATTACATTACCATTTGTCCTTATGTTGAACGTAATATCTTTGTCTTTTGTGAGTGTGTATCATGACATTTTTTATAGTGGAAATATGTTGTTTATAAGAGTTATTTTGTAACTTTATTTTTATTATTATACTTCTAATTTTAAAATAATGATATAATATATTTATTGTATAAGTTAATTAAAGTTGTGTGATTAAATTAAAAGTGAATGTTTCTTCAATTTCATGTTTTTACATTATAAAAGATTAGTTATAAAAAAGTATACAAATTTCAGTGTTAATTTTAAATAACTTTTGTTCTTTGCGTTTAGCCGTTTGCTAAATCGTAAGAATTTTTTTTATCGTTTTGGTTTACATATCTAATGAAATATTTGTACAATTTTTAATATACATACATGTGTACATGATAATATAGTGATAACGAATGTTAAAACGTTAAAAATATATCTTTACATGATTTTAATAAAGTACAATTACATAGTTTAAATGCTTGTTTTTATTTCTGACAGCTCTCCGAGTTGGTTCAATGCATCGAAAGTCGAAAGACGTGTAACGAGTTTTGTACGAGTGTAAAGAGTATATCCAAATTATTATTTACAATTCGAGTTATGGTTAGATTGAATTAAAAGTGCTTTTTTTATATAATCGTTTATTTTGACATGACAATTCAATACACATTCTTCCATATGTACATACATATTATACTATAGACAGATGTGTATACGTCAAAAAATCGTAAATGTGGAAAATAAATAAATATTTACAAAAAAATAAATTAAATCACTGGATAACATCATTATCATTACTTAAAAATAATACTTAAAACGATAGGAGACACTATACGTTTATGGATGTAATAATTTAAGATGTTATGTTTTGCTCGACGAGAATTTTTCATTTCGTTTGTATTATTATGGACGTCTTACAAATTGCATAGCAACAGTGATGGATTGCAAATAAAGACATTTCCCAAATTCAAACAGGTAGTTTTCTTTTTTACTATCGAGTTTTGTTTTTATTTGTGAAACAAATCGCATGGAAAATTAATAAGAAATAGATGCAGTACTTATGAATTATTTGAAAATATTACATTGCAAAATTAAATACAGAAAACTACCTGTACAATATGTTACTAACTGGTAAATTTCTTAACTAGAGTGTTTAATCGCTAAGATAAATTAAGGTAATATTCCGATGTGTAAAATTTTAAAGTCTACACATTAATTTAAGGCTGTGGCTATTTGCAGGTACTATAACTGCGAATTATTGGCTATTTGCAGGTACTACATGTGCGACAGGCGCAAAGCCTTCTACGCATGCGCGTGAACTTATAATCCGATTATAATTTCTTACATTTAATGTATGCTATACTTGTTTAATCAATCGTTCATTATATATGAGGCAAATAAATTTCGCACGTCAATATAAATCTATTCTAATAACGTGCACTAAGCCAGCAGTTTGGCTTAGCGGTAGCGTATATATTTAGCACCACTGAGGTCAAAGGTTCGAGTCCTCGCCACTGCTGGTTAGATTTGGGGGTTTTGTGACTCCAAATCGATCGTTTCTCTATCAGAGTTTGCCAATTTTATCTGATCATTGCTGAAACGGTTCCTGAAAATTGGTATTAGATCTAATCCTGTTGTCACAAAAATCTGCCTGTGTATAATTTGTAATAATTATACACAGTAAACTGAAATCTATAGATATATCTATAGACATCTCTATAATTTCGTATTTATTATATGTATAAAAATTGTATACAAAAAAAAAAAATCTAAAAATAATCCATAGATGTCTCTATGATTATTATTTCTGATTAATTGTTATATGCTATATATTCTGATTGTATATGTATGTATTACTGTATTTCTGATTTCTGATTGTTTATGTATTCAGTATTTCGTTAACGTACACCCGTCGCATTGGAGCAAATCTGTAATGGCGAGTGGAGCAAATCTGTAATATTGATTTGTAACAATAAAATAAAATATCGTTTAGCTAGTTCGCGGCTTGTACTTGTATGTAGGTTCGAACTAAATTTTAAGAGGTTTAAAACACAATTTTAACAGTAAACACGCTGACAGTGACAGTTCACGCGCATGCGCAGAAGGATTTGCGCCTGTCGCAGATATAGTGCCTGCAAATAACCAATAATTCGCAAATATAGTACCTGAAAATAGCCAATAATTTGCATATATATAGTACCTGCAAATAGCCACAACCTTAATTAAATGCAATTTTGCTCGAAGCTGAAATTTATGTAATTAAATAAACAAACTAACTGTATTTAATATATGTGTGTATGTTTAAACTGTTCAAGAACTCGGCGAACAATCAAATAATACTTAATAATATTTTGAACACTCGCATATAAATATTTTCTGTTTGATGATTTCACACGTTTACAAAAGTACTAGGGTTTAATTAAATTTTACTGAAAATGCAACACCCCCAGCACAGTAAATGTAACATTTAATCATCTAAATTATACACGTGTATTATTAAATGTCCCAATTTCACGATTGAGATGTACGAGTAAGTCCTTATCGCTTACGACTTATTGTAGATTTGGCTTTTAATGAATATCAGTATATATTTTGTCATTTAAATAGAGTGTGATTGATTTGTTATACATGTGTATGTATTACTACGTAAATCGGAGTGATGATACATTCTAATCCACAAGTTACGAGGACATTATAAAGCTCTTAACGTGCTAATATCAAAATATGCATATAAATAGTGCAAAACTACGCATTAAAATTATTTACATTGATGTGGTATATATCAGTACTAAGTCCATCGTTCGTGCACTAAAATTCAACGTACACAAAATTCATGGCAACGGCTAAAGATTGTTGACGCTGATTATTTGATTGATCCAACCGATGAACGACGACACTTTGACATAAACTCCTGGCACGTCCACTCTCCCACAGCCGAATCCCCATGACACAAGTCCGGCCAATTCGTAGAATCCGTCATCTTGACACACCAATGGACCGCCTCCGTCACCCTTGAAACATTTTCATTTTAATAAAATATTAGTCTATAGTAGAAATGGTTTTCATATGTGTACGGTTGGAATTGAACGAAAGGCTGATGTATGGGCTATGGCTGAGAAAGGGTAAGTTACGACTGATTGTGAGAAGGGGATGAAAAGGGGTAGAGATGTAATAGTTAGTCTCAGTTGGACCTGCGCTCCGCGCGGTTGGTCGCTAAACCTCCGCACGTATCGTCTTTATAAATAACATGGCTGAAAACGCACGTGTTTGATCTTCACCTCAACTGTCACATCCCAACCGTGGTCCTGAACAGCGTCATCTGTCAGGAATCTCTACCACATATATATATTTATGTATTCTAGTATTGACCCACTTTAACTCTTTGAATGCTGACCAACGCCCATCGGCGTTTTGCTAACAAGTCCACGATCCTAAAATAGGCCGATGGGCGTTGTTTTTTGAGTATGTGAAAAATAAACAAGAATACTACCCGCTAAGCCTTTCCAGGTAGCATTGAAAAAAAAAATGCATTGAACATGGGTCGAGTAATCCATGTCAATGTTTATAAAGACTGGTTTACACCGGAATTTATAACCATAGCAGAATTTCTCAATGGTATTCCCTAACTGCTGAGTATTTTAAATTGTGGCTTGGCATTTAGATTGTGAGCATTACATTTTAGCAACAATGAAGAAGAGGGAACTAGCTTTGGAAAAATACATTAAAAAATAAGTCTAAACACACCTTTACAAAACTTGAAATCCTCGGCGGTAGTGATCTAAGGTTTGTTTGGATTAGCTACAATTTTTATACCTGATTTCTATCGGATTTTTAAATAATTCTTGTTGGAAATGTTGGCGAAATTATCAGCATGGTCGATTTTCAACAGAAAAGACGTCAGCACTCAAAGGGTTTAGTCAGTGCCGGTTTTAGGGGGGGGCTGGGTCGGGCGGCGCCGAGTATGTTGGGGCGCCACTCCATGCACCAAAGGCGCTTTAAAATTTAAAATTAGGGTGCCAAAGGCGAAACTTCAATTGATTATTTGAAATTTAAACTTATCTCCGGTCTACAATTTTCTAGGGGCGCTTAGAAAAAATTGCCCGAGGGCGCCATAGGGTGTAAGGCCGGTGACACGACAACTCGTTCACAGATTTTCCGTAAACCGATGATGCGCTCCAGGCATTACGTATACGGCCATCTCTTTCTCACCCCGTCTGTTCACCATGATCTCGTTTACTCTGCTATTACGTATGCAGCCATCTCTTTCACAGACCATTTTTTCACCGATAACAGACGGTCTGTGAAAGAGATGGCTGCATACGTAATGGCATAGTAAACAAGATCATGGTGAACAGACGGGGTGAGAAAGAGATGGCCGTATACGTAATGCATGGAGCACATCACCAGTTTACGGAAAATCTGTGAACGAATTGTCAGGTAACCGTAAGGCCGGCATTGGGTTTAGTAATAACATAAAGTAGTAATGTACCATTGAATTATACATAGCTCTCAAGAATCGTACATTTATTATAGAATGTTGAATACCTGACAAGCATCGTTGCCTTCTTCACCTCCAGCACAAAAACTACTTGCAGGCAAAATGAATATTTTCTCCGTTACTGCATTGACTTTTCTAATACACTCTGCATCACTGACGATGGGGATTTCAGCCTCTCGTACGCGAAGTGGAATCGGACCAGCTAAAAACCATCGTTTATATCATAAGCCGATACAATACATAATCATATACTTTCACACTTCTGAATCATACCTTCTCCCATATATCCATATCCTGTCACAGTACAGCGTTTACCAGCTGCGTGACTCACACCTCTAGCTGGTAGGCAAACCAAACATACTCCGTCCTTTAATTCGGCCTGTCCATGTAGTTTCAACAGTGCAATATCATTATCTAAGGTTTGACTATTGTGATTGTGATGTATGTAGGTGGTAGCAACGCGTAGCGTTTGAGCTCCGGGCGAACCATACTTCCTTGTCAAATCGTGGTCTCCAACTCTCACATATATAGCATCACCAGATCGGACGATGCTATGGAAGTATACAAAACTTTAAACTTAATTCAATTGATTGGTTATATTATGTTTATTTATATTGATATTACTTTGTTACACAATGAGCTGCCGTTAAGACCCACTGTGTCCCGATGAGTGCAGCACCGCATAGGTACTGGTTAAGAGAATTGATCAGAGCCACTTGCCAACACCATTCACCATGATCTCCGTCTTCACCACCGACGACTCTTCCAACTCTTCTGCTGCCGTTGTTCTGAAGTAGAGATGGTTTTATGTATCTCCACTTATCGTCGACAATTCCGGCTGATTTAACTGTGTTCAGTTCTTGGGAGGATAATCTGTACTGTCTGGATGAGCGCGATGTACCTTTCACTCCGCAAACGTATTTGCTGTAGACTGGAGATCTCAGCGTTGTTGTTAATGATGGTGCTTGTTCTATCGGAGCTTTAATAGTAATTTTAATATGTTATGATGACTTTTTAGATACAGGTTGTTCAAATATATAAAACTGTTATTATCTAGCTCATTTCTGGAGGTAGAATAAGACCAGTGTCTTTCGACCATAAATAATGCATTTTTCCGGGATTGGAATGATAATATATTAATATAATAAAATTGCCAGCCAGTGTATATATGTATGATACGGGTCTACCTCACGGGACCGAAAGTGAAACGCCCGAAAACGCAAATATCGGAAGGCAAAGATCGAAAATCGGAAGATCTTAAGTCGAAAGATAAAAAAAGGGTCTCTCTCCCTGTCGTACATACTCATTTAATTTGCGTGAGCAGGATACAACAGGAAAAGGAACAGGTTTTTCCTCCCGTATTCTGCACGCGCACATTAAACAAGGCTGTATGACAAAAAAAAAAAGAGATAATTTCACCGCATGCCACTCATACATATATATTATATATACATAGTACCGTTTACCATGCACCCTTTTTTTTTGATCTTTTGACTTAGGGCGGTTTCAGACTAGCGTATTTTTCTGCGCGTATACCGTCGTTTCGGCATACGCGCTTACACGCGCGCTACTTTTCGCGCTTCAAAAAACCGGACGCGCGTACACGGGCTTATTCCGGCGTTATCGTTCGAACCGGTAGTGGTGATTTAGTATCAACATGGATAATACGAGCTTATAAGCGCGTCTACGCTCGTACGAGTTGCGCGTATGGAAAACGACGCGCCTATACGCGCCTACATGCACTTCAAAAAATGAGATTATACGCGCGTATAAAACGCTAGTCTGAAACCGCCCTTAAGATATTTCGATTTTCGATCTTTGCCTTCCTATATCTGCGTTTTCGGGCGTTTCACTTTCGGTCCCGTGAGAGAGACCGGTATGATACATACAATTATAGGCATAATATCCATCTTCTACAGATTTATTTCTATTTAAATATTTTACTATACCATAAGTTGTAGTGACGTGAGTTGGAGTTGTAGTAGGATAAGGAGACGGGGGAGCATATGAACTTGTGGTATCGTTCCTGCTCGCTGCTTGTTGTCCTTCATTTTGTTGTTGCTTACTACCAATCATCTCTTGAATTCTAGTCTTCGGAGCACAGCATTGAGTTCCAGTCTTGCGACATTTGAACAAATCAGTCATTTCAGCGTTTCCTGCGAAATTCAATTAACATTTTATCAAATTTCTGTATACCTAAAAACATTACATCTTATCTAATATACAATTCATCCATGACAATGCACTTACTGAAACAGGTGAAAGATAAGTATGAAACAATACATGATCCCGGACATTCTTCTCTCGTGTCTACGGGGACTGCTTTTGTTGTGGTTTGAGGAGCTGGTGTTGTCGTTCGAGGAGTCGGAGGAGGTGCTCTTGTATTGTCGCAGCACACACTTCCACGTTTGCAATTGGATGTGTGTGGTACCAGCACCGAGGGTCTTTCGCAAAACGCTGCCATGATGCTCAACAAACAAAAGCCGGGACAACGTGGAGCTGGAGGCTGTACAAAATCAACGATTAACATTCAAATGCTTCATAAAGAACCAGTGGCGTAGCGTGAATTCCTGGTGCCCCCCCGCAAAATATTTTAAGCCCCCCCCCCCCCATATATTCATATTATTTACTTATAGCAAAATAACTTTCCAAATTAATAATTTATACCTTTTTTACGTATCGGTATATGTACCTATATATCGAAGTGCATTAATAGTTTAATATGGACGACCAACAAGCAGTGCACAATATGTTTAAAGTAACTGATGGTGAATTTTCCTTAAAATCTTCCCATCTGCTAATGGTGACAGCGAAAACTTTATAATTTTTTAAATTTTATTGGTTCTAATCATATAGTTTTCTTTTATCGTTTACACATTGAAAAAATATATACAAGAATAATAGAGAATTCTCAGCAAATAGGTTGAAAAGTGGCACTGACGTTCAAAAGATGGAAAAAAAACGGCAGTCTTCTAGCCCTATTGGCATAGATCAATTACACAATGAGGATGAATTCAAAATATGTATAATAATGTATGTACATACATATAGTACAAATAGGTTGAAAAATAAAAGAAATTTTTAAAAAAGTTATTTCAAAAAAATTACGGAACAAATTAAAAAATCAGTGAAAAAGGCGCGCTTCATGGCGCCCCCCAGGTCTAAGCGCCACCCCGCATTGCAGGGTCTGCGGGCGCGGTAGCTACGACACTGTAAAGAACGACTTTACATATGTAGGTAAATATAAATTTACCGGTGTTGTGGGTCTTCGAGTTGTTGTTGTCCGGGGGGCTGGAGTTGTAGCATCGCTGACGGCATTTGTAACACAACAGCTTCCATCTCCAGGACAATCAGCGTCCGAGTCTATATCGTCACAGAACAGGGCAAATATTCCACTGACGCATTCTCCGGAACATGATTTTCCAGATGTGGACTGTTCTGGTTGCTTCGGTCTTGGAGCTGATGTTGTAATTTGCTGAAAGTAGTCATTTTGTTCTAATATATAAGCTTATTGGAGTTTTATTTAATTATTTAATTGTTGAATATATCTTTCCTACCACTACGGATGTTGTCGATGTCGGTCTTGGCGTTGGTTTTGAAACATTTGTTATTTTTCCACTTCCTTTATTTGGCACGAAGAGATTATCTGGTGGTTTGTCTCCATAGTTATCGCGTGATACGCAGCATCTCAATCCAGTTTTGCATAAATCACCAGTTGTTAAGTAAGCTTCACAGTATTCGGCTATTCTGTCTGCTACGCAAACTCCGGGACAAGTTTTAACTGAAAAATAGTATTGTCATTATATGAACTTTATAAATTGAACATTTTTTAAATTCTTAAAAATACCACTAGCATATTTTCATTCATTCGTCACTATCACTATTCACATGTTCATCATGCCAATGCTAGTACCTAATAATTACCACTGTCTTTCTTGTTGCTCTGCTTTGAAGGATTCTGTTTGTCTGATAGTTTTGTTGACAAAGCCGTATCTTCTGTACTGCTTGATATAATCTGTGTTGGTTTTGGCGGTGGACTGGGGGGTTTTTTCACGGTTTCATTTGCTACAATTATAAAAGTTAACTATGCGGTTAACTGACAATAATAATTTGAAAATATGATTACTCTAATATATTACAGTACCTGCAGCCGAGTCGACGCAACATTTCATTGACGGGTTCGGACAAGGAACATCTTCAAGAACATCGTAGCAAATTAATGTCGCTAGTGTGTGCACACACATTCCCGGACAATCTTTTGCATCTAATGTGGAATCAAGGGTATCTAATAAACCTGAAAATTAATGAATATTTGCTTCACTGTAAGATAATAGATTTAACTATCTTCCTGTGGTAGGTTTTAGTAAATTTATTTTAATAGATAAATTTTATCATTAGTTATAAATTAATTATATCTCCATAAATCTTTTGGTTATTTATAAAGTAAAAGTTTTAATAAACTATCTACATTGAAATGCAAAACGTGTGTATTTTTTTTACAATAGCATATGAAGTATATTGTTTCAGTGAACTTATTATGATAATGTTGCGTAGGGGTGGGTGGAGGATCCAAGTATAAGGCCTAAGTCATTTCACAGCATTTATTGGTGATTAAGGAGATACAAACACTGACAGTGGTCCGTTCAGAATGACTTGTACCGCCTTATAATAGATAGGTCGCTCAGGGCATCTTCGACGTCCGGTTACTTCCCTATTGTTTAGGCATGTACCCGGATATATATTCCCACGACACTCAGTCCCACGCTATCGGACACTTCTGAGAAGGGACCAATAGCGGCCAATTCGGTGGCCATTGTTTATTGCCTACTTGCACTTAGTCTGGAGATAATCCTTGAAACCAATTATAACGGTCACACAGTCTCTGGGATGCTACTCGGCCTAATCCGATTGCACTTACTCGGCGGTGTACGTAACAATAATAAAACTTAAATGGCGTTTGAATATCGAACAAGCACCAAAATTCCTTTTAAGCCAAAATATGCTAAATCAAGCAGCCAATAACTTATGTGTGAAATCGGAATAGTGTACGTACATATCCCAATTGAGCTAAAAAATGCACTCGAGATAGTTGCACTCTCGAGACATCCAAACTTTCAAAGATGCTCAAGGAGAACTAACGCAATAGAATTCCACAAAAAATTATCAAGGGGTATGTATTTGTATGTTATCCGAGGGTGCTAACCTTTTTTTTGTGGAATTCTATTGCGTAAGTTCTTTTTGAGCGCCCTTGAAAATTAGGACTTTACGAAACTGCGCCACTATTCAGTGCACTTTAGTGCATTTTTCCGGGAACCATACCAACTTCATACCGTAGAATACATATTTAAAGAAACTTAAAAAAAAAGTTTTTTATAAACATACCTCTTCTATAATTTGTATATAAAATAATTATTTTGAATAAAAACAATAATTTTATTTTACTACCGCCATCTATGTTTAAAACTAATAAACAAACGATGGATAAACGTCAACGACTATCTTGCCGGGCAGATATCAAACGCGTCTTACACGATATTTTTGCACCATCGTAATGGCGGAGGATCCATTTACTTATATTGATGACCAAAATGAGCAATATGGCAAAGTACGAAAATGATCGGATAAGAGGCAAACTTTTTCCTGAATTGTAATCGTAAGTGAAACGTAAATGAGGTACATATGTAAAAATACAGTGAAAACCAATATTTTTTTTATAATTTTATTTCATACTTGAATGACTCTTTTAACACAAATACATATTGATACGTATACGAAAATTTTAAATGAAACCATCATTTGTACCTGTTTTTTTTTACCCTTTTTATATATGTAATTCAAAAAAATTAAATTGCTGAATTATTCATACATATTTTACATAGATACTGATCTTTTGCCCCACAAGTAGGTTTTTACTACTTCACGAGCCAAATAATTTAGTGCTGTTTTTCTCGAACGTGCATTAAAATGTGTGCCATCCGAATGTTCACCAGGACGAACGTAAATTGCAACCTTACGACCGCCCATTTTGAACAGAAAAACCGTAAGAGGCGATCGCCGCGCGCTTCACTTTACGCCAGTGTCCAATAAAATTACTGTTAGGCCGAGAGCTAAGAGGTGTACGTGGGTCGATTAAAGCCCACCATTCGACATGCTCATAATTCTTATAAACATTTTTGTCGCGCACGCCTGCTAACTGTAAAGCTCGCAGCGTAACGCCCCGCTGATGTAACGTTATGTGGGGCTCATTTTATTCACGTAACGTAACGCCATGAATGAACACCGACCGGCCGGAATGTCGTGAAGGTCTTCTCTTTCGGAATTCGATCTTAACTGTTTTACAAATACCTCGACGATTATGTATTTTGTGTAATTAAAGACATAAATTTAAAAAAAAAAAAACTTGCACACTTAACAGCTTGACCCTACTGTAAAATTTGACCTATATTTGATATTACCTTTAAACAAAATATTCAGCGGTCGTACAATATGAAAAGTCGATAAACCGGTATCGTCGCAAATGGGCACGTGAAAAATTGTTGTCATATGAGTCAAAAAAAATGCGTTTAACACACATACATATTTACGTCTAGGTCTGCAATAAAAACCGTCATTCGATGAGTCTGTGATGATTCAACGGGAAACGATCGAACGAAAGTTTTATAGTGAAATTAAATTTCACTAATGCAAAAACTACGCACGGTTTTATTGTTCATAACGGCTAGTTAATTTCCCTTTGTTTGTTTTTTGCCATACATGTAATTGCATTCGATTTTAGTTCAAGTGTTCCATACAAATGTACAGTTAACTCATACAGTTGATATTTATAAATATACTTACTTGCGCTACATGCATAATTATCTCATCGGAATTGCTAGTTGGATGACTAGTTATTCGTGTCTAACGTTTATTTGACCCCAAAATGTGTCGAGTGATCGTTTCGTCACCTTTGATTTATATTTAATTAAAGAACAAGTTTTTAAAAACTATAAGATAAATGCATCAATTAAGGGGAAAATGCAAAAAAATTGTTTTATTTATATTGTTGCGTAGGGGTGGGTGGAGGATCCAAGTAAAAGGCCAACAGTCGTTTCACAGCATTTATTTATGATTAAGGAGATACACGCACTGGCAGTGCTAAGTCCAGAATGACCTGATATCGCCTACGTACCGCCTTATAAAGGGTAGATCTCTCAGGACGTCTAATCTGTTTACCTATTGTATAGTCACGTATTCGGATATGTATTCCCACGACATTGGGTCTCCCCATACCGATTCTGAGAAAGGACTAATAACGGTCATTGTTTAGCCTAAATGCACTTAGAGTCCAGATATAATCCTGGAAGTAAGTGCAAGCACTTAGTTAATCCGTTAACAGATAACCCTTGAACGGTCACATAGTCTCTGGGATTCTATTCGCTTAATCCGCGGCGTACGTAACAATATCTACTGAAATATGATAAATTATTCTTTATAAAATAGTCTGGAGACAACCGTAAGTGATTTGGTTTATAATAATTGACCAAAAAATTTTCTTTTGTACATATGTACATACATGTGAGGTTTTCTATTACAATCAGGGCTGTGGAGTCAGAGTCGGAATCACGGCGTCGTAGAATTTCAAGCGTATTCAGAGTCGTAATAAAAAATCAAACGACTCCGACTCCTTTTTAATATTTTCTTAATTGATATTATTACGGTATGTGTCAATTAGTAAATTAATAATTATTGAATTAATAAACGAAAAATTGAATAATTTATTTGTAAAAATCATGAGTTTAAATTACATTATAATTAAAATCGATGAATTACACATCTTTTGATGTTTTGTGGTCAAAACCAATTGTTTCCTCCATATCATACTTTTTATATTTTTAATTAAATTGATTTGTATGTTTACGAAATTAATATACATATATATACATTATGAATGTACCTACTTTTTATTAATAGCTATTTCACTACCAATAATTCAATAAATTAGGGTACATGTCAATTTTTAATGATTTTTTTAATTCCATTAATTTTTTATGTTCGTCGGAGTCAAAGCAAAAGGTAAAGTCAGATTCGGAGTCGGTAAATTTTTAAGCGATTCCATAACCCTGGTTACAGTTCATACGAGATACAATTAGAAATATTTTTTTTAGTTTAAGATTTCAGACTTTAAACCTAAATCACAATTCATACATTCGAGAGGAATCATTGAAAAGTTCTGGTCGATATAATGCAATTGAAAGATAAAAAGCTAAAATGTATAATTTTAGCTTAGTTTTTTTTAAAAAAAGTAAATTTTTTTATTTGGTAAAAATACTTTTAAATTATATAATCGATTTTAAGATGTTTATGTATTTGTCCTTTAAACAGTTTATTTGCTTAAAACATAGATATTCGCCGTCAATTTATTTCTAGCCATACATCAACTTTCGGAAAAACCATTTCATTTGAATAACATCTGCAAATGGAATAAATATCATAAAAACGATTGAGTAGAATCTTGTAAATACATAGATTAACCAATAGATATACCGTGACATTAAATACCAAAATTGTCAACCTACTACATATACATATACATATATCGCTCAGTGGTTGCGTTTATTTTTATCACCGGGTTCGTTCCCGTGCTAATCTTCAATGCTGCTGGTTACACTTGGATATTTGTGACTCCAAGTCCATCGTTTCATGTCAGAGTTTGCCAATTTATCCGATTTTCAATTAAGCGGTTCCTCAAATTGGCAAAAATCATCCTACCTGCTGTCACAAACATCTGAATTTCATTTAAGTACAATATTTAAAAATTTATTTACAAGTCTAAATCTATATATGTCTCAAAGTATTAATTAATTAATTAATTGTTAATTTCGTGTTCTTGAGCCTCTCGATATACAGTGATTTATGTAATAAAAATGCTGTAATGTTTGTAATTAATTGTCTAGGAAGGCGCATTGGAGTCTACCTGTCAGGCTTTCCTGGTATATATCTATGTAAAAAAATATATCATGATTATATATGTATAAGTATTAACTTATAATGAATTTGAATCACATAGCTTCTATTAAATTTATTTGGAGTTTATTAACCTGCCTATTTAACCACACTTTTCGATAGTAAGAATTTGCTTCAAAGCCGTGATAAACATATTATCTCGTTAAAAGGGATCGCGCTGTTTGTTTTATCGTCGTTATATTAACGGTATTTCATTGAGAGTGTTTGCATACCAATTGTCAAAATTAGCACACCGAAAGGCCCACTCCAAAATGGAAAGCTAGCAAGTGTGAGTCGTGTGGATTTGCGGTTTTGAACATGACGAACACTTAACCCTTTCTTTGACGATCATCAATATTGAAATTGGCAGTTATTTATAAAATTCTTCTACCAAGCAATGTCGGGATTAGCCATTAAGAGTCTTTTTCTTCCTATGACTATACCCAGCCAGCAGCATAGCTCGGTCGTTAAGCCTCTGCCTAACACCGAGAAGCGCCAGGTTCAATCCCATGAGCTGACCTCGATTGAAAATATTTTTTCTGGTATATCTGTAGTGCTGCTGGTCAGACCTGGATATTTGTTACTCCAAGAGTTTGCCAATTTTTTTTTTATTACGATCAATGTACACTCGTCATTACAGATCGCTCCAATGCGACGAGTGTACGAGAAAGGTCAGACAACGTATACAGTACGTTCAATAAACATCGAATACAATAAAGAAATAATAATCATAAAGACATCTATGGATTATTTTTAGATTTTGTGCACAATTATTATTACAATTTTTATACACATAATAAACACGAAATTATAGAGACATCTATAGATTTCAGATTTCTGTGCATAATTACTACAAATTATACACACAGATTTTTGTGACAACAGGAAATGATATATTACCAATTTTCAGGAACCGTTTCAACAATGATCAGATAAAATTGGCAAACTCTGATAGAGAAACGATCGATTTGGAGTCACAAAACCCCCAAATCTAACCAGCAGTTTGAGGAGTCGAACCATCGATCTCAGTGGTGCTAAATATATTAATATACCATTAAGCTAAGCTGCTGGCCGATTTCATTGTTGAAACGGTTCTCGATTGAAAATTGGCTAAAATCCTTCCTACCTACCATGTCACCACTATTTGAGATTGATTAATGTACAATAAAATGTAGGTACGATTCATAGATGTCTCGTTAATTTGCGAGTTTTCAGTGTCTCGTAATTCAGCGACTTGTATAATAAAAATGCTGTATTGTTTGTAAATGGCTAGGAAGGAGCATTGGGGTTTACCTGTAATGCCTTCCTGGTATAAAATGTAATAAAATAAATAAATAAATACCCAATTTCATTTATGAAAACGCTTTAGAGCTTCATTGATCAATGTTTTGTTTAATTTAGTTCATTGAGTCTTCGAACAATGGGAGTTATTAAAAGTAAACGTGTATTCCCATGTTTTGACAACACGCTGCGTATTCATAATAACTAAGTACATCGTGACAGTTTTGCTCTATTCCTTAATTGTCTTCCTATGATTACGCAAGCGATCTTATCTGGATTGACCAACTTTCTCCACTCAAATATAATATCAAAACAATGTGATTCCTATGGAAATTTCTCGGCATTTTTACGGAACCGTCTGGTGTCATTATCAGTTGTATCACCGTTTCCGCTTTTGTGTTCCGACAACATTCTTGGCGACAATTCTGATGATTTATTCACCGGCCTGTAACACTTTCAGTATTGTTCTTGGTGCTTCGGTGTCAAAAATTGAAACATTTCGCAATGAAGAAAAAGAGAAAGAGAGACAATGCTAAGACAAAGATTAATTAGCGGTGATATAAAGCAATTTAAAAGTTTGAATTGAGTGCATAGAACAAACGAGATTACAAAATTACCCAAAAATCTAATTACACCGAGGAAATATGCAACGAGTAAAAGATTATGCACTAATTAAAGACTTAAAATGGTACTTGGCACTAATAAATGCCAGTGGTCATATCTTGTATTATACCATTGGCTTTACTAAAATGGTAAACGGACTACTAGTCATATGTGAACTAGTCACAGGACAACCTGTCGCTCTAGATCGGTCACTCGTGATCACCCGTCACACTAAAACTAGTCACACCCTAAAACTGGTCACGAGAAAACTGGTCACACCCTAAAATCGGTCACGAGAAAATTGGTTAACCGATTTTAGGGTGTGACCAGTTTTAGTGTGACGGGTGATCACGTGTGACCGATCTAGAGCAACCGGTTCACATTTGACTAGTAATCACTGAACCACTAAAATAGTAGTAACATTTCACGGGCTGAAAACCAGACTGGTACAAGTGACATTTAAAAAAAAGCTGGTTTATGTGCTAAAATAATAGCATTTCATATATGTATGCTATTATTTTAGCACTTAAACCAGATTTTTTTTTAAATGTCACTTGTACTAGTCTGGTTTTCAGTCCGTCATTTTTCTTAATTTTATGTCATTAACAGAAATACATATTTTTTATATGTATAATAATATATTTTTGATTTATATCCAAAAATAATTCACCACGAATATCATTTGTTTAAAATAACGTGTGTCCAGATCGCTTGTTAACAACTTTTGTTAAAATGAGTTTGAAGAATTGATTAGATTGTCTACTTACTACTAGTTGATTCTGAATAGGGAAAATAATACGATAATTTTCCATATACAAAAAGAAGTGAACATGAATCCCAATATGGGCACAAAATGCTGTCACTAATATTGTTTTTTTGCTTTAATATCAAAGTGGCCAACGTCTATACATAAACCGGCCAATTACTATGGTCTCTCCTTGTAAAATATTCTTCTGAATACTACATATATGTACATATGTAAAGTCAAGAAAGTAATGATACTCAAATTTTAATCCCAAAAATGTAATACTTTGAAAATATTTAGATTCCAAAAAGATTAATGGTTACTGTTCCAAGTGAAAAATTATTTGACCAACGGTGTGCATATTGTAAATAGTAGAGCGAATCGACTTTGATGTACATAAATTTAAAAAATATGATTAAAAAAATGTTCGTGCCAGTGGGTCAATGCTAATGTTACTAATATATATATTTAAATAATGTTTCAATACATTTTTTCAGTATTTATTTGTATGCTTTATCAAATAACGCATGTAACGTGATAACTGATCGTTATTAGCTAGGAAAAATATAGGTATGCATACAGTAACTAGGCTTTGGAGACGAAAAAAGCCGCGTAATAACTGTAATTCATTTCAAGACCCATAATTCTCGTTTTACGGATGGGCACCTCACGCGGCAGAAGTGTCTGTGTGCAGACAATATTTCGCGAAAAAAGTGGCACAATATTATTCATAAGCGGTCGTCTTATTTATTTATTTATTTTTTTTACATCGTGATAGTTTTAGTAGTATTATGTTCGGAGATTGAAATCTTTTTGTATGCTTTTCGTCTATTTTTTATATTTATTAATTTTCACTTGCAAAAATCCACGGAAAAAAAGAGCAAACTTTCGACTTTCGCGCGTCTTTTTTGCATTAAAATCAAATTATAACGCTATTTAAATTTTTTCGTCCCCCTGCTGATGACAATGCTCGCATAAATTTGTATAAATTGTGACATTATATTTATATAAAAACAGTTGACAGTTACAGGATATGCTTTTTATAGTGTTATTAAATGAGAACGATTGATGCAACAGTGATATTGGCACCGTTATGGGCAAATAATAAATAATATATTGGTAACGATGGGAAAAGTTCCTATTCGAAATTATGCATTTGCATCCCCCTCGTGAAATTAATGTTGTTGATTGTGTAAAAAAATGCAATGAACCTAAAAATTTTAAAAACTGCAATGAATCTATTTTGCATATGTTGAATTTCTGGTAAAAAGTTTGCATTTTTTATGCATATTACAGACCTACATATACATATGTGTACAGGGGTCTAAATGAATTCAGTTCTATTGGAAATCGTCTTTTCATTACAACATAAGTAAACAGACATACATATGTACAGCTCATTCACCCCAAATGGACATTCTCTCTAAGTTGACGCAAAATATATATGTATTTGAAATGATTTTTAAACTTGTTTTAACCAGATAAGATAATGAGATTCAATACTATTTCATATTCAAAGAAGTAGAAGTATGACAATTGTAGTTTATGTAAATAATAGAGAGAATAGTGGCAATGGGCGGGTCATGTCGCTAGAAGAACGGACGAAAGAAGTGCTCGAACGGTACCAAGAGAATGTAAAATGGTGCAATGAAGGCTACAGGGGAAATGGGTTTATCAAATTAGAATGTGTGGGATGAGATGAATGCGATTTGCACAAAACAGAGACGAATGGAAGCGTGTTGAAGAGGTTTTCATCGTAAATGGTAATGATTTAAAAAAAAGTATGCTTGTATGACAATGATCTTATTTCCACGTCTGAAGAATGTGGAATAAGTATTTTGGAAAAAGGCAATAAAATTAAAGGAGAGAGATAGATAGGTAAGATTAAAACTGTAGATGAAAGTCCAAAGTCAATTGCTGAATCGATTCACTTCCTTTAATGTGTAACTGTTTTTAAAGAAGAATTTTTCCTACCTACGTAACCTAACAAAAGATCTAAAATCCTAAAATACTAAAAAAAGTGACTTAACAGAGCAACGGTGACTGAAGTGGTAGTATGTAAATATAGCAAACAGCTAACCAATGAATACACATAAGCAGTGACGGATCCAGTAAATGGGGGGACCCCAAGCGCATTTGAAATTTGAGGCCCCCCACTTCAGTAAAAAAAACGTTATCGTTATTTTTACCATGCTTTTCAGTATATGGTTATTCATTAGAACTTGACAAAACCATATTTTTTTTATTTATTTACTATATGTACTTGAAACACTAACAGTTTTTGGATTAAACTGGGTAGTATTTTAAAATACTATGTAAAATAGGTATTAATTTAATCGATGCTTGGCCTACTCTTACTGTGGACAATGATAATAATTTGTAAGTTGTAAATTTTGGTAGAAAAGGCCCATTTCGGGCCCCAAAAATTCGAGGGCCTCAAGCGCGCGCTTATTTTCATGTATGATAAATAAAGGGCGGAAAATGTTCATACCAGTGGCGTGCAGTGAAATTATTTCTGTTTTAGTCACACAGCCTTACTTACATGTGCGTGAGCAGGATACAGGGGGACTCGGTATGACGTCACCTGTTCCCCTTGAATCCTGCTCGCGCACCCGTAAGGGCCGGGCCGCACCGCTCAACTCGCGAACAACTTGGTTGAGGGCGACCAGACCAATGCATGCAGGTAGATGGGACATGCGGCACCCATCAACTTGTTTGTCGCACACATTTCCATACATTTTTTCGTGTCGCGCGACTAGTCGGCCGACAAAGTTGCACGGTGCGGCCCGGCCCTAAGAAAGACTGTGCGACAAAAACAGGAAGAACTTCACGGCACGCCACTGGTACATAGGTACCTAAACTTGAAAGATCAATTAAATTTGAAATGGATCAAACAAGGTTGTTGCCCTCAATAGACAGACATTTTTAAAGCAGTCATAGACAGAACCAGGCTAGTTTAACCCTTTTGAGTGCTGACGTCTTTTCGGTTGAAAGCCCGCCACGCTGAAAATTTCGCCAACATTTCCAACTACAATTATTTAAAAATCCAATAGAAAGCAGGTATAAAATTTGTATTTAATCCAAACAAACCCTAGATCATTACATTAGAAAACTACCGCCGAAGATTTCGAGTTTTATAAAGGTGTGTCTCGTCTGTGTCTAGACTCTCTAATATATCTTGCAACAATATAAAATAAACAAAAGAAGTCTATTAATGTATGTATTTTTCCAAAACCAGTTCCATATTCTTCATGGTTGTTAAAATGTAATGCTCACAATCTAAATACCAAGCCACGATCTAAAATATTCAGCAGTTAGGGATTTCCATCGGGTAATTCTGCTATGGTTATAATTTCAGAAATTCCAGTGTAAACGAATCTTTATAAACGTTGAAAAATGAATGCCATGGATTATACGACCCATGTTCAATGCATTTTTACTTTATCTATGTACGTAGTAACAATAGATGAAGTTTTCTGATCATGCGAAAATTCGAACTCGAGATTTTGACTGATTCGAACTCAGAGTCGTTTACTGATCACGTTTTCATGATTTAGAAAAAATGTGTGTGTGTCTGTTTATTTTGGGGATTTTTTTTCAATGCTACCTGGAAAGGCTTAACGGGTAGTATTCTTGTTTAATATGTACATGCACAAAATACAACGCCTATCGGCGTTTTTCAAGCCCATGGACTTGTTGGCAAAACGCCGATCGGCGTTGGTCAGCATTCAAAGGGTTAAAAAGTACTTCAATGTATTGAATATTATACAAATTGATAAGCATCTCAAACTTAATCTGCATGTAGTCTTTTTCGGTCTCCGTGATGAGACAGAATGTTAAATTACAGAAAACGCAAATATCGGAAGGCAAAGATCAAAAATCGAAAGATCTTAAGTCGAAAGCTAAAAAAAAATGGTGCATGGTAAACGGTACATACTCACTTAATTTGCGCGAGCAGGATAAAACGGGAACAAGAGGAACAGGCTTTTCCTCCCGTATTAATGTGCGCGCGCAGAATACGGGAGGAAAAGCATGTTCCTCTTGTTCCTGTTGTATCCTGCTCGCGCAAATTAAGTGAGCATGTACCGTTTACCATGCACCATTTTTTTTTTTTGATCTTTCAACTTAAGATCTTTCGATTTTCGATCTTTGCCTTCCGATATTTGTGTTTTCTGTAATTTAACATTCTGTCTCGTCACGTAGACCCAGTCATTTTATGTATGCATCGATTACGTTCCACTTTTTACAAAGTTGCAGTCCTCTTTAGCGATAATGGCAATCCGTGTGATTAAACTAATTCCTATACCCATTCTACTGTTCCCGATATTTTAAAAATCCTATCTTTTAACAATATTTCTGTCAGGCGACGACTTACTGATGCTACATTCTTCTTTAAGCTCATAAATGGTTTCCTTGATTGTTCTGATTTACTGAATAAGGTTGATTTCAAGATCCCAGTTAGGTATTCTAGACACGTTGCACTGTTTTCACTCAATCCTTTCAATACTAATTCCCAAAAATATTCTTATATGCAGCGTGTTTATCGTATGCTTAACGGGGAGCTGAATGAGGTTGATATATTCGGTATTTCCTTACATCAATTCAGGACTGCCATCAGAAGAGTTTTGATTGATTAATCCATTTCTATTATATATTCTCGATGCGGTGCAAACGATCGACAAGCGCCAGACAGACTGAAGCACAGATTAACAACACGTGTACCTTATGCGTGCGCACTGCTCGCACTTACACTAAGCGAAATCTACCCGACACACCTACCCTGTATACGTTCTGTGCTTCTGATACTTAAGTTCCGAATTTTGCCTTATTAAACTCGCCAGAAAGATCCAACTCAATATTAATAATTACCATTTTAATAATTGCATCTGTGCACATCGAAAGGTTACTCGTCATCTGATGTGCAATCTATCATTCGTGAAGTCGACAATTGCGTTTAAAGCAGCCATCCAGTTAATCTGTGGTTCAGTCTGTCTGGCGCTTGTCGATCGTTTGCACCAAACCCATATATTCTTTATCAAATTATATTATATCACTTTATGTTTAATTATGAATTGTCTTATTTAGTCATATTTTATTTCTTATTCTTTTCTTTTTCATTTGTTTGTCTGTATGTGCTATGTAGATATATTATGTATTTTGTAAAAATCTATAATTGGGGCTCAGATGTTATTTTGTTATATTTATTCTTTATTTTTATGAATTTCTACATCTGAGGCCTGTTGATTTTTCAATAAATAAATAAATAAAATTCGCCATAGTCGATCAAAAAGAGCTGACCTGTGTCAGTCGGGTGATCGCGGACAAAAGCTCTGCGTCACGGATCACATTTGCCTAATCCGGCTATATCCGAGTGATGTATAGCCGTGAAAGTTCCGCCGAAATTCGATTGATTCACTTTTGAACGATCGACTCAATTAGCAATGCACAATTTACTTTCATTGAAAGCATTCGCTGAATGTGAAACCATTTCATGCTTGTTCTCACATCACACCTGTGGTGATTCGCACACGACGCATAGTTGACCGTTTCGAAAAGAAATTTTTAGAATAATTGACAAGGATCGACTACTGAGAATTTACATCAGTATTTTTATCAACGTCGGAATGTACGGTGAGAACTGTTTGCTCTTTGTATTAAAATAGTGTCTTCGGTGACGTTTTAGCAGGTAGAATCTACCTGCTTTACCTGTGGGTACTCAAATGAAAAGGTAATATGATCATTTCCTCTTCACTCCATCTACATACATATTACATGCATACATACATACAAGAGAGTATTCTTACTGTTATTATTGATCAACCTATACCCTGCATACATACATTCATGATTATATGTCCATATGTAGGTACATAGAGATAAAATTTCATAAAAAAGACACCACCATACTTGATTAATTGATTTTTAATGTTATAAAAATAGGAAATGCCTACTGTTGAACTAGTTTTTTAGCCATGGTTACGACTTGGAACTAATCTGTAATGTCACTATGGACAAATTGTAAAGTAAATAATGGATATTTTTATATGACTGATGTTATTTTTAATATCCATATAGCCAATTACTGTAATATTTCCTCTATTCCTCAATCGATAATAGTTTAGTGTTATACAAAGTATTACATATATAATACAATACCTTCCTGATTTTATAGGTCATTCATATTATTACAAATTTTAATATTTTTTTTAGAGAACAGCCCTACAATCATTACAACCCCACACATATTTATTTTTCAATAATTCATATTAAAATTAAGATAAAAACATGACTTTTTATTGTAGTGTTTTTTTTTAATGAAATAATATAAAGAAATATTACATATTAATTCAAGAAATTTTGTTAGTGGTTTTGAGCAAATAATTCCAGTAAAAATTACTCATATAAAATCTTTGTTATCTAATTGAATGGAGTACTTAAATTTGATTTCTTGTCAAAAAAAAAATGACAATATCTTCAATGATACATTCCATACATGTATTTATTTACTTAAATTCTTTTATATATGTGCCAAAAAGGTGCCAAAATTTCTTCAGCCGAATAATTTTCATCGTAAATTATCAATGTGATTGACATTTGTACATTGAAAGGATATTTACCTGAAAGAAAACTTCCTGCGAAGGAGTCGTCCTGTGCTCTGATCATCCACGGTCCTGTCAGGCACATGAAAATAACCACACCCCAAGGAATCATCTTGAATCCTTCAGTCATTCGTAACGGTCACAAAATATTCACTCTTCCAACGACAAAAATTTCAGTCAATAGATCGTTATATCGAAATTGTTACAAACGAAGAACCATGATAACTAAACGTCACGTCACTAAATCACAAATACAAATCATAAATCACAATAAAAGGGCAAAATAAGTTGCACGCCCAATTATTGTAATTTAATGGCGCGAAATTTAAAATGTTTAATGTGCGTTTGACTTGAGTTGTGTGTTTAGTTTCTGAATAAGTTGTTTAACTATTGATAAAGTGTTAAATTATTAAGTTATATTTAGTGTATGCGTATGTGTGCTATTTGTTAAGTGTATGATAAGTACCCAAGGTAAACGATGATGCTTTGGCGAAAGCACAACCTGAACTGGTAACGGAGTGGTCTTTCGGCCCACCGCTAACTTCTCGTATGCCATCGTTAATCTTTAACACTTTAACGACCGGCAATATGGCTTATAATTTAGGTTTGCTTTGTAATTTTTGGCAATCTGGTTTTTTTCAGGATTGATCATTATATAATCGGTTTTTCTTCTACACAAACTTTGGTATGAAAAATTATATTAATAGGTAGAAGGGAATAAGTATTTCTTAACCTTTCTGTAATAATGTTAGAGAAAATTAATAAAATAACATAAACAAACTAAAAATTTATTTCATTTCAGTAATAGGGACTACTATTTTGGTAACAACATTAAACATTATGAATGTGAACCTTGGCTTTTATTGACTTCTTCTCCTTATTTATAAAACTGAAACGGCGTCTGTAATTCGTTTCTGATTGGCTGTCGTCAAAGTCGTTTCTGATTGGCTGTATTGATCAAAGACGTTTGTGATTGGTTGGTCATTTTTTTTTTTTCGATTCAAATAAATTTAATAAAAGAACAAATAAAGATTTTTTTCATGGTTTCATTTCCATTTACCGAGAGAAGCCGGATAGCACCACTAGTATATTACATATCTTGGTGTTTTATAGTCTGTTTCGAAATTTGGTTTTCATTATGTTTATAGCTGAAAGCTAAACTTACACATGAAAATTCAACTCATTTATTTTAGAATTTTGAAAAAAGTTCCTTTTTTTGAGGTGCAAAATAATTATGAAAGAAAATTATGCGCCAAAATTTTTTTAATGCCCTTAATTTACAGTTTTTTCATTGTTAAAATCAATACTAAATACATCTAAGTTGAGCCAGAAGCGAAAGTTCATTTTTTTCATTCATTTTCTTAAATCAGTTAATTTTTCTAAAATTATATAGATTTCAATGTAGGATTGCAGATTCGTTATATACGGTCGTTTTTTAATATATTCTTCTTATAATATTTTCTCCAGAATCAGGGCCCTTCAAATAACACAGGACCTGAAAATTTGTCCCTCTTTACCTCCTTTTCGCCTGGTCAAAACTAAGAAGTTCTCGTTTCTAAAACGAAATATTCAAACCAAAGGCACTCACTTTGAACCCTTTATTATGGTTTTATTTTTAAATTATGCAAAAAGACTTAAATACTCGGATATACATATAAAGATATGCCAATCAAAGTCAAAGGATATAAAGTTATAAATCAACTTCAGCCATTTAATATCCATACATTTTTGTTTTTCTTACATACAAGATATTGTAATATATTTGCATGAAGCAAACTACTCTCTTATTATCGAAAAAGTGCAAAAAGCATTTCTTCTTTTTCTTTATAAGAAAAAGTATGGGTACTACCCATATCTCTATCCTACTCCTTTCCTTTTGGGCATGCTTGGGTATAATTCCCTTGAACTTCGGAGAAACTTCTCGTTAATTTCTTTCGTTCTCCAGCTATTGCGTGGTAATAAGTAGAGGTAGGACCGGAAGCGTGCCGTTCTTTGTTTATTGTTCGTTGTGCATTGTTCATTTTTATGATGAACCTTTGTTAAAGGTTCGCCGAACCTTTTTTTTGCACTCTAGCTTTGTGAATAGACCCAAAATGCCGTGATT